>NC_050069.1:156116005-156793862 GCF_009764565.3 Dermochelys coriacea | reverse complement strand
TTCATAACTGTTACAAGCCTGATTCAAGAACTTTGCTGCATTTCTGACTTCTTGTTAGCCAGTGTGGTGAGACAGAAGTTTACTTTTGTTGCTGGTTTGGTATATCCCATGGAAGAATAGCCACCAGTTTTAAGTGGGTGTCTTCCTTCTCTCTCAGCAGTTTGTCCTGAACTGTATTCTCAGTTGTGACCCACGGAGGCACAGTGACACCCTGGAATCATGGATAAATTGTGCCCCCCCATCACCAAAATCTGAAATGGTGCCCCTGAGTCCACAGTACCCTGCCGTGCTCTCCTACAAGAGCCACATTAACAGGCAACTCTGCAAGTGATCCCCATGCCTCTCTATATCCTTGACCACATGTATTGTGTCCTTTTTCTGGTGGCTAGTTCAGAAACTAGAGGACAAGAGCTCGCTACTGCTGCCACCTGAGGGATTTGTTGCGTTGAGATTAGCTGGTAGAAGCATGCAATAGCGACAGAATCTGAGACTTCAGACTCCTAGAGGGACCTCTTACCTTTATAGACCTGCCCTTTCATCATACACAGCTATTTTAAAGTTTAGGGTGATAGTAAAGAGACCCATTTTCAATCCTTCACCACACAAGACAAAGCCTGCAGTATTCATCATTAACTATTTATTTCTATTCTCCTGGCTCCCAAACTGCTTCTCCTCCCTACTGCCGCCAACCACCTTCGAGTTCTCCCTCTTCTCTCCCCGGCTCTGCTCACTTGATTGCAGCAGCTCAGCAGATGGTCCAGCTTTGCTCTTTCGCTTCCATTCTTCACTTCTTTGGATGGCTGCCTTTGCCATTGAGCAGCCTGATGGAAATACCCAAGTCCTCTGTCTAGGCACACAACCCCAGCAGCTAAAGCCAAAGCCCCACTGAGAGCAGTGGGAGATTAGCCTGGAGTGTCAGGAGTGGAGGGTTGGCCCATGCGGACCCCAGGCACTGAAGCTGCTGCCACCTACATGGTGAATCCTCCAACCCATCGCCAAATGGCTCTTCCACATTCTGCAAACTGGCCTCACTAGTTGACCGACTATCTAGGAGAAAAGAAATCCTTTGTGAGAGCAGGAGAGTCTCTTCAATGTAGCACACTTTCCATGGCTCCCAGAGGGTCACAGTGAAACACCTGCGAGTCTCTAGGAGTCTCTCAAGAAGTTCCCTGCTCAATCACTTGGCACTCACTAGCAATGGTCTCTGACAGTGGCATTGCAGAGTGAGACTCGGCACACAGTCCCTTCTATGGCTTCCTGAAAGGGAGGGAGTTTGCTCTTGTCATTTAAGTACTGGCTGTCAGAGTCAAGGCTCTTCGGTTCTCTGGCTTTGGAAGTGGGTGTGGTCTAGTGGCTGGAGCTGGACTGGTATCAGGACCGTGCTTCAGTCCTGCCTCTGTCAGTGACACTGTGGGTGACTTTGCAGCCAGTCGCTTTCCATCCCTGTGCCCCAGCTAACAGGGACAATACTGACCCATCTCAGAGAGGCTGGCAGGGGTCACTACTGTCATGGATCAAGTTGGAGTGAGTTGTGCTGGATGCCCAGGGTGTCTGTATGTGGCCATGGTTTTACTCACCTAGCATTACAGGTTGTTTAGCCTGTTCCTGGCCATGCATGGAGCACCTACTCCTGGCCCTCTCTGGCACACAGCTCCATCACACCCAAGGACATGGCCCACCAAGAACAATCTATCAGCTCCCATCTGGTGTTCAGCTCTAGGATGGATGGTGAGCCCTAATCAGGCCATAAAAACACAGGGTGGTGTCCTCCAGTGGGAACTGTTGGAGCTTCAGCCTCTACCCCCGTCTACACCTCTAAGCAAAGGATTTCAAAACTGGTCCCTGATCCCAGGTCAAAAAAGTAGCTCAGCTGAGGCCAGGGTGGGTGGAATTACTACCGGGACTGATTCAAAGAGAAGGGGAGATTTCTTCTCTGATCTAGGGAGATTCCCACAGGAAAAGCAGCTGGGGTGGGGGTGGGGGTGGGAGCAATACAAGTACTACCCCTCAGTCCTGGAATAGCAGGCAACTAGGACTCTGGGAGCCAAGGGATTGGTGTGTCTTGCTAGAGGGAGCAGAGCTGGAGAGCAGAACAGGGCATTGGAGAAATTGTACAAAAGTCAGTGTCACGGCCAGGTCAGGAGCAGCCAGACCTAGTGGTCAGGGGCAGAGTCCACACTCACAAGACAGGAGTCGAGAGTCAACTGGGTCAGGATACTGGAAGGTCCGAAATAAAAGATAAAATTGCAATCAGAACCACATATCGGATGCCACGAGTCATACCGAGTCTAGATGCCAGGAAATCAAGCCGGGGGAGCGGGAGCAGGAACAGGTAGCACACGGTCCAGAAGAGGGAGGAGCTCGGGTGTTCAGACAGCTTCCTGTCCATGCTGCTGGCTTAAGGAGGAGCCATGAGCCAATTAGCTGGTCTGGGACTCCACCAATAGGCCTCAGGACTGGAGCATCAAAGTGGGGCTAGACTTCATGGGTCCTAGGTAAGCAGTTGTTAGCAGGCTTCCAGGTGGAGGGCTGGAGTGTGGCTGCTCCCATGAGCTCTGCAGACCCGGGTTGAAGACCCATGGGTTATGACAGTGAGTGATCTCTCCCTGCTCAAAACTCCAGCAGGAAAGAGTCTCCAGGATCCTGGACACATCCTCTGAGAATAAAATAAGGATGTCATGATGACACATAGGTCTCTGTACCAGGGCTGGGATTGAAGGATAGGGAAAGTTCCCAAGCAGGCTATGTAGCAGGAACCCCCTCTTCATTGCAAACGCCCCAAGTGCCCAGAAGAGTGAACAGTCTTTACCTCTAGGAGATGCATGGGATCTTCCATCTAAGCCTCAATGAGACCCACATTGTTTGGTTTGACAGGATGAAATCACTGTCCCCACTGCTCCCTGAGCTGGGCTGGCTGCAGAATACATCTGTGTGAGAGGCTGGGACAGAGCTGGAAGACAGATGTGACAATCAGGGTCCAGGCACCCCAGGGGGAGAACAGAGGGTCTGAAACCAAAAGCCTAAGCAATTAAATCAACTGATTCGATAGAGAATTATTGTACTATAGAGGGACATCAAGTAAGGTCTGTCAGGAGAACACACTGGTAAATATCCTTGTGTGATCTAAGTCCGGATGGAGTATAAGGACTCGTTTATGTGTGCTGGAAATACCTTCTTAAAACATGATTTGGGATCAGACTTGATAAACAAGTTTGGCTTAGAGACAGGAATGTGGATTTGTTTGTCTGGATCAAGCTTTGTAAGCCATAGGCAATGAAAGTACATTGACATCATAGGTAAACAAAGCAACCAAGCTAACAAGCAGCAGCTTGGGGAGCACACCCGGGGGACTGACTCTGCACCCCAGAAAGCTTTCCTGACTCTAATACTACAGACAATGGACTTTGGATAATAGAAGGGGAGTAAAAGCCATTTGAGTTCTCCATCACGTAGGGGAGACAGGGAACAGCACCCAGAGGGCTGGAGATGCTAGTAACTTGATATTAGTCTAGAAACTGCTAAGGCAAAGATTGTGACTTGCTAAGATTCAGATTTAGTCACTACAAAGCATGTTTTGTTTTGTTTGTCACCAAACTTATCTCTTTCTCTTGCTTATGTGGTAAACCCAGGACAAACAGCTACAAAAGGGGTAGTAATTAGTCCCAGAGGTTTAAAAGGCCCCTCCCTATCCACTGAGGAGAGAGAACCATGGGGCAATAAGGTTCAGCTGGAAAAGGGGTTGCTAGGGAACCAAGTAGGTTCAGCTGACGCCAACTACTTGGGACCTTTTTAAACCCTCCCCTGGAAGGAATGAGAGGAGCAAGAAAGTTGCCAGTAGGCTGTTTACTGCAAGACACCAAACCTTCCCAGTTGGGAGGCTGCACTTGCACCCTAGGAGGGAAGGAAAATAAGCATAAGGGACTGACTGACTGACTGAAGAGAGGAGTAGCAGGACCCTGTGCCACCTATAAGGATTTGCCTTGCCCCAAACCTGAGTCTCCAAGGCTAAAAAGGACTGAGCCTACTGAGGTGAACAAGGTATTTTGCCACACTTAGTATCACTTAAATCTGTACTTTGTTATTACGCTTCAATGCTGTGTGTTCAAGTGAAGTGTGAGTCTCCAGCCTACCCAACAGGCTGAGGTGTGTCCTGCCTCTTTGGAGGCAGCAAACCTAATAATTTCTGTGCTTGTCCAGTGAATTCATCTCTAATCCCTTCTCAGCCCCACAGCTTCCTCCCCTCCCCACCCCAGCAGCCCCTCCCATCTCACTATTCTCCCCACCACTCTCTAATACCAGGCTGTTTCCATAATGGAAGCAGGCTTGCACCAGAGTTCATGCACCGCTAGGTCCTGGCCAGGCCTGGTGTCACAGCTTTCTTGCTGGGCTAGCACCCCTGCTGATAGTCACTCTGGCAGCTTTTTGGCTGGGAACTCAGCGCTCCAGCCAGCTGACTGTCCTTTCGTCTGTTCCTTCCTGGGTTGCACTCATCCCAAACTAAAAGTCGAAAAATGTCTTTAACAGAAACAAGACCTTCAGTCCTCTTGGGGGCTCTTCCTCAGCCTAACTTTGGCTTGGCCTACCCTTGTTGGGCTTGGTAGCCCTTTCTATGGCCCTGTACGTCCCCTTCCTTGGGGACAGTGGGAGAACCCAGTCTTGCCCTGCACTCTCCCCCAAGGCCCTGTACTGAAGAGCTAGGTCTGCTCCTTTCTTTCCCCCTGTGGTTTTCCCTGGTTCCCCCTCAGGTGGGGCTCACTTGGCCTAGCTCCAGGCTTTACAGCCCACAGGTCAAGGCCCCCTGTTATATACCCTCCTCTTTAAAATCCAGCCCACACCGGGGGCAACTTCTACTCTTGCCCAAACGTCATCCCTTGCCATCTCATAGCTGTCACCAGCTGCGAGCTTGTACAGCCTGCACACACAGTGTCTCCAGCTCTACTGCCAGCTCACTCACCAGAATTAAGAGGCAATCCTTCTCTTCTGCAGTATCCCACCACTCTTCCTGCAGCCACTCATTCTCATTAACAGCTGCTTGCAAAGCCTTTTCTGAAGCCATTAGCTTCTCCTGTAACCTTTTTTGGCTACCACTGCTGCATCCTCAAAACCTTTTCTGCCAGGGTCTGAGGACCCACCATGGACTGCTCCACCCTTGTGTTTGTCCCTACTTCAGTCTGCTTCATCCGTATGCCAACCATTTCCATTTCATCCTTCACCTCCCTGCAGCACCCGAAAGGGTGTGTTGGTTGAGGATCTGCAAGGTCTACAGCCATCACTGCCACCTCCACTTTGCCTGCCTCATGTGGGTTTGTGTCAGAGGACACCTTCTCCTTTCTTTTTCCTTCTTGTCCCCTCCTTTTGCCACTCGGCAACTTTCTAAGCAGGTCGTATCTTTTGATATGGCCTGCTTCTCTGTACCAAAAACAAGAACATTTGTCCCCATCTTGGCATTAAGCCATGCTTGTACACTTTCTCATGCCCTGCTCTCCTGGGCTATCCTTCTCAGCACAGTCCAGGCATGCTCTCCTTAGCTGTTCTAGGGATTAATAACAAGAATTTTAGTTATAAGTTGGGGACGCATCAATTAGAAGTAACAGAAGAGGAGAAGGACCTTGGAGTATTGGTTGATCACAGGATGTCTATGAGCTGCCAATGTGATATGGCTGTGAAAAAAGCTAATGCAGTTTTGGGATGCATCAGGAGAGGTATTTCCAGTAGGGATAAGGAGGTTTTAGTACCATTATACAAGGCACTGGTGAGACCTCACCTAGAATACTGTGTGCAGTTCTGGTCTCCCCATGTTTAAAAAGGGATGAATTCAAACTGGAGCAGGTACAGAGAAGGGCTACTAGGATGATTCGAGGAATGGAAAACTTGCCTTATGAAAGAAGACTTAAGGAGCTTGGCTTGTTTAGCCTAACTAAAAGAAGGTTGAGGGGAGATATGGTTGCCCTCGATAAATATAGGAGAGGGAGAGGAATTATTTCAGCTCAGCACCAATGTGGACACAAGAACAAATGGGTATAAACTGGCCACCAGGAAGTTTAGACTTGAAATTAGATGAAGGTTTCTAACCATCAGAGGAGTGAAGTTTTGCAATAGCCTTCCAAGGGAAGCAGTGGGGGCAAAAGATCTATCTGGTTTTAAGATTCTACTTGATAAGTTTATGGAGGAGACGGTATGATGGGATAATCTTTAAATATTCAGGGTAAATAGGCCTAATCCCCTGAGATGGGATATTAGATGGATGGGATCTAAGTTACCCAGCAAAGAATTTTCTGTAGTATCTGGCTGGTGAATCTTGTCCATATGATCAGGGTTTAGCTGATTGCCATATTTGGGGTCGGGAAGGAATTTTCCTCCAGGGCAGATTGGAGAGGCCCTGGAGGTTTTTCGCCTTCCTCTGTAGCGTGGGGCATGGGTCACTTGAGGGAGGATTCTCTGCTCCTTGAAGTCTTTAAACCACAATTTGAGGACTTCAGTAGCTCAGATATAGGTGAGGTTTTTCATAGGAGTGGGTGGGTGAGATTCGGTGGCCTGCGCTGTGCAGGAGGTCAGACAAGATGATCAGAATGGTCCCTTCTAACCTTAGTATCTATGTTCTTTTTGTCCAGGCGCAGAATCACAGCCCTCTCGCAGGGCTAGCGTCCCCCATCCATGGTCGCTCCAGCACTATGAAAGTTTCTCTGCTGGTAACTCAGCTTCCGGCCTGGTCACCTTTAGTCCACCCTTCCGGAGCCCAGCTTGTCTCACATTAAAAGTCCAAAGAGGTCTTTCCACAGAGAGAAGTCCTTTTGACCTCGCTGGGGCTCTTGCTCAGCCTGCAGCCCCCTTGCTGGGCTTGATAACCCTCTCCGGGTGTGTGTACACTCCCTTCTTTGGGGCCAGTAGGGGAACCCAGTCCCACCCTGACACTGGTAGCAGCCCAGGGCCCTGTATCCAACACCTAGGTCTGCTCCTTTCTCTTTGCTGCAGTTTTCCCTGGGCACTTTCTACCTCTCTTCTCAAGTTCCCCTCTAGGCTTTCCTTGCTGCTCTGAACCTCCTACCTCATTCTCATTCCTGTTGTTATCCCAGCTGGGCTGAATCACCACTAAAGTCTGGCTCTTTAGGGGCAGGTACATGGTGCCTCTCAGTTAGGACTCATTCAGTAATCAGTTTGGCTAGGCCCCAGGCTGTGCAGCCCAAGGGAAAGCACCCTGTTACAGGCCTGCTCTGCCCAGTCCTGCTGTTACTGGGCTGGGGTCCTTGCTCCCCATTTCAGTCCTGGTTTCTAGAGAGACTAAGTACACTCAGGCCCCACTGCTTGGAACTGGAGTTTGCTTGTTCTGGTGACTGACATTCAGGGCCTTCATCATTCAGAGGCTGACAGGTGTGGTGAGGGGAGAATGACCTTCCGATCAGCAGTAGGCTAAGAGTCAGGACTCTGGGAGCTGAAGGGTTCATTTGTTCTGCTGCGGGAAGTGGAACTGAGGAGTGGAGATGCTATGTGAACCAAACTGTATGATGCTAGCTTCATGCCTGAGGGGCTGGAGCCTCCTGCCAGAAACACTTTCAGGAGTTCAGGATCAAGGACGTCTCTGGGGAGCCTCTTGCTAGGAACAAAACAAGGGTGGAACATTGATGGAGACATCTTTGTCCCAGGGCTGGGATCCAGGGACAGGGGAAGCTCCCAGCCAGGCAATGAATCAGGGATCCCATTTCTCCCCCAAGAGACCCCCATGCCCCGAGGAGTAAATGGCTCTTGCCTCCAAGAGGGAGTGGGGTCTTCCATTGCAACCTCTTTGAAACCCAGCACTGCTTCGTTTGATGGGATGAGGTGACCTGTCCCCACTGCTCCCTGAGGTGGCTCAGTTGCTGGCTGCGCCCATCTGGGAGGCTGTGAGAGATCCCAGGGCCTGGAAGACATCTGGGGAGGAGACTCCTATGCATTTTGCACTCAGAGACCCCACAGGAAGGCTGAAGGGATAATAAAGGGAAGGGGGTGAAGCTAGCCCTAAGCCTCTGTCCCATATGCACCTCTTCAAAAGTGGGGCTTTCTGAGCTTCACTTGGGCAGATGCCTTTTAGCCCTGACACAAAGGCCCTTCTGCACCATATGGGGCAGGGAGAGCCCTGCCTGGGTGCAGGGGGAATGGGAGGGAGGGGAAGAGCTCATGCCCCAGATGAAGGAATTTGGGGGGGCAGAGGAAAGGACCCTGCTCCACAGAGAGAGGGAGAGTTTCTGTCTGTTCCAGGAGGCTCCATTTCCCCTTCCACAAGCTCCCGATTTACAGTGAGCCAGAGCAGTATCTGCCGCAGGGAGAGGGAGTTGCTGGTGTCTTCAGAGGCACAGCCCCTGCAGTGCCTCAGGCACCTGGCGCAAGCGCAGGATGATGCGGAGCTGGTGCATCATGTTGGCTGTGACATCCTCCTGCTGCAAGGGAATGAGAACCTGTCAGACTCAGACACCCCCCAGGAATTGGGGGGGGGGATTAATGGCACTTAGAACTAGCAGCATTTCCATCCAGCACCTACCCACCTCTGAGGGGTTGATTTACCCTCCTGACCTGTTGTCCTCTCTAGTGACCTCCAGTGCCAGCCCCCTCCTTGTAGGGTGAGCTCCTGCCATCTCCCCCTCAGTGCCCCAAAAGTTGTTCCACCTCCAACCTACTTGGGGGACACAGCTTAAGTTCTCAAAACCCTCTCTTCCACCCCATCCCCACCTGGTTATGGAAGGGAGGGGGCTCCAGCAGGGGGGCAGGAGGAATTCTAGCAGCAGTGAAGTGGGATGGGGGGAGGTTGACACCTTTCCCCAAGTCACCCTAGTGACTAATGCTGAAGCCGCTGGATTGGTGAATGGGGCTGAATCTTCCCGTTCTCTCTAGAGCAGGCCCAGCCCTGCTAGCAGCAGGACAAACTTCCCGGCCCATGTGCCTCAGCCCTGCCTGGTCAGTCACCATCACCCCTCAATCCTTGGCCTCCCAGCCTGCCAGTGATGGGAGCCACTCTGGATGGTGGCTCATGCGACACATACACTAGGCCACAGGGAACTGGGTGCAGCCCTATGGGGAGGCAGGAAAGGCTCACAGAGGGCACTTAGGGGACTCTCCTGCCCATGGGCAGTGAGTTTTATGGGCCTGTGGTGCTTGGGCACTTGGAATATTCCTGGTGCCCAGGCACCTTGGGGCCAAATCCAGCACTGTCTGAGGCTGGGTCTCTCGCTTGGCCCCGACTTCTGCTCTGGGCACCCTCGCTTCACACATCCCCTGGGCCACTTCAAATAGCCTGGGGATCCCCATTCTCCACCGGCAGCACAGCGGAGCTGAGTGGCTTCCAGCCTGCTCACGCCATGTGGCTGCCGGCCTCTCCCTGCAGCCCCTGGGCAGCGTGGGTCTGTGTCCCACCCCAAGTGCTCCTGCAGCCAATAGGAAGTTGTGGAGGCGGTGCTTGGGGGTAGGAGCACATGGAGACTCCTAGCCTGCCCTGCCTAGAAGCCCCAGGTAAGCATCACACCCCTGCACCCCCTCTGGCCCCAAACATCTTCCCAGAACCTGCACCCCCAGCCCAGAACTTGCACCCAAACTCAGTCCCAGAGCCTGCACCCCTCATCCCCTCCTGCACTCCCAACCCTGTCCCAGCCCAGAGCCTGCACACAGCATTCAAACTCCTTCCCAGAGCCTGCACCCCTCACCCCCCTCCTATAACCCCACCCTTTGCCCTAGCCCAGAGCCTATACCCAAACTCTGTTCCAGAGCCTGAACCTCCTCCCTCTGCACCTCCTCCCATCCCCAAGCTCCCTCCCAGAGCCAGCACCCAAACTCTGTTCCAGAGCCTGCACCCCCTCCTGCACATCCACACTCTGCCCTAGCCTGGAGCCTACACCTAGCACCCAAACTCCATCCCAGAGCCTGCACCCCCACACACCCTGTCCTGCCTCCAAACTTCCTCCCAGAGTCTGCAGCACCCCAGGCCTCTGCACTCCCTCCCAGAGCTTGCACCCAAACTCCATCCCAGAGCCTTAGGCAGGTGGGGGGCAGAGTTTGGGCACCACCAAAATTTCTACAAACTGTCACCCCTGCTCCTGCCCTTCTTAGGACATGGTGCTATCACTCCTGGGAACACACCTCCATGAGGAGGTAACACTTGTAATTAATTAGCCTTGCTAAGGAGCTGGGTTGGAGCTGCTCAGGGGACAAGCTGGCTCCCTCCTGCTCATGGAGGTCAATTCATCTCCCTTCCCAGTAGCACCTGCTCTGACTCTCATTCCCCACCAGGCTCCTTGCTGCCAGGCCAGCCAATGGCCATAGGATGGGAATGAGGTCCCAGGCCCCACCCTAATCTTCTGAGTCTATTGCAGCTGCTTACCTTGTCCCCCACCAGCTGCTGGGCTTCCCCCCAAGAGGGAATAGGTGAGGAGCAGCCCAGCCTGGCAGACACGCAGCAGGGGGTTGTGGATGGCCAGCAGTGCTGTCTGGAGGAAGGATCTTCTCTGCCCTTCTGAGAAGAACTTTCCGAAGACCTACAACCAACAGGACGCAAGGCTTCAGCAGATTGCCCAGAGCCAGGCTCCAAGTCCTGGGGCTGGAACAGCATCATCCTTTAGTGGCCCAGGGGCAGGCAGGGTAAGAGCTGCTGTAGCCAAGGCAGCTCATTCCCCTGGAGGCTTTCAGGGAAGCCTCTTTATTAAAAGGTGGC
This sequence comes from Dermochelys coriacea, assembly GCF_009764565.3. Classification (NCBI taxonomy): domain Eukaryota; kingdom Metazoa; phylum Chordata; order Testudines; family Dermochelyidae; genus Dermochelys; species Dermochelys coriacea. Next base: position 156,783,190 of record NC_050069.1, on the reverse strand, counting down.
AGGCACTTAGGGATCCAAAGCTTGTAGCAGCTCTTTCTGGAGAGCAATTTTTCACAGTGGCTAGAGGCAAGGGGGATGGGGTTGGGGTTGGAGCTGACAGACCAAAGGTCTATTCCCCCCTATTTAGTGATTTCTCTAGTAGCTTGGTCTGGGGTCTGCAGTTCCTGAGTTTCTTCCAAGGGGAATCCAAACTGCAGCATGACAAGGACACAGACAGGTCCTAGTCCCCACCACAGATACTCCTATGAACCTTTTGTTCTGGTGCAGCAATTCAGCTTTTGGGAGGGGGGATGAGCTCACAGTCTCTCTCACAGGGCGTCTATCCATATTCCATATGGACCTATCATGGACCATTTATTGGAGTCTGCTGCCGTAACACTAATCCTAAATCTTCCTAAACAGTTATAACTTTCCTTAAAAAGACTTTTTTTGTCTTATTTCTGCTGCATATTTTGAGATAAACATGCTTGCTTTTATATTACAATCATTCCCCTTCATAGATGGAATACCACAAATAAATACCAATGTAATTGTACATTTAGGAGGAAGGACTGTGCTGGAGTGTTAACTCTGTACATTGCATTGGGCCTTTCTTGAATCCAAGAAGCTGATATATGCCCAGACCGACGGCCGTATACTCGGGCATCTCTAACAGGGTACACCTGAAAATTCAAGAACTGTCAGGCACCTTGACCTTGGTACAGTTTCCGAATAGAGGTTTGACTATTTCCCATTTACAGGAGAGTTTTGGTTTCTCTATACACCCTACAGGTTCGGCTTGATAATTGCAGTAAGTTTCAGAAACTAACGCCTGAAATTTGCCTGCGTTATTTGATTTTTTTCTTTTGCCCACTTGAGTACACAGTACAGATCTTCCTTAACAATTAAAATAGATGGGTTCATTTCTTTCCAGGGAATCCGGCGTTGCCATTGGATCATCTCTAGCGTGATGACTACCCATCGTATAGAACAAATGGTCGCCTTCAACCAAATCAATAAAGGCTTCCACCTTAACAAATACAATGCCAACTATATACATAAATATGATAATGGTAGTCATGATCTAAGGGTGAAAGAGAAAATATGATTAGCACCGTTAAATGGGTTGACTTCCTTTCCATTCCTTTAACTGGCTGCTATGAATCCACTTCAAGTTGGTTCCCTTTTTTGCTGGTATTTGAACCTGATATACTGAGGCACTCGCTCTGTTTGTGATGATAACTGGACCCACCCAACGAGGACTAAGGACATGGTCTTTTTCTGAGTAATGCCGGAACATTACCTTTGTACCAACCTCCCATCCCACATCATTAACGTGGCCTAAGGAAGTAGTTATGGCCTGGTTATTGGCCTTCAGTTGAAGAGCTACCTGATGTTGGAGACTACTGTGGGTATTTAACAACTGTCGCATGTATAAGTCTATTTGTACCCTGGGTTGGTACTCATCTGGAGGAACTCCTCCCACCTACCAAAGTTCAGGGATGTGCATAACTCTTCCATTCAACACCTGGTGCGGTGAAAACCCATGCACAGTTCTAGTAGATCGCATGGCCATTAGGATATATGGGAGTTTGCTATCCCAGTCCCTTCCCTGTGCATCTATTAATTTTCTAAGAGCAGTTTTGATGGTTCTATTAGCTCTCTCAACTATACCAGAACTTTGTGGGTTAGCAGCTATGTGCAACCATTGTTTGATGTTTAAGGCCGCACACAGCGCTTTTGTGTGGTTCTCTATCTGAATCTATTTCTAACAGGATGCCGAATCGAGAAAAGGTTTGTTCCAATAGAACACAAGTGGTGGTCAAAGCTGTTGCATTCCTAGTAGGATATGTCTCCACTGAACAATAAAAGTTACCCTTTTTTTTGATCGGGGGAGGGGTCCTATGAAATCAATCTGAAGGTGATATCAGGGTCCATCTGCCAGATGGTGATACTTGGGACATTTAATGGGCCTGGTGTCGATATCATTCTCAGCACACCGAAGACATGATCTAATATAATTGACTATTTCCTCTTTCATATCAGGCCACCATGCCACCCTAGACACCCATTCCAAAGTCTTAGTGCAGCATCTTGGTGTCCCTGGCTATGAGCTAAAGTTATTAGTTCTTTCCGCAGACTTACTGGCATAACCAGTACAGGTAATTCACAGTTTGGTGATCTTGCTATAATTAATCCATTTTTGTCTTTACATATAGTATATCCTTGATGTTTTCCTGCTGTTAAAAGGGCTTGGAGATCTTTATCCTGTTTTTGCTGGGTCAAGATGTCATGGCCTGCTGACAAATCTGGGGACGGCATCTTAACTACAGCAGCTGCAATAGGGGTCTTATCCCATGTATATTTTGATCCTAACCTGGCAGCTTGTTTTGCTAGCTGATCGGCCTGATTGTTAAGCTTTGCCAGAACTGACTCCCCTTTCGTGTCGGGCTTTTACTTTTAGTATGTATATTTGGCCCTCTCTCTTGAAGAAGCTATCTGCCAAGCATGGTTTAAATAAGAGGCATATTTGACAGACTTCCCATCTGTAGTGTTCAACCCTCTTTTCTTCCATATGGGAAGCCAGTTAGTAAGGGCTTGAACCACCCAACTAGAATCAGAGCACAGACGGATGTTTTCCTTTTGTGCTACCTCAGACAATACTACCAACACAGCAATTAACTCTTCAGCTTGCGCTGACAGCGGCCTGATTGTACCCTGCAACACTTGCTGTGTCCCCTCCTTGATTGCAGCATACCCTGCAACCAGATGCCCTTCATGATAATAAGCACTCCGGTCAACTGCCCAGATAGTTAACCGTTTTTCCTGAACTTCTTCCCAAGATGTTGCTAATAGAGATGATAAAGCGGAATCAGGATCTGGCAACGAACATTCGTGCTTGTCCTCTTTGCTAATCAGAGCATAGGGAGTGATTCCCATATGGGGAATCTTCTCAGCACGAATATCCCGATTTATCAGACTCAAAGTCCATCCCACCAGCCGAGGTGAGGATACCCTACCCTCATTTATTTTTCCCGAGATGACGTATTTTACTGGTGTCTGGCATGTTCTTACCACAATGGGAGCTGTAGCAGTTAGATACCCTCAATGCTTTAGGGACCATACCAAAATGAATACCTCGTGTTCACAAGCTGAAAACCTCGCCTCCACCTCACTTAAAGTTTTGGAACCACAGGCTACTGGTCTCAACTGGCCAGCTTGATTCTGCAGTAGAACTGCTCCAATGCTTGCCGGAGTAGTTGCAAGATGCAAATAAAATGGCGGGCCTTGTTTTGAATAGGCTAGCGCTGGTGCATCCGCTAGAGCTTTTTAAAGATCATTAAAAGCCTTTTCTTCTGTTCCCCACTGCCAAGAAGTACCCTTTTTAAGAAGTCAATATAAGGGTCTAGCAATTCCTGCATAACTTTCAATAAATTCTCTAGAAAACCCAGTCAATCCCAGAAATAACCGGAGGGCGGAAACATTTCTAGGGATTGGCAGTTTCGTTATAAGTTCCACCCTGTTTTTATTTGGGGACTTCCCTTCCTGGCCCAAGGTAACAACCAGGTATGACACAGTTTGTTGTGCTTTGTCAGGGTTTACTTTAAATCCGGTGTTTTGAATTGTCTCCAAGACCTTTTCAAAGACTGATAGATTCTGCTCTCGGGTCTCTGTGGCTATAAGAATATCAACATAATTCAAAACACATCGACTGCATTCCAATGCCTGACACATAGCATGCACCCGTTGATGACAGATGGTGAGGCTATTGTGCAACTCCGGGGGAGTGCGTGTGAATGTTAATTGCTTCCCCTTGACCATAAAGGTGAACTTATGTTGGTCCACCTCCCTAACCGGTATGCTAAAAAAAGCATTTGCCAGGTCCAGGACGCTGAACCAATGAGCACCTCCATCAATAGTTGCCATAAGCTCTTGATATTTGGCCACTACTGGTGCTAAACATGGGGTTACCCTGTTTAATTCCCGATAGTCTGCTGTTAGCCTCCACGTATGGCCATCTGCTTTCCTCACAGGCCACATTGGGGAGTTGCAAGGACTATTTACAGTTTTTAACACACATTGGTTTTCTAGCGACTCTACTGCCTTTTTGACACTGGGAATAGCTTCCCCTGGAAACCTATATTGTTTTAATGAATGGGGGTCCAGTTCTGGACTACTGACCTCCCCTTTTATTAAACCACAATGAAGTTTGTGCCTGGCAAAAGCATCTGAATATTTGAGTAGGATCTTTTGTACTTCAGATACTTGGGGTGGTGCACTATACCCTTCCATGGCTTTTATAGCTGCTACTCTGTGTGAGGCAGGAACAATTGCTCCCGCTTGGTCAGAACATCTTGAAGGTGGCAGCTGGTAATTGGGCAAATAAGTTATCACTTGTAACCATTTTAAAAGATCATTGCCCGATATCCCAGTGCCCTCAAGATGGTGGATACCAAAAGAGGCCTCTATGGTGAAAAGTCCCACTGTGCAATTAATTGGTACAGTAAATGAGATGGTGGTAGGATCCCCTCCTGCATAGCCTTCCACAGTCTGTGGAAAAAGCCACAGGAATTTGTCTCACCATGTCATTTCCATCTTTGCAAAGAATAGACACCGCTGCCCCAGTGTCGACCACAGCTTTTTGTTTTAGACTGCCAAATTCCCCTTTAATAACTAGCCAAGTGACTGGCCGACCCCAGCAGTCGTTGTAAATACGGGCAGTACTAGGGAATTGGGCAGGCATCAAAATAGATCGGGAGGCCCACCCCCCCCCCCCATGGTTTCATGGCTCGCTGATGATGATTTACGAGCCGCCTTGTCATCTCTGGAGTGGGGAGACTGTCGATATCCTGCTTGCACTCGAACGCCAATAGTAGTCCCCACACCAGCCTACAAAAGGCCTTGTGATCATTTTCAGGTTGTTTTTGTGTTTGGTATCTGCGTTGTTCCTTACAGAAACCCCTGTCCTAAGTATATCCTTTCTGTTGGAAGGATGGCTGGCCCCTTTTTCCCGTCTTTGGGCTACCATCTCCCTCCTGCTTGCCACTGATGACGGCTGCTACTCTTTTTCCTTTTGGGTTAGAGAAAGCACCCCTCTGAAGTTCATAACCCTCCCTTAGCTTGTTCTCTATTTCCCCAATGGTAAGAGGATGGGGGTCAAAGGATCCCACCACAATTCAAAGGGCTGGTGTTAACCCCTGAACCACAGAATCCTTGAACTCATCCGTGTCCCAACCATTACCACCCACTAGTAAATACAAGAGTTTTTTTCCTCTGTAGGTAGCGCTCTGGTCGCTCTTCTGTTCTTTGTCAATCCGAATAGAATCTACCTATAATGCTATTTCTAGGAAAGAAAAACTGATAGACCCATATATATTTGGATGAGAATCTGCATATTAGCTGCCTGGATTTCCACTGGGAGGGCTAAATATTCTTCCAGACGAATACATTGCCTGACTAGAGCGGCCACATCTCCCACTACCAGTTAGGGATGGCTGCAACCCTTTCCATCCAATCTAATGCCGTTTTCCTTGTTAAGGGACCCAAGGTCTTTCCCAAAGCACATGCTTGCTCAGGGGAAAACACCTTACTTTCTTGCCTTGTTTCTCCACCTTGATAGTGTTGACCGTTCTGAGTCACTACTGTTGTAGTTATTGGTGCCAAGGGGACTGGTGTTTCCTCTACAATAGGGGCTGAAGGTATAAACTCCCCCTTTGTAATATCTCTGTCCTGAGGAGACTCGGGCATCCGCTCGGGACTCCTATGGCTCTCCCCCTCTTCTCACTCTCCAAGGAACTAAGTCTCTGAGGGAGAGGATCAGCCTGAAGAGCCCTGATGGTTCCCCTTGAGCAGGCCAATCGAGCCCTTAAACGCGCCTCACATCTCTGGCAACTGGTATGATTTGTTGCTTCACTCATGCCTTCCTGCATAGTTTTAATTAACCTACGCAGGGCGGCCTGAGTCTCCTCCAGTTGCATGCTGAGGATAGCAACTTCCTGTTCTTTCCCAGATAACTGGTTGGTCAGATCTTGTCTTTGACCAGTTAATCTGCCTACTTGTGTCACTCCCACGGAGGCCTGATCATTAAGCGTCTCAATTTGAGAGGACAGCCTGCCTACTTCAGCTTCCTGTGCTGAGGTCTTGGCTTTAGCATCTGCTATTTGGTCGTCCTGTGCTGCCACTATGATTAACAACTCCTCAGTTACTGCCAGGAGTCCAAACACCAGTGCTTGTTTCTGTTTCTTGTGAGATGGTTTTGGTCGTCCGTCGACAAAAGCTACCCACAGTTGTTAAGTAGTCCAGGCTTCACACCCCTGGAACACTCCTAGCCTCTAGGGATTGTTTCCCTTAGCTAGTCTTTTTACTGCTGCCCTAATGGGTGCATCTCCCTCAGATGTTACCTGTGACCTAAAACAATTTACCCAAGCGCACATCTTAATTAATGATCAGGTAAACTCTGGTGATGTGATTGATCACCTTCTAAAAGGAACCTTGGCTCCTTCCCAGCAGGTCTTGTTACTGTGGCTATATGAGAGAGGTTCCCCTCCTCTCAGGACTCTGGGATTGCTTAGTGCAGTGGGGGATGTCCACTCACACCTAAGCTGTGCGACAGCAACGCTGCTCTGTACTTGAGCACCCCCTAGTGGACCCTGCACTGGTATTGCAATGTGCAATAAGGCATCTGCCTGTCACCACCCCTCTTTGGGAGTGAGAGACCTCTCCCAGTTTCCCGCCACAGAGTACATGTGCTCCTGAGGCCACGCTCACTCAAACTCCCAACCGCCACTCATGATTGGTCGCTGCAGAGAAACTGCATCTCGGGTAGCTAATCCGGTCACCAGTATTTCACACAGCGTCCCTTCTCCTGGGCACCTCAACCCAGCTGAGAAGTTGAGTTGTAAGATTGATCTAACTAATCGGACTAAGTCCATGTCTGCAAGTTTGCTTTCCCAAAATAAAAGAACCACCAAACCCAAACTGATCGGTAAGTAACTATTGCAGGCCAATAACCAGTTCTCTTTTGTGGTGTAGTACAATCTTGGCACTAAACACCTGAATTTCTGACAGCTCAAGAGCTCAAGACCCCCTGGCTCCTCCCCTTATATACTTTTTTAGGCAGCTGTTGCCAGGCACAACTAGATTCCTGCTCTTATATTTTCCTGCCTTTTCTTGGTACTGAGGAACAAGAACCTGACACAAAATGGAGGTTGCCTTGTCCTTTTACCAAAACAAAATGGCCTTTTGATTTACAGAACTTTATACATGTGTATATACTTTAATAATTTGGCAGAATTAAACAGGGTTTAAACTGAAATTAACAATGGGGTCAGTCACCAAGACCATCGGTTACTTTGGACAAGGAGCCCCCTCCTGCCATCCCAGGCTACACTCCCGCCCAGGCTAGAGAAGGAACAGAACCCAGAGGTTGGACTTCTCCTGGGAAACCATTCTCCACATCAAAGTCATAAAGTCCCTAGGCACAGGAAGTCCAGGATCCCCCTTGATTTCCATGCTCAGCAGCTCACAGGGTCTCAGCCTTGGGAACAGTCTCCCACAAGGGATGGGGTAGGAGCCCCATTGCTGGGACATTTCCAAACACACCAGAGATGGCTTGGGAGAAGCCCCTGCCAGGTCTGATAGCGAGGGGCTCCTGGGGGCTGTTTGCAAATCAAATTTCCTTTAGGAGAGATTCTCTCCCTCTATTTCTGCCTCTCCCCAGACAGACAAGGGAAGCCACCAAGGAACTCAGTTGCTCTAGGCAGGGCCGGATTAATACGTTTAGAGGCCCTAAGCACTGAAAAGATTATGGTGCCCTCCCGTATGTAATTCAAAATAAAAACAATACTATACTGTAAAATAAAATTTTATTTTTCGAAATGACACAACTTGCATGTATGCTGAAATTAAAATAGCTTCTTTCTAGATTTTTCTGATTGCAAAATTCTAGATAAGTTCATCGAAGCTGACTCGACGAAGCATGTCCGCTTCCATACTTTCTAATAGGGAAAGTGAATCAAGTCTGTCCTAACATGGTGTTCTCTGAGGGTCTTTTATTCTTTTCAGCTGAGAAAAAGAGCGTTCTGCGGAGCAGTTAGTAATCATCAATGTTAGAAAAATACATAGTGCGATCTCTACATTTGGAAATACACATTGTATTCCGTCTTTCAATATTGTGTCATGAAGATCAATGTGACTGAATTTCATTTTTCCTGTTTCATTAAACTTTGCATGCATATAACAGTGGAACTGCCGTACTTCTCCATAGAGATTCATGTTCAAGTCAACAGGGTATGAGTCAACTAGCTTTTGGGAACCTTGTGAATACTGTTCATTAGATAAGTTCATATCGTTTAGAAAAGAAAATCTACTTGATACTTCTCTGTACACTTGACCCCTCTTCTTCATATGAGGTTCAAGTGTATCAATTATAGCGTAGTAAGTAGATACGCAAAATTTGTCTCTAGGATTCAATGCTGTTTCTGTTGCACTGCTACCATTTTCTTCTTTTTTCCTGATTTGCTTACAGGACTGGGCTTCTTTGTAGTTAGTATCAGGCAAGATATCTTTTGATATATCTTCAAATCTTTTGAAATCATTCCTCAAAGTGTGTAAGTGGTCTGCTAATGATTGACAGAGGTCTGCACATGTTTTCAAATCCAATTCTTTTTCTTGGAGAGCTTGACTTGTGTGGTAAAAGTGTTGTAAAATTTCATACCACATGGTCAACATGAATACAAACTCTAGTTCTTGCATCTTGTTTGCAATGTTTTCTGCCTCTCGTATAGTTTTCTCCCTTTTGTGACTGGTCTTCAGTTATACTTTCTAATGCAACCACAATCTTTGAGTAGGATTCCAGAATTCCACTTGTTGCCACTGCATGTGCCTCCCAGCAAGTATTAGAAAGAGATTTCAACACATGATCATTGCCCAAATATGTTTTAAGAACTGCCCATCGGTGTGTTCAGGCAGAGAAAAATGTATAAAGTAACTGGACTGTTGAGAAAAATCTTACTGCCACTGGACAACAATCGACAGCACTGCAGCCAACAAGATTGAGAGTGTGCAGCACATGGTATGAATATGGCATATTTGTTCTGTTCTAAAAGCTTCTTCTGCATTCCTTGATAACGCCCTTACATGTTGGCAGCGTTGTCATAAGATTGACCTCTGCACTTTGAGAAATCTAGTTTGCAAACTTGGCACCAATAATGCAGTACTTGGTTTGCCATTTCTTCACCAGTGTGGCTTTTCAAATTGAGGAATGTTATACATCGTTCAACTGATTTTCCATGTGTGAGACACATCTTAGTACAATACTCAATTGATCAATATATGAAAGATAAACTGAAGTACCCAGCAGTACTTATTTCATCCACAATAGCTGAACGAACTTTGTCACTCATTAAACCAAGGAGTTCATCACATATTGTCTTGGATAAGTATAATGGGTTACCTTTGCCGGCATTCCCATATTTTGAGATATGGCCTGCTAAAAATGGGCCAAACTGAGCCACAAGCTCCAACAATCCCAAGAAATTTTCATTCTGCAATGATCCAAATGTGTCATTTGATCCCTGGAAAGGCAGACCACATTCAGATAATGTTTTGAATAACTGCTATAACATGCTGCAAGACATGTTGCCAGTATTCACACTCCCCTTTAATTTGTTCTTCCAATTTTTGTGTCAATCCAAAGCCCTGTCTTTGATTTAAATATGTCAACACTGAATCTCTGTGAGTAGTGCTATTTTCATGTTGTTCAATTAAAACAGTATTCTGCCAGTCACTAAATCCATCTGCAGCAAACCAGGATGTTAAAGGCTTATATGCAAAAAGTTTGCAAACAAAACAGTACACAGACCCGGTTGACGGTGAATACAGTAGCCATTCTCGAGTGTATTTCTCACCATTTCGCTTTCATGCCAAAAAATGTTTTGTGGACAATATCTTGTTTGTTTTTGCCATTGATAAAAGTCCGGTGGGATTTCTCAAATGGCCCAGTGTGGTGCTGACAGTCATTTGGTCCTCAATCTATCCAGTAAGCTACATCATCGGTACTGAAATCAACTCACATACCAGGATCTTTTCTCCTATTATTTACAGCATGAGCAGGTTCAGTCTCTGACACATCCACACCTTCTAGAACAATATCTGTTTTACCACCAGGAGTAGGATGATCAGTTACAGTCTCTGACACATCCACATGTTCTGGAATGGTGTTCATTTCACCAATAGAAGAAGGGTCAGTCTCTGAAAAACCTATAGGTTGTGGAACGATGTTTGTGCTACTGAGAGAAGATGTTGCTTCTGATGGATTCGCTTTGAAAAATGATGTCAGATTTGGAAGACTTTGAAAAATTTCAAAAAGAAAAGGAGTACTTGTGGCACCTTTAGAGACTAACAAATTTGAGCATAAGCTTTCATGAGCTACAGCTCACTTCATTGGATGCATTTGGAGGAAAATACAGTGGGGAGATTTTCACACACACACACACACACACACACACACACACACACACACACACACACACATGAAACAATGGGTTTTATCATACACACTGTAAGGAGAGTGATCACTTAAGATGAGCCATCACCAACAGCTGGGGTGGGGGGGAGAAGGAAAACCTTTCATGGTGACAAGCACGGTAGGCCATTTCCAGCAGTTAACAAGAATATCTGAGGAACAGTGGGGGGTGAGAAGTAACATGGGGAAATAGTTTTACTTTGTGTAATGACTCATCCATTCCCAGTCTCTATTCAAGCCTAAGTTAATTGTATCCAGTTTGCAAATTAATTCCAATTCAGCAGTCTCTCATTGTACTCTGTTTGTTTTTGAAGTTTTTTTTTTTTTTGTTGAAGGATAGCCACTTTCAGGTCTGTAATCGAGTGACCGGAGAGATTGAAGTGTTCTCTGACTGGTTTTTGAATGTTATAATTCTTGATGTCTGATTTGTGTCCATTTATTCTTTTACATAGAGACTGTCCAGTTTGACCAATGTACATGGCAGAGGGGCATTGCTGGCACATGATGGCATATATCACATTGGTAGATGCGCAGGTGAACGAGCCTCTGATAGTGTGGCTGATGTGATTAGGCCCTATGATGGTATCCCCTGAATAGATATGTGGACAGAGTTGGCAACGGGCTTTGTTGCAAGGATAGGTTCCTGGGTTAGAGGTTCTGTTGTGTAGTGTGTGGTTGCTGGTGAGTATTTGCTTCAGGTTGGGGGGCTGTCTATAAGCAAGGACTGGCCTGTCTCCCAAGATCTGAAGAGAGTGACGGGTCGTCCTTCAGGATAGGTTGTAGATCCTTGATGATGCATTGGAGAGGTTTTAGTTGGGGGCTGAAGGTGATGGCTAGTGGCGTTCTGTTATTTTCTTTGTTGGGCCTGTCCTGAAGAAGGTGACTTCTGGGTACTCTTCTGGCTCTGTCAATCTGTTTCTTCACTTCAGCAGGTGGGTATTGTAGTTGTAGGAATGCATGATAGAGATCTTGTAGGTCTTTGTCTCTGTCTGAGGGGTTGGAGCAAATGCAGTTATATCGTAGAGCTTGGCTGTAGACAATGGATCGTGTGGTATGATCTGGATGAAAGCTAGAGGCATGTAGGTAGGAATAGCGGTCAGTTGGTTTCCGATATAGGGTGGTGTTTATGTGACCATCACTTATTAGCACCGTAGTGTCCAGGAAGTGGATCTCTTGTGTGGACTGGTCCAGGCTGAGGTTGATGGTGGGATGGAAATTGTTGAAATCCTGGTGGAATTCTTCAAGGGCTTCTTTTCCATGGGTCCAGATGATGAAGATGTCATCAATGTAGCGCAAGTAGAGTAGGGGCATTAGGGGATGAGAACTGAGGAAGCGTTGTTCTAAGTCAGCCATAAAAAGGTTGGCATACTGTGGGGCCATGCGGGTACCCATCGCAGTGCCGCTGATTTGAAGGTATACATTGTCCCCAAATGTGAAATAGTTATGGGTGAGGACAAAGTTCAGCCACCAGGTTAGCCGTGACATTATCGGGGATACTGTTCCTGACGGCTTGTAGTCCATCTTTGTGTGGAATGTTGGTGTAGAGGGCTTCTACATCCATAGTGGCTAGGATGGTGTTTTTAGGAAGATCACCAATGGATTGTAAAAAGAAAAGGAGTACTTGTGGCACCTTAGAGACTAACAAATTTATTAGAGCATAAGCTTTCGTGAGCTAGCTCACGAAAGCTTATGCTCTAATAAATTTGTTAGTCTCTAAGGTACCACAAGTACTCCTTTTCTTTTTGCGAATACAGACTAACACGGCTGCTACTCTGAAAACAATGGATTGTAGTTTCCTCAGGAAGTCAGTGGTGTCTCGAAGATAGCTGGCAGTGCTGGTAACATAGGGCCTGAGGAGGGAGTCTACATAGCCAGACAATCCTGCTGTCAGGGTGCCAATGCCTGAGATGATGGGGCGTCCAGGATTTCCAGGTTTATGGATCTTGGGTAGCAGATAGAACCCCGACCTGCAGTATTCTAGGGGTATGTCTGTGCGGATTTGTTCTTGTGCTTTTTCAGGGAGTTTCTTGAGCAAATGCTGTAGTTTCTTTTGGTAACTCTCAGTGGGATCAGAGGCTAACCTGGTGGTTGAACTTTGTGACTTTGTCCTCACCCATAACTATTTCACATTTGGGGACAATGTATACCTTCAAATCAGCGGCACTGCAATGGGTACCCGCATGGCCCCACAGTATGCCAACATTTTTATGGCTCACTTAGAACAACGCTTCCTCAGCTCTTGTCCCCTAATGCCCCTACTCTACTTGCGCTACATTGATGACATCTTCATCAAGAGTTGCTGCTCTTAACAATTTCAAAATAATAAAATAGAATGTTATAATCTGATATGACTCAATGTGATAGAACACTTCATATTATGCACTGCTCCTAGTGACACTCTCCAATGGATCCCCAACCTCCACCCACCATGAGGTAGGTAGGAGAGGATTATTATCCCTACTTGACAGAGGGAGAAACTAAGGCTGAGAAAGGAGAAGTGACTTGTCTTAGGTCACATAGCCCATTAGTGGCAGCATTGGGAATAGGACCCAGTAATCCAAACTAACCATCACATCTTCAATTTCATACACTGAGTGATCAGAAGAAAGTACTTTTAAATGAGCTGCAGACCAACAGTTCATGGTAATTATTCAGCAAGTATTTTAGAAGAACTGGAATGTTAGAGAGAATCATAAACTGCTCAGACAATTAATGCAGAGAAGCATGAAAATTAGTCAAACATATAATTGGTTATGAATTATTTGCTTGGTCTTAAAAGAGAACAACAAGGACCTAAGTCTCCTCCCTGTCAATAGCCCCTTGTTCACCTAATCAGGGTTCAGACTTTTTGAGGGGCGGGAGGCCTAGTGTTCTCACCCAAGAGCCTAAAGGATGGTCCAGGTCGGCACTGGAGGGGTTCACCGTAGGTGTAAATATTCCAGCCCCCCTCTTTTTTGGTGGACCTCACACAATGGGAGCTGCAGTGCACTCCCTCAGACCTCCAGCTCCTGGTGGAGGGATGGGAGCAGGGGAAAGGACAAAAGAAGTAAGAGAGGAAGAAAAAGGAGGGAGGGACAGAGGAAAAGGGAAACCAAAAAGGAGATTCTGAGGGACAAAGTCCTAGGTAGGGAAGAAAATTCTGCCACCTTAACCTAGTGTCCTCCCTGCCTAGAATTCAGCCAGCACCAGGTGGATGAGACTGAACTGGTTCCAAACCTCTGAGAGGCTCTTACCTTCTAAACAAGGACATCTGTTTTCTAGTAAAATCAGTAAAAGGAAAGGAGAAAACTCAAATGAGGGTCCTCCTAGCACTCACGTACGTGAACCAGAATTCTCTCTCAGTCCTCAAGGAGAGACCTTGAGAAGGAGACTTGCTGAGGAAAAGCCACAAGGGTCTCTGAGGTTGCCCTGGCCCTGCGCCCCTGTCCTGCCTGGCTGATGTCAGTATCTCTCTGTGAGGTCACCACCTCCCCACCACCTTTGACCAATAGGCTGAGGTCCTGCCAATGGCCCTTGTGATGTCACTTCCATACCATCCCTCACCTGCAGTGCTGATGTCCTGCCCCGGCCAGCCCCTTTGGATGTTTGAGCTACTACCTGTGAATCACCCCACTCAATGAGTGTTGATTATGGGGATCCATCAAGCTACACATTAAAACATGAGAGGCTCCTCTCCATGCTACTCTCAGTTTTTCATAAATTAGTTGTCTTTCGGGCCAGAAGGGACCATTAGAACATCTAATCTGACTCTGCATATCACAGGCCTCCTATATACCATAATAGCTAGTTTTAGTCCAAACACATTCCAGAAAGGCATCTAGTCTTCATTAAAAGACATCCAGAGATGGAGAATCCACCACTTCTGTTGGTAGTTTGTTCCTATGGTGAATCATCCTCGCTGTTGAATATTTGTGCTTTATTTCTAATATGAATTGGTCTCTTTTCAGTTTCCAGCCACTGGGTCTTGTTATGCCTTTCCCTGCTAGATTAACAAGCCCTTTTTATACCCGATATTTTCTCTCCATTAAGGAACTTCAACACTTCAATGAAGTCACGTTTCAATTTTCTTTTCATAAGCTAAGCAGGTTGAGCTCTTTCCATAGCTCACTAGAAGACATTTTTCTCAAGCCCTCAAAACATTTTGTGGCTCTTTGCTGCCCCAGTTCCAATTTCTCCTCATCTTTTTCAAATGAGGACACCAAAAGTGGACGCAGGATTCCAATATCAGTCTCACTGATTCTGCGTCACCTCCCTATCCTACTCACGACTCTGCTCATACATCTAATGATGCCATTAGCCCTGTTCACCACAGCATCACGTTGGGAGCTCATGTTGAGTGGCTTGCCCAGTATGGCCCCTGAATCCTTTTCAGAGTCTGTGTTTTCCTGGATACACTTCCCCATTCTGTAGGCGTGGCCAGCATGCTTTGTTGCTAAGTATAGGACCTTGCATTTAGCCCTGTTCAAACTTGTTTTGCTTGAATGGGTCCAGCTTTCCAAGGGATCCAGAACACTCTGTATCACTGCCCTGTCCTCCTCATTAATTACCGCTCTGCCAGTCACCAGCCAATGTTATCAGCAGTAATTTTATATTGGCTTCTAGTTCATTGATAATTAGTTTAAAGAATTAGTCTTTGAGACTCTTTTCAGATCACTAGTGCCCAGTACCTGCTCCCCACAGCACAGCGGGTAAAGGCCGTCCAGCCCAGCTGTTCCATAGGGGCTAAGCACAGAACAAACACATGCTTAGG
Source organism: Dermochelys coriacea (assembly GCF_009764565.3). Lineage (NCBI taxonomy): Eukaryota > Metazoa > Chordata > Testudines > Dermochelyidae > Dermochelys > Dermochelys coriacea. Next base: position 156,767,936 of record NC_050069.1, on the reverse strand, counting down.
AATTGTGTTGTCCATAGGCGCCGAACAACATGTGGGAGTCAGCAGCTTACAAATGGGCTACAGACCTAGAGTGTAGATGGGCCCCAACTGTGTCTTAGCCTCCCACCCAGTAAAATGGGAATAATAAACAAAACCTTGATTAGCTCTGTTTTATAGTTGGGGAAACTGAGGCACACAGCAGCAAAGAGATTCGCTCATGGTCAAAAAGTCAGGAATAGAAAATGGCAGGTCTGATGATAGTCAATCCTGGGCCCAAGCCCTGTTATCCTGGCCTCTCTGCTCCAACTTCAGTTATAGCCCAAGTAGAGGCTTTCTTCTTCTCCATGTCCTTTAACTTCATGTCACTGCAGAAGAAAGATTTTCTGTTATCCACATGCATTAGAGCCAGCTGGCTATCTTTCCAAAAGACGTGCTCTAGCTCAGTCACATGTCAGGGGTTGACTGGAGTAACCACTCGGTGACATTCTAGGGCCTGTGTTATACAGGAGGTCTGACTAGATGGCTAGAATAATCCTTTCTGACCTTTAACATTTTTTCTGCTGCTAGGCAGATAACTCTGGACCTATTTTTCCCTCATTCATTTTCAGCTGGAATAATTTAAATCCAGTCCAAAGGATTTCCTCTTCCATTGTGTCATCAGCACCTTTCATAGCAAACAGTTACTGGAAAAGACAGGGCAGTTTAGGTGATGGTGCAGATAATCTAATTGATTTAGGCTTTCAGGGCCAGACACCCACAGGTGAAGGTGATTATCTTGAGCAGTCTCTCTGTATTGACTGTGTCCCTCTCCTCTTTGGCTCTTATTAAAGCATGGTGCTTTTTGCTCCTCCTTGCCCCTGTCTCCAAAAGCTCCTGCATGGTGGTGGTCCTTCTGGCCCACTGCTGGCCACTTGTAGCACCGGCAGTCCCAAGCAGCTGGCTTGATCAGGCAGGTATCATATGTGTCTTCCAATGGAATGAAACAGAGGCTATATTCATTGTATTACCATGGGGAGATGGAGAAAGAATCCCCACTTGCTTTCTGTCTGTCCACAAGGCCATGATTTGCATGGCATGCTTCTCTATCACTCTTCCATAAACTCTCATGTACATTCCATCTCACTTCCATCCTTGGAAGATTCACACACACACAAGCCCACCCTATGCAGGTGTGTGACTAACACTGATTTTACTTTAAATGAATAAAAAAATTAAGAAGCTGGATCTGGCTGATACAGGGAAGGCTGAAGTTGTGTTTTGGGGATATTTATCAATACTCGCTCTGACTTTGTTTGTGGCAGGGGAAGCCCTTAATATTTTAGAAATATTGGAAAACCTAGTAATTTTCAAGGCATGTGGTGGGATCTCATCACAGAATGCAGAGGAGCTATTCAGGGAAATGGTGAGTGAACAGCACATCAATGAGTGCAATGGTTTATTAATGGTAGCGGGAGGGTAGGTTACAAAAGTTCTCTCCACCCAGAAATCTGAAAAAGTCATCTAGAATTTGCACTCCCTGAAAAACGTCTGAACATCACCTTCCAGGAGCGGAAGGAAATCAGGAGGAAAATTAAGATACTTTTGGATAAGAATGCAGCCCTCTGCAAGCCTCCAACCCTCCTCCCAAGACCAGCAACAGAAAAGCCAGGACAACACAGGGCAAAAGAATGCCTGCTGCACAAAGCAGCATCTAAAGTCACCTTCCAAGGAGTTAAGGAGAAGCCAGGATAAAAAAGGATCCAAAATTCACATTGCCACGGCTAGGTGGGATAATAATTTGCTACCAAAAATATGCATCTGCAGCATTAGATCAATGTAGCCAATCTAACAAAAAATCTCTGCTTGCAAAAATAGGCCCTCAAACCTGCTAGGCTTGTTAGCCATTAACAGTATGGAAAGCTGTAAGTTCAAGGTTCCCCCCCCCCCCTCTGTTTGGACTTGTAATGGGGAATACAGGGCAAGAAGGGGTTAAAGAGCTGCTCTGGCCTCAGCCAGTCCCACCCCAACACACCTGCAGGGGATGTACAGACTGGGAAGGGATTTAAAATGGAGCAAAACAGCTTACTTGAAAGCTAGAAGATCTGTGGTCTTCCTCAAGGCAGGGAAATAGCCACCCTGGCTCTAGAAAGAGCAGGAAAAGCACAGACAGGTGAGCCTCACCCAGACCACAAGAATGTCCTTTTGTAAGAAGAGTAGACTGCTTGCTGAGCCATTTTGCAGCCAGGGAAGAAAGAGGCCAGAATCTGCTGTAGGAGAGACCTTCTTCAACCCAGTCTCCGCTACTAAGAGTCAGTGGGGGTGGAAGAGAAGGACTTCAGGCAGTGCAGACCATTAGAGGGGTGTTCCTTCCTGGGCTGAAGAGAAGAAATGCTGAGTTACAGGGGATTATCCCTGCTATAATAATTATATAGTATAAAATGACATTCACAACAGCTATTTGTTGCTTTTAACTCTAAACTACTCTTCTCCCGCCCCACCCCCAAGTTGTCTATCTTCTCTTCAGAGAATGCCCAGTGCCACCTTTGTTCAATTGCCTTTTTTCAGGTGATGGGGGAAGGAGGCTGCTGGAATGAATTTTACAAATGCTTTTTGCAGTGTTTCTCAGCGCGTCTTGGGGGCATGTTCTGATTCTAGGGAGAGTGGTGGCTTATTTCCTATTCTCCAGAGCTTTACCATGGGGAGACTGTTGCTTGTTCAGATACTTTGATGGATTTATTTCTCTGGTACGAGATCTGCTGTTTTTGGTGTTTTCTGGCAGGATTATATAGGGGCTTGGCTCATCCCGAGCTCTTTGTGAAGAACCTTGAGCATGTCAGAAGCTGGAAAAAATCATGCCGTCTGGTATTCTGGGAAGCTAGGTAAACTTTGTGTGTAACAAAAGAAATCTTTATCAAACGTTGAAGGTTATTGAGCTCTAGGCAATGTCTGCATCTCCCTTGCCTTTCTTTCTGCGGCATAAACAGGTTGAGCCTACCCCCATGTGGCTTTTTTGGAGTGTTGCAAGCCATTTTTGTTGTCAGCTGTCACAACTACTGCCCTCGCAGAAGAAGGGGATTCAGATAATGGAATTGGAAAAGAGGAGCGATGTGTAACAGCATGGAATTACTCACCAATAATAGTTTGTTCTAGTCCTTTCTTCCCCACCCCATATCTTCCTCTTGATGTACTCTCTGTTTCTAACGTGATTGGCTTTTTGTGAGGAGTGGTTTGGGAAATCTCTTGGTTGAGAGAGGTAGGTGGTTATTTCTAAAGCACTCTATGATCTCACATGGACGCAATCACTACAAGACTCTTGTACATGAGCCTCAATTCTACAAACGCTTATGTGTTTGTTTTTTTTTAAATTTTACTGAGCTGAATGATACTAGGCAAAATTAAGCACCTGCTTAAGTGTTTGCAGGATCCAGAGCATTAATTATCCCATCTTCAGATATGATTTTTTTTGGCCTATTAAAGTTCTTGTTTCCTTAGAAAATTCACTAACCCCCATATTCTCTATGCTGAACTATATGTTGCTGCTTGTCCATTAAGATTAGTCACGACTGTCTCAAGATTGCAATAACGTAAGAACCCATGAACCTTACTACTGGTGTAGCAAAACATACATATAAAAACAGTGCTGGGAGCAGAGGTGGATTATAGTTTTGTGGGACCCTGGGCTAGAGCAAGTGGGGCCCCTTCCTATCCCTTCCATCTCCCTTCTGCCTGCCCCCCCCCCCCCCGCACTCCTGCTGCATTAATGAGGTCAGAGTGCAGGAGACCCCATTTTTCCAGGGGTCCTGATTGGCCCAGTGGTTAATCTGCCACTGGCTGGGAGAGCGCCCCCCCCATTAAGAGTTTGGATAAATATCCTCAAACTCAGATACTTATCTGAACCTATACAGCCACCTCTCTACTAAACACAACCTTTAGCAGTTGTGATCTTGTTGGGAGGGAAGTTTAGCCACCTTCCACAGCGTGAGTTGGAGCAGCCAGGAAGCCATCTCCTCTCTCAGACTGTCCCACGCAGACCCCATTCTTTCTCACCCCAGTCCACCCCACCTTTGATAGTGGGAAATTAGCAGGGACAGAAGCGCCATGGGGTGGAGCAGTTAATCATTCTAGTTTGATTCCTTCCTCAAGGTGCTTCCTGCAAGGTATGTACAGCCCAGAGACGGACACAGAACAGTGTGTGGGTTTATGTTTTTTGTTTTTTAAGCCAGGCTTAGAACAGCAAGCAGACCTCCCTCCTAAACTCCAGAGCGTTAAATATCCAATGTCTGATACATACAGGCATATGCGTGCGCGTGCACACACACAAACCAACAACTAATTGAGCTACATGCTGCTTAAGTAAACAAAGAAATTTTGTTTTAGTTATCCCTATTTTTTAAGTACTTGAGAGAGGGGGCATGGATCAGTACTCATTGCCTGTCAGTACCCGGGTCGGGGAAGCTAGTGATCCAATGATAGGAACAAATTTGGTGAGTGATCCTGGTCATGTGTCACCTGGGGCATGTTGCGCATATGCTAAGACTACTTGGGAGGTGCTCAGATACTGCAGGAATGCAGTTGAAGGGGGTCAAGGGAAACTCTAAGCTAGAGTGTCTCACTCAGTGAGATGCATAGACATTCCCATCCCCCTCTGCGTTTTTAGCCCCTCCTGAAGTTGTTTTCTCTGGGCCTTTCTGTTTCTCTCCGTAACACCAGCTCACCACTTTGTTTTCATGTAGTCTGCTACTTTGGCATTTTGATTAACATTGAGTCAGAGCCTTCAGGAGAGAGAGGTTTGTTGTTTTTTTTGTTTTGCTTGAAACAATTGGAGTTCCAGGAACACACTTCATCCTTTTCAGATACTGTATGAGGCAGTGTTTCCAACTCTTGCAATCTTATTGCAAGACAGTTGTAATATTTGGTGTTTTTCCCAAAGCTCTGCCTCCTGGAATCATAGAATTACATGAGAATCTCAGCTTTCAAGTTTTTTAAACAAGTAAATTTCTAGCTTTCTGGTGGCAGGGAAGTTTGAAAGTGTACCATAAAGCTTCAAAAGCCAGAAGGCAAATAAAAAGAATCCCAAACTTATTTTTATTTTTTTTCCTCATGATTTTGGGGCCCTGACTCATGATTTTGGAATGATTTGGATTGACAATACACACCAGTGAATAAACACCAAAAGGCATTTTAAATGAAGTCCAATTACATTTCTACCCTAGATGGCAGTATTGCTCTTCCCTTTTGCTCTTCCCAAAGTAATGTGCAGTATCATACTCTCTAACAGACAACTTGGCATTAATTTTTGGTTTGAGATATAACTGAACATAACGTAGTATAAAGGAATTTCTACAAAATTAGAATACACTTTGTCTAATGAAGCATCATTTTTAATAGTCTTAATACCATAACAGCATTATTGAACAGATATATAATCAATTACAACATCAGAGGAAACAAAGAGGTTATATTCAAAGTTGCATGGATTTAAGTCTAGCTGTGATTTTTAAAGTGGTTTAATTAAACCAGTGCAACTTTTGATTCTAGACAAGGCTGTAGTGCTTGGAACATTAAGGAGGTTTATCTTTTGTACTGCCTTCTCTTTTATAAGAGCATTTGTGTCTGGTCAGAATATTTGGTCTAGTAGTTGCTGCTTCATTTGCATAAGTTTAAAAATGTTACCATTAGTCCTTTTAAACAGCAGCACAAGAAAATAAAATAATGAAGTTCGTTTTGTGACATGTTTGTCTTGGTAAATCCTGTATTACAACGTTCTAGTTTATATCTTTTTATTTTTTTTCTCCCCTCAACATCTTTAGTAACACTGACTCTGTATTTGACTGTACTGATTGTAGCTAGTGTGGGCAGGGGTCTGCCTTTGATAACTCACAAAAATGGCAGTGTGCAGATTCCTGGAGGAAGTTGGACTGAATGGTGATTCTGGGGCCCACAAAGGTGCACATGCTGGATTGGTAGCTACATCACCTTTTGAAGATGGTGCAGTGTGCTCTGTGTTCTTGCTTAGCCATGTCAGTTCACGGGGTAGCTTCCCCATGGCCTCCCCCGCAACTCCTATATATTTTGCCAAATGTACATGGTTTTTCTGCAGGGGAGAGAAGAAATGATTTCATTCAAACAGAATCTGGAATGTCAGTCCATTGGTAACATCCTATGCTCTTCAAAGAAGCGTTTCCAAGCTCTGGATTATGATTGTGGCAAACCTCTCTACTGAGCTTCTTGTAAGTGGGCTATGACTAAGACAAAATTACTTACAATATCTTGGCTACTATTCCTTTTGCTGAGCTTTTTGCTTAGGTCAGATCTATACTTTTAGAAGTTTTGGCAGCATAACTGGTTAAGGGTGTTTTTGGTTTTTTTATGTATATAATTTTTACACCTTTCAGAGTAGCAGCCGTGTTAGTCTGTATTCGCAAAAAAAAAAGGAGTACTTGTGGCACCTTAGAGACTAACAAATTTATTTGAGCATAAGCTTTCATGAGCTACAGCTCACTTCATCACGCCATACTTCTTGCACCACAGCTGTGCCAGCAAAAGCCATAAGATAGATGCAGTTATACTGGCAAAAAATGCACTTTTGCTGGTATAGCTAATTTTGCTCAGGGGACTGGAATAAGCAGTACCAGTAAATGCACTCTTTTGCCACTATAACTGTATCTACACTGGGGGTACTGGTATAGGTATACCGTCAAACTTGTAAGTGTAGACAAGGCCTTAGTAAGAGGTCTTTCTCCAGCAGAAAGAACATGACCATTATGCACTTGTAGTTGATAGTTGTATCATGCCCATAGGTGCTGGGGGTGCTGTTGCACCCCTTGGCTTGAAGTGGTTTCAATCACATAAAGGTTTAAGGTCAATGGCTCTCAGCACCCCCACTTAACAGATTTGTTCCAGTGCCCCGATCATGCTGCTTTGGCTGCTTGCTCACTGTCACAGACAAGTGCCTAGCTTGCATATAGTGCTTGGTGAATTTTTTGATCATCCATTTCAGTTCGTCCTCTGTTTCCCATTCTTGGCTGGAAAATGCCAGTGAACAAAGTGCCTGCAGGCAGTAATTTCCTGTTGCATACTTTCTGTCACCCTGTAAAGAATCATTCATGATGAGCTTCCCGGGCACCTGGTGCAATTCAGCTTGTCTCATTAACAGCCAGTCATACCCTTCATCTTCTTGTCATCTTTTCCTCTTGTAATTCAAGTTTTCCTGTTTGGTACTTGGATGTTAATAGAGGTGATCAAGTCCACGGAGGCATATGGCACAAATGCTTCAGTGCTGGCACAAAGGAGGAGCAGAGAGTTGTTTGGAGCTGTGATAAATGAAGGAGGCAGGGGGTTAGCTCCTTTTTATGGACACTCAGCCAGCCAGTAGCTATAAAATCCCTCTTTGTAGCTGTTCTCTAACTGCTCTACTTGTAAAGGATTAAAAAGTCTCACTGCTATGCATAGGTAAAAAGAAGTGGCCAAAAGAACCAATGGGAAGGCTAGAACTCTTTAAAATTGAAGACTCCCCTTTTGCCTCTCCTCCTGGGGGGAGGCGAACAAGATAGTAGCTATGCTGTAAGAAGCTTGGGCCAGATATGAAAAAGTCATCAGTATCATACCTAGAAACTACTTAATTAAAGCCCCAGGTATGTAAGTAGATCAGGAAATGTCTAGGAAGACACAATTAGGTTTATATCTTTTATTTTTGTTATGGTTTTTGGATTCCTCTGAGCTAACCCCAGGTGCTTTTGTTTTGCTTGTAACCTTTAAGCTGGACCTCAAGAAACCTATTCCTGGTGCTTACAACTTGTAGTTCTTTTAAAATCTAGCAGTAGCCAGAGTTCCCAGATGCATTTTGTTTTTATTAATAACATTTACCCTTTTGAAGAACAGAATTGGATTTTTGTGTCGTAAGAGGTTTGTGCATGTGTTTAATTAGCTGGTGGCAACAGCTGATTTCCCCCCTTAGCTCTTCCCCGGGAGGGTGAAAGGGCTTGAGGATACCCCACAGGAAGGAATTCCCAAGTGCACCTTCCTGGCTCTCAAATGGGTTCCGCATTTGGGTGGTGGCAGCATCTACCAATCCAAGGTCAGAGAAAAGCTGTAACCTTGGGAGTTTAATACTGGCCATTCCAGGCTTGTATTATTTTTAGAATACTTGTGGGCCCCCACCTTCCATGCTCCAAGTGCCAGAGTGGGGAATTAGCCTTGACAGGAGCATTATATAGGTTGTCTGTCTGCTTTGCATGGCACTTATGCCCTAGAGCAAAACGTCAACCAACCAGTGAGTGGTCAGGGCGACATCTAAAGAGACGAGCATGAATGGAAGCAGACAAAGGATGCTGTATGCGCAACAGTTAGGAGTGCCCAGGACAAGATTATTAGCTGTGAATGTCAAAATGGCTCATTTGTCCTGAGAAGCTGCTTCAGAGCTTAATAGGAGGTCCATCACTGATCCAGTTCTTTCAGCTCCTTCTCTTGGTCACAAAAAGCTTGTGCAAAGCTAGCCACTAATTCTGAACCTCCATGCCAAGCCCCCATGGCTGGAAGGAATCCTCTTCAGCTGGCTCTGACATGGTGGCAAAATTGCTCCATGTGCACTACTGCAGGGGCCCCTGATTATCCTGCACTCCCACTCTATGGGAGGGACTGCTGTGTAGATCCATCAGCCTGATCATCCATCCCCACAGCCCCATTCCTTTCCCATCTCTTCCTGTCCTCCCCTTAAATCCCACAGTATAGGACATGCAGGCAGCCCTGATGGAGGTGAGTTCTCTGATAGGCAGATAGTGAGCCCTCCATCCAGGCTCCCAAATCTATCCCCTCTCCCCTCCCTGCTTGCATAGTGAAAAATCCCCAGGCCTGCTGGTGAAGGAGGCAGGGTTGTATTTGAGTTTTCATAAGCAAATTAGATTTTTCAGTATCCATTTAGGGTCCAAAGAGACATTCTGCCTCTGGTCTCATCCTTCCTCTCCCCCCCCCGGTAAAATAGCATCAATTAGCTGTTTATATGCACAGACTCTTGGAAATGGTTGGCGTCAATGCATTACATCTAGCTACAGTATGGTGCTCACTGCCTCACCAGCAGCATAGTGGGAACTTACTACTTTCTTTCAAGTGCCTCTCTCTGACCTTCATAATAAGAGGTTTCAGAGTAGCAGCCATGTTAGTCTGTATTCGCAAAAAAGAAAAGGAGTATTTGTGGCACCTTAGAGACTAACAAATTTATTTGAGCATAAGCTTTCGTGAGCTACATGCATCTGATGAAGTGAGCTATAGCTCACGAAAGCTTATGCTCAAATTTGTTAGTCTCTAAGGTGCCACAAGTACTTTTCTTTTTTTTTTCTCTGACCTTCATCTGCCCTAATCTCAGAGACCAGAAAGGCAATCTGAGCGCTCACTCTATTGAAAGTCACTGCCCAGAAGAAAAAGCCAAGTGTCCTATTTGAGTAGATTCAATAAATTCCTTTGGCACAGGCTAGCTTTTCCTGGCTGCTCCTGTTTCCCCTGTAGCATTACCCTATTGTCCATATCACTAGAACCCAAGTAGAACAGGTAAAACAGGATTTTCTAAGAGCAGTTAAAATTCTCAAATAGCCCGTTTCTTACAGTTTGATGGGCGAGGAGAATTTCATAACTTCAGACACGAATTGATACTGGAAGTCCTCAGTTTAAGTAAAACAAAATCATAATTTTAACTTACCAAATTGCAAAATAAAACATCATTAGCACAGATAAATTGATCCTGACAAAGGAAATTCTGTCTTGGTTTAGGAGGTTGCAAATTCCATTGACTTCAATGGGTATTGCATCTGCTTGTGTGACAGCTGCATTTGGGGTCTTTTTTTATAACAGTATTCCAAGTCAGAGGAGGTTGCCATATTTTGGTACATTCCTTAACAGCCTTAAAATAAAGATGATGTGTTTACTGACATCAGTTGGATTTTGCATATCAGCAAAAATTGAGAAGATAGTGGGTTTTTCCCCCTCCCACTCATTCTATTCCAGAATGAAACTTCTAGTATCCTACCTATTCTAAATCCCCCCCCCCTTTTTAAAATTGTTAGGGGAAGGATTTTTTAAAAAAAATCTTGTTTCATATGATCTGTGTAGAGCCCGCCAAATCTTGTTTTGTGGTTTGTCTAAAGGAAACTGAAAGGATGTAGCCTCATGCTGAGTGAAATTTGAACTGAACCTCTGATTTTTTCAAAGAAGCTGCTAAAAGTTTGAATACTAAATAGAACTGTGTGTGAACTTCTTGGGGCTACCCAGTTGGGAAAAAGTCTCCTGAGAACAGGATTTCTTGTGAGATAGTAGGTACTTTCTACTTCTGCTCAGGCAGAGAACAGTTATTCTTCCATTTATTTCTGCACTCATGCTTTTAGTTGAGTATGCTATGAAGTGTGGGGAGGGGAGGAGGTGAAGGGGAGGAAATGGAGAAAATATTAGTTGAACTTTGACTTCTAACAAAGTTTAGCTCAAGTTTTGGGTGCAAGAATGAGAACCTCTCTGAACCAGTTCATAATTATATAATGTGCTGGAACTGATCATTGTTGAAGGATGAGATTTTCAGCTGTCCTTAGTGTTGGCTTAACATAACTCCCATTGAAATCAAGGCATCTAAAGCCATATTTAGGCATCTAAATGAATTGCCTGGTTTTTAAAGATGCTGATCGTTGATGTTAACATGAGCTGCAGGTGGTCAGTCACCTCTGAAAATCAGAAATTTGTTAGTCTCTAAGGTGCCACAAGTACTCCTTTTCTTTTTGCAAATACAGACTAACATGGCTGCTACTCTGAAATCTGAAAATCAGGTCACTGAGGTGCATAACTTCTGACACCCACGTTTAAATCTTTTAGCCTTGCTAAAGTTTTTCTGTCTCATTTCTGGCCTCACTGTGAACATGTATGATCTGTTCACCTGAAGTGTCTAAGGGCTTGTCCTCACAGCACAGTTAGCTCAAGGTATAACTCAAGTTTTTCCCTTAAGCTGACTCCCATCCATCCACAATCTCTAGCTCAAGTTAAGTGGTGCTTTTAAGCTTGAAGTAGCTGGCCTGTCAGGGCAGGAGCTGCTGAGGCTGAAACTAAGTCGTGCAGTGGGGGTGCAGTAGCTTGTTACAACAGCTCATCAACAGTACATCCAGTCACTTGATGTATCTTGAGTATTGTTTCACAGTGTGATCACTCTCTCTTGTCCTAGGCTGACTCAGTGGAGTAATTCCAGTGTACTCACTCAAGTTACCCATTGCAGTGAAGGCAAGACCTACGAGTTGAACTGGGATACAGATGATTGGCAGGCTATAGGTCTAGTAGTGAGCTAGACCAAATTCTAAAGGCTAAGGGTGACCTCCTCACTCCTGCTCTGGCCTCTCTTGCCATTCTGGCCCTTTTACTCAGAATAAAGGGGCCCTAATCTCAAAATTGCTCTTTGAGGACCCTGTGCAAGCCCCGGTGTAGGGAGTGTGCCGGAAGTAGGAAGATGCTGTCTGGGAGGGTCTGTCTGGAGATTCTGGGCAGCAATATGGCCCATAGGGCAGCCCCTGGCTTTCTAAATTACACTGAGTCTTATCCAGTCCCAGAACAGTCCAGAATTGGGAGGGCACAATGGTGACTTAAATCTTCCTCAGTCCCCATCATTTTGAGCTGTGAGTTCTGTGCCACACCTCTTAGAGGTACAGTATGGAATCTCACCAACTTTGTAAAAGCCAAAACTAAGCTTTGTTCAGCTGAGAAGCACCCTTTCATGAAGTCTCTGCCTCTTATTTCTTTTAAATAGTAGGACTAATGAGCAGAATTGGGTTTCTGTATTAGGAGATTTTTATAGGCAATGTCTGATGTGCCCAAAATCTGTTTTAACAATCAAGCAATTTCACTTCTTACCTTTCTCTCAAAAGTCTACAAATCTGAGCTCACCAAAACACTGTATGGTTACATCTACCTAAACATGGCTTATCCTTGCAGCTTTGTATGCAAAGTAATCTAAATGAAATGCATTAGAAATCTTGCTAATTGTTTCCCTATGCCCATCACAATGGCTGAAGAGTTAAAACTGCTAATGATCTTTCCAACAGCCCTAGCGATTTTTTTAACTGTTCAGTGAAGCCATTCATCAACATAACCCAGACTGCTTGTGCAACATTTATTAGCAATTAACCTACAGTTATGGGTACTATTTCTTCTCCTGAATACGCTATCTTAATCTGCTCACCCAATTATTCTAAATAAAAGTTATAAGCAAACAAAGCTTTTCTTAATTGGAAAGGATATAAAATGAAAGTTCTCAGACCTACCTGGACTGCTTAATACCTAACTAATGACCTTTTAAGATGAAAAAGTTTCATATTAAATCCTTCTCCAGGCACTTTATTAAGTGAGCTCTTCAGGTGCAATCTATGAAGATATCTATCCCCTAAGTCCTGGTTTTAGGCACCACTGTGACCCACAACTCCTACAGGGTTCAGCAGCAGCCAAGCAGGTGCCTAAACTCACTTGGCACATCTGTTTTTGCCTCCGAGCATGAGCACTACTGCCTCACTCTAGACATCCAGGTGCCTATCTCCCATCTAAACCCCAGAGGGGTTCACAAACTGGGGAAAACAGGCATTTGGCTGCCTACATTGCAAGAGGGGGCCAATCTGGTAGGAGTGCTAGGAGGCTGCTTACTGGATCAGGCCCCTCAGGAGAGGTCACACAACAGCATGGGGGGAAGGATCTCCCTTAACTTTTAGCCTGGCAGTTAGGGTAATCTCCTGAGGGGGAGAAGGGATCTGAACAAGGACCTGCCACTTCTCAGGAGGGTGCTCCAACATTAGGCTATGGGATATTCTGATGTTGGGCTTCTTCAATCTCTCCTAGTGAAGTTTTCCACTTTAGTTAAGTAACTGAATAATTAAATATGATTGGGACAGTGCAAAAGCTAGAATGACTCTCTAGCCCAGTGGTTAGGGTGCTCCCTTGAGAGGTGGCAAATCCCTGTTTCCCTTCGGGAGGGGGATTAGATGGGGTGTCTCCTGTATTCTAGATGAGAACCATATCCCCTAGGCTAGAGATTATAAGGGAGGCCCTTCCTTGTCCCCAGCTGTTTGAAGTTAGGTGACCTCTGAGTACAGCTACTAGACCAGGCCCCACACATAGGGCTGGCCTCACCACGAGGCAAACTGAGGCAGCTGCCTCAGGTGCCAGACTGGGGGTGGGGGGGGGAAGGGTGCCACTAGGACCCAGAGTGTAGAAAATTGTCTGCTGCTGGTGCATATGTAATCTCTCTGATCTAGATGCACAGAGATGGAGTGCTGTGCTGGAGGAAGGAGAGCACAAGAGACATAACTGGCAGGCAGGAGGAAAGGTGAGAAGGAATAACAAAGCTGCAGGGAGGGAGAGGAGGAGCCTCTTATGTACCTCTCTAGCACCCCCAGGAGCCTGGACTGATTAGCACCAGCTTCTCAGGGAGCTTCCTGTTTCCTGCTGCTTCCCTGAAGCCACTTGAGGAGAACAGGCAGTCAACTGAAGTAGTAGGAGCCAGTTAGGCCCTTAAGATGCTGCTATCAGCCTGCTTATTTGTCCCCTTCAATTGAGTGAGAGCCACTATAGCTGGCACAGAACAGCAGTCATGACTGAAAGAAGAAAACATCCCTCTGGGGCAGCATTCAGAAAAAGAAAACCAAGGAAGCCTTTCTATCTAAGCAGGAAAGAGCTCTCCTGAGATACATTGACACAAATGTTCATGGTGAGCTTTCCAGCCCCAGTGAGGATGTGAGTGGTGAGGAGATGCCTGATCTTCCAGTTAGTCAGAGTGCAGGTGACCTGGCAGCTACTGCAGCATCCATATCTCCATCTCAAATGAATGTAACCATGCACGTTCCTGAAGAAAAGTGTAGATCAGAGAAGAGTGTGGTGGAGGTGCAAGAAACAGCTGCTGCTAAATTTAGTTCCTTAAGTCTAGATTATCCAGGACTATGGACCCACTTGAGCAGTAGCCTGACTTGCTTGTACTGCATGGGCCACAGCAAGTGGAAAAACTTCCTTGACTTTGGGGAAGATGACAATAGAAGTTTCCATCCAACACATTACTGTGTGAAATCCCCAATGGTGCCAAAGTGGAGAGGGCATGGCTTATGTATTCAAAAACCCAGAATGCTGCATACTGTTTTTGTTGCAAACTCTTCCAGTCTAATGTTTCAGCCACATTGGGTTCTACAGGAACAAGGACTGGAAAAATCTGGCATGCCATGAGAAGGCAGCAAATCACCAGAGCATTCCATATGTGGAAAGAGGTTGAGATGAGACTAAGGTTAAATGCTGATCATCTATGGTGGTCTTAAGAGAAGATTGTATCAGAGCCTCTTTACTGGCAAAATGTTCTGAAAAGGCTCACTGCCATTGTGAGAATGCTTGCTACCCAAAACCTAGCACTGCATGGCACTTCAGATCAGCATGAGCCAAATGATGGAAACTTCCTTAAAATTGTGGAACTGATGGCTGAGTTTGATGCTGTACTCCAGGAGCATCTTAGAAAAGTCACCACCCAAGAAACATGAACACACCACTACCTTTGAAAAACTATTCAAAATGAGATCATACAGTCACTGGCAACAAAAGTCAAACACAAGATTGTGGCAGAGCTGAAGTCAGCAAGGTATTACTCTTGTTCTGGACTGCACACCTGACATCAGCCATACAGAACAAATGACTTTGATGGTGCATTTTGTAACAACAGAACCTAGTGAAAATATCCCTGCAATGGTGACTATCAGAGCATTTTCTAGAATTTATTGACAGTCATACCAGCTCCTGTAGTATCAAATGTGCTTCTTAAAAAGCTGGAAGATACGGGAATTGCAATAGCCCTGACCTCTCATCTCAGCTACGATAATGATGCCAACATGAGAGGAAAGAACAGAGGAGTGCAGACACAGATCCAAGAGTTAAACCCTTGAGGTTTTTTTTGTTTTGGTCCCAAGCAGTTTTCATTCATTGAACTTGGTGGTCAGTGATATAGCATCAGCTTCTAGTGAGGCTGCTGAATTTTTTAATGTAATTCAAAGCATCTGTAGTTCTCCTCCTCCTCCTTCCCCCCCCCCCCACACCAACTCATTGATGGCAAATGCTTAAGCAACATCTGGGAACATCCTCTCTGACACTGAGTGCCACACAATGGGAATGTCAAGTGGAGGCGATAAAGCCTATCAAACACCAAACTGGAAAGATAGATGATGCCATAGTTGCCATTATGGAGGATAATGCTATGACAGGAACTGTTCATGGGAGAACAGTGGCAGAGGGAAATGGAATCACCAGAAACATACAGAACTTCAAAGTTCTGTGTGGCTTAATATTGTGACATGACATACTGTTTGAAATAAAAGTTGTAAGCAAGATACTCCAAGGTGTTGACCTTGATATATCTGGAGCAATGGAACAACTGAACAAAGCAAAGTCATACCTACAGTCTTGCCAGTCAGATGAGGGATTTCAAAACATGCTGAAGAGTGCACAGAAGTTGGCAGAGGAACTTCACACTGAAGCTATTTTCCCACCCATTCAAGAATACAAGAGTGACCGAAGAAGACATTTTGATTGAGGCACAGGATAATCCTAAGAGACCCCAAACAACAACTCAAAGTTGAATTCTTTAACCAGGTGCTACATTGTGCAATACAGTCAGTTTAACGTTTCATGCAGCTCAAGGAACACAGCAGTATATTTGGGATGTTGTAAGATATTCCAAAACTCCTCACTATACCTGACGACCTACATGAGCCATGCAGGACACTAGAGACAGTGACACATGATGACATGTACGATATTGATGCGAGTGATTTAGGTGATGAACTAAAAGCCCTTTCAAGATGCATTTCAGCAGGATCAACTCCAAAGGCTGTTCTGGAATATATGTGCACAAATAAGGTGACCACTCTCTTTCTTTCCAAATGCTTTTGTTGCTCTGCACACACTTCTAACACTCACTTCCTGTAACAGTTGCCAGTGGAGAACGCAGCTTCTCCAAGCTGAAGTTAATAAAAACACACATCTAAGCTCCACAATGACACAGGAGAGGCTCATTGCCTTGCAGCCATCTCAATAGAGCATGAGCTGGCCCAGACTGTGGACCTCCAGGAAGCAGTTCAAATCTTTGCAACCAAGAAGGCACGGAAAGCACCGCTTTGATTATTCAAACTGATAATGCCAGTGCTTACTATGCAGACAAGAAAAGTTACATTTGCTGTTCAGGCATTTGAAAGTTGTTACTTAAATTTTGAACAAGGCATTTTAAGGTCGTCTTTATTGGGGTAGGTAGCAAAGCAGTACCATGAGAGGAGTAGAACAGGAAGAAGGCAGAATTGAGACCTTTCAGAGTTTTGGCCCAAGCATGGGAGCATCACTTGAGCTCCTTGCCTCAGGTGCCAAAATGTTGTGGGCTGGCCCTGCCCCCACATATCTTAGCTGGGAGAGCATCTCTCTCCCCCTGGTTCATAGATCACAAGCAGGGTTAGGCCCCTCCCTGCAGCCCAGGGTTAGATGTGTATTTCGGGGGGGGGGAGGAGAATTTAGCATACACCCCTCTGTTCAGCATTTCCTATTCACTAGCTTAAACAGGGAGCTGCCCTGAGCGTGCTGGCTTTGTGGACAATAGTCTAAGCTGGCACCTCTCTCACAGCTCATTGTAGAGGAAGGAGCCTAGGTACCTACCTCAGGCTTTGTGGATCATAATTTGTAGTTCCTGTGTGTGTGGTGGGTGTGTGGTTTTTCCCACACTCAGTGTCACAATGCCTAAATCCCTTGCTGGATCTGGGCCTTACTTCCTACCTGCTCCTTTTTAAAGCATTCAGGTTGCAGAAAATACATCTGTCTGGTTTGTACTCTTGTTGTTTTTGTTTTTTTTATAAATCATTCAAAATCTCTGGGGGAAAAACAGGAAATGTACATGAGTTTCTCCAACTTGTACAACAGCCCATGTTTCTAGGACGCATGGTGGTTAGATTAAATCAGTTCTCACTAATAAACCAGCTGGGCCAAATTCATCCCAAGTGTAACTCCTCTGATGCCAACAGTTACATCAGTGAGTAAGTTCAGGTTTCAGAGTAGCAGCCCTGTTAGTCTGTATTCGCAAAAAGAAAAGGAGTACTTGTGGCACCTTAGAGACTAACAAATTTATTAGAGCATAAGCTTTCGTGAGCTACAGCTCACTTCACACACACACACACACACACACACACACACAGAGAGAGAGAACATGAAACAATGGGTTTATCATACACACTGTAAGGAGAGTGATCACTTAAGATAAGCCATTACCAGCAGCAGGGGGGGGAAAGGAGGAAAACCTTTCATGGTGACAAGCAAGGTAGGCTAATTCCAGCAGTTAACAAGAATATCAGAGGAACAGTGGGGGGGGGGGAGAAATAACATGGGGAAATAGTTTTACCTTGTGTAATGACTCATCCATTCCCAGTCTCTATTCAAGCCTAAGTTAATTGTATCCAGTTTGCAAATTAATTCCAATTCAGCAGTCTCTCGTTGGAGTCTGTTTTTGAAGCTTTTTTGTTGAAGGATAGTCACTCTTAGGTCTGTAATCGAGTGACCAGAGAGATTGAAGTGTTCTCCAACTGGTTTTTGAATGTTATAATTCTTGACGTCTGATTTATGTCCATTCATTCTTTTACGTAGAGACTGTCCAGTTTGGCCAATGTACATGGCAGAGGGGCATTGCTGGCACATGATGGCATATATCACATTGGTAGATGCGCAGGTGAACGAGCCTCTGATAGTGTGGCTGATGTGATTAGGCCCTATGATGGTATCCCCTGAATAGATATGTGGACAGAGTTGGCAACGGGCTTTGTTGCAAGGATAGGTTTCTGGGTTAGTGGTTCTGTTGTGTGGTGTGTGGTTGCTGGTGAATATTTGCTTCAGGTTGGGAGGCTGTCTGTCAGCAAGGACTGGCCTGTCTCCCAAGATCTGTGAGAGTGATGGGTTGTCCTTCAGGATAGGTTGTAGATCCTTGATGATGCATTGGAGAGGTTTTAGTTGGGGGCTGAAGGTGATGGCTAGTGGCGTTCTGTTATTTTCTTTGTTGGGCCTGTCCTGTAGTAGGTGACTTCTGGGTACTCTTCTGGCTCTGTCAATCTGTTTCTTCACTTCAGCAGGTGGGTATTGTAGTTGTAGGAATGCATGATAGAGATCTTGTAGGTCTTTGTCTCTGTCTGAGGGGTTGGAGCAAATGCAGTTATATCGTAGCGCTTGGCTGTAGACAATGGATCGAGTGGTATGATCTGGATGAAAGCTAGAGGCATGTAGGTAGGAATAGCGGTCAGTAGGTTTCCGATATAGGGTGGTGTTTATGTGACCATCGCTTATTAGCACCGTAGTGTCCAGGAAGTGGATCTCTTGTGTGGACTGGTCCAGGCTGAGGTTGATTGTGGGATGGAAATTGTTGAAATCATGGTGGAATTCCTCAAGAGCTTCTTTTCCATGGGTCCAGATGATGAAGATGTCATCAATGTAGCGCAAGTAGAGTAGGGGCATTAGGGGACGAGAGCTGAGGAAGCGTTGTTCTAAGTCAGCCATAAAAAGGTTGGCATACTGTGGGGCCATGTGGGTACCCATCGCAGTGCCGCTGATTTAAATTTGGCCTGCTGTGTTTCTGGGATTGTCTGCAATGAGGGTGTATCGGGCTAGCCTATGTGTGCAATCAACAAGCACTCCTTTATGCAACATCTCAAGAACAAGAAAATAAAAGTGGAAAAAAATGGCAAGCCGTTTGTTAGGCCTTGAAAAATAGTGCACAGGATTTTTCTGATTTAAGGGCTTTGTAACAATTGGATGAAATGGTGAAAATGCCTGAGCTCATTCTACACTAGGGCATACAACTCTGGTAGCACTAATGCAATTTCACAATTGCTGGGAAAACTGGCAAGACCTTTCCTAATGTAGATGCCACTCCAGGCTATATCTCTGCAACTGAGGTTTTAGAGAAATCTTCCCCCCCCCCCCATTGCTCTTGCACCAGTGAAATGTCATCTGCTGCTAGCAATGGTGGAAGCACTAGTCTAGTCCAGTTTAAGACTATAAGGATCTGCCTATACTGCCCTTAAAAACCTGCAGCTGGTCCATGTCAGCTGACTCAGGCTCCCAGGGCTCAGTCTACAGGGCTGTTTAACAGTGGTGGGGCCTGGGCTCTAGGACTCTGCAAGGGGGGAGGGTTCTAGAGTCCAGGCTGCAGCCTGAGCCAGAATACGTACACCGCTGTTAACAGCCTTGCAGCCCAAGCCCCATGAGCCAGAGTCAGCTGGCATGGGCCAGCCAGGTGTGTCTAAAGGCAGTGTAGCCAGACCCTAAGAGTTTTTACCACCATGTCATATAACCGTGATCAGAGAGGCAAGGCCGTCCCTAGCTATTTTGATGTCCTATGCGGCTCCCCCCTGCCCCCTGTGGGGCCTCCATGGGGGACGGGGGCTGGCCACTTCCTTTGGGCCTGCAAGTGCTGGGAGGCGGTTTTCCCCCCACAAGCCCGGGAGCCAGGGGAGCAGAGCAGGCTGGGGCTGGGTCACTCCACTTCCCACAGGCAGTGCATGCTCCCCCTCCCGCCTCTGGAGGCCTGGGGCTCCAGGCTGCTCTGCTTCCCTGGCTCCCAGGCTTGGGGGTAGGGGAGAACCACCCCACAGCACTCGCTGGCCGCGTGGCTGGGAGCCAGGGGAGTGGAGCAGGCTGGGGCAGGTCGCTCCACTTAGCATGTGGTGAGTGCAGGGTTGGGCCTGGCTGCAAACCTCAGGGGCGGGGGCTGTATAGGGCAACAGTGCATGCTTTGTGTATGGGTAAGGACAGTCCTGCAGAGAGGGCTGGTTTACAATACTGCTCCCACCATTGCTAGCATTCGGGCACTATACTATTGCTGGACCCATGCTGGGAGATTCCCTAAAGCATTAGCAGAGGTCCTAGTGTGCACACTTTGACTGATTGCAGCTTGTACTGGTTGCATTCCACCAGTTCAAAGAAATGCTGCATTTCTTTAGTGCATATGTAGCCAGTGTGTATCTGGTATCTTAAATGCAGAGGAATGCATTGTAAAATAATTTCTGTCATGCAAACAGGCTCTCAAAGCATCAGTAATTAGTCTTTAATATAAGAGAGAAGAAGATGGTTATAAATAGATTACTATAATATCAGCAATAAAACTAGCAATAACAAGCTTCCATGCCTGCTCTCTCTTGCATCAGACTCCAAAGGAAGCTCATTCTTGTTCTCCCACCAGGCTGGATTGCCACCACTTCTTATGATTTTTATCCTGGTTTCACACTAGCTGGTGTTTTTTCTTAAAGGCCTGGCTGCTGTAATGCTGGGACAATGTAAAAAGTTCAGCTTCCTCTTGTGGAAAAGATGACCTGCGTTATCTAAAGGCTCAGAAACCAAAAGGCAAATAAGAATCTGAAATTTTATTACTTTGCCTTAAAAAATCAGGTTGTGGGGTTTTTTTGGGGGTGTGTGTGTTTGGGGTTTGTTTTGTTTTTTTTGGAGCCTTATTCATGATTTTTGAACACTTGGGGTTGTCAATACTTTAAACATTCCATATGTCTTTCACAAAAGAGGCAGGTCTGGTTTCACTCTCATCTACACTGTAATTTCATTGGTGTAGCTATGGAGTAACTCAAGGTAAGTGAGAGCGAGCAGATGCCCTATACATTTAAAGGGGAAGTTTACAGTCCACTGTTAAATGTCATGAATGTTGACAGGTTCAGATAATGAAAATCACTGTTACAAAGTTGTTTGTAACATGGCTCCAGTTTTTAGACTGAGAAGCTAGACCTTTTAGATATAACAAAATAAGTTAAAATACAGAGACAAATCTACACAGGTTTGAGGCCTAATCCCCCATAATTAATATTAAGAATTGTTTAAAATGTGCCTGAGTATGTTCTGCAGGCACCAAAAGGCCATTTACAGAAAAATGTGATCATGGTGATTTGGCCCATTTGTATTGTCTTTTCATTTATTAGTTGCCTAAACCGTATAAAGCAGTGCTTTCTCCAGTCCTCGGTGGCAGGTATGTGTACAAATGGCAGGTACTGATGAAATGTTTACTGAAAAGATTAGCTTGTCAATGAGGCAAAGGATGGCTATTGATCCCTCTTCTATGTTTGTCAACCTGTAACCTGTTTAAGAAATGCCTACAGCAATGAAATCCAATCAACCACTCTCTGCAGCTCCACTTTTCTTGGAATACAGGGAGGGGATTCAATCACAATAAAGGAAATGAACCACTTATCATATAAATGAGGCTCGGGCAATTAACAGGTTACAGATTCCAACTGGTGAGGATTCTAATTTAAAATACAGGATTTAAAGAGGGTATTCTGCACATCTGAACCTTTCAATTGCCTTTCTGCAGAGAGCAGTTGTGACAACATTCATTACACATTGAGTTAAAGTTAATGTTACTGAGAACAATGTTCTCTTTACATATCCAGACCCCTGATGCTAACTTTGTGAAAGGAGATGTTTTTGGAGAGATTGTAGCAGGAGTCCTAAATAATTCTTAACAATACTAATCTGTCACATACCATCCTAAGAAAATTCTGAAAAGAGTGTTTTCCTTTGCCTTGCCTAGACTAACTTTCCAGTTTGTACTGGTGGTCATTTTTTCTTTCTGAAGCACCATATTCTGTGATGGAAGGCACTACTGTTTAAAATGTAGTGCATCAAAAGAGCACATTAGATAAGTGGCCTTCTGGTGCATCAAGATTTTGTATGATAACTATAATTAAGAGGGGAGAATTTGGTGAACCAATTGACTCAGAGGATTGGTAATGAGATATAAAGCCTATTATCCTGGCTTCAAATCTAGTCCAGAACAGTAGTGAGAAAGCTGTCTGATTTATATGAAATGAGTTGGTGACATTCTTGTCACCCATACTCCACAGTGAACACACATTAGTATGCCAAGAAGTCCAGCCATGAACTGAGTTCACTTGGAGGTTTAAGCACTCTCCCCTGCAAAAGTGATCCCCACAGGTCAGGGTTTATTTTGGGTCAATAGGGTCATGAGAGGAAACTTGCTCTGCAGCTGCCTGTACTGAATCTGTTTGGAATTATTCAATTTTTATACTGGATATTGTTTTACAAGTGCTATGGCAGTAAAGTCTATATTAATAAGCAAAGAAGTACAGAGAATTTCTCAGCATTAGTTGCAGTTACAGATTCACAAACTACTATTCTTCTGATGGCTGCAATTAGAAATCCCAGCTTCTGATGACAGTTAGTTATAAAATCTTTTCAGGATGGAGTTACCCTTTTAGAAATCAAAAAGAAAAGGAGTACTTGTGGCACTTTATAGACTAACAAATTTATATTCGTGAGCTACAGCTCACTTCATCGGATGCATTTTAGAAATGCATTTTTAATGCACTTTTAGAAATGTTGCACATGATTGAACTCTATTTTTTTTTTAAAAGACAAAATAGTTATTGCCTATGAGAGACAACATCAGTAAACCTCTATTAATTCTCTGAATAGTTTTCCAGAGAGAGGGCAACTAAGTGTGCTCTGTTAATTCTGGAGCATCTCTAAGTATTTTTTACTAATGAGGACTTGCAGAGCAGGTACTATGGAAATAACATCAGAAAGTCAAGATGAATCCAGTCTGAGTCAGTAGACCATTTTGAAAACCAGACAGGTAATCTTTCCATTTTAAGGAAAATAATGGAGAATGGACTGGTGTGTTCCCACCTTCTGGAGCAGGAATATATTGGCTGCAGCATTCAAAATCACCTACAGTTTGAGTTTTAGACTGTAAGAAAAGGAATTCAGCTAGTTGAGTTAAGTGATATTGGCATGAATAAGGGTTTCTGCATATAAACAGCAGATTTCTGGGGGATGAGAAGAAGAATTTGTGGAAAGGAAGACAAAGAAAAATCTTTTCAGACAAAGATGATTTAAAGATTTCTGGCCTTGGAAGTAAAGTGTAAATTTTTAATGAATTTGGGTGAGGGATTGCAGAGTCAAAGACATTGGTCAGAAAAAGATTTTCATCCTTTGTGGTGGTTTGGGAAATCTGTCTGTACAATGAGTTCAGCATGAGATTCTGAAAGCTTATGCTCTAATAAATTTGTTAGTCTCTAAGGTGCCACAAGTACTCCTTTTCTTTTTGCGAATACAGACTAACACGGCTGTTACTCTGAAACCTGAACACAGTTTCTTTACTGGGGTGCAGCCTCTTGGAGGTAAAACAAAAAAGATGACATGTTGGACCAAAATGCCAGGTTCTGACAATAGAGGGTGGTTAAATTGGAGTGTTTCTCTATTCAAATACAAACATCCTAGACAAGATACTGGCTCTCATCTAGGAGAATTTGTCAGGGAAGAGTTTACCTGGCAACAAAGTTGTCTGGTAGGGGGCCTACCTGAGGAGGCTGATCTGGGAGTAACCTGACAGAGGTACTGGCAGGTTTATAAAAAGGCAGGAGCTGCTCTTTGGAGTCTGACCATTTTTACCAGCTCAAGCAGAGAAGCTGCTACAGCAGTTCAAGGCTGGGGGGAACCTTGTGTACCCAAATTCAGACTGTCTCCCAAGGGAACAGTGATAGAGAGTGACGGGTATTGCATTCAGGATGCTTAATATACATTATATAATCTGTATTCTCTGTGTATATCTTGTGTTTAAGGGAAGATCAATGGTGTTTTTTTAGAATCCTGTGCAAAGTAAATCTGTGTGCAATAGGGGCTACACCTACCACGTGCCCCTTGAAAAGGTAAACTTGTAGACCCAGGACACCCATGCAGCTGGACATCTGAGGGGGGTGGGGGTGAGTGTGCATGCTAATGGAGTCTGAGGTGGTCAGCACTGTTAACAGGGGCTAGGCAGTTAGACTGCAAGGTCACAAGTCTCAGAAGGGGTGTCAGATAAAGGATCCGCACCAAGAGTGTGCGTAGAGTCCCCCAACAGGAGTAGTGCTTGGATTTTGTTCAGGCTCCAGAGGCTTAAAGCACATGGGATCTAGCAGTTGATCCTTTCACAGTAATCTGGTGAGTGGCCAAGAGGGTCACTTAATAGGATCTATGACATCCTTGAATAGCAAAAGTCCACCTGCATTCCAGATGTATTCCTCACATGATCTCTCCTTTTTTTTTTTTTTTGAGTGGAAAGAATTCCATAAAGAGGTATTAACATTAAGCAGGAATGTTCATATGAGAATAGCTATGCATAAGTAATTTCCTCTTGAAATCTAGTGCTGCTTCACAAGGGAGTTTAGAGTCACGGTTGTGGTTCATCAAGATAGAGTACTATTAAATAAATCATAGAATATCAGGGTTAGAAGGGACCCCAGGAGGTCATCTAGTCTAACCCCCTAATCAAAGCAGGACCAATCCCCAATTTTTGCCCCAATCCTAAATGGCCCCCTCAAGGATTGAACTCAGAACCCTGGGTTTAGCAGGCTCATGCTCAAACCACTGAGCTATTCCTCCCCCCAGTCATGAAGCCCTAAGACGGGTTCATTGTCCAGAAATCTTAAACACAATAACCAGATCCAAAAAATGAATGGGAAAGTCAAGACCCTCATTAGAATTAAATATTTGAAGAGTTTCTTAGTTACTTATCTATATAGGGTGGTATGTTAGCACCACTGTTCCCTCTTAAACTGTGCGCATGTGCGCACGCACATGGTGAAACACTGCACACATAAAAATTTGCACGGAAGCACAACACTTTGCACAAAAATTTTTTTGCACACATGGCCTGTCAAAAATTAGAGGGAACATTGGTTGGCACCCATTTCCATAGTATCTGAGCCACTGTCACCAGGATGAGGTGTCCAGTCAGTGGTAAACTACTGGAGAATTGCATGATGGGTTCCTTCTCTTCTCACTATAGCATCTCCCCACGAGAGCAAATGGCTGCTTGACTGATTATTAGGGATTAGCCACAGAAGGGCAAATATTAAGTATGGACATATTATATTGTGCTTCCACCTCAACCTGATGTCTCCAGTGCCTTTCTCCAATATTAATCTTCTCAGTGCATAGAACATTTTTGCCATTCATAACCTCTTATTACTTCCTGCCATTTAGTATGACAAATACTCAAACACTCTTCTGGAACATTTCCAAATGAAACCTCAGTCATTACGTTAACCTTTTCCTTTATAGAGCAGAAGGAAATTACCCATTGGCATATCCAGAATTATGTAGAAAATTATATAAAAACACAATTAGATGAAGTCTTGTCTTTTTCAACAATGGAAAGAGTTAAATAAAAATGTTTAAAATCCTACAGTGCCTCATTAAAAACTCTCATTTTCTGTATTTTCCAGCAAAATAAGCCATCAGTGTTAGATTCTATAATTGACACCATTGCTTAGGGAACAAACCTATGAATCTTATTAGAGGCAAATTCATTACTTTAAGTCCACCCTTAGGATGCAGAGCTCATAAAAGAAACCTCTGGAGGGTTCAGTTTAGGGGATGAGATTATTTCAGGCTGCAAATCTACAGATTTGCTGTAATTAACCTGAACTAATTATTGTCAGGCAATGGGTGAGACATCCTGGATAAAAGTCCCTGACTAGTTTTGTGGTCTACTGGGTTTTCACGAAGAGAGCTTTTCACTAAACAAAGAAAGTGCTGAAAGCACAATTTCAGGTATTGTTAAAGCAAGACAAACCCTTCCACCAGGAGAGTGTAGTAAACATTTTAAATGCACCAGGCACAAATTGAAACACAAGTTAACATTTTTACTAGCAATCCCGCTATAAAATTCTTTGTTTGGATACAGACCACAGTTTGTAAAACTATAATTAGGGTGAGGAGTGTGTGTGTGTGTGTGGTTTTGTTTTTTTTTTTTTTGTTTTTTTTTTTGTGAAAGCTCTTTTTGCTGGCCTAGTCTGTTCCCTTCTAAGTCAATGGGCATTTTCCAGTGAATTCAATGGGGGCGGAGTCCAGACAGTGCTGAAAGCGTAGGATTTTTTTCAAAAGCCTAAGGGCTTTTGTAAACACAAGTTGTAGAGCTTTAACTAGTACCAATATTTTTTAAAAAGAATACTTGTGGTACCTTAGTCTAACAAATTTATTTGGGCATAAGATTTCATGGGCTAAAACCCACTTCATCAGATGCCCAAATTTGTTAGCCTCTAAGGTGCCACAAGTACTCCTCGCGTGTGTGTTTGTGTTACAGACTAACATGGCTACCACTCTGAAACCTATACCAATATAGTTTAAAGTATCGCTATCCCCTAAGCATGTACTAAGTCCAAGGTCTGGTTGACACTTAAAATTTACACAGGTATGGCTATGTCTGTCAGGGGTGTGGGGAAAAACACACCCTCACCCCCACCCTAGTGACAGGGCTATGCTGACAATACTCTTGTCAGCACATCTGCAGCTACACTGGAGGGTATTTCTGTTGCCATAGCTAATGTTGCACAGGAAGGTGGTGCTCCTATACCAACCAACCTCTGCCTTTTGTCAGTGTAACACTGTCTACACTAGGGAGCTATGCCAGCACAGGCTCTGTATTGTAGACTTAGCCATAGTGGTATAAATGTGCTTATGGGAAAGAGGAATAGCTATGCTGGTATGAGACACTTTTATCCCCATCTAACTGCAGCCACACTAGGGGGTTATAGCAGGGTAACCATTTTGTTTTTTAAAAAAAAAAAATCACCTCCCTAACCAAAATAGCTCCAAGGGTAGAGACTAGAGGTCTCTTCTTTAGTTCAGAATTACCACTTTATTCTCTTTTCCCTTAGAAACACGAACCTTACCTTAATTTCCTTTTCTCCTGTTTGTTCAATGGGTTATTCATGGTTGAAAACTTTTACTGTGAATTATTGTGGATTTTGCTGGTATTGTGTTCACACCCATCTAGTGTGGTGTTTTGTTTTTGTTTTGTTTATAATTTCACATTTGGTTTTCTCTCCATACCTTTCAACCTCCTGAGGTCCAAACATGGCATGCAATGTGTGACAAAGACCCAAAATGGGAGGCACAAAAATATACTCATGTAGGGAACTTAGAATGATGTGATTCCTTCTTTTAGTATCAATACCCCCTTTTTTTAATAACTTCAGTTTATTCTTTTAAAAAAAAAAGTTTTCTGATTTAAATCAACAATAAAAATCAGGAGACAGCATTGTAACTAAAATGAGTGACATCCCAGAGAGGAAGGATGGCCAAACGATTAAGACACTGGTTCACTGTTCTGTCACAGACCTTGGGCAAGTTAGTCTCTCTGGGCCTCAGTTCTCCATAGGTAAAATGGGAATACTGATACTTCACAGGGATGTTGAGGGTATACTGAGGCTCTCAAATACCTATGGTAATAGGGCCCATGTCAGATCCCTTAAAATGAGACACTGGAGAGGTAAATCCCTATTTTACATCTCCTGTGTAAAAACTCCATTGCATATTATATTTCTTCTTTGTATCCTCTGTCACAGATGTTCCCTCTTGTTCATAACATTTTACTTATCCCTACTTGACTTCTCTTCTTCACTCCACCTTCAGTGTCCACTAACTTCTCACTATGTCTTTCTATGTTTCCATCTTATTTCTCTCCCAAACCTTCTAGGTTCTCTAGTCCCTGCCAAGATTTAATAACTTCCTCCCACAGACTGCTGAGCACTTAATGGTGTCCTCATTATGGCTGTAGCGCAGGAACTGCAAGTCTGAGGAGTATGTCATGGAATGTCCAGAAGTCTTTTTATTTCTAGGCTCTTTTCTTATCAGTCATCCCTCCTCCTTACTCAACTGTCTTAGGAATTCACCATCTGCTCAGTCATCATAATGCTGCATCTCCACCTTTCAACCTACTGGTGGCATAAAATGGGTTGTCCCAATTCTCCATACCCCACCACTTGCCATGCAGATTGCTTTGCTTAATTTCCAGTCCATTACTGAGAAATCCCTGCTAATATGTTACTTCCTGCTTGGGAAGGAAACCAGTTCTCTTTTACTACCTGAGAAGTGCCATGGTAGCTTAGACCTCTTTCTTGTCCTCAAGGCTCTTTATTCTTAGCTATTTCCTTTTGGCCTGCCAAGGCAGTTTGTGACACAGAGGTGCTCTTTATCCAGTGGCACATAGTGCTGTATAATCCTTGAGATGTGGTTTGGAAACATGTGAGCTCACAAGTGTGAGCTTCTGTTAATGGCTTTAAAAAACAAAAAACTTTTGCTCCAGTCAGAAGGCTTCTGGGGGGCAGTCTTTATTCTAGAGTTCCCATTACAAGTGGAACTGAAGGGAAAGACTGGTAGGGTTCACAAACAAGGTGTAAACATCATGATTAGATATACATGGGGTAAAATGAAATTATATTCATAGATTCATAGATACTAAGGTCAGAAGGGACCATTCTGATCATCTAGTCCGACCTCCTGCACAGCGCAGGCCACAGAATGTCACCCACCCACTCCTATGAAAAACCACACCCATGTCTGAGCTATTGAAGTCCTTAAATCATGGTTCAAAACTTCAAGGAGCAGAGAAGCCTCCCTCCAGTCAACCATGCCCCATGCTACAGAGGAAGGCAAAAAAACCTCCAGGGCCTCTCCAATCTGCCCTGGAGGAAAATTCCTTCCCGACCCCAAATATGGCAATCAGCTAAACCCTGAGCACATGGGCAAGATTCACCAGCCAGATACCCAGGAAAGAATTTTCTATAGTAAATCAGATCCCATCCATCTAATATCCCATCTCAGGGGATTTGGCCTATTTACCCTGAATATTTAAAGATCAATTACTTACCAAAATCCCATTATCCCATCATACCATCTCCTCCATAAACTTATCGAGTAGAATCTTAAAACCAGATAGATCTTTTGCCCCCACTGCTTCCCTTGGAAGGTTATTCCAAAACTTCACTCCTCTGATGGTTAATAACCTTCGTCTGATTTCAAGTCTAAACTTCCTGGTGGCCAGTTTATACCCATTTGTTCTTGTGTCCACATTGGTGCTGAGCTTAAATAATTCCTCTCCCTCTCCTATATTTATCCCTCTGATATATTTATAGAGAGCAATCATATCTCCCCTCAACCTTCTTTTAGTTAGGCTAAACAAGCCAAGCTCCTTAAGTCTCCTTTCATAAGAGAAGTTTTCCATTTCTCGGATCATCCTAGTAGCCCTTCTCTGTACCTGCTCCAGTTTGAATTCATCCTTTTTAAACATGGGAGACCAGAACTGCACACAGTATTCTAGGTGAGGTCTCACCAGTGCCTTGTATAACGGTACTAAAACCTCCTTATCCCTACTAGAAATGCCTCTCCTGATGCATCCCAAAACCGCATTAGCTTTTTTCACAGCCATATCACATTGGCAGCTCATAGTCAACCTATGATCAACCAATACTCCAAGGTCCTTCTCCTCTTCCGTTACTTCTAATTGATGCGTCCCCAACTTATAACTAAAATTCTTGTTATTAATCCCTAAAATGCATAACCTTACACTTCTCACTATTAAATTTCATCTTATTACTATTACTCCAGTTTACAAGGTCATCCAGATCCTCCTGTATAATATCCTGATTCTTCTCCGAATTGGCAATACCTCCCAGCTTTGTATCATCTGCAAACTTTATTAGCACACTCCCACTTTTTGTGCCAAGGTCAGTAATAAAAAGATTAAATAAGATTGGTCCCAAAACCGATCCCTGAGGAACTCCACTGGTAACCTCCCTCCAACCTGACAGTTCGCCTTTCAGTAGGACCCGTTGCAGTCTCCCCTTTAACCAATTCCTTATCCACCTTTTGATGTTCATATTGATCCCCATCTTCTCCAATTTAACTAATAATTCCCCATGTGACACGGTATCAAATGCCTTACTGAAATCTAGGTAAATTATATCCACTGCATTTCCTTTTTCTAAAAAATCTGTTACTTTTTCAAAAAAGGAGATTAGGTTGGTTTGGCACGATCTACCTTTTGTAAAACCATGTTGTATTTTGTCCCATTTACCATTGACTTCAATGTCCTTAACTAATTTCTCCTTCAAAATTTTTTCCAGGACCTTGCATACTACAGATGTCAAACTAACTGGCCTGTAGTTACCCGGATCACTTTTTTTTCCTTTCTTAAAAATAGGAACTATATTAGCAATTCTCCAATCATTCGGTACTATTCCTGAGTTTACAGATTCATTAAAAATTCTTGCTAATGGGCTTGCAATTTCAGGTGCCAATTCCTTTAATATTCTTGGATGAAGATTATCTGGGCCCCCCGATTTAGTCCCATTAAGCTGTTTCAGTTTCGCTTCTACCTCTGATATGGTAATATCTACCTCTATATCCTCCTTCCCATTTGTCATGCTACCATTATCCCCAAGATCCTCTTTAGCCTTATTAAAGACTGAGGCAAAGTATTTGTTTAGATATTGGGCCATGCCTAGATTATCTTTAACCTCCGCTCCATCCTCAGTGTTAAGCGGCCCCACTTCTTCCTTCTTAGTTTTCTTCTTATTTATATGGCTATAGAACCTTTTACTATTGGTTTTAATTCCCTTTGCAAGGTCCAACTCTACTCGACTTTTAGCCTCTCTCACTTTATCCCTACATCTTCTGACCTCAATTAGGTAGCTTTCCTTGCTGATCCCTCCCTGTATGCTTTCTGCTTCTTCATAATCACCTCTCTAAGATGCTTGCTCATCCAGCTTGGTCTACAACTCCTTCCTATGAATTTTTTCCCCTTTCTTGGGATACAGGCTTCCGATAGCTTCTGCAGTTTTGATTTAAAGTAATCCCAGGCCTCCTCTACCTTTAGATCCATAAGTTCTTCAGTCCAATCCACTTCCCTAACTAATTTCCTTAATTTTTGAAAGTCAGCCCTTTTGAAATCAAAAACCCTAGTTGCAGATTTATTTTTGTTAATCCTTCCATTTAGTTTGAACTGAATTATCACTTGATAATTGATCATGACTCATGATCACTTGAGCCAAGATTGTCCCCTACAACCATTTCTTCTATGAGGTCCTCGCTACTCACCAAAATTAAATCTAAAATGGCATCCCCTCTAGTCGGTTCAGCAACTACTTGATGAAGGAATCTATCAGCTATCGCATGTAGGAAAATCTGAGCCCTATTATTATTACTAGCACTGGTCCTCCAGTCTATATCTGGGAAGTTAGTCTCCCATGATCACGCAGTTTCCATTAGTATTTACTGATTAAAGACATTAAAAAGGGCTCTATCCATATCCAAATTAGATCCCGGAGGTCTATAGCACACCCCAAGCACTATCGTAGGAGAGGCTTTACTAGTTTTCTTCCCCAATGTAATTTTTGCCCAGGCGGACTCTGTCTTATCCATTGCATCGCTTCTTATTTCTTTACATTCTACCTCATCATTGATATACAATGCTACTCCACCCCCTTTACCTTTGTTTCTGTCTTTCCTAAACAGCACATACCCTTCAATACCTGTAGTCCAGTCATGACTACTATTCCACCATGTTTCTGTTATCCCTATAATATCTGGTTTCACTTCCTGCACCAGTAGCTCTAGTTCCTCCATTTTGTTACCTAGACTCCTCGCATTGGTGTTCAAACATCTTAATTTTTGCTGTTTGGACTCGCTCACATTTTGTACCCTATTAGGCACAGTCATTCTACAGCCAGTATAACCTATTAGACTAGTATCCACACCGCCCTCGCTCCTTATATACATTCTCCTACCCATGGCTGTATCCTTTCTTTCTTCATCATCTTCCCTCTCAATGCTAAAATCTGGCGTGGAGATTTTCTGGACATCTCCCATCCATCTCCCCCCAATTCCTAGTTTAAAGCTCTCTTTATCAGTTGTACCAGCCTCGATACTAGAAGTCTATTTCCTTCCCTATTCAGATGAAGTCCATCCCGAGAGAATTTACCTCTGTCCGTGAATGCCTCCCAGTGGCCATACATCCCAAAGCCCTCCTTATAGCACCACTTCCTAAGCCATCTGTTGACAGTCATAATCTTGTCAGACCTTTGTTGCCCTTCTCTAGGAACAGGAAGGATCCCGCTAAAGATCACCTGAGCCTCAATTTCCTTAAGTGTCTTCCCCAGCCTAGCATAGTCTCCCTTGATACTTTCCAGCGAGAATCTGGCTGTATCATTTGTTCCCACATGAAGGATAATTAGGGGATTCTTTCCCGCTCCCTTTAGGATCCTTTTCAACCTCAGGTCTACATCCCGTATCTTAGCACCCGGAAGACAGCACACCCTTCTATTCTCAGGATCAGCTCTAGTTACAGGCCTGTCTATTCTTCTCAATAAAGAGTCCCCGATCACATAGACCTGCCTTTTCCTGGTGACAGTGCTATTCTCCAGTCTCTCCCCTGTTCCCTCTGGCTGCAAGTTCTTTCCATTCCTATTTTCCCTTACAATCCTCTTCAACCCATCCTGTATCCTCCTGGGGCTCATATTTGGTGTAGTCTCCCTTGACTCTTCCCCTTTTTCTATAGGACTAGCCTCTCTTCTCTTCTTCCTTACCCTTCCGCCTTCAACAAGTACCTGCTGAGCCCCTTCTTCATTTTCCAACTCTGCAAACCTGTTCCTAAGCTCTATTTCTCCTTCACTAGCCTGTCTTTTTCTTTGCCTGGCTCTTTGAGTCACATGTTTCCACTGACCACTTTCCTCATCCAGTCTCTCCTCAAAATTCCCCAGCCCTGCTTCCATCTGTGAGTCTGAGCTTTTCCCTTCAGATACCTCATATCTTTGCTCCATCATCTGCTCAAACCCCTTCCTAAACTCAACCAGACTTTCCACCTGCATCTCCAAACCTCGGATCTTTTCCTCCATCAGCTCTATCAGACGACATTTCATGCAGAAAGAATTCTTACCGGTTCCCCCCTCCAGGATCATGTACATACCACAGCTTCCACATCCAGTCATCCTCAATGTGTCTTTCACTACAGGAGTCACTCCCACAGCTGCCTCTGTATCTGTCATCTCCTTCCCACCTAAATCCTGTTAATCTGGGAAACACAAGCCACACCAAAAAGACCACACCCCCCCCAGCAAAAGCAAACTCCAAACAAGCACCACAAGCCAAACTCCCACTCAAACTCCCCTGTTTAGAGCTCTGTTTGCTAGCTCCTGTGCCGCTGCAGCTGTCTGAACCATGTACATTTATTTTACACCTTGTTAAGATTTTGGAGGCCATTTTATAAATCAAATCATGAAAAGCATAGATGTAAATATTCAAATTTAGTGGAAAATATCATTTCTCTACTGATTTACAATTTGAATACTTACATGTGACATTCCATAGCAAAATAGCACAAATTCTGAAGCAGTACAAATATTTGTCTACAGTATTTAGTTTAGGGATTTTCTTTCTTAGTGCATAGCATGATGGGGCTGGGAACTACCTCAATACAAATAATAAATTATAATACATATCAGAGTGCAGCAGCTCCTGCTCATCAATCTAATCTTAGCTCTGTACTAATGCTGTAACAGTTACTTGTGGAAATAGAGCACACTTTTAATTATCTCCTTTCCGCATCCGATGAAGTGAGCTGTAGCTCACAAAATCTTATGCTCAAATAAATTTGTTAGTCTCTAAAGTGCACAAGTACTCCTTTTCTTTTTGCGGATACAGATTAACACAGCTGCTACTCTGAAACCTATCTCCCTTCTGTTAACAGTGCTGTCAAATCTTCCTGTCATGATCTGTGGATGAACAAAAGAACCACTCGTTCGTTGATATTCCACTTGTGTGCACCAGGTGGCAGTGCTATCACCAGTTTGTACATATTTTCCATTGAACTGTGCATACTCCATCAGATTAGCTCATCCTGGGTGCTTGAGCCCACTCATCAGCACATACAATGTTTTCTATATTGCACTAATATATTGTCCTTCTGTTTTTGTCTTTTGGACACTTATTGTGGATGGCACTTGTTTGTTTACAGCCTTTGTGAAGGAGGAGATTGGCTACTAGCTGTGGCTCATCCATTCACAGTCTGGTGTTCTGGAACTTTTGCAATGACTGCTTTATAGTTATTCATTTCATATGTGTGACACTTTAATACCCGGAGAAGCCAAGCAGTCCTCAGGCTCCCCTGCTCGTGCAACTCCAATCTCTGTCCCAGGAATGCTCATGGAATAACTTGGGGTTTACTTCTGTTCTTCAGCACAGTGTGTTGGAGGCCTCTCTCCAAACCCTTGTCACAACCCTACGTCTCTGCTATGTAACAATACACAGAAAGGAATTCAGGAGACTTTGGAGCAACTAAAGAAACAGCAGCACTCCCCAGTATTGCAAATTAGCTCCACGCAGATGGGCAGTGGTCAGCAGCCAGTCCTGTTTTCCTTCCTCCATTGCAGAAAAGAATTAAAAACCAACCAACCAGCAAAGGCTCATTCAACAGGCTCCTTGAGGATAAACATCCTGTCTTTTAAGAGACATTGTTTTACTAGTTTGCTCTAGCAATGAGAGTTTGAAAAGCTAGAAAAATATGGCTGCTCTAGGCTGTCAACAGCTGGTTCCCATAGTGCCATGGCATAGGTCAGACAAAGGGCACATGTGAAAGACAGGTAATGTTCAAGGGTATCCCTACAGCAAGCAAAGGGGACATAACTTCCACCTAAACACCTAGCAGAAAAGCAGTTACACCAAGTAGAGTGAGGGTACCAAAAAAAACCCCAAAACGTTTGAAAATACAATCACTGAATGAGACCCTGATAAACATTGCTTTTCTAGGCAAGCAGAATGAAGTAATCCTTATGCAGAAGGGGTTTGTTCAAAACTCAATATTACCTTAAGGGCAGATTTTCAAAGGCACAAATGACAGATCTCTAATATTCCACAGACTTTCAAGGGCATTTAGGTACCTAACTGCTACCTGTGCCTTGGAAAATCTCCTAAGTATTGTGGGCATCTTTAAACCAAATTTCCAAAACATACTTCCATTAAAAAGCAAACTTTTTTTTGCTAGATTAATTGAATACCATAGAATTTATGGAAACCCTGGTATTGCACTTCTAAATAGGGAGGATTGTGAAAAATGTGCCTTTATATTCATCTGAAGAGCTGAACAGTATCTTATTGCAGTTGGACTGAAACAGGGAGTTTTAGTAGCTTCTCTCTCAATTTCCATGGGCAAGGCTCTCCTTTCTGCAGAGAGTTCTTCTGAACCTTGATTTGCCCTGAATTCCCTTTGGATTGAGCTTTTCTAACGGTTCAACAATGTACCCAATAAAAAGTCCCTCAGTCACAGTCTTTTCATGTAACCACCAGCCTTTGCTTCTCATTTTGAACAGTACTGATTTTAACAGAATGGGATTTGTATGTACCCCATCTTTTGTTGATGTTCCGTCTCATTACATCAGGGAAGCAAGATTTCCTCCAGCAAGGTGTAAGCGCTATGAGTTCTTCTAAGTATTCCCTCATTCCAGCCTTCATATTATCACTCCATAGCCCTTTCATTATTGCCCTGGATAAGTTGAGGGTAGTATTTCAGACTCAGCTCTATCCGGTACAGCCAAGAGGAAAATATGCTGCTACAGATCCATCAGGCAAACTAAAACGTGCAGCAGTTATGTACTAGAAACTGACCTAAATCACCATATCATCCAACACTGGATGAGACCCTAGGCTAGGAAGAAGCAAATCCTTTGTAACTTGAATATATTCAATTGGCAACAGTGGCAGGAAAAATTAGGGGGGGAAATGAAAGGTAAAAGTGCTAAAGATTATATAACCCAAATATGTTTAACAGTTTACTCAAGCATACGAGCTCTTCTGTATCATTTTCTGGCATCAGAGAATCACAGATGTAAGAGATGCAAAATCCATAACACATCCACTAGGTCATCTGCCTGGCTCTGTGGGTCAAATTGTGGCATTGAACCACTGACCCAAGCTACTAGGAGCTGCATTTTAGGGAATTACAATCCCTCCCTGAGCAGCCTAGTGTGGAGGGTCACTGCACAGATTGCACCCTGCTTTATTTATGTCCAGCATTAAAAATAAATAACAGCTAACTGAGAACTGGAAACCCTAATTATAGCATGATAAAGCTGCAGTTTTCATGCATCGCCACTGTATGCCACTACAGACTAATTACTACTATAGATCCCAGAGATGAGACATCACTAAAGCAACCCCCCAAGAAACACTTAGTTAATATTAAATTGTAATCCTATTACCTCTAGATGTGTTCAATGCTATTAATCTCTCAAACAGTTTCCAAGTCAGCAATTTTAAAATAGATTAACTGAAAATTGTAATACCATTAGCTTCTTTGTATATTTACACCATTTATATGCACAGTGGGTGATATTGGTATAATATATTAATATTTTCAGTATCTTCTTAAAATATTAAATATACACTGTAAAATTCACCATAAAATATTCAGTCCTTGATGCTTAATATTAACACAACCTGTGCCATTCATACTAAAGGAAAAACAAATAAGAGTGATGATTAATATAAAAAGAAAAGGAGTACTTGTGGCACCTTAGAGACTAACAAATTTATTAGAGCATAAGCTTTCGTGAGCTACAGCTCACTTCATCGGATGCATTTGCACTCCTTTTCTTTTTGCGAATACAGACTAACACGGCTGCTACTCTGAAACCTGATTAATATAAAGTGATTATTCCATATTCTTCCCTTGTAAAAGCTCCCCATTAGACTGGCACACAGTTACTGTGTGATTTGATATAACTGAGTCAATAGAAAAACAATACTTCTGTTGTGATACATTTGTTTAATTCTTGATATTCCCAATCTATATTTATGCTCTGAAAGATACAACTCTGTTAAAGTTCCTGTGTGATATTTTTACAAGAGCTGGGTCTTCCTACCCAGAAGCCTCTATCAACCACCAGGCTGAGGCAAAGAATTTAAACACTTGCTTAAGTGCTGTCAGAGTAAACTTATGCATGTGCTTATTGTTAAGCAAATGGTTATATATTTTCTGAATCAGAATCTTAGCCATGTCTCCATTCCTCCCGCTTTCTCCTTGTGGTCTCAAGTCTACAACATCTTGCTTTATTCTTTTTGCCTTATTTTTGTATTCAATCTTGCCTGTTTGATTTCGAAGCTGATTATTTACAGCTTCCGCATTTGTTCCTTCCCATACTATTGCTTCCTTATTTTCTTGTATTGTATCTGTTTTCATGTTCAATATTTACTTTTCTAGAGCTTGACTCTGCACTCTTTACTCAGAAAAAGCTCCTAAGGAAGTCATTTGGAGTTTTGCCTCAGTCAAAAGTCATTGATCACCTCCACTGAGTAGTGTGTAAGAAGATAATTTTGTACAAGCTGTTTCATTGACCAAATCTCTGGTTTCTAGATATGTTTAAGATATTTTGTGGAAATCCTAGGGAATACTTCAATCCACTAGTGAAGGCAAATGGCAACTGAGTTGGAAGTATAGCGTAGCAGGTAATTCTGTAATAGATTACAGAGTGTTCAGTTTAAAATTTCCCAACAATCTGTCCTCTGCTTAGAGTTCTATGCAAACAGCACAATCTAGCCCATGGAAATTAGAGACTATTTTGAATCACATTTAGTCCATTTCCAAGACAATGAAGTATTGTTCTGTAGAACATGTTTCCTATTATTGCTCTTCTCCCCTACTCCGCTTGCAGTGAGGAAGGAGGGGAGACTGGTACCCAGAAACTCTCCCTTCCCTTCCCTTGCACCTAGTGGAAAAAGGGATGATAGATGGTTTGTGTACTATTAAATTGCCTGAACACAAATTGTCAAATACTTATGAAATAAACATGTTTAAAAGCAGACATGATCAAACACATTTTTAAATTGTTTTGAGACATCTTTGATGATTTTTTTTCCCTAAGAAACCTATCTTCTAAGTGGGGAGATCTTATTTACAGTGTTTGTCATGAAATTGACACACACCAGGTTAGATTATAAACTGCATGTTGTGGTAACAGTTTCTTTTAACAGACTCTAAAAGAGCTGGGGCCGCTATTGGCAGAACTCTGTGGGAGTACTTGTGGAGTAATGTATTACTCAACATGAGTTTGGCTGATGACTTTGAGGATATTTTCGATTCCTCTGGGGGTTTTTTCACAAGAGGGCATTTTGACCCATGATTGTTATCTGAAAGCTCTGCCAAATATTTAGTTCAAAAGGCAACTTCACTCATCTATTGAATTATAGATTATATATATTGTTTAACATTTAACATTTTCTTATGGCTTTCTATATGCTGCATTTTACCCTCCTGGAAATAACTCCTATTTCATATTGCATTCTAATAAACTTTTGGTTTAAAAAAACAAATAAAAAAAACAACAAACCCACACACCAAAACACGACTTTAAATATGAAAGCAAGGAGTCATTCCTGTCCCATAACAGAGTGGCTCCCTCCACAAGAATAGTTACAGTTTAAATAATTAATTACAGTGGAAAAAAATGAATGTGTAATTATTAGGATAGTGCTGAGACTGGTATCTAGGACTTATAGTCACTAATATCAGAGCTTTGAGACAATGTCGAATAGATTTAATATTTTACTTCCATTAAAAACCTATTCCTATAATAAGACTAAAGCAGTACAGCACTGACTGATATGAAATATCCCAACATTCTGTGGTGACATTACCATTCACAGCCACGGAACATAATGTTTTATTGTGTACTTCTTCCTTTGAAGAAGTATAAATCTTGAAACTGTGTCCATTCTTGGCAAAGTAAATGGTCTGTTGGGACACAAAATATTTAAGACCCCCTACCGAGTATCAGAAGTTGATAGCAATTAAAATCAGAGCTGTGTTTATATATAAACATAAATCGCAGAACTAGGTTAAAACTAGTCTCTAAAATCTCGCTGAGTGAAAATTCCAATTGCAAAAGACTGAAAGGCAAAATTTTTGAATTTTAAGAATTAATTTTGTGGGGAGCAATTCTTACCTTGGTGGTAATATTTTTCCATGTAGATTTATGACAACTTTTTTTTTGACATTCAAACACTTTTGATTTTTACTTAACCAACACAATAAATAAAACCAAGATTTTTTTTTAATTAAAACACTACAGTTACATGAACACTAAACTAAGAGATTATATTTTAATTAAGCTTGGAAGGATTAGATTTTTGTTTGTAAATATTAGTAAACCTCAATTTCCCTGTATACACAGAAACTAATGAAAAATATTTCCATGGACAATAATTGAAATGTAGGCACAGTAAGAAAAGTACTGCTTGATAACTTCTTAGAATTTGATTTCAGCATATTTGTCAACCTCGTGTCAAAATAATATGCTTTAACTATAAAACTTTAACTTATTGAATCTCAAAATCTGTCATTAACTAATTGTTGCCTGATACCCCATAATTTCCTGCAACTGTGAAAATTTAAATAGGTAAAAATTGAAAAAATGCTTAAATAGTGATACTCTGTCAAAATTATTTTTAAAAAAATTTAAAATTGCATTCTGCCAAGCCTAAATTGAATGTTCACTTTTTTCAGAATGTTAGTGAAATATTTTACTTTATTAAACTTAAACACTCACAATTAATACTTAAATAAGTAAATACAATTAAACCATTTAAATTACTACATAATTGCAATTTTATAAAAAGCTTTATTTAGTTTTTTTCCCTTGAAAGCTTTAATCCATAAAGAATGGTGATTTATGTGTAGGTGGGCAGCCTGGAGCATTTTGCACTGTTTTGCTCTAGTTAAAAAAGGTTTATTAAAATAAATGTACTAAGGCAGACTGGACAGCCCAGAAGGCTATAATGAGGGGCAGACCCTTTCACTCCGTAATACGAAGCAGGCCAGTCAGCTATTACTATGGGAAAGGAGCTTGCTAGCTTCAGTCAATTAGATTGTAAGCTCTTTAGAACAGGACCATCTTTTTGTTATGGCTTTGTACAGCACTTAGCACAAGGGGGCCCAAGGCTCTTGGGCACTATGAGAATATTACTCTGTTCTAAGGGGACAGGTGACCACATCACAGTATAAACATCAGTCCAATTGCAATGAAAGGTGAATCTTCCAACCCACACCATGGGTGTGGAAGGGCTGTACACAGCAGAACTGGTGTCATTCTGGCGGAAAGGTGGGAAGTTAGGAGGCTGTGCGGAGGAGTCTATCAGGAGCAACAGCCAGCTGAGCCTGGGCCTCACTAGCTCAGTTGCAAAGCAGACTTATGAACACAGGTGAGATACCCAGAACCGGCTGAGGGGAACCTGCAGGCATGCTCTTATGCCCAGCAACAGCAGGTCCACACTTATGCCTGCAGCTGTGACAGCTCCTCCTTGTTCCAAGGCTTGCTCCAGCCCTATTCCGTTCTGCTCGGTTCCTGACTCTCACTCCTACTTCCTGGCTCTGGCTTTGACCACTATCCCTGACTGCCACTGCTCCAACCAATAGGTCTGACTGCTCAAGTCCTGGTTGCTGACAGGATCACTGCTCCACAGGAAATCCTTGCACCTTATCCCAGAGAAATGTATTGCAGATGGGGCAGGAGTAGATCCATTGGCCAGCTATATTGGCAGGGACATGATGGAGGCACAAAAAGCCACAGGGCTTGCAGACATTAAAACCTGAAAGCAGAATAAAGCCACAGCGTAGGAGTGAATGCTGTTCAACAGAGCATAACATTCCATGTTTGTTTTGAATTAATGCTGCTTGCATGACCTTGAACTACATTTTAATATTTAAATTGTTTGACTTTTAAATTATTTAAAAAGAAAAAAAAGGGTCTGGGAGCTAACATACCAACTAGTCCAAGTTCTAGCCCTAGGCCAGGGTTAAAGTGAGGGGAAGAAAGGGTGCAGCACATCTGCTAAATAGAGAGTGAGAGCTTTCCTCTCCTCTGTCTCTGAGGCTTGGTGAAGCTCCTCAAGTTCCTCTTGTTTCCATCTCTTCACTAGCCAGAGAACTGGGGACTCCTTATGTAGGAAAATCAAAGTGGGATCACAATAGGGAGCAGGTGCCTGGCTTCAGACTTTATGGTGCTCTAAGCCTTCCTTCCAGCGCTGGCACTTAACTGAAGAAGAATTAGCCAAGCTGGAAGTATCCTCTCTGCCTCTTCTCTTTTATAGGACGATCTCTTGCTAGTTCCCCTTCTGTCTCCCTTCCAGGGAAAAGAAACGCTGGGCTACAGGCTCCGTCCCCCTGAGTCAGAATCCCGGAAAAGCGGAACATTCCAGCCCGTTCCCTCTCCCCTTCTGGCACTCCAGAGTGGGGGTCTGTTTGTGAGATGGTGGCTGGGAGATAAGGGGATGTTATCCTAAACAGCTGTGTGTGTGTGTGTGTGAGAGAGAGAGAGAGAGAGAGACCCACCCCCACTTTTGTGTGGCTGGCTATGAGCCTGCTTGGGAACATGGATTCCTTTCAGAAACATTTATTCCTTCATTCCCATTCTCTTCCCTGTGCCCTGTCTCATCACACAAGATGATGCAATGGCAATTTACCACATGACATCAACACCCATGGTAACATACAGCTGTCCCAGAAGTGGGGAGCCGAAACTCCCATTTTTAGCCACCAGCCCTAGGCATATCTTTTGGCTCAATTTAAACTGTGATTTTTTTTTGACATCTCTTTAGTGTACTTAGAACTATTCAAGATGAGAATTAAGGTTTTCTCTTTCCAGAGCTGTACCTGAGCTCTCAGGGGAGGGGCAAGCTTCCTTTCTATGACATGACACAGTTCCTGGGTTAAGATAAGGTGTCTCAGCAAAAACAGAAGGAGAATGGATCTTATGAAAAATGGCAGCAGTAAACTAGTGACTTCAAATTTAGATTTTAGTCCTTTTCCTGCAATCAGAATTTGTGGAAATTTCATGCAGCAGGAGATTAACCAATCAATAAAAGAATAACATTTGAACCACAATGCTGGCATTTATTGTCTCCTTGTGGATTAAATTATCCAATTAGAGTTTCCTTTTGCCTCAGCCAGTTCTAATAAGGCTTGATCCTCGCTTATCAGCCCCTAATCTTCTAAATGAGTGAGAACTGCAGCTGGATTACAATTGCCTTTGGGGCACAATATTAACCTCCTACAGCTATGAAGATCCATACTTGAAATTATGCTTATTAGGTTTTCTTGTTCATTACTATTTATTTCACCCCAAAATTCACTAATAAGATCAGCTCAGCTTTAATAATAAAGTGTTATTAAAACAGATAAACTGGACAACCAGTCTTTGTGAATAATTCATTTCTTGAGAAATGGGCTTCTTCTGGCATAACGTGTCATTACAATGTGGACACTTCCAGCTCTCGCTACTTTGAACTGCCTGGTTCTGCCTGTTGGTTTTGTTCTGTTTTGCTTTATTTCCTCGAGAGGTGAACGCTGGTTCAAAATGTATCTGGGTAAAGAAAGTATTTTCAGAGTAACTGAAAGTGATTTTTATATACAGCATCTGTGAG
Organism: Dermochelys coriacea; assembly: GCF_009764565.3. Taxonomy (NCBI): domain Eukaryota; kingdom Metazoa; phylum Chordata; order Testudines; family Dermochelyidae; genus Dermochelys; species Dermochelys coriacea. The sequence continues at coordinate 156,725,660 of NC_050069.1, read as the reverse complement.
TTAACTAATTAGAACAAAAAGGTTGGGTGAGCACTGCCACTGCAGTAATGAGTAAGAGTGCTGAACGGTTTTCAGACAAAACACTAGTGTCTTCAGAATTATAAATATTTGCCAACTGTATGGAAAAAAATATCCATTTTAATAAAAAAAAATCCAGCTCCTGAATTGTGAGGGCAGTGGGGAAAAGACTGGATTCATTTGGATAAAATGCTATTAAATTGCCTGTGTGCTGTCCTGTCAGATAAATATCGACCCCATCCCATGGGAGAAATTGATTTTTCTTACAGAAAGATCTGCGCTTCCTGTAGCATACTGCTTTAGTGCATTGCTCTGGTAATCACACAGCACTTTCACCTTCTCTTTCTTTTTCATTTTTTTTTGTTTTGTTTTGAAGGCTTGAATGAGAGACGCGAAGTGTTTTGGTTGCTGTATTTGTTATGCTATCTTCTGTACTTAGTATTTGGTAACAATGAAATTTATGTTATTTTAAATAAACATGTCCAATTTCTTTAAGTGGGGAATAAATAAGGCTTTCAGAGGGAAGCATCTTATTCTACTCTGATCCACTATGTCCACTCAGGATGATTCAGCAAGGGGCAATCAAGTGCAGCTGAAGACATTTCCATCTGAGACAAAGCTGTTCTGCATATATCTTATCCCACTTGTGTATAGTGCTTTTCATCAATAGGTCTCAAGCACTTTACAAAGAGGTCTGTAGCAATCTCTTCATTTTACAAACGGGGAAACTGAGGCACAGACACAAAATGATTTGCCCAAGGTCACCCAGCAGGGCAGTGGCAGCACTGGGAATTGAACCCAGGTGTCCTGAGTTCCAATCCAGTGGTCTATTCACAAATATCCAAAACTAGGGATACAAGAATAACAAAAAGAACAGGAGTATTTGTGGTGCCTTAGAGACTAACATTTATTTGAGCATAAGCTTTCGTGGGCTACAGCCCATTTCATCGGATGCACAGAATGGAACATATAGTAAGAAGATGTATACAGAGAATGTGAAAAGGTGAAGTAAGAGGCTAATTAATTAAGATGAGCTATTATCAGCAGGAGGAAAAAAACTTTTGTAGTGATAATCAAGATGGCCTATTTAGATAGATAGTTGACAAGAAGATGTGAGGATACTTAACATGGGGAAATAGATTCAATATGTGTAATGACCCAGCCACTCCCAATCTCTATTCAAACCCAAGTTAATTGTATCTAGTTTGCATATTAATTCAAGCTCAGCAGTTTCTCGTTAGTCTGTTTTTGAAGCTTTTCTGTTGTAAAATTGCCACCTTTAAATCTGTTACAGAGTGGCCAGAGAGGTTGAAGTGTTCTCCTACTGGTTTTTGAATGTTATGATTCCTGATGTCTAATTTGTGTCCATTTATTCTTTTGCGTAGAGACTGTCTGGTTTGGCCAATGTACATGGCAGAGGGGAAAGCTTATGCTCAAATAAATGTGTTAGTCTCTAAGGTGCCACAAGTACTCCTGTTCTTTGTGCAGATACAAACTAACACGGCTGCTACTCTGAAACAAGAATAACAGAAGTTCTGGAAAATTAAATAATGTGGGCTGAAGATTTTTTGCATAAATACCACTTTTTTTTTTTTAAACTCTCACTTATAATTTTTTTAAAACCTATATTCATGTAACACTAAACTTACAGAGGTAAGCGCTCAAAGGTCAGGAAATGCCACAGTTAAAGCTGAATGTGATTCTTCTGTCTCATGTATACAAATCACATATTATATCTCAGGTAATAGAATAAAAAATGCAATTCTTTGTCTAACACCTTTGGTTACAAAAATGTAGCATCTTGTAATGCTTTTGTCATTCTTGTACACTTATATTGGACTAGTAAATTAATTTTATTAGATCTCTATTGACTTATTGGACCTTGAACCTTAACATTTCCTGATGTTTGAGTACTTACCTGTATAACAGTATGGGCTAGATCTTTGGCTGCTCCCTAGCAGCTTACTAGGTCACTTCAATATATCCCCTTTATAGGAGAATCATTGGGTGACATAAAGCTGCCATAGAGGCACCTACTTCCATGCAGTGAGTGGCTCATCCCCATCTCCAAGCTGTGCCCAATGTTCACTGGCTGCAGCTCATCGTTTGATTGATTGGTTTTAGTTAGTTAATTGGTTAATTTTCTGGGTTTTTAAAAAGATGAAAGGATAGCAAAAGGGGTAAAATCCAAAAGAAGGAGCTTCTATTGGGCATATGATTTTTAGGTTTTAACCGACAAACACCAATGAAACACCCCATACAAAAAAAATCAGTGTGTATCTACAAAACATTGGAAAAACATCGGAAATGGTGATTTGTATCTAAGGGCTTGTCTACACAGAACAGGATTGTGCACTAGGGGGTGTGATTGCTGAAGCGCCCTAATGTGTTACACATTAATTTGTCTCTGTAAACCCTGCTGATGTGCATTAAAGGTTCCTTAGTACACTTTAAAGCTGTGCTGTTTGAAACGATAGTATGTTAAAGCGCACTAGGAAACAGTACAAAGAGATTACTCATTACAATATATAAAAAGAGACCCGAAACCCCAATTTTGGACACCCACATAAAACTCAGAAATGGCTACAACCACCTCAAAATTTAATTAATAAAGCCCTAAACTTCCATTTCCAGAGCTCTGAAGCAATGGTGATCTGTAAAAATTGGCAAACAGTGGGCCTGATTCTCCACTGTTTTGCACCTGGTGAAGTCATTTACATCTGTGCTGAGTAGATGTAAAATGCTACCATATGAAAATGGCAGTTCTGTGTGTCCACTTTGTACTCCCTTCCACAGGTGTAAACATCTACAAATGGTGCAAAGCAGTGTGTAAATGTCCAATGTGTAAATTCCATAACCTGGAATGATTTAGATAGACGCCATTAGAAGACAGCCACCCTACTTCAAGCCCAGCCCAAGCAAGGTGGCCTTCACCAAGACCCGCAAACCCTCCTTGAGTAGTTAATGTGAGGCAGGGATAAAGCAGCATCCTACCCAGGCAGCAACCCACACAGCTGAGTAAAGTAGGTAGGTGGAAGCAGGGGATGAGGATGGCATTGTTCTACAATGAGAGAAAGGAGGGTTGTGTTGCTTTAGTAAGAGGGATGGGGGAGGGCTGGACTGGTGAAGCCAGGTTAGGAGAGAGGGCAGAGATCAGAGTGGGGGATGCTGTGCTAGGGGAAGTATTGGGAGGTTGCGGCAGGAGGGAGAAGCCCCTTTTGGGGTGGGAAATCACCTGCCTCCACCTCAGGCAGGGTCAGAATTCACCAACCACAACTGAAGAACTGGGAAAAATGCCAAGAACACAAAGTCCTGCTGATAACACCCAACTTCATGTTTTCAGTTTGGTTGAACAACTTACCCAGCATCTAATGGTGATCGAGGCTTCTGTGCAGGATAAAAGCTCCCATGTAGGTAGCTGGCTGAGATTCACCTTAGAGGAGGGTGAAGTCATATTGGTAGGGTGTGGGGAGCAAATGGAAGAAATTATATCTGAACCCCCCCCCCCAAATGAGGGAGTCTGCCTGTGATTTATTGCTCAGGCTCACAACCTTCTGGTCTTGGTGGACCCACAAATGTTTCTGGGGCACCGGAAATCCCAATATACAAGCCTACTTAAGTTCCTCCTTCAGCTTCAATAGGGTATGTTAGTCTTCTGCTGTATAATATTACAGTGCACCATTAATACTAAAATGAAATAGTTATGACAGTTATAACAAGATGCTTGAGGATGCTGTGTAACAATAACAAAATCAACATGCAATAAAACACACAGTAATTAAAATATCCAAATGAGGGGGGAATTCAATGTGAAAAGCATGGAGGAGTGTTGAGGCTAGGGGTGTGGGGAAGTTAATAAATTTAGGGTTTAAAAATTGATCTATTTTTCCTCAAAAGTGCCTGCATTTTTGAGGATGGAGATGTGGTTCCATACAATTTGTAAAGCACTTTGGGATCCTTTCAGATGAATATATAAAGGTAAGATATTATTATTATTTATAATTACCATTTTGATGTTAGGCAGTAACATGATTTCACAGAATTCAGGGAACTTGTGACAACATAATGGTGTCCCCATGCGATGGTGTGTCCTTATTCAGGGAAGCACTTAAACACATAGGGTATGTCTACACAGCAAAGAAAAACCTCCGGCTGGCTTAGGGGGGCCAGTTTTGGTTGGATGTATTCCTGGGAGTTTCATCACATGACACAAACTTTAATTAAAGATTAAGCTTTAATTCCAGAAGACTCCAGGACAATCCTGGAGGCTTGGCAACCTCAGGCCGGCCCATGCTAGCGGGCTTGGGCTTGGGCTTGGCTTCAGGTCTGTTTCAGTGCTGTGTAGGACTTCTGGGCTCAGGATGGAGCCTGGGCTCTAGGACCCTGCGAGGTGGGAGGGTCTTGGAGCTTGGGCTCCTGCTGAGGCAGGAAGTCTACACAGCAATGATACGGACCTGCAGCCTGAGCCAGCTGCCACAGGCCAGCCAGGGGTTTTTCTTTGTTCTGTAGATATACCCATACTTCACTTTTAAGCAGATACTTAAGTTCCATTGAAGTCATGTGATTTAAAGTTAAGCATGAGCCTCAGTGATTTTCTTAACACAGCTGCTTTCCTGAAATGGAGGCTTATTTTTAATCCGTTTGCAGCACAGTAAGTGCAGCTCCCCTTCTGCCACTCATTCAACTCCTCCTTATCCAGGCTTCCCTCTTTTTGCCAAGGCAACTGACTAAGTATTTTATTCTAGAGTAGCTGGAACTGGGGCCAAGAAGAATTTCTCAACGTCAGCTCAGGAAGCAGCCTAAGAATAAGGAGGGAGCAGAACTAGTCCTAGGGGCATGTGATGCATGCAGATTGTGACATTATCTAATTAAAATATGACCATGTAGATCATTGCTGCTACCACTGTTATATAATTGCAATAAATCTTGAACAAAGTAGGTCAAGTAAGGTGTCTATGGAAAGATTATGATTTGTTGAATGTGGCTATGTTATTTGTATGCATGTATCATTTTTGTATTTGAAGTTCTGAATATTAACTATGTACCTGTTTCAAATGTTTGGTCCAGTGGTAACACCCACAAGGTATTTAGCCTGCACATCTTGAAGGGACTATTCAAGTTCAATGGCTCATCCAGGTATACTTAACTCACAATGGACCATGGAAGACACCTATCTACACTTAATGGACTTTCCTATGTTGGCCTCTATTATGACTAAGCGAAGCATGCATGGACATATGACTTGCCCATGTGACTCCAAACACCATCTTGTTTCCTGTAATTTTCCACAGTGAGAACAATGGGTTTCCCTTCACATGGCAGAAGCTATAAAAGGCCCTGGAAACATCCATTTTGCCTCTTTCTTGCTCAAATCTCTGGACTATTTTGAACTTGTACTAATGGGAGCATTCTAACCAAGGGACTGAGGACCTTCCAGTGATTTGGAAGCAACCAGAGACTTAACAAGCCAGCAGTTTATTCCATCACTACTACAAGCCTGATCCAAGAACTTTGCAATTATTTTATGTATTTGATTCCTTTAACCAATTTTAATTCTCACCTTTTTTTCTTTTCTTTTCTTTTTTCTTTCTTTAGATACTAAAGGATTGCAACAGCGTGCTTATTGGGTAAGATCTGAGTTGTATATTGACCTGGGTATGTGGCTAGTCATTTGGGATCAGAAGAACCTTTTGTTTGATGAAATTGGTTTTAAATAACTACGCATCACTAAGTCTAGTGTCTGGGTGTTGAATCTAGGACTGGAATGCCTAAGAAGACTGCTTTTCTGACTTCTTGTTAGCCAGTGAGGTAAGACAGAAGTTTACTTTTGTTGGTGGTTTGGTACATCTCATGGAAGAATAACCACCAGTCTTGAGGTGTGTCTGCCCTCTCTCTCAGCAGCTTGTCCTGAATTTGGTATTCTCAGTTGTGACCCATGGAGGCACTGTGACACATGTGCACAGGGCTCCCTCCCCGAAACTAGTTATGTGACTCAGCACTTCCCACACTGGCAAGAAGCTGCTGGGGAGGGAATGCTGGTGCCCTGAGACAGAGGTCACCTGTGCTAAGTTAGTGCCTGTAGCACCAGAGACCTAACTCCTTCTAGACTATAGGAGGAGGGAAGCAGGAGTGAGGATCTCATCCCCTAAGCTTGGGGTGGGGAGAGGGAATGATGGTACCCTAGTGAGAATTCCTGGTAAATCCCCTCCCTTTAGGATTCAGGGTGGACATGAAGTAAAGATTTCACACACCACACAATTCTTTCTGATAGAAGTCTCTCTCTCTCTCTCCCCCCCTTCACTCCCCCCCCCGCCCCACCTCACTCCACTGGATGTGAGAAGGATCAGGAAAAGGAGCTCTGCAAGGTTTATGGAGGGAAGGGTGACCAACCAAGACCATGGGAGGAAAGCAGGAGTAGGGAAGTATATGTATGTGGAGGACAAGATTGTGGGAATATGTTATGTGGGGGCAGGGGAGTAGGAATAGAGGAGTATATGTATGAGGTGGGCAGAAATTTGGGGGCGGGCAGTGAGAAGGTATGTATGAGGAGGGCAGGAATGAGCAGGGCAGTGAGCCAGTGTGAATGATGGGTTAAAGGTTAGGGGAGTGAATTGATTGGCGTAAGGCTTTCCCCTACACAAGAGAAAATGTGTTCTGGGCTGTTCTTAGATGTCCTACAAAAACGTGTAGGAGTAGTTTTGATCTTTTAGTGGAAAAACTGCTGTTTGCTAAATTTTGAGTGGAGTGCCTAGATACTATGCACATTAGAAATAAATTATAGACAGATGAAAATATAGATACACTTAAGTTAGATATTGAATTGCTTGCAACAGGGCCTGATTTTCATGCCATTTCATGTCGACACTTAAATAGATCTGAATTCTTTCAGCTAGGGCGTTAGTTACATTATGATTTAATATTGCGTCACAACGGGAATTACAGATAGACGTTACATTGGCGTGTGGTATCCTGTGCTGATGCAGTATTACATCCGGACAGTGTCGGGCACCTGGTATATCTCCTGATGACATCATGACACTATAATATTTTCTTGTGTGGTAATTGAAGGAAGGCAGCCCTAATACTTGAACTCAGTGTAGTAAAGTGGCTATAAGAAACCCATGATCCTCCTTGAATTAGCTGTTCCTATGTTCTACACTTGTAGTCCTGACTGTAAATTTACTGCAATGTCATAGACTCGTGGTAGGTAGGCACAATCTAAAGGGGAGGACACGCGACTGCCCCACATATCTCCTCCGTCCAGGGACAACCCCCATCCTACACCCAGCCCGGGGCTGCGGTGCTCTCCCCACCCCACTAGAGTTAACTGCGTGTAGTGGGGGGGAGAAGGGATGGCTCTGTCCTTCTCCCGCTGTGTCTGCCCCTGGCATGTTCAGCTGCTCTCCCTGACAGCTGGGCCCAGGCTGGGAATGGCTGACGCTGCCTGAGAGAGCCCAGCGGGGGAGGTGACAGCAGTGGCAGGCCACCGCCCACCCGGTCCCAGCTGCTGGGGACAGGAACTGAGTGATCTGGAAAAATGCTGGGGATAAAGGGGACTCTGGATCACTCGGCCCCTGTCCCCAGCAGCCGGGCCTGGGCTGGTGGGGGCTGGGGCAGGCCACCACTGCCACCACCACCTCCCCAGCCAGGGTCTCACAAGCAGCCACCATGCTGCACAGAGCAGTGACCCAGAGTGGCCGGCGTGAGAAGTGACTGGTCCTGCCACACCTGGCCTGGCTGCCAGGGACAGGGGCCATGCATCTGGCTCTGTATGTGTGCCTACGTTTCTGAGAGTATTTCAGAAAGTCATAAAACTACTGGCCAGACTCACAGAAGCTTCATTAGGGGAAAAAAAGCCTTTGGGGGATGCATTCCGTACCAGCAAAAGAGATATTACCTTAGTGAAAAATTAATCCTCAACTGGAAAAATCAAATTTCCTGCACAAGTCCGGTACTTCAGCAAAGGTTTTATTCTGCATGTTAAAGCTCTGACACTTTATATCAGTAAGTGCGGGGGGAAAGGGAAAAGGTCGCCAGTTATGTCATCCAGGAATGTGGTGTCTGCAGGACTGGCAGGCTGGGCAATGCTTCTTTCTTCATTTTATTTTCCTTTACCACCCATTGCTAAAAGAAAAACAGAGACTTCTATATTAACATTAATGACCTTAAATTATGTTTATTTAAGTTAAAGGGAATTTATGGAATATAGCTACCTTTGACACCTGATCAGCTGTTCAAAACCTGACCAGGCATAACCCTGTGAAAATTACTCAGTGACTTATGTAAAATGAGTTGGAGGTCTCAATGGAGTTTCTAGTATAGCACAAAACCCACCGCCATTATTAGCACCTGCCCTTGTTGGCAATCTCATCAGGAAAGCCAAGTAATGAATGGGCTATAGAGAATGAACTACATCCTCACTCATAGGACTAGTTCCTCCAGCCAGGTCTAGGCTGAGGCAACTTGGCAGTGTAGTGAGAAGTAGGTTGCACTGCTGTGTTACCCACTTTCTGTGGCTATGTGCAGATTCCCCTTCCCCCTGAACCAGCAGGGAGATTCCCCTTCTGGAGATCTTCCAGGGACCGCCAGCTAGGAAACGAGGACTTGTGCAGCCTCCGAGCTCCAGCCATGTGGGGTGTGGGAGAGAAAACCTCCAGGCAAAGTCAGCCTGTGGGCAGTGGAGGCTGTAACAGTAGCAGCAACAGCTCCTTTGGAACTTTTGGACAGTGATGTCATTGGACTTTATCTTCTCAGGAATGTTTCTGGACAAGTTTTACTCCTTGCTGATTAGCTACTTCTCTAGGCCTCTCCCACTGCTGCCAGTTCACTCCGAGCCTTCCATCCTCCCCTCTATACCTTCCTTCCTCCTCTTCCCTCATCAGTATTGTCCTTCCCGTTCTTGGGAGGCAAACTCGCAACTATTCCAGGGCTGCTCACTCAGCTATGATGACTCACCCCCTGCAGTATCTCATCCTTTGGGCATGCTGCAGCAGCTTATCTCTGGGCTGGGCCCAGGTCAGATGACCCCCCCAGATACAGGAATTCACTCTCATTGCCAGAGCCACAGGTTAGGCTGTGCAGCAGCAGGACTTGGTTAGGAACCTCCTGCTGCCTCACAGTGTTACACACTCCCAGCCTCTCCCTATCCCTGCCTCAGCATTACCTGAGCCTTGTTCCAGCCCTCTTCAGCCTTGTCCATGGCCTATTCTGACTGTATTCCAGCCCTGCATCCACCTGCTGCTCCCCAGACCTTTGGACTGATTCCAACCTGGCTTTGACCTTCAGCTGGCTTCCATCTGACCCTGATTTGGCTTGCTATGGACTCTGACCCCTGTTCTGATCCTCGGCCTGCCCTTGGACCCTGGTTTCAGTGCTGCCTTCAACTCTACATGTGGCCTCGAACACTGCTCCAACCACCAGGCCTGTCTACCTAGAATCCAAAGCCTGACATGCCTGCCTTTTTTCCATGCTCCTATCTACTCATCCTGTCCCCCTTCCTTCTGTTCACAACATCCTATAATCTACTTTGTAGCACAATAGAGCCCCACTCTTGATTTGGGACCTTTAGGTGCTACGGAAATCCACATAATGTATACTATCAATAATAATAAAAATTGCAGGATAATTCTTTATGGTGGATGTATTATGTACGTTGCCCAGTGTAATTTTAAATGTGTCTAAGTATGTTCATATTCTTTCAGTACTTGTAGAGAGTCTTTCTTTCTCTTTTTCTTTCTTGTAGAACCTGAATGAAGGCTGCATGTAGAATTGAAGCCCTTTTGTGCCAGGCACTGTACAAATACAGAGGTAGATATATTCCATGCCCTAAAGAGTTTACAGTCTCCTTCCAATGTCGTAATACTTTTCCTTTGTCTATACTTCCAGTTAGTCAATATATTTCTGGTACTGAGATGCCAGAACTGAATGCAGGGTTCCAGGTATAGCTAACCCATCTTCTACAGCCACTTTCTGCATCAGGGAATTTTTCTGAACATTTCCTATCGTTATAACTTGCTCATCTGCACTGGTTTCAGCAATGCTGGGAGTTCTAGCGTAGATGATTTGCTGGTTGCCGCCACTATTTTTAACAATGTAGATTATACCCGCTGAGAGCAGAGTTATATCTCATGGTGGTAAAAATGCCAGCAGTAGCTGGCAGCCCAACTCTACTAGGACTTCTAGAGAAACCAGTGCAGTGGAAACAGTATTAGCAAGAGTGGGACATTTTACAGATTCTCTAGTGTGAGCATGGCCCTATAGAGGAATTATTCTCTCTGATGCTAATGCATATGCAACCCAAAACTGTTGGCCTTTTTTTTTCCTGCCATAGCAAATATCACACTTTGTAATGCACTATCTGTTGTCACTCTCAGCATTACAGTTTTCCAGCAGCTTTCCAATTTCTGTTCCTGACTGAATATCAAGTAACAAGCGGGAGAAACATTGTTCAATGCCGTGGCTTTGCTTAGCCACACCCTGTTCATATAATGACATTTTTGAACTAGATGCTGACATTTCCGAATGAATGAATGAATGAATGAATCTTTCACTGAATTATAAACAATAAGAGGACTTTAACTTACAGACAGACTGGACGGTGGATGTTGTCCCACCCTTTGGTGTTTGTCCTCCGTGAGACTTAGCTTCCTGGGACATCATTCCAGATGCCTTAGTTCCACTGGAGATCCCAGTAGAGGTGAAACCTGATGAATGTGTTGAGCTTTTGGCACCTACAATAGTTATAAAGAGTGTTTTGATAACGATCTCCAGGCTGGAAGGGGCCTCATGGGACAGTATGGCATTTTAAAGCTATAAAACACTTAAATTCCACCAAATGTTTCAAATAGTGATATCAAAAATAAATGCAAAGAAATGGCTAGTCACTCATCCCATTCCACCAATATGCAAGAATACTAGCAATGTGCAACCTTTTGACTGCTACTGTTTCCAGGGTGGAAGGACACAGTCCTATTTAGAAACCAGTTCTAAATTTCCATCACAATTTCCTGCAGGGGCCATATAATGCATCTCTAAGTAAGAGTCTTCCGATGTAAAAAATCAACTAAAGCTCTGGGGTGAGGAAGTGGTTAACAACACTGCTCATTTGGCTCAAAAGAGCTTTCTACAATAAAGAACTAAGGACCATCACAAGCCTCACCACCTTCCACTCACAGTGTAAGGTGCTTTTCTTTGACTTTGCATTCTCAAATATAAATATAGAGCACCATATTGCACTTTTCTCCCTGAGAGAGAGGATGAGAGAACAAACAACATGTGTAGTCAGGGAGCTTAATGCACAGCTGGAAGGTCCTCAGATACCACGGTCATGAGTGCGGTATAAAAGCCTATACTGACTAGAATAGAGTGACACTGGACACTGTTCAGATGCTGCTTCAGACAGAAACACTCCCCTGCAAATGTCCGTGGTGGGGTAAAGGTGACAGGGGTATGTTTATCCCGGGGGGGGGAAGGCTAAAACACAATGTTAATGAGCAAGGTTTCCAATGAATACCTGTGCAAGCGAGACTAGAACCTCTCATTCTCACCCAGGCAGGCACAGCATGCATGGCAAGCTCTTACACTGCAGAGAGCCAAAGCCGTCACCTACCTTGGTGGCATTATAGGGCTAATATTTTCACAAGGATAAGGGCTATTCCGGAATGTCTCCAAAAGGCACAGGTACGATTTCCTTTGGCATCAGGCATGCATCCTTCTCTTCTCCAGAAACGTGTTTCCCATAAACACACATTTGATATAATCATTGCAACAGTAACCCTATACTCTCTGCTAAAGTTTTAGTTCCTGTCTATGCCTCTGAATGAATCTCCGCTCTGAAGGCAGTGCCACTGCCAGCAGCAGTGCAGAAGTAAGGGTGGTAATATCATAGCATGCCATCCTTACTTCTGCGCTGCTACCTTCAGAGCTAGGTGGCCAGAGAGTGGTGGCTCCTAGCCAAGGGCCCAGCTCTGAAGGCAGCAGTGCAGATGTAAGAGTGGCAATACCATCTCATGCCATCCTTATTTCTGCTCTGCTGCTGGCCGTGTCGCTGCCTTCAGAGCTGGGCTCCTGGCTAGCAGCCGCCGCTTTCTGGCCACCCAGCTCTGAAGGCAGCGTCACCACCAGAAGCATCGCAGAAGTAAGGGTGGCAGTACTGCAACCCACTACAATAACCTTGCGACCCCCCCACCACTCTCTTTTGGGTCAGGACCCCTACAGTTACAACACCATGAAATTTCAGATTTAAATAGCTGATATAATGAAATCCTATGACCATGAAATTCAACAAAATGGACCGTGAATTTGGAAGAGCCCTAGTTAAATTGATCAATCATTTTTACTTCAATTAAAATTGTAAGTGAGAAGAGAATACTTAACAGAGCTTATTTTTTAGAGCAGAATTGTGTAACCAATACTAGGTTCCTTTTACCCTTCCTCTCTAAGGTGCAGTAGCCTTTAATTTCTTTTCTATGCAAAAGAAGAAATTCCAACTCATACCCATTTCTTGTAGGGTAGAAGTAGGTCCTCCAGAAAGCACACCTCCTCCATGGCTCCTTGCCTCTTTGGACATCATCTCAGAGCCAGTTGATCCTCCTTTTATCCCACCTGGGGTAAAACCAGCCTTGTGCACGTTTTGGTCTGCCATCCTTCCTTCTGCTTTTCTGGACTGAAATGAGCTCCTGGGCAGAGCCTGTGTCCTATAAATACTGCTTTGGGGAGGGGGGAGAGATTCAGTGCAGCGAAAGAAATGAAACTGAAACTTAGGTGCTTCAGTTTCCAGTTACTGAAAAACAAAATTGATCACAGCTCTGTGAATCACTTCTGTGACAAGTTTCAGAGTAGCAGCCGTGTTAGTCTGTATTCGCAAAAAGAAAAGGAGTACTTGTGGCACCTTAGAGAATAACACATTTATTTGAGGATAAGCTTTCGTGAGTTACAGCTCACTTCATCGGATGCATTCAGTGGAAAATACAGTGGGGAGATTTATGTACACAGAGAACATGAAACAATGGGTGTTACCATACACACTGTAAGGAGAGTGATCACTTAAGATGAGCTATTACCAGCAGGAGAATGGGGGGGGAGGAGAAAACTTTTTGTAGTGATGATCAAGGTGGGCCATTTCCAGCAGTTGACAAGAACCTCTGAGGAACAGTGGGGAGTGGGGGGAGGGGGAATAAACATGGGGAAAGAGTTTCACTTTGTGTAATGACCCATCCACTCCCAGTCTCTATTCAAGTCTAAGTTAATTGTATCCAGTTCGCAAATTAATTCCAATTCAGCAGTCTCTCATTGGAGTCTGTTTTTGAAGTTTTTTTGTTGAAGAATTGCAACTTTTAGGTCTGTAATTGAGTGACAAGAGAGACTGAAGAGTTCTCCAACTGGTTTTTGAATGTTATAATTCTTGACGTCTGATTTGTGTCCATTTATTCTTTTACGTAGAGACTGTCCAGTTTGATCAACGTACATGGCAGAGGGGCATTGCTGGCACATGATGGCATATATCACATTGGTAAATGTGCAGGTGAAGGAGCCTCTGATAGTGGGGCTGATGTGATTAGGTGTTCTGTTATTTTCTTTGTTGGGCCTGTCCTGTAGTAGGTGACTTCTGGGTACCCTTCTAGCTCTGTCAATCTGTTTCTTCACTTTAGCAGTAGTGATAAAATAACAGAACGCCACTAGCCATCACCTTCAGCCCTCAACTAAAACCTCTCCAACGCATCATCAAGAATCTACAACCTATTCTGAAGGATGACCCATCACTCTCACAGATCTTGGGAGACAGGCCAGTCCTTGCTTACAGACAGCCCCCCAACCTGAAGCAAATACTCACCAACAACCACACAACAGAACCACTAACCCAGGAACCTATCCTTGCAACAAAGCCCATTGCCAACTGTGTCCACATATCTATTTAGGGGACACCATCATAGGGCCTAATCACATCAGCCACACTATCAGATGCTCGTTCACCTGCACATCTACCAATGTGATATATGCCATTCTGTGCCAGCAATGCCCCACTGAATGCATCTGATGAAGTGAGCTGTAGCTCATGAAAGCTTATGCTCAAATAAATTTGTTAGTCTCTAAGGTGCCACAAGTACTCATTTTCTTTCTGAGATAAGATTTTCCTTAATTATTTTGATTCACACCATGATATAATATGATATAATATATAATTACATATGTGAGGAGGGGAGAGTATAACTGCATGACTCTATTCTGGGGCTACATTATATGTATAGGGACATATGCAAATGCATAAAGTACTCTTAGGAATTAGGATGAGGGATGGATGGACCATTCACTCAGCTTCTCCCTCCCTTTGGGTCGGCTTTGGAAAGAGATCAGATAAATCCAAACTTCTTGTATGCTGATTTTGTCTGTCTCTATGTTGCTGTTTATTATTTGTATTGCAGTAATGTTCAGAGGCCCCTCCGAGGATCAGGACTACTTGTGCTAGGTGTTGTACAAACAGAGTAAAAGACATTCTCTGCCTTGAAGAACTTTCAACCTAACTAAGGATTGGTCTACACAGGAAAGTTTACCAGCAGAATTATACCAGTAGAACTCCCCAGGTGGACGCTCGGGAATAAGGGTGCCTTTCTCAGTTTAGTTGTATTGCTTTGAAAGCACCAGAGGAACATGAAGTCAGACCATCGACCCAATTTTTGTTTGAGACTCTAGACCCTGACTAGAAAACCCCTGAGTCTGGGCAGAAGCAGATCTGGCCTAATTTGTTTGTTCTTTTAGGGCTGTGTGTGTCCAGCTTCTCCAAGAAGAACCGTCTCTCAGCTGCTCAGAAATTTAAATAAGAAATACATGGAAGGCAGCACTTTCGTTTTTCTAACATGCTTTTAAACCATTATTTTTCCTGTCAAGAGGCCTCTTCAGCTCACTGTTTTAAAAAAAAATTACCTTGGGATGGTTTTTATCCACCTTTCAACTGGAAGCCAAATGCTCCAGCTACTTAAGCTCTGATGGCTAGTCCCTGTTGCCATCCCTTCCAACACATTTACTTCAACCCCTAAAACGTTTTCATGCACGACTCATCTGTGACTTTCTCCGTATCCCTCCTTCCGTTGGAATCACGAGAAGACTGCTGGTTGTGGTCAAGAATCTCAAATAAAAGTTGGGTCAATGGTCTGGCCTTGTGATCACATTCAGCAGTAACTATCCCCATTGACCTACTTTCAGGAAATGGTCTGGTGTTTTAAACTCCAATTGTGTCAACAGTGTATTTGTTTCTTCAGTTCGCACAACTTTCCCTCATAACTTATCTTCACAAGCCACTTGAGCGTTGGTGAGGCTTGATTCAAGGGACTTTTAGGCACCTCCATCTTTAATCAACAGGGGTTGCAAGTCCATTGGTCTCCCTCTCTGTGTAAGGGTCATAGTAGAATGGGGACAGTTGTGGAAAGGGAAGGAGGTAGGGCGAAGACATTGATAAAGTTAGTTTTTGCATTGTTTTTATTTTTTATACTTCGTAGGTTACAGTTTATCAAAAATGAAAGGCATACAGACTGTTTCTCGGACAGGGGCCCCATGTGCTTGTCTATGTGTGGTAGGCACATGGGTGGTCTGGTGTCTGGGCCAGCACAAGGTACCTCTGAATCTCCCTGTGATGGGGCCCCTTCACCTCTTGTGAGTGTGTTCTGTCATCTAGGTGTGAACCTGAACTCTCTGCCTGCTCATGGTGCCCCCTGTCGGCTGTTGCCCTCATCAGGTGGATCTTCAGTAACTCAGCCCTCTGACTAAGTCACACACAGCCTGAAATGGATAAATCCCTCCCAGAGTAACAAAGGTCCAATAAGGACTACTTCCGTACCCTTGTCAGTGTCTGCAACCTTGTTTCTGTGCTTAGTTCTCACCCCCTTCTGGTCTAGCATGGCCATGGCAGAACAGGTAGCAGGAGAAACTAGCCATCTGAGTACATACCTAGGATCTTGGATTGTACTCTGGTGGCTAGCCTGAGGCACTGTCTGTGCCAGCAGGCCTACACTGCTATTTTTAGCATATTATCTCAATCAGCAAGTACGCTACCTGACCTGGGAATTACACCTCTCAGCTACAGATTCAGTGCTTGTGAGAGGCAAAGCATAGCCTACTAAGGGTACCCAGGAGATGTATTTAGTTTTCCCAGGTTTTTGACGGGCTTATACTGCTTTGGTTTTGTAATGTTAAGAGGAAACCCTAGATATGGAACTTGGTCCTTATTGCTGCCAGCAATACCTGGCAGAAGGGTTGCATAAACAAATCGAATGAAAAGGAAGTGAGTTAATATCAGAATGTCTAATTAACCTAATTATCAGGTTGATTAAAACACACCAAACAAATCAACAATTCCTTAAAGTAACAGGCCATCAATTTCAATGCAAAATTCTATATTTATGTTCCTTCATTCTCAACCTAGTACAGGGAAGCTCAAGTTACTCTCAGGCTGAAACTAATGTTGAGACTACAGCTCTGATATCAATTAAAGCATGATACCAGTCAGCTCTGTGTTCTTTGGATACTGTGCCCTAGTTCCCCGCCTGTCTGACTCATGAAAGACACCACCCCGCTCCCAGCCTCTGCTTGAACTGAAACCAATCAGAGAAAAGACTTGCAGAGAGAAATGAAGGGCAGTGGGAGACACACTTAGATCCCTCCTGACAAGGTGACAAGATTAAAGGCAACTCCCCTAGCTTCATCTGCATCAAAGATGGGACAGGGAGGCATCTCCATTAGCATACAGAATGGAGAACGGAGATTCCAAGGCAAGAACCGCACTGAACTCTAGGATCAGAAAAGCAGGGAAGCACTGCATCATGGGGGATCTCTGTTCCAGATGGTAATGAATCTACGCCTGTACACACCCAGCTCAGCAGTTATCAGACCAATTCTAGTAATGAATCCTTGATTGATATCCAAAATACTGAAGCAGCCTAACTGCATTGTGAGCTTCCTGGAAGGAACATCATCCATAGCCAAGAGTGATCAGTTCCTATTGTCTAGCCTAAAGAAAACCCTTGAGTCATCAGTTTACCCATAAACAAACCTAGTGTTCTCCCTTAAACCATTGTATTTTCCCTACAAAAACCCCTGCTCACACTCCAGTAGGTGTTCTGATGCATGGACTAAAATTCTGCATCGGTTCCACTGGGACTCCATCTTCTCCTGACTGATCGTGCTGGGGGGCTTTGCCTGTCTCCAGCACTCAGGACCCTGAACTACCACCATCACCTGGAAACCCCAACCAGTTCAAGCTTCATGGAGCAGTGAGATGCTTCTCTCTCTCTGTTTTCCTTTCTACCTCAGGTATTAACCTTTAATAATGTAACTGTTATGTTGGTTTAGGCTCTCCTTGTGTTATCACTGTTATTCAATAAATAACTTTTATGGTTAAGCTGGTTGCTTCTCTCTCTCTCTCTGAACTTTACTCTTTTGGCTTTTTAGCTTCCCCATTTACTCTGCAGCAACACTTCTTTTACCTAAGCTAAAGATCCCTGTCATGCCCAAAAATACTGTAGGGTTTGCTCATCAAGTGGGTTACTACCAGAACAATTGTGACATGAAAGTGGGGATAGGGACATGCTGAACCTGTGACATATGAGGGTGGCAGCTTGGAAGTGCTGCTCGACCCAGGCTGCTGAGTCCAGGGGCATATAAGGGTGGCAGCTTGAAAGTGCTGCTTGACCCAGTCCACTGAGTACAGGGGCATATAAGGGTGGCAGCCTGGAAGTGCTGCTTTGCCCAGCCTATGGAGCCCAGGGGCATATAAGGGGAGGCAGATTGAAAGTTCTGATTGACCCGGTCCTCTCAGACTTGCTCTGTTAATGTGTGGTTTCAGAGTAGCAGCCATGTTAGTCTGTATTCACAAAAAGAAAAGGAGTACTTGAGGCACCTTAGAGACTAACAAATTTATTTGAGCATAAGGATTTGTGCATCCGATGAAGTGAGCTGTAGCTCACGAAAGCTTATGCTCAAATAAATTTGTCAGTCTCTAAGGTACCACAAGTCCTCTTTTTCTTTCTGTTAATGTGTGTGTGAGTCTGTTTATCCAGTTCTGGGGCTGGAGTTACCCAGAGTTCCCAGCAGGTTTGTACACGGAAGCATACATTGATGCAGTTTCACTGTTCTGCTAGGTTAAAGCTGAAATCACACCCTGTGATTGCAGTGTAGGCATACACATACCCTAAGGGCCAATTGGTGTAAATAGACGTAAGCTCCACTGAAGTCAAAGCAGTTTAGGAACACAGGAAATGCCATACTGGATCAGACCATTGGTCCATCTAGTCCAGTGTACTGTCACAGGTGGTAGCCAAGACCATCTGCTTCAGAGGAAGGTGCTAGAAACCCTACATTAGCCAGTTATAGGATAACCTGCCCTCATGGAAAACTGCTTACTAACCCTCAATAGTTAGAGTTGGCTAAAGCTGTGAATCACAAATGTTTACATCCCTTCAGAAATCCTTGATTACTTGTAATATTTATCATGTGGATACTCTTGTTATACAGATAAAAATCAAGTCCTTCTGGAGTCCTTCTGGGATCTTGGCTTCTGACTACACATGGGGTAAGTTTAATTAGTCTTTTGGTTTTCCTTCTCCTATCAGAGTTTTGATGAGTTACTCTGAGCTGAATGATATTCTGTCAGATCCTGAATATCAAAGCTAGATTCAAAATGTTTATTTTCCCTGCATGCCTCTCAGCCAGGGCTCAAATTGGGCCAGCTTGGAGAACAAGGACTATTTTCTTGAGGTGCCCTTCTTGTGCTTCAGAATCTCAGCTTTCAGTTTATTTTATTTTTATTATTATTATTATCATCATCATAGTCATAGTGGATCACAAGCTAAATATGAGTCAACAGTGTAATGCTGTTACAAAAAAAGCAAACATCATTCTGGGATGTATTAGCAAGAGGGTTTCTTCAGGTATGTTGGCAACAAGAAGAAAGCCAAGGAAAGTGTGGGCCCCTTACTGAATGAGGGAGGCAAGCTAGTGACAGAGGATGTGGAAAAAGCTAATGTACCCAATGCTTTTTTTGCCTCTGTTTTCACTAACAAGGTCAGCTCCCAGACTGCTGTGCTGGGCATCACAAAATGGGGAAGAGATGGCCAGCCCTCTGTAGAGATAGAGGTGGTTAGGGACTATTTAGAAAAGCTGGACGTGCACAAGTCCATGGGGCCGGACGAATTGCATCCGAGAGTGCTGAGGGAATTGGCGGCTGTGATTGCAGAGCCCTTGGCCATTATCTTTGAAAACTCGTGGCGAACGGGGGAAGTCCCGGATGACTGGAAAAAGGCTAATGTAGTGCCCATCTTTAAAAAAGGGAAGAAGGAGGATCCTGGGAACTACAGGCCGGTCAGCCTCACCTCAGTCCCTGGAAAAATCATGGAGCAGGTCCTCAAAGAATCAATCCTGAAGCACTTAGAGGAGAGGAAAGTGATCAGGAACAGTCAGCATGGATTCACCAAGGGAAGGTCATGCCTGACTAATCTAATCGCCTTTTATGATGAGATTACTGGTTCTGTGGATGAAGGGAAAGCAGTGGATGTATTGTTTCTTGACTTTAGCAAAGCTTTTGACACGGTCTCCCACAGCATTCTTGTCAGCAAGTTAAGGAAGTATGGGCTGGATGAATACACTATAAGGTGGGTAGAAAGCTGGCTAGATTGTCGGGCTCAACGGGTAGTGATCAATGGCTCCATGTCTAGTTGGCAGCCGGTGTCAAGTGGAGTGCCCCAGCGGTCGGTCCTGGGGCCCGTTTTGTTCAATATCTTCATAAATGATCTGGAGGATGGTGTGGATTGCACTCTCAGCAAATTTGCGGATGATACTAAACTGGGAGGAGTGGTAGATACGCTGGAGGGGAGGGATAGGATATAGAAGGACCTAGACAAATTGGAAGATTGGGCCAAAAGAAATCTAATGAGGTTCAATAAGGATAAGTGCAGGGTCCTGCACTTAGGATGGAAGAATCCAATGCACCGCTACAGACTAGGGACCGAATGGCTCGGCAGCAGTTCTGCGGAAAAGGACCTAGGGGTGACAGTGGACGAGAAGCTGGATATGAGTCAGCAGTGTGCCCTTGTTGCCAAGAAGGCCAATGGCATTTTGGGATGTATAAGTAGGGCATAGCGAGCAGATCGAGGGACGTGATCGTTCCCCTCTATTCGACACTGGTGAGGCCTCATCTGGAGTACTGTGTCCAGTTTTGGGCCCCACACTACAAGAAGGATGTGGATAAATTGGAAAGAGTACAGCGAAGGGCAACAAAATGATTAGGGGTCTAGAGCACATGACTTATGAGGAGAGGCTGAGGGAGCTGGGATTGTTTAGTCTGCAGAAGAGAAGAATGAGGGGGGATTTGATAGCTGCTTTCAACTACCTGAAAGGGGGTTTCAAAGAGGATGGCTCTAGACTATTCTCAATGGTAGCAGATGACAGAACGAGGAGTAATGGTCTCAAGTTGCAATGGGGGAGGTTTAGATTGGATATTAGGAAAAACTTTTTCACTAAGAGGGTGGTGAAACACTGGAATGCGTTACCTAGGGAGGTGGTAGAATCTCCTTCCTTAGAGGTTTTTAAGGTCAGGCTTGACAAAGCCCTGGCTAGGATGATTTAACTGGGACTTGGTCCTGCTTTGAGCAGGGGGTTGGACTAGATGACCTTCTGGGGTCCCTTCCAACCCTGATATTCTATGAGTATTGTAAGCAAGACACAAGAACTAATTCTTCTGTTCTACTCCACACTGATTAGGCCTCAAATGGAGTATTGTGTCCAGTTCTGGGCGCCATATTTCAGGAAAGTTGTGGACAAACTGGAGGAAGTCCAGAGAAGAGCAACAAAAATTATTAAAGGTCTAGAAAACATGATCTATGAGGGAAGATTGAAAAAATTGGGTTTGTTTAGTCTGGAGAAGAGAAGACTGAGAGGGGACATGATAACAGTTTTCAAGTACATAAAAGGTTGTTACAAGGAGGAGGGAGAAAAATTGTTCTTCTTAACCTCTGAGGATAGGAGAAGAAGCAATGGGCTTAAATTGCAGCAAGGGCAGTTTAGGATGGACATTAGGAAAAACTTCCTAACTGTCAGAGTGGTTAAGCACTGGAATAAATTGCATGTTGGACAAACTCCTGTCAGGGATGGTCTAGATCAGAGGTGGGCAAACTACGGCCCGCGAGCCACATCCGACCCATGGGACCATTCTGCCCGGCCCCTGAGCTCCCACCCGGGGAGGCTACCGCCCAGCCCCTCCCCTGTTCCCCCTGCCCTGCAGCCTCACCTCGCCGCGCCACCAGCGCTCTGGCCCGATGCTCCTGCTGGGCAGGGTGGCGGCGTGGCTGTGAGCTCCTACTGCTTTGAGTGGCATGGTAAGGGGTCGGGAAGGGGTTGGATAAGGGGCAGGGAGTCCCGGAGGGCAATCAGGGGACAGGGAGCAGGGGGTGGTTGGATGGGGCGGAGGTTCAGGGGGTGGTGGTCAGGGGACAGGGAGCAGGGGGGTTGGATGCGGGAGGTCCTGGGGGGCAGTTGGAGGGTGTGTGGATAGGGGTCAGGGTGGTTGGGACAGGGAGCAGGTGGGGTTGGATAGAAGGTGGGGTCCCGGGGGGCAGTTAGGGGCAGGGGTCCCAGGAGGGGGCGTTCAGGAGACAAGGAGTGGGGGGGGCGTTGGATGGGCATTCTGAGGGGACAGTCAGGGGGCGGGAAGTGGGAGGGGGCGGATGGGGGCGGGGTCCAGGCTGCTTAAGGAGGCACAGCCTTCCCTACCCGGCCCTCCATAAAGTTTTGCAACCCTGATTTGGCCCTTGGGCCAAAAAGTTTGCCCACCCCTGGTCTAGATAATACTTAGTCCTGCCTTGATTGTAGGGGACTGGACTAGATGACCTCTTGAGGTCCCTTCCAGTTCTATGATTATATGATTATATTATTTTAAAGTAAGCTTTTGGTTGTGACTGGGTGAAACAGCCAGGAAAGGGTTAAAGGCTACCTGCTTGTCACATTGTTAGCCTGAGACAGTTGGAACTAGGTTTTACTTTACAGAAGATGGGCTATCTGCAGTGTTCTACCCCCTCCGCATCTATCATTGGTAATTGCATAGCTAAGACAAAGGCAGACTGAGGTTGCAAATAGTCAGGTGATATGTATTAAGAGTAACAATAACAGGCTAGCACTCTCTGCAAACTAAGATAACACAGTAACAGCTCGGTTGTTAACACAAATGATGTAAGTGGGGGTGAACCCTAGAGCCCCAAACCCTATACACAATGGGGTACACAAGTCTAAACAAGAAGGTCTATACTATAATCTTGCAGACACTTGACAGGAGAACAGGAACAGGAACACAGATGGGAACCAGGATCTCAGGGACAGGTGCCAGGAACAGGAACACATAACAGGAATCAGACCTCAGGAACTTTGGTGACCGTTAAGTAGATCTTCAGTATGATTTCTTCTGTCTTCTTGAGTTATCATCCTGCGTGCTGAATGTGAATGCTATCTCTTGTGATGATGGAACAGGTGAGTGGAGGTAAGTTAAGGGAACCTTGGTAGATGTTACTAGTTCACCTCAAGTCCTAATCCCTCAGGGCTCTAGCTAATAGCAAGGCTGGTGTTCTGTGGGAGGACTTCTATGCCTCACTGGGATGACCTGCTTTCACAGCACCCAGAGACACAGAATGCCCCTCAGAGGGTGACCCTCCCTTGTATGCGTTCTCTTTTGCTAGGCAGATTCTACTGCCACAAGACACTATCTTTCCCGCCTTTTCCTTGTTTTGGTGCCAAACTCAAAATGTTTGCCAAAAGTTGAAGGAGAAGGGATGGCAAGATGGAGGACAGGTTGTCCTTTTACCAGTCCAAAATGGCGACTATGTACACTTAATAAATTGAACCTTTCCTACCTAACAACATGATCCAGCAGGGGACTGAAGTGAAGGGGGACTGTCCTCCTTCCAGGAAAGAGAGAAAAAGGGGAAAGGCCTCTGGGGACTACAGCCTGGTTGGGGCAGGGGAACTGTTTGGTTTTGTGCAACCGTTTTGTTTTTGGGTCCCTGCAAGTTGCTGGTTCTTGGGAGAATATTTCTACTTATTTTTTTCCCAGTCTGACCATTGGATCCAACAAGCCAAAAGGAAGAAGAGCACAGGAGTGGGGAACATATGAGCTGAACCAACGTAAGAAGCCCGAAAGAGCCCAGAGACATCTGAGCCTCACTGAGGGGGAGCCAATCCTGTATTTAAACATCTGTAAAATTTCCTGTGAATGGCATCTCATTTTGGCATCTCATATGGATGGAGCTTTGTTTGTGGGCAGGGCTTTGAAGAGTTCAGCTTCACTTTTTTTTTTTTTCAAATTAACCCCTGTTCTCAATACATCTTCTGTTTCTCTACACAATGATCACTCACCTTGTCATGTCCTACTTCTCAATCTGTGCAACAGCACCTGTGAAAATGTGTTAGTCAAAGAGTTTAACTTAAAAACCTATTTGATCAATTACATTGTGGAGACCCTATATTTCCAAAGCAAATGTACTAAAAAAGCTTTTAGATTCTCAGATTGAAACAAAGGGGGTTGGGATCTTTAAATATTATGGATCAATTTTTCAACAATAGCCTCTCAATGTATGAACTCAAATTTTTCCCTGTGCAGTGCCAGGCACTGGAACTTTTATACCTGCAAACTAAGTATCTGGACATTTAACTATTTGACTTTGTCACATGGAAAACTGAGTTCGTGACTGTCTAAACATATGTGCCGTCAAAAGTGCATTCTCTTTTATGGAGACTGCAAAATCAGAGGCTTGGCTGAAACCACTTGGAAAATTTTACCCAGAGGCATCCTTTCCATCTTTGGTTTCTTTAAACATAATAGCAAAGGAAACAGATGTACATGTGGTTCTGGTATATTTCCCCAAGGAATGATCTGATTCACTTGTATGTGTATGGAAATATATTGTTGTCCTTTTAGTATGTTTTCCTTGAAGTCCTGATTGATGTGCTACTTAGGTATATTTTTCTCATAATGAAGCTTGGCAGCTGATCGTGAATATTAATCTCTGCATACCCTGCTTTTGATAGTCACCTTTTTCATTCTAATAACACTTTCATTGAAGTCACTTTTTCATAAACATTTTCCCCATAAACCTCTATTTAAAAAGAGATTATTCAAACAGCTTTTAAACAATTAGTCTTTTGAGGGGTTTAATTGGAGAAAATAAACCTGTAGAGAATCTAACTGCACCAAAGATCGCCAGCATCCAAGATTATCTATCTGTCACCTTGTGACCTATTTCCTTCACACTACCTTTTAATTTTTGTAGCAATTATAGTGTATATGGATAATACCTATTAGCATATTTATGGTCATTGCTTCATATTTATTGTCTGCACAACTCATTAATCTTCATCTAGTGTGTGGGGCTGACAGCTCAATCTATTTTGCAATCTCTGGGCAGCAGCCATATCCAAAAAGCCTTTGTTTCTCTGTAAATAAACTGTGTTCAGGAGCAGAGGACAATGGTGCATCATACAGTGATTGACACAAGCCATGGCTGCTAATCAAAAGTAGATTTTATTACCAGCTGAGTCAAGTGCATTATGGGGCCATTGTTCTAGTGCTGTCAGGGCAAGAGCATACGTAGTCAGTCACCTTCTCAAGATGGGTTGATTGTTCTCCAAGATTAGACAGAGTTGCCTTATTATCCATACTAGACAACAAGGCATCTCACCCAAACAGACGCCTTTGCAGAAACTGCCTGTACGTTGAATTGATTTGAATTGCTAATGCGTAATCTGTCCGGCACAGATGTGCAATGAATATTTGGATGTTGTTTTGCATGTCAGTTGAGAAGGCTGAATGATGAGGTGATGATTATTCAATGATCGGTACTGGACATTCGCCAACAGTTGAGTTTGAGCACTCACACTGACAGTAATCAGATCAGCTTCCAAAGTCTCTTTTCTTCAGTTTGGTGACAATTTATGTTAGAAGATAATACAACTCTCTCATAGTTAACAGAGTTGGCAGTAATTTGCATTTTTTCAAATAATTAAATTTTTCACTTTACCAAGATAAGAAAGATATAAGCCATATGCAGCTGAGGTATATATTCCTAGACATTTGTAGAGCACTCCATTTGAAATGGTAATAGAAAGCTGTTTTGAGAAGTCCAAAAATACATTTTCATTCTTTTTCACAAACATAGCTGGCACATATTTTGTTAGTTACAAAACTGTATACTTTTAAAGATGCAGATGTATTGGAAGAAGGTAGGAAGCTTGTTATCAAAACATACTAGAAAAGTAATCCAAAATGATAAAATACTAATAATAGTTGTTAAAAATATGAATATGGCACTGTGCCTGAGGGAAAAGGTTAAAATTGTGCCTTCTGGACTGGTGTGATACAAATAGTGCTTTGTGATTTTCATTTCTGTTCTTATCACGTCACCACTAAAACCAACATTACACATGAATGAAAGCAGATACTTTATAAAAAGAAAAGGAGTACTTGTGGCACCTTCGAGACTAACAAATTTATTAGAGCATAAGCTTTCGTGAGCTACAGCTCACCTCATCGGATGCATTCAGTGGAAAATACACTGGGGAGATGATTTATATACACAGAGAACATGAAACAATGGGTGTTATCATACACATTGTAAGGAGAGGTTTCAGAGTAGCAGCTGTGTTACTCTGTATTCGCTAAAAGAAAAGGAGTACTTGTGGCACCTTAGAGACTAACAAATTTATTTGAGCATAAGCTTTCGTGAGCTACAGATGCATACGATGAAGTGAGCTGTAGCTCACGAAAGCTTACGCTCAAATAAATTTGTTAGTCTCTAAGATGCCACAAGTACTCCTTTTCTTTTTATTGTAAGGAGAGTGATCACTTAAGATGAGCTATTACCAGCAAAGGGAGGGGGGGAGAGGAAGAAAACCTTTTGTAGTTTTGTAGATAATCAAGGTGGGCCATTTCCAGCAGTTGACAAGAACATCTGAGGAACAGTGGGGGGTGGGGAGGGGGGAAATAACATGGGGAAATAGTTTTACTTTGTCTAATGATGCATACACTCCCAGTCTCTATTCAAGCCTAAATTAATTGTAACCAGTTTGCAAATTAATTCCAATTCAGCAGTCTCTCGTTGGAGTCTGTTTTTGAAGTTTTTTTGCTGAAGAATAGCTACTCTTAGGTCTGTAATTGAGTGACAGAGAGATTAAAGTGTTCTCCGACTGGTTTTTGAATGTCATAATTCTGATTTGTGTCCATTTATTCTTTTATGTAGAGACCGTCCAGTTTGACCAATATACATGGCAGAGGGGCATTGCTGGCACATGATGGTATATATCACATTGGTAGATGTGCAGGTGAATGAGCCTCTGTTAGTGTGGCTGATGTGATTAGGCCCTATGATGGTGTCCTCTGGATATGTGGACACAGTTGGCAACGGGCTTTGTTGCAAGATAGGTTCCTGGGTTAGTGGTTCTGTTGTGTGGTGTGTGGTTGCTGGTGAATATTTGCTTCAGGTTGGGAGGCTGTCTGTAAGCAAGGACTAGCCTGTCTCCCAAGATCTGTGAGAGTGATGGGTCGTCCTTCAGGATAGGTTGTAGATCCTTGATGATGCGTTGGAGAGGTTTTAGTTGGGGGCTGAAGGTGATGGCTAGTGGCATTCTGTTCTTTTCTTTGTTGGGCCTGTCCTGTGGTAGGTGACTTCTGGGTACTCTTCTGGCTCTGTCAATCTGTTACTTCACTTCAGCAGGTGGATATTGTAGTTGTAAGAATGCCAATACTACAAAAAGAAGGTGGACTGGGTGGACTCCTCCTGAAGGTCTAAACAACAGACTGGATTTCTATATAGAGTGCTTCCGCCGACGTGCATGGACTGAAATTGTGGAAAAGTAGCATCACTTGCCCCATAACCTCAGTCGTTTATCATAGAATCATAGAATATTAAGAGGTCATCTAGTCCAACCCCCTGCTCAAAGCAGGACCAATCCCCAACTAAATCATCCCAGCCAGGGCTTTGTCAAGCCTGACCTTAAAAACCTCTAAGGAAGGAGATTCCACCACTTCTCTAGGTAACATATTCCAGTGCTTCACCACCCTCCTAGTGAAAAAGATTTTCCTAACATCCAACCTGAACGTCCCCCACTGCACTTGAGACCATTACTCCTTGTTCTGTCATCTGCTACCACTAAGAACAGTCTAGATCCATCCTCTTTGGAACGCCCTTTCAGGTAGTTGAAAGCAGCTATCAAATTCCCCCTTCATTTTTCTCTTCTGCAGACTAAATAATCCCAGTTCCCTCAGCCTCTCCTCATAAATCATGTGCTCCAGCCCCCTAATCATTTTTGTTGCCCTCTGCTGGACTCTTTCCAATTTTTCCACATCCTTCTTTGTAGTGTGGGGCTGGAAACTGCACACAGTACTCCAGATGAGGCCTCACCAACGCCGAATAGAGGGGAATGATCACATCCCTTGATCTGCTGGCAATGCTCCTACTTATACAGCCCAAAATGCCGTTAGCCTTCTTGGGAACAAGGGCACACTGTTCACTCATCCAGCTTCTTGTCCACTGTAAGCCCTAGGTCCTTTTCTGCAGAACTGCTGCCTAGCCACTCGGTCCCTAGTCTGTAGCAGTGCATGGAAGTCTTCCGTCCTAAGTGCAGGACTCTGCACTTGTCCTTGTTGAACCTCATCAGATTTCTTTTGGCCCAATCCTCTAATTTGTCTAGGTCCCTCTGTATCCTATCGCTACCCTCCAGCGTATTTACCACTCCTCCCAGTTTAGTGTCATCTGCAAACTTGCAATCCACACCATCCTCCAGATCATTAATGAAGATATTTAACAAAACCGGACCCAGGACTGACCCTTGGGGCACTCCGCTTGATACTGGCTGCCAATTAGATATGGAGCCATTGATCACTACCCGTTGAGCCCGATGATCTAGCCAGCTTTCTATCCACCTTATAGTCCATTATTAGAGGAGATACTCTATATCCTAGTAAAGAGGAGAGGATAGAAGTTGATAAAGTACAGATAGGAACTGAAGAGAAACAGTCAAATGGGAAGAATCCCATTCACTTACATCACTTGAAGGCAGTCAACTAAATATTGACAAATTTTATGAATACTTGTATACAAATGCTAAAAGTCTAAAGACTTGTGAACTTGAATGCCTGGTATTAAATGAGGATATTGACATAATAGACCTCACAGAAACTTGGTGGACTGATGATAATCAATAGAACACAGTAATACAGGGTACAAAATATATAGGAATGACAGAGTAAATTGTGCTGGTGAGGGAGTAGCACTATATGTGAAAGAAAGCACAGAATCAAAGATAGAAAAAATCTTAAATGAAACAACCTGTACCACAATCTCTATGGATCGAAATTCCATGCTTGAATAATAAGAGTATAACAGCAGGAATATACTACCGGCCACCTGACCAGGAGGGTAACAATGATTGTGAATTGCTAAGGGAGATCAGAGAAGCTACAAAAACAGAAAAGGCAATAATAATAATAATCTTCTTTTGTCCTAACTGAAATCTCATCCATACAAACAAAATGATAGGGTTTAAATTAGCTTTTTGCAACTAAGAAAGAGATCTTGGAGTCATCATGGATAGTTCTCTGAAAACATCTGCTCAATGCGCAGCAGCAGTCAAAAAAGCTAATAATGTTAGGAGCCATCAGGAAAGGGGTAGATACGCAGACAGAAAATAGCATAACGCCATGATATAAATCCATGGTACGCCCACACCTTGAATATTGAGTGCAATTCTGGTTGCCCCCTCTCAAAAAAGGTATATTAGAATTGAAAAAAGTACAAAGAAAGGCAACAAAAATGATTCGAGGCCTGGAGCTACTTCTCTATGAGGAGAGATTAAAAAACCTGGGGCTGTTCATCTTGGACAGGAGATGACTAAGGGGGGGATATGATCGAGGTCCATACAATCACGAATGGCGTGGAGACAGTGAATCGGGAAATATTTTTTACCCTTTCACATCACAAGAACCAAGTGTCAAGCAATGAAATTAATAGGCAGCAGGTTTAAAACAAACATGAGGAAGTACTTCTTCTCGGGTTGCCAGGCGTCCTGTTTTCAAAAAGGGACCCTGGAGGTTTTAGTCAGCACTGCTGACCGGGCCATTAAAAGTCGGGTTGGAGGCACAGTACGGCTAAGGCAGATTCTGCGCAGCTCCCCAGAAGTGGCTGGCATGTCCCCGTGGCCCCTAGGTGCAGGGGCAATCAGGGAAGCTCTGTGTGCTGCCCCCACCCCCAGCACTGGCTCTGCAGCTCCAATGGGAGCTGCGGGGGGAGTGCCTGCAGGTGCAGGCAGCGCGCACTGTGCAGCGCTGCCTGGCCAGTGACCACAACTCCACCTAGGGGCCGGACATGCTGGCCCCTTCCGGGAGCAGTGTGTAGCCAGGGCGGGCAGGGATCCTTGCCTCGCTGTGCTGCCACCTGGGAGCCACCTGAGGTAAGTGCTGCCCAGCCAGACCCCACCCTCTGAAACCGCTGCCCCAGGTTGGAACCCCCTCCCGAACCCTAACTCCCTCCCAGACCCTGCACCCCCACCTTAACCCCCTGCCCCCAGCCCCCTCCTGTACCCCAAACCCCTCATCCCTGGCTCCACCCCAGAGCCCACACCCCCAGCTGGAGCCTGCACCCCCTTCCACACCCCAACCTCCTGCCCCAGCCCTGAGCCCACTCTCACACTCCAAACCCTTTGGCCCCAGCCCAGAGCCCCCTCCTGCACCCAAGCCCCACTCCAGAGCTTGCACCCCAGCTGGAGCCCTCACCCTCTCCCACACCCCAATCCCCTGCCCCAGCCCAATGAAAGTGGGGGAGAGTGAGCGGCAGAGGGAGAGGGCTGGAGTGAGTGGGGGTGAGGCCTCAGAGAAGGGGTGGGGCCTAAGGGAAGAGGCAGGGCAGGGGGCAGGACAAGGGTATTTTAGTTTTTCTGCAATTAGAAAGTTGGCAACCCTAACTTCTTCACACAACACACAGTAAACCTGTGTAACTTGTTGCCAGGAGATGTGAAGGCCAAATTATAACTGGTTCCAGAAATAATTAGATAAGTTCTGGAGGATAGGTCCATCAATAGCTATTAGCCAAGATGGTCAGGGATGCAACCCCATGCTCTGATTATCCCTAAGCCTCTCTCTGCTAGAAGCTGGGATTGGATGACAGGGGATGGATAACTCAATAATTGCGCTGTTTTATTCATTCCCTATGAAGCATCTGGCACCGGACACTATCGGAAGACAGGCTACTGGGCTAGATGGACCAGTGGTCTGACCCAGTATGACTGTTATGTTCTTCATAATACTGTGTGAGCATTTTGTTTGAAAAGAAATAAATAAATTTCACATTTAAACAAATATCCTCTCACTGTTCCTCATAAACATTCCTGTTCTTTTCTATGGTCCACCTCCTCCTGGACTGAAATGAATAAACTTGATATTGTTGGGGGCTAAAAATACATTTGTTAGCACAGACTAGAGTAGATTAATTTCCTCAAATGGCATTTTCAGATTCTATCTAGTCTAAGACTTCTTTTTTTAAAAATTAAGTTTCTAGCCCCTCCTCTTAATGTAAATTGAAAATATAAATCTGGACCTGGCCTGTGAAATTGTCACCAGCTGAACAGTGACTCTTCTAAAGGTGTGAACTCATCTCTCCCCTACCCTATTCATTCCAGGGACATGTGAATTTCAAAGCCTATGGGATGCAATTTAAATGGTAACTCTGAAAACTGGTTAGTATGGCTATTCCAAATAAAACCTTACAATGGGAATCCAGCCATCTGTTAAAACATCAGCAAGGCCATTGGTAGGCAGGAAGGCCAGGATGGTAGGGTCTGATATTTGCTTATTGTTGACCCTCAGTGTATGGGAACAAGGGCCTGAACTTTTGTCTACACTACGAAATTTTGGCACTGCAAGAACCTGCCATGTTCGTATCACACTTCATGTCCACAGTGCCGGGTTTACAATGGCACCAGTGGTGCCCTGGAGCCGGGCCCATGCTCATAAGGGGCCCCAGTCTGTTCCACTTGCACTGCACCCCAAGATCCCACTGGCTTCCCCCACCCACCACTTGCTCCTCTTGGCCTGCCTGCCACCTGGCCGAGGGCTTCTCTCCGCTCCCTGGCCCCATCCCCCTGCTCCTCTCTGCCTCCTGGCCAGACCCCAATGCACCTCCGGCTCCAGGCAGTCTCTGCTTCCCACCACCTGTGGGGCACCCGGAGCTGAGTCACCTGGGACTGGTGCAGAAACCTGACCAGGCTCAGCCAGGTGGGGGTGGGGGGAACCATGTGGGAGGCTTGGCTGGGCTCCTCCAGGCAAGTGCGTCTTGAGGGAGCCCAGCCAGGGCCTGGTTGATTGCGTCACTCCCGAGGGGCCGGAGCGATTCCCCACCCCAGGACCAGCCCTGGCTATGCTGCCGTCTCAGCCTCCCAGCAGAGCGGGTGAGTGCGGCTGGGAGGCAGGGTGTGGGGGAGTGGGTCTCTGGGGTGTGGGGGGGGATGGGCTGTGAGGGGGCGCGGAAAACGTGTGTTGGGGTACTAGGGAGTGGGGATTCTGTGGGGGGTTGTGGTGGGGCTGTAGGCA
Source organism: Dermochelys coriacea (assembly GCF_009764565.3). Taxonomy (NCBI): domain Eukaryota; kingdom Metazoa; phylum Chordata; order Testudines; family Dermochelyidae; genus Dermochelys; species Dermochelys coriacea. The sequence continues at coordinate 156,694,036 of NC_050069.1, read as the reverse complement.
GGGGGCGCTGGGCAGGAGTAGTGTTGTGCAGGGCACTGTGCATTTGTGGGGTGGGGTGGGGGAGCTCTGGGCATAGTGGGTCCAGGGGAGCTCTGGCCACAGGTAGTCGGGGGGTGCTTGGCGAGGGGGGGCTGTGTGACACGGCATGGGCCCGCCCCCCAGGGGAAGGGGCATTCTGGCAGCACAGGGCCAGGTGGGCCATTGTGTGTCCGACAACTGATGGTTTGTAAATAGTGGCCTCGCGCTGGGCTGGGCAGAGTGAGGCCACCCCTGCCATGCCATGTCCCATTGCCTCTGGCTGGCCCCTTGCTCTGGGGACCTACCTCCCCGTGCCTTGCACCATTGCCTCCATTGGGGCCCACAAATATGTTTGGTGCTAGGCCCACAAAAGATTAATCTGCCCTGTGTGTCCACATACAAAAGTGCTTGTAAGGGTGAGTTTGGCCTCCATTTGCCAGATTGTGTTTCACCTAACAGAGCATTTCCTGGCCATGGGCCCTCCTCTCTCCCACACTTTTCCCTGTCTCTACAGAGGCAGTTAGTGCAACTAGGGGTGATAGGCAGGAACAGTCGTGTACTTAGGGGAATGTAAAGACTTCAGTTGTGGCTGACTCCCTGCTTAGGGGTTCTGAGGGGCAGAGGCTCTTGTCACTTACGTGTGTACACCCACACAGGGGCCAGGCAGAGCCTGTCCCTGTGATGTGGAATTTGTATTACTGCAGGGCAGTGATAAGCTTTGGGTGGTGGACTGATATACTTTGCTTATAGGTGTTTTGTGCATTAATTATTAACTATCTACCTCTTTGGTAAACTCAGAGCCTTCAAGGCACCGTCATCTGGAGGAAGCAGCTGTCTTAAAATCCAGTGTGGGAAGTCTAATGACATAATTCACCAGTTTAATGCTCTTAAAGATTTGTAACAGAAACTGTCCTTATCGGTTCTAATCTACTTTCTATGACTGTGGTAAACATCCTTTCCTTTTGTGTGGGGAAAGTGTCAACGGGTAGTGATCAATGGCTCCATGTCTAGTTGGCAGCCGGTGTCAAGTGGAGTGCCCCAGGGGTCGGTCCTGGGGCCCGTTTTGTTCAATATCTTCATAAATGATCTGGAGGATGGTGTGGATTGCACTCTCAGCAAATTTGCGGATGATACTAAACTGGGAGGAGTGGTAGATACGCTGGAGGGGAGGGATAGGATACAGAAGGACCTAGACAAATTGGAAGATTGGGCCAAAAGAAATCTAATGAGGTTCAATAAGGATAAGTGCAGGGTCCTGCACTTAGGATGGAAGAATCCAATGCACCGCTACAGACTAGGGACCGAATGGCTCGGCAGCAGTTCTGCGGAAAAGGACCTAGGGGTGACAGTGGACGAGAAGCTGGATATGAGTCAGCAGTGTGCCCTTGTTGCCAAGAAGGCCAATGGCATTTTGGGATGTATAAGTAGGGGCATAGCGAGCAGATCGAGGGACGTGATCGTTCCCCTCTATTCGACACTGGTGAGGCCTCATCTGGAGTACTGTGTCCAGTTTTGGGCCCCACACTACAAGAAGGATGTGGATAAATTGGAAAGAGTACAGCGAAGGGCAACAAAAATGATTAGGGGTCTAGAGCACATGACTTATGAGGAGAGGCTGAGGGAGCTGGGATTGTTTAGTCTGCAGAAGAGAAGAATGAGGGGGGATTTGATAGCTGCTTTCAACTACCTGAAAGGGGGTTTCAAAGAGGATGGCTCTAGACTATTCTCAATGGTAGCAGATGACAGAACGAGGAGTAATGGTCTCAAGTTGCAATGGGGGAGGTTTAGATTGGATATTAGGAAAAACTTTTTCACTAAGAGGGTGGTGAAACACTGGAATGCGTTACCTAGGGAGGTGGTAGAATCTCCTTCCTTAGAGGTTTTTAAGGTCAGGCTTGACAAAGCCCTGGCTAGGATGATTTAACTGGGACTTGGTCCTGCTTTGAGCAGGGGGTTGGACTAGATGACCTTCTGGGGTCCCTTCCAACCCTGATATTCTATGATTCTATGATTCTATGATTCCTGAGGAAAGAAAGAAAGAGATTGAGGAGGATTCTAGGAGGAGAGAGAAAATTGAAGGATATCCTGGAGGCAAGAGAGAAAAAAGATCTGAATGAAGTCCTAAGAGGAGAACATACATCTGTCTACCTGCCTTCTGGCTGTCCATTGATCATCTACTTATCTATCTAGAGTGGTTGCCACTAAAAAGTCAGCATTCACACACATTTACCACACATTGGCATCAGAATTCCATAGAATTTTCCCTATATTTAGCATGGGAAATACATGAGATATCACAGATACTACTGTGTTGTAGCTGTAGGTAAATGTTGACTTTTAAATGACAACTACTGCTTGTCTTTCTAGTGCGCCTAACACCATAAAATGAAGTATTATTGTTGCCTGAGACTATCTTCTTGCTCCTGTCTCAGATTATATTCAAACAGCTCATTCTAGGATGAATACACTGAGGAGAGGAAAAATCTCACTGGCCATTTTGTAGCCTCCTTTGTTGCTACAGAGGAGACGGGGGATTATTTGTATGAAGTGAAGAGGAATGTAAACTCGAAAGATAGAGGGACCTGAAGGGAGAGAGACAGAACAAGAAAACTGACATGTTGATATAAATGTAACAATTTTCCCTCACAGTGTGCACTGGGGTGGGGATACCCAAAAACCACCCTCACTGGGTGCCCATACACAATGCCACACTGACTGCTTTTTGTGCATTGAATTTTTCTTTCTCTACCTCCTTTTATCTCATAAAACACTTTATAACCTTCACTCACTACTGAAAAGCAACTCTCTCTATGATGAAAAGGAGTACTTGTGGCACCTTAGAGACTTAACAAATTTATTTGAGCATAAGCTTTCATGAGCTACAGCTCACTTCATCGGATGCATTCGGTGGAAAATACAGTGGGGAGATTTATATACACACACAGAGAATATGAAACAATGAGTTTTATCATACACACTGTAAGGAGAGTGATCACTTAAGATGAGCCATCACCAGTGGGGGGGGGGGGGGGGGGAAGGAGGAAAACCTTTCATGGTGACAAGCAAGGTGGGCCATTTCCAGCAGTTAACAAGAACATCTGAGGAACAGTGGAGGGTGGGGTGGGGGGAGAAATAACATGGGGAAATAGTTTTACTTTGTGTAATGACTCATCCATTCCCAGTCTCTATTCAAGCCTAAGTTAATTGTATCCAGTTTGCAAATTAATTCCAATTCAGCAGTCTCTCGTTGGAGTCTGGTTTTGACTTCTGGTTTTGAAGTTTTTTATTGAAGGATAGCCACTCTCAGGTCTGTAATCGTGTGACCAGAGGGATTGAAGTGTTCTCCAACTGGTTTTTGAATGTTATAATTCTTGACGTCTGATTTGTGTCCATTTATTCTTTTATTTAGAGACCGTCCAGTTTGACTAATGTACATGGCAGAGGGGCATTGCTGGCACATGATGGCATATATCACATTGGTAGATGCGCAGGTGAACGAACCTCTGATAGTGTGGCTGATGTGATTAGGCCCTATGATGGTATCCCCTGAATAGATATGTGGACAGAGTTGGCAACGGGCTTTGTTGCAAGGATAGGTTCCTGGGTTAGTGGTTCTGTTGTATGCCTGTGAATGAAATATCTGAAGGTTTAAACTGCAGGCAAGTGCAGCTGTCCTTCAAGAATCTCTGCAATCTCCCTAAAACAACATTTAGGATGAGAAATTACCACTTGTATCCAGTTTCTTTAGTATTTTAAGATTAGATTGCATTTTTGTTTTGTTTGTTAGGTAATCTGCTTTGATCTGTTTGCTATTCCTTATAATCTATCTTTTGTAGCTAATAAACTTGTTTTTGTTTTCTCTAAAACCAGTTTGTGGAATTCATAACTGGGGGCAAAAAGCTGTGCATATCTTCCTCCACATGGAGGGAGGGGTGAATTTCATGAGTTTACGCTGTACAGTTCTCTGTGTCACGCAAGATGGTACAATTTTGGGTTTACACTCCAGAGGGGGATGCACTTGAGTGCTGGGCAATTCCTTAGCTGAGCCTTCCCATGCACAGCTGATCTCAGCATCTGTGTGTATAGCTACAGCTGGATGTGTCCCTACCTGTGTGTGTGCTGGTAAAGTGCAGTCTGAAGCCTGAGGGAGGGCTTGGCTCATTTGCCTCAGCAGTACAGTGCAAAGGGAATCCAGGCTGGTGGGTCAGGCGGGGTCAGTGGTACTCCAGTTCCAAGTGGCACTGGGGAGGGGGGACCTGTCATAATGTCCTGTTTTTAACTTTGTACCCTTAGGTGGAAAAGGCAGAAGTGTGTGGGTTTTGGGGAGGGGAAGACATTTTTTTAAAATCTGGGGCAGGGCCCTGTGTGTTTCATAGCCATGGAATTTTCCCTGGAATTCATCCCTTGAGTCAGAAGTAGGCTCCAGAATTGCAGCTTTCATTACCTAATAATTATAAAAAAATCTTTCTTGTGTTAATGTTTGTGAAGTTAAGCTTGAAAATATGAATCAAGTATAAACTGATGCAGTCTTGTCTCCCTGCGTCTGAAGACAGCCTGAAACAACAGCTCAGAAGCGTGAAATCTCCCTTTTATTTCAATGTATTGCTAACTCGGGACTAGGGACCGAATGGTTAGGCAGCAGTTCTGCAGAAAAGGACCTCGGGGCTACAGTGGACAAGAAGCTGGATATGAGTGAACAGTGTGCCGTTGTTGCCAAGAAGGCCAATGGCATTTTGGGATGTATAAGTAGGGGCATTGCCAGCAGATCAAGGGACGTGATTGTTCCCCTCTATTCGACATTGGTGAGGCCTCAACTGGAGTACTGTGTCCAGTTTTGGGCCCCACACTACAAGAAGGATGTGGAAAAATTGGAAAGAGTCCAGCGGAGGGCAACAAAAATGATTAGGGGACTGGAACACATGACTTATGAGGAGAGGCTGAGGGAACTGGGATTTTTAGTCTGTGGAAGAGAAGAATGAGGGGGGATTTGATAGCTGCTTTCAAATACCTGAAAGAGGGTTCCAAAGAGGATGGATCTAGAGTGTTCTCAGTGGTAGTAGATGACAGAATAAGGAGTAATGGTCTCAAGTTGCAGTGGGGGAGGTTTAGGTTGGATATTAGATGACCTCCTGAGGTCCCTTCCATCCCTGATATTCTATGATTCTATGATTCTATGAACTCTGAAATCTAAAAATGACCATTTAAATCCCAACATTAACTGTTTCACTGTTGGTCATTTTAGCAGAAACATTTTAAAGGTATGACAAAACTTCTTTATGGGAATAGATTAAGAAGACTCGGACTTCTCAGCTTGCAAAAGAGATGACTAAGGGGGGATGTAATAGAAGTCTATAAAATCTTGACTGATATGGAGAAAGTAAATAAGGAAATGTTATTTACTTCTTAACATAATACAAGAACCAGGGGGTCACCCAATGAAATTAATAGACAACAGGTTTAAAGCAAACAAAAGGAAGTATTTCTTCACACAACACACAGTCAACCTGTGGAACTTATTGCCCCAGGGGATGTTGTGAGGCCAAAAAAGAACTAGATGAGTTCATGGAGGATAGATCAATCAATAGCTATTAGCCAAGATGTTCAGGGATGCAATCCCATGCTCTGTGTGTCCCTTGACTCTGTTTGCCAGGAGTGGATGATGGGATAGATCACTTGATAATTGCCCTGTTCTGTTCATTTCCTTTGAAGCCTGTGGCATTTGCCACTGACAGAAGACAGGCTACTGGGCTGGTTGGACCATTAGTCTGACCTTGTGTGGCTGGCCATTATTATGTTATGTTATGTTCTGAAACATCCAGCAAACATACATAACCCACAATCTCAAAATGCCCTCCACCCTGCCTCTCTGGATTCCAAAATGTAGGTCCAGCTTGCCCTGGAACACATGGATCCTTGACCTAGGGCAGCAGAAAAGATAAAACCATCATTGGCTAGATCACTTTTGACAGGGGTTGAACTGGGGAGACAAAAGTAGTGGTATTCTTCCAAGTTCACCCCCAAACTAAGCTCTGCCCACTGGAGACAAGAAAATGAAATATCATGCAAATTAGATTGTGCTGAGGTTCAAGATATGATAATGCATGCTCGGAAGGGCTTTGCTGGGATTGGCTTCCCCTCAGTGGGGCTCAGATGCATTCTTAGTCTTTCCTAGACTCTTTGGACTTGGCTGTCCTTGGTGGGACTCTAATGCCTTGCTAGGTTCCACAGTTTGACTCACTCTGACTGGGCTCTTCCAGTCCCCTTGGGCTTTGCTTTGTGCTGATGGAGTAAAAAAGTGACGGTACCCAAGCACCGCACACTTGTGGCACCAGTATGAGATGACACTCTCACTAGATTGCATATATCTTCATAATATGTTTCTCCGTCCTCTTGTAAAATTCACCCAGAGTAGCTAAGGATTAAGGATCTGATCCTGCAAACACTGTGATTGGATTTAGTGCTTACCACTAGTCATAGTCACATTGCCTTTACTTAGCAATAAACCTGATTTCAGGATCTGGCCCTAAGCCAAAACCAAAGTACTGAATAGAAGTGAAAAAAGGATATTAGGCTCTTACAATTGAATTTATGCACTCATGTCATGCCAAGATTTATACTTAATTCTTCATTTATCATTGCCTGGTAGCCTCATAATTGTCCATACATTGTACTTTTTGTTGCACAGTACAGAAAAGTGTTCATATATTTGTAAAAATAAATCTGTATTAAGTTAAAATATGGTATGTGCATTTAATTGTATTACTGTTTGTTTGAATAAATACATGCATGCTTATTTCCCAGTGTCTAATTGAATGTCTCATGTAAAGTTTTGAAAAATTGGCAATTGTGTGATTCTTAGGATATGTCTATACTAAAAACTTAAGTTGACCTATAGTAGGTTGACTTACAGCCACCACAGTAATTACTACGGTAGCGCATGTACACACTCCTTGGGTTGGTGATGCGCTTCCTCACCAGGAGCACTATCTCTGACCTAAGAGGGGGAGTGTGGGGAGCTGAGAGCCTGGTCTCTCAGCTTCACTGGCAGCTCCCTCCCGGGAACCTGGCTGCCTCACACACTCCCAGTGGCCTGGACCCGCTCCCTCCTCGGCTCCCTATTCCCCCAGGGAGTGGGGTACAGCTGTCCTGGCTTCTCGCCCCAGCTCCCAGCCAGGAGTGGGTCCAGTTGCCCAGTCTTCTTGCCCGAGCTCCCATCTGCAAGTAGGATCCAGCCACCCAGCTCTCCAGGGGTATGAGGAGCAGCTGACCTCTAGCTGCCTGACTTTCTGGGAGCAGAGATATACAATTGACAAGAGAGCTAACAGTTGATATAAGTAACACAGTGTCTACACAGACACTGCATTGCCCTAACTACACTGACATAAGCCCTGGAGTTATGATGGTGTGGAGGTGGAGTTATGAAGGTGTGGTATGGCACTTACATTGGCGGGACAAAGATGTAGTGTAGACTCTGACATAATTTGGTTGACGTAAGATGCCTTACATCAACCTAACTATGCAGTGTAGACCAGGTCTAAGGTTGTCGTTTCTGTTTTTCAATTTTCTATTTTTAATATTTATATCAGCGAGTCTCAGATTCATAGGAGCAAACTTGATGGCCTTTCCTCATAACAGGTAGTGTTAAAACCTTGAATCAACTTGCTTAATCTGTGTTACTTAAAATATACAGCAGTGTGGAATTGAACTTTCATAAACCAATATAAACTGACCTCTGATTTCTTAATTTTTCAGGTCACATGTGCTGCTTTAACCATAAACACGTTGTGACGGGGCAAGGCCAGATGGCAGTAGGAAAGTTGTGAGAAACAGGTATGTTAGCCCCAGGCTAAACAAATCCCTGTTACCATGGTAACCAAATGGCAGGCGCTCCAGGTTAATCAAGACACCTGGGGCCAATTAAGATCCTTCCAGAAAACAGTGGAGATAGCTAGGTTGATTGGGACACCTGAAGCCAATCAGGAGCTGGCTGAAACTAGTTAAAAACCTCCCAGTTAGTCAGGTGGGGGTGCATATCAGGAGCTGTGGGAGGAAGTTGCGCTGTTGGAGAGGCTGAGTAGTACACACCATAACAGACACAAGGAAGGAGGCCCTGAGGTAAGGGTGAAGTGGAGCTTGAGGAAGTGAGGGCTGCTGTGGGGAAGTAGCCCAGGGAATTTTATGTGTCCTGTTTCTAAAAGGTCAGCTACCATAGCTGATACTATTAGGGTCCCTGGGCTAGAGCCTGGAGTAGAGGGTGGGCCTGGGCTCCCCCCTTTATGCCCTGATTAATCACTGAGACTGGGAGACAACAGAGACTGTGCAAGGGAGGATAGCTTCTCCTTACCATGAGGTTTTTATAGCCTCCATGTAAATGTTAAAATGTATAAAATTATTATATTGTGAAAAGTTGCACAAAAAAGTAATGAAAGAAAAAAGAAAGCAATGTTATGAGACTAGTTTAACCCTGAGTGTGGGATTATTCCACATTGTAATTTTTTTTCATGGTCTGAAAAATGGTGTATAAAAATAAATATTTTGAATAGTTTCTTCATAGTTCTTTTTATTTACCATCAGTGCTAGAAGTAAATTAAGAAAAACTGCAGATCATGATATTAGAAAGTAGAGAGACTGTAAAACCAAATCATGTTCTCTTCCTTTTCTTTGTTCACTTCCAGCATCCCCCTCATACTCACTCAGTGAGGAAACAGTCTCCTACTTCCTCTCGACATAGTTATCCCCTTATTCTGCTTAATACGCTTTTTCTTTGTTGGTCTCTTCTAATAAACTGGGGTTTCAGATGTATTCAGGCAAGTATATGCGTTGTGGGATTTCCCTTTGCAATCACTTTGTTCTTTTTTCATCTTCTCACCTGTCAGCTCTTATATGGGGTGCAGGGAGTGAATTTAAATCCTTTATTAAAGGCTAAATCCAGTGGCATAGCCAGCATGGGATATTTGGGTGGGCAATTATGGGGAGGCTGGATGGGCAGGAGGGATGAGGGGCCTGTCTCCCCCATCCCAGGGAGCCAGACTTGTGGGGGGTGATGAATGGAACGTCTGGCCAGGGGCTCCCCAGGGCCTGGGCATGCACCTAGCTCTGGGAGGAGACGCTACTCTCCAGTGTGTACGGCTCCTGGCTCCCTTCCAGGTCCCACCGCCTCATGATGGGCCCAACTCCCCCAGGCAGCGGGCCTACCTTTTTTGAAGATCTCCTCTACCACCACCAGCCTCCCGCTTGCTCGCCCTCCTCCCAGTAGCAAATTAGCCACTGGGCCAACCCAGGGCCCTGGGAAAATGGGTGCTCCCGCACCCCTACCCGCTCTGCCCACTGCGGAGTGGGGTTGGAGCATGAGGGCTTGCTCCACTCCTCCTGCACCACCAGTGCTCCAGCCTGGGAATAGGGTCGGGGCACGGGGTCCTGCTAGAACAGAGATGGGACATGGACCTGGATCCATAGCTATGCCCTTGGTCAGATCTTACTTTGATTTTTTTTCAAAAAATTGCCAATGCTGTCTTTGATGCACTCTATATGATTTTATAAAAATATGCTAATGAGCATGAATATAATGTAACTGGAATATGCTTCATGCAAAAGGTCTCTTGTAAGGTATCATTACAAAGTTTATAATTTCCTGAGTGTGGTCATCCTATTTGTATAAAAGTATCACCCTAGTATCTGAAACTAGAAATATAAAATATAACTCTAAGGGCCTATTGCAATTATGCAAAGTGTGGGCCATTAATGGAGTTTTGGAATCTTGATAGCTCCCATTAACCAGGACAATTGTCTGTAGATGGCTCTGTTTCACGTGTAAGTCTTCCTGTATACATGTGTGCTGGCAAGTGGGTAATGTGACATGTGATCATGTCACCTGAACTGGAATCCATCTTTAACTTGGTGCTTTTCCACTGAGGAGGGGTGAGAACCCAGAGGGACAAAGGATTCCCGCCTTATGCAAAAGATATATAAGTGGGTGGAACAGAACAAAGGGAGAGCCATCATGAGAAATCCCCTAGCTACCACCTGAGCTGGAACAAGGGTTGTACCAGGGGAAAGGATTGTGCCCAGACTAGAAAGGTGTCTGGTCTGTGAAAGAAATTTATTGAAGCATCTAAGGGTGACATTTTATCTGTATTCAGTTTTTATCACTGTACTAGACTTAGAGTTGCATGTTTTATTTTGCTTGGTAATTCACTTTGTTCTGTCTGTTACTACTTAGAACCACTGAAATCCTACTGTCTGTATTTCATAAAATCACTTTTTACTTATTAATTAACCCAGAGTATGTATTAATACCTGAGTGGGGGGCAAACAGCTATGCATATCTTTCTATCAGAGTTATAGAGGGCAAACTATTTATGAGTTTACCCTGTATAAGCGTTATACAGGGTAAAATGGATTTATTTGGGGTTTGGACCCCATTGGGAGTTGGGCATCTGAGTATCAAGGACAGGAACACTTCCTAAATTGCTTTCAATTAAGCCTACAGCTGTTGGGGGACGTGGTTCAGACCTGGGTCTGAGTTTGCAGAGGGCTAGCAGGTCTGGCACAAAGCAGGCAGGGCACTGAAGTCCTAAGCTGACAAGGCAGGAAAGCAGGAGCAGAAGTAGTCTTGGCACATCAGGTGGCAGTCCCAAGGTGGTTTCTGTGATCCAACCCATCACACTGTCCATGGCAAAATTGGCCCTTATTAATATCAATGCCTTCTTTGGGGATTATCTCCTGCCAGACAGAGAACCTCTGTCTTTCTGTGCCTTTACTCATTCTTCCTCTCCATGGTGTATGGTCTTATTGTGTCTCCTTTTTGTCATCTAACAAATGTATTTGGCATATGTAAGAAGTTATTAATTTTTTTAAGCCTTTAAACAAAAGAGAAAATATGAGCACAAAGGATGCATGTTTCTGAACTGTAGTCTTGGGTCCCTGTAAGGACCTGGGAACTAAAACCTGGGAGAGCAGATATTCCCACATTGCCACCAGATGGTGTCTAGTCTGATTTTTGATGAGTCTCCTGATGCTTTGGACTGTCCGCTTCTTGGCCTTTCGTTTTCATTTTTTGACTTCAAAATGAATAAACCCACATTGTTTTGTTACAATGTGACATTCATATACTCGGCTGACACACCCATTTTGTCAACGCAGCAATAACTATGTTTGAGATGTGTGAGATGTATCGAAAAACGTGGCCACAACTAACACAGATTCTGCTTCCTACATGGCTAAATTTGCACAGGAGATTAAACTCAATCGGAAATCGGAGCTGCTACATATTACCTGTGCTGTGCATTTGATTGATGTTGCACTGTCAGCATCTACTGCTACAGAAGAAATGAAAGACATGAATTATTGCATCATTGGATTTGCCCCTTTCTCCTCTGGCCTGCCGCATCCCACCCCTCTGTGCCTAGGGTAAGTGGGTGTGGGGCTGCTGTGGTGGCAGTACAGAGGCTCCCTGCATGTGGGAGTAAGGGGAACACCCTTACATCCACACAAAGGGGATGCACGGCAATGCTGAACTGGGTCCTCTGCATTATATAATGAAAAAAAGGGAGAAAATGAAATAAAAAAGGAGGAAAGCCAACAGGATACGTTCGGCTGATGAATGTGATGTCAGTCGAAAAACAGAGTGAGCAGAGAATTTCCCCATATTAATGATGTCCATGAAAAAGCTCTGACTCATATGGAAGTGGTTAATCATAATAAAATAATAAACACATTACTGATTCACGCTTGGAAGACTACATAATTCCTGTGTGAATTTCAGAGGCTTCATCTTCGATAGGAAAAAAAAGGTGTGTTTTTTAACTCTAACTCAAGGTGAAATCCTAGGGAAGACAATGCAGCTTGTAGTTTGCAGATGAGTTAGCCGATCAAGGTACAGATTGTGAGGCAGACTATCTTTACCTTCATCTGTTAACATATGTAAACTATAAATTGCCTTCTCTTCACTAGGATTTTCTTGAGTGAGTTAACTCAAATTAAACACACACCTTTTTAGCCTAGTGAAGATGGCCTTAGGGACTAGCTAATCTCCAAGTTTTTTTAGTTTGGGGCACTGTGCTGGGCATCAGGAAAGTTTTCTATCTGCTGAGAGGTGGCACTGCACTGGGATTCATGCTTGCACCTCACTGAGAATCCTCCTTTCTCCCCAGAACTGCCCTTCCAGTGTATCATTCTCCTTTCTGACTAGGCATCAATGCCATCTCTAGGCTGGGCACCAACAATGGCTAGGTTGCACACATCATGACAGACAGGGCAGTTAGCAATTGATGCAGCGCTTCAACTGACCCTGTGTAGGAAGACAGGGCTGGCAGCAGGCGAGAAGTGAAGCTCTTTCTCTTTCAGATTTTTCTTGGGGGTTGGAGTAAGCCATTGTCTTTGTTGCAAGGAACAAGACATAGGAAGGAAGGTAGATCTTGTGAGGGAGCAGAGAGAGGGAATCAAGACAAACATTTTTTTTTCCCTCAGGCAGAATGCTGAGGACAAGTTGCTCAGTCAGCCTGTGGAACTTGTTGCCATGGAATGTTGAGGAGACCAAATGTATAACTGGGTTTAAAAAAAGGATTCGATAACTTCATGGACAGGTCCATCAATGGCTAATAGCCAAGATAGTCAGGGATGCAACCTCAAGCTCTTGGTGTTCCTAAACCTCCGACTGCCAGATGCTGAGACTGAACAACTAGGGATGGATCAGTTGAAATTGCCCTGTTCTGTTCATTCCCTTTGAAGCATCTGGCACTGGCCATTGTCAAAGACAGGATACTGGGCTAGATGAACATCATAATGGCCATACTGGATCAGACCAATGATCCAAATAAACTTGTCTTCAGGCTACTGAAGGGTTTAGGGTCTTTTAATAAGATTGGTAGGCAGCATAGTAACAGCTCCTCAGACTTCAGGTAGAGAAGTCTATGGCAGCTGTTGAGGGAGGATACAACCCATGAAAGTTTTTCATGTTAAAAAGCGTATAAACTGTAAGTATTTATGTGATGAAATCTGTTCATTGTATAAAGTATTGTTGCATAAAACTACTGTGGGTACTGATTTTGTTTTTTCAGTGCAAGTGTAGTGAGAAGGACCAGAGCAAAATTCCCCCTTTGAACTCACCTTTACAGGTATGTGACAGCAAGGAGGCGTGGCCTCGAGAGACTAACAAGGATGGATGACCATTCAGCCTACAGTATATTTATGGTCCTGATCCTACAAACACTTGTTGCCCATCACAAGTACTTATTTCCAGGAGTAGTAGTCCTAGCAGCAATCCCTGCACTCGGTAGTATTTGCTGGATTGTTCCTTGTTTGCAAAACATCAAAACTTGAAAAACTCATGGCAAAGAGGAAGTTGGAGGGGATGAGTGAGCTGACTGGGGCCAGATCACCTGGAGCTGGTGGCTTCTCTTCCTGAGACAAATAAGTAAGCTGGTGAATGGTGGTCATGGGTTTGCTGCTCTTATAAAAGAAGGAGGGGGGGGGGGAGGGAGAGGGAGAAGTGGCTTGGACGTTGAGGCATCCAAGAGAGGGAACTGAACTGCAGAGGCCCAGCTGGAAAGCTGCAGCCAGAAAGCCCGAGAAGGCGAAGACATTGTCACCTGGGAGGAGCCCTGAGGCACAGCTCTATCCCAGAGCAGGGACATAGTGCAGGCACACACACACTTGGCCAAGGGGGCAGTCATGAGAGATGAGTGCACCCTGTTACAATAGAACAGACGGAAAACTGCTTGGGGATAAAGGAGGGACATAATGCGTAGGAGAGAATAGAAGACAGCATAGTGGGGAGCAAAAGGATACGATGGGTGGAGAATGCATAAAAAGATACACTTGTCAGTAATAGGAAATAAAAAGCAGAGTGAAACAATATAATAAAAGATCAGGAGACAGAGAAATATACTTTTTAAATGTTTATTAATAGACAGTTGATTGACAATGCTACAGTTATGAAGAGTCCACAGATGTGGTATTCCTTTTAATTGCAGGGATGTGGGATTTCAGGGGCTCAGTGACAGATGTTTTCAAATAGGCTAGTAGATGTCAAGGAAATTTTTCAATCCCTGGATGAAAACACTATGTTAATCTACTTCAATTCCAACAGCTTCCTGAGCTGAATTGGGACAGGACCTCTTTCCATTCTAGATGCTGTAGGCCTTCCCACCTAAAGGAAAGTGTCACATCCTTGGTCTATGCTCCATCCCAGCTGCTGTAGCCATATACTGATTGAAAGCTCAGCATGGACCATTATTGATTTTATAAGTATGCCATAGACTGGGTCTGCTGAGTCAAGTTCCACAATAGTCCTTAAGGATGTGAGAAGTATCACATAGACTGGGTTAGTATGGAGAGAATACAGACCAAGCCATTCTTTCCTTAGGAGAAGTGGGATAATGGAGACTGTTCAGAAAGTGTGTGTGTAGGTACAGTGATTCCTCTAATAGGACTTCAACGAAGTTTTTCCTGCCCAAACTAATGGGAATGAGAAGTTATACCTGCTCACACCCACTGACAAATGTATCGCTCATATAATGCTTTTTACATGAAAAGGCACACAAATTTTAGATGTAGGCTTTGACAACAAGAATGTTCTGAATTGAAGTTTTTTTTCCCCCTCCTCCTTTTGGCTTTCATGCTAAAAATACTAGCTCTTTGCACATTTTTTCATTAGTGGCTTCATTCTTGGTTTTTGAAAAATACTAGCTGTAAAAATTTATTTTTGCTTGAAAACTGACACCCTATGGGGGGAAATATTTACTAATTCCTCAAATACAATTTATTTTTAGGAAATAAGAACACAAGAAAATATTTTTGAAGTTTATAATAAGTTATTTCAAATCGTTTGAGCTAGAAAAGTGTAAACTGAATTTCCTTCAAAATTTCAGGAAAAAAGCCCTTTTCCTTCCAAGAGTCCATCTTAAATTTTTGAAAACATACTTTTTTTGTTAAGGTACAAGGGGGCTTTGTAATTATATTCTCATTACATTAACTGTTCCCTGGTGCCTTTGCAATTGTCACAGAAAGAAAACAGTTTAAACACAATGCAATACATCACCCCAGCATTACTGCAACTGTCAGTGACAATCCGATGCAACATCGCACCACGGTTGGTGCAAAGTCCAGCAAGCAATTTCAACTAAGTATATATACACACCACTGACGAGTTTGCATGACTTGTATTAGTGAGTTCAATAAAATGCTGATCATTTTAAAGTTGAAGCTGCCATCCATGAATGCTATCTAGTAGATATTGGTATACTTAACACTCAATGTTGTTTGTTGTCAAGGCCCTGTAAGATTCATTAGACCTAAATTATGCAGCAGGGGGCTTGGATCTGTGTAGAAATAGGCACCAACCACCCCAAAATCTCTCCTCCTCTTCACCTCTCACCCATCCATAACAACTGCCTCCGAAGGTCTCAGTTCATTGAAAAAGGTGCCTGCTTAGCAGAACATTAGAGACCAGCTTCCCCTTCTTCCTCTTACAAGTCCTTTTCACTTTTTCATTTACTTTAAAGGGATGAATTTTTCCCTTCTAAAAACTTTACATGTTTTAACTTTGTCAGCTTAAAGAGTCAGTGAAAGGAAAAGAGGTGAAGAAGGAAGGCTGAGGCTTAAGGGACAGCAGACTTCTGGCTGCATGGTGGGGGCTTACTAGAACTTCACATATCAGTGGCAGAGTGGGGACTAGAATCCAAGTTGTCTGACTCCCATTCCAGTGCCCTAGCTACTGCAGCATGCAGCCTCCAGTGGATTTTATTTACTTAAAAGGTGAGGAAGGGTAAAACAAAAACTTGTTACAGTAGGATTTAGGCTGCAGTCTTAACAATGGAAAGGTTAAAATCTCTGCATAATTCAAACAGCAATTCAATTCTAAAATTCTGATGACTTCTAGAGACACCTTGGAATAAAGGTTAACTATCCCAAAAGCGTACACACAGTGTGGTACACAGAGAGCCCATACAGAGTAAGTACAGAACCTAAACCTCAGAGAATTATGCAAGTTACATATCCATTTACAAAATTAAGTTCAATTTTATTCCATCACGTACAAATAGTATATTGTAGATCAGTGGTTCTCAAACTTTTCTACTGGTGACCCCTTTCACATAGCAAGGCTTTGAGTGCAACTCTTGTTATAAATTAAACCCGTTTTTATATATTTAAACACTATTATAAATGCTGGAGCCAAAGTGGGGTTTGGGGTGGAGGCTGACAGCTTGTGACCCCCTGAGGGGTTCCGAACCCCAGTTTGAGAACCCTTGTTGTAGATGAAAAACTATACCAGATGAAGTTAAATAAAGTGAATTGGGCCTGCAAAGATCAGTAAAATGAGTTGAGGTATTTATAAAATCTGATATTCCTTATCCTCAAATTAATGAGTTAATATTTGCCCCCCTCAATAGGATTTCAGACCAAAATATAACTAACTTGTATACAGTGCAAAAAATATAAACTTAGAAGCAAATTTCTAGCAAGCCACAAAATGCAGTCCCTTAGAATCTTTTCAAGTGATGTTCTGATATATAGTGGTTCTTATAGTGTACAATGTATCAAAACATATCTAAGACCTGTTTCACAGTGACGTCTCCCTGAACAGAGAAGCTTGCAGAATCTATATCTAAGGCTGTTAGTTAACTTCATGCATTTATTTGCTCTGTGTGATTTTTCTAAAAACCAAAACAGAGGACTGTATACTTTTCTCACTATGACTTCATCCACCATCTTAGTTTTAAAAGACATAACTTTTATGCAGGGATGGACATACTACCGTCTCTTTTAAAAACTCAATTTGACATTTTGATTGTGGGAAATATTCATTCAAATTACCATTTTTGCACAACCCAAGACTATGGGATACATCTTGAAAGGAAATGGAAAAAACGTCAAGGCTTTTTCTACATATCTATCTGGTTATGTGGGGATCAGAAAATCCACAAAGGAAAGCTGTATTAAGACACGCTTCTAATAGATAAAATGAAATGTAGCACTTTAATTCAGTAGATGTAGACATTTAGTATAACAGCTGATATTCAAGAAGATTTCAGTGACTTTTGAGGGGAAAATGGGGTTAAATCCTGACCCCATTTTTTGTCTGAGGGATTTTGACATCCTTGTTTTCATCCTTTTCTCTCTGCCCTCTGCTACTGCTCCAAGAACAACAGCTAGTTACTGGGATCAGAGATGATTAGGTGATACAGTTTAAGGACAGGAGTTCACAGACAAATAGACAGTTTAAGACTGTCCAAGATCACCAGACTACAGGCTGGCATTTAAAAAAAAAAAAAAAAAACAACAACAACAAAAAACCTTGGGACTTTATTGCATATGTATAGCTCACTGTATTTTCAATGACCACATCCACACCAGAATTGGCAGAGCCTTTCAGTAGAAATTCATTCAAGTGGAAAATTATGGTGCATACTATTACAACAGAAGAATTGCACTGTAAAGTTAATTCATAGGAAGTGTAGAGAAGAAAGTTTAAATAAAAAAGTTAATCTTATACAACCTGAAGACTTGCCATAATTTTAACTCTTCCCAGTTTAAACTAGGAAGTCTAATAAATTTATTAAAGTATCTTCCAGTACATGATATGCAGCAAAAATTCAACGTAGTCAGTGGTAAACAAGTCCACCTCAACTAAATCTTGTTATTTTGTGCCAACCGGCATGAAACAGACTATCAAAAGTGTAGTTTAAAGATTAACTCAAATTTTCTAAATATTTCAGCATCCTTGCACTAGCCTAGATGTTAGTTTAATCAACTGTCTCATGTACAAATCAAACATGACAAAGCAGTAAATTACACTACAGAGTGTTAAGTACTGTTATTGTGTTAATCTACATATGTATTGGTACAGCTGTTCTGTAAAAGCGTCTGAAGAAAATTTTTCTGTAACTCTTGCTCTTCCAGCTGCTCCTATTGTATTCTTTAAGGCAGGGTCTCTCACAAATTTTTCCATGGCCTCAGAAAATTGTGTTGGAAGAGGATCACACAAAAATCCAGTAAAATTATTTATAACAGATTCTAAAGGACCACCTGAATTAACTGCTATAACTGGACATCTCATATACATAGCCTCCAAAGGAACTATGCCAAAGTGTTCATTGCTTGGCGTATAAAGCACACACACAGAGTTACTGAAAAGAGAGATTTTTTGTTCATCTGAAAAAGACCTCACAAAAGTGACCTGCTCGCTAACATTAAGCTTGTTCGCAATAGTCTTCAGCTCTTCATAATGTTCCACGTTTTCCAAAACCCTTTCATCATAACCACCAGCCAAAACTAGATGAACTTCATTCCACTCTTGAGCATCGAGCCTTCCACGAAGATCATGTAATGCTTCCAGAGCTAATGCTAGGTTTTTTTTCCTTTCAAATCTATTGATTGAAAGAAACAAATATTTTTTCCCCTGGGGAATTATACTAGCTATATCTGCAGGAACAATCGTTTCAAAGGTACTGACATTCAACGAAGGGTATAGGACGTCCGGTTTAATCTGGTTTAAGGATTTAAATGTATTCTTGAAGACCTTTGCTGTAAAATTGCTGTTGACAACAATGCAATCTGCCATGCCAGTAGTATACTCTTCCAACCAGTCAAGTGGAGCTCTATAGATGCGTTTAAGGAAAGATTCTCTCTTGGTCAGAAGCTGATCAGGAAAGTGACAGTAAAACAAAACCTTCTTCGGAGTTCTGGCCAGTCTGAGAATTGGGATACAAGCAGACACCTAGATAAACCAAGAGGCGGGGGTGAGAATAAGAGAAAGCATTGTTTAGGCAATCCCAGCTTCTACAATAAGATCTATTCCGGAGCTAGACTTGTGGATTCAAAACTAGACTTGTACGTGTGAGGAAAAAGGGGGGCGGATTGTAACGACTCTGCGCTTAGGCTCGCTCGCGGGCTTCCGCAAGGGGGACGTCCGAGGCTGGTCACTCCCGGGAGAGGGGACCCCAAGGGCAGGCGCCTTGCAGTCTCTCCTTCCCTGCGGAACACGGGGCTGTGCGACCTTCAGCCCCACCCGTGCGACCCACGGGCAGAGGCCAGGGCGCTGTGCGGGCAGGCTCCGCGCCTGGGCTGAGGCCCGGGCCGAGCGAGGGGAGGCAGCAGCGCGCCCGCGCCCGCGCCACCGCCACCACCTCCCCTCCCCCCTTCGGTTCCCGGCCGCCAACCGAGCGGCGACCGCGCCGCCCCGCCCCACCACGCCCGCAACTGGCGCGCGGCCCCGGCAGCTCCTCGCGCGGGGCCCAGCACGTGCTGCTGGCCCCGCCCCCGCACCTGGTCGCACACGAACACGTCCATCTCCTCGCCGCTCAGCAGCAGCACGTAGAGCGCCACGTAGGCCATGCGCAGCGCGGCGCAGAGCGCGTGGCCCCGCCCGAAGAGGCTGCGGGGCAGCCAATCCCCCACGCTCCGCACCGCAAGGCCGCGCGTCTCCGAGAAGCAGCGCGCGGGGTCGTAGTGCGCCGTCCAGATCTGCACGCGGCAGCCGCGCGCCCGCAGCGCCAGCGCCCCGTCCACCACCAGCCGCTCGGCGCCGCCCAGGCCCAGGTCCGGGTGCAGGAACAGCACGGACGGGCCTGGGCCCGAGCCCGAGCCCGAGCCCGGCCCCCCTGCCATGCTGGCGCCTACGCCCGCCACCTCGCATCCGCCGGAGAGGAGGCGGAGCCCGCTTCTTTTGAGCGAAGACGTGACTCTGGGACCTGGGCTAGGCCACGTGTCACTGCAGAGAGCGCATGCGCAGCTCCGCCCTCTCGCTGTGCTGCCAGTTAGGGACACATCAGCTTTAGTCCCCCCGTAGGTGTCCTGGTGCTGCCTGGTTCCTTAGCCCGCGCGTCCTCTGGTGTCTCCGTTTCAGGCGGGGTTCGGGCACAGGAAGGGGCCAGGACCTTGGCGGCTGGAGCCCTGAGTTCGGTTCGCTGCTCCGGAAACTGTCTCCTGAGAAGCGGCTGGAGTCAGGCCGTGTCCAAGTCAACCGCGGGGCCCTGGGAGGCCCAGGAGGCGAGCGGTCCTAGGGGCGGGGCAGCAAGACCTGGGATATCGGCAGTGGCCGCAGCGAATTTTGGAGACGGGAGAGTTCTGAGGCCCGCGCGCGCTTCCTGGAACCCAGAGTCGCTGCCATGGTGAGAGCGCGAGACCCCGATCCCCCCTCCGCGCCCTGGCTCGCGCTGGTCCCGTCTCACGCGCTCTCTGTTTCTCTCCGCAGCCCGGCCCGAGCCCCAGCGGTACCAACGTGGGCGCCTCTGGCCGCTCCCCCAGCAAAGCGGTGGCGCCCCGAGCTGCGGGATCCACCGTCCGGCAAAGGTACCTGCTGGGCCGGCGGGGCGGACCCCGGGGTCGGGGCTCGGTGAAGCCTGGCTCCGCCGCCCGGCCTCGGCCCCGGCCCGATGGAGACACCGGTCGCAACAACGCGCGATAGCGCCGCCTCCTGCCCCGTCCGCCCGCCCGCCCGCCCCGGGGGTGACACTTGAGCTGGGGCAACCTCGATGGGCCTCGCTGCCCCTGGTGCCAGCTGGGAGCGGGCGGCTGGGGGAGGGTGTCAGCCAACTTCTCACTATGTCTGTGGCTAACGGCACTGAGCCGAGCCTGGCATCGCCCTGTGGCCCCCACCCAGCGCTGAGCACGGTCACTTCGGGCCAAAGCCTGAGACCAGCACCATGAAGAGGGTGGGTGTGTGTGTGTGTGTGGAGGGGGGGTCCTTACTGACTTCTTGGAAAGGTTGGTGGTTCTCAGCTCATCGCTAATGCAGGTCAGGTCCTGATTCCCTTGTCGTTCCCTCCAAGGAAAAACGCCAGCTGTGGGACTAGGAGCGCAGGCCGCACTACCTCAGCAGGCACTGGCGGCATGTGGAGATTCTACACAGAGGACTCCCCTGGGCTCAAAGTGTAAGTCCCAAAAGCAGCAAGAGGGTGACAGTGTTATTTTAAGTCTATATACAGTAGTCCAGGCTCCCTGAGTCATTTGATCTGGCCTGCACGTTATGCATGAAAATATGGGAAAACCACAATTGCTTAGATTAAAGCGGAAAGAATGCCTTGAGGAGACTTGGTTATAAAAATATAAAAGATCAATTTTGTAGGTAGATGTTTAAGTTAATACAGTACAGTCAAGATGATTACTTGAATTGCTTTTCTCTGAAGTCCCAAACCTGCAGATGTGCACGTGCTTTTCTTGAATACCATGAACAGTCCCACAGAAATCAAGAGAGGTTACTCACAGTAATAAAGCACGTGCATAAGTGGTTGTAGGCTTCGGACCTAAGACTTCATTATCTACAGTTTTTCTGGTTTTTTTTTATGCCAATAAAAGCACCGTTGCAGAAATACCAAAAAACGTTACGCATCAATATGTACCGTTTGTAGTTATACACACAGTCAGAAGCAACTCACTGCTAATCGGGTCCATTGGTCATGGTAACTTCATTAACCATAGGTCTTGAGTTAAACATAATGAAGTGACGAACATTTTAAGACACACTGGTATTACAAGGCTAACCTTTTCAGCCTTGGTTCACACCTTTGTAACAGGTTTGTTTTAGTGCTTCAACCCTGTCTTTCCTTGGTCCCCTGTTGTAGGTATGAAGAAAGCCAGGTGCTCTCAACCAGTCCCTTTGCCCATTACACCATATCTTCAGCACACACCTTCTTAGCTACCTTAAGATGGTAATCTGAGTGGCAGGTGCTGCAGCTGGCTGTAAAAGAAAGCTTTCTGAGCAAGCAGCAAAAGCAATATAAAATGGCCATTCTGATAGAGCTATTAAAATACCATCCCATTCACAAACCATCTTCTATACACTTAGATCTGTAGATTTCTCACTTCTGCAAGTGTTCCTGACGCTCCTGGAGATATCGTCCTCCCTTCCAAAAAAGTGAGAGATCCCACTCTCATCCAGGCTTGGGTGATGGGCAGATACAGTCAAGAAAGAGAGAGAAACAGCCTGTTTCCTTGTCACATGGAAACAGAAGACAGGAATAGCATGTTATTTACCAGAGCTGTTTTTTACCAGGTAAAATCATGGTTTTTAACACTCAGGGAGAAACTAGTTAGTCCCAGTTAAAGCTTTTTAAGAACTGTTTCGTTAATGCACACCACAGTACACTTTTGTTTTAATTACATATTCAAATTGTGTTACATGAGGCAATAGACTCAGATTAATTTAGAATTATTCAGATAAAAATAAAACTGCAGAAGGCATAATATATAATTATAATACTGAATATTGGAATATTGCACAGTTTGGTTTAGTATCTTCTCAAGGAAGTTACACATGTCGGCTCATTTCAGTTTTCATTGTTATGTAACCAAAAGTCAAAAACATTTGATTAGATGAAAATGCAGAGTTTCAGGTTTGAAGCATTAAGCAATCAGAAGCATGCATAGTTGCAGACAACTGGTTGAAGTCCGCTTGGGCATGCAGCGTTCTGTAGCCGGAGACCAACTTTAGTTTTGGCTAGACCAAGCCTATTCTCCAGATTAGAATGGATGAATCCAGCATTTGAAAAGATTCGTTCTATACTTGGTGGATGTTGAAATTGCACCACCAAGTCTATTAAGTCAGATAGAATATCAGTATTCTTCAGATTTTCCCCACCATATTACAGGATAAACTTTCTCCTTGATAGCAGATGAAAATATTGTGTTTTGTGTGTGTGTGGGTTTTTTTTGGATACAGAGCTATTTCTTCTTTAAATGTGAGTGTATATATATGGCAGAAAGTTGAGATTTTTTTTTTTTTGCTGAGTAATCACTGCCTTGCAATTTCTTCTTAAGATGACAATTCCTTTCTTGCATATTTTGGATGAAGGAGGTTGGCCAACATGTGTACACGAATACTTGCCTCATAAAATTTTTGTGTACTTTTGCTTGGTATGGTGCAAGATCTTCATTTATCATTAGGTTCAACCATACTTTGCATGCAACAGCAATTGTTGATGTGTCCCTTTTGAAGTGTGTCAGGTGCCACAACAGCTGGTTTCAATTGACTGATCAAGTTCTTTGTTTCCCGGAAAATCCTTTGATTATCAATTATACTGACCACTATCTTCAAGTTCTTCAAGACCGCTCACAGTCCTGAGTTAATGTATCTGATTTTTAATATAGGTTTCCATACACGTTTGAGTGTTCCATCGTATGTCACCACAGATTTGGGGTTTTACAGATCCTTGGTATTTTTAACCAGGCTCCAGGCTGACGGTGATTACGAAAATACTTTTGTAAATCTACAACGTTTCATCAAAGCACTTGGGATAAGGTCTTGTCCAAGTAGATTTAGCCAATGTGATGCACATTAATATATAACCAAACTGTCGTCGTCTTGTTCCAAATCATTTCTTATACTTTGCATCTTTTTTCCATCTTGCATTAGTGTAACTTTTTTCCATAAAAAGAAAAGGAGTACTTGTGGCACCTTAGAGACTCTCAAATTTATTTGAGCATAAGCTTTTATGAAGTGGGCTGTAGCCTACGAAAGCTTATGCTCAAATTTGTTAGTTTCTGAGGTGCCACAAGTACTCCTTTTCTTTTTGCGGATACAGACTAACACGGCTGCTACTCTGAAACCTGTTTTTTTTTTTCCATGTAATTTGTTACTTCCACTCTCATGCTATCAGTGTCTTAACAGTTCACCTGCTACCTGCTTTTTGATTGGGTGCTTTGTAGCCTGACCATAGGCAGCTGATCATTTTTTTTTAAAAGTTTGATGATCAATAATTAGGGCGCTACCAAATTCACTGACCATTTTGGTCAATTTCATGGTGATAAGATTTTAAAATTTGTGAAATATCAGATTTAAATAGCTGAAATGAAGTTCATGGTGTTGTAATTGGAAAAGGAGTTGTGGGAGGGTCACAAGTTTATGTGGGAGGGTTTGCAGTACTGCTATCCTTACGTCAGTGCTCCTGCTTGGAGCACCTTTGGAGCTGGGCAGCTGGAGAACAGCAGTGGCTGGCTGGAAGCCCAGCTCTGAAGACAGAGCTGCCGCCAGCAGCAGCGCAGAAGGATAGCATGGTATGGTATTGCCTCCCGTATGTCTGTGCTGTCGCTGGCGGCGGCTCTGCCTTCAAACCTGGGCTCCTGGCCAACAGCTGGTCTCCCAGATTAAGAAGTTTTTGTTTCAAACAATAGCATACCTCTTTTGATTGAGGCTCTGTTTTGTTTTGTTTTCCTTATTTTTAAATTAAACAGACCACATTATTGCAAAACTATTATCAAATTGCTAAATATTTTTCAGTAATATTCATTAGTATATTATAATAATTTTTTCCTCAGTTTTCTGGTTTAAGCTTTTATTTATCAGCACTCTGTCCTAAACTAGTTTTTCCCAGGAAATTGCCAACCCTGATAGAAGGGACTATCTGTTCCAATCTCATCAAAATGACCAAAACCCTTATCTAGAAGGAAAAATTCTTCTTTTCTCCATGCATGTTTCTGACCTCCACAGACAATTTTAGTAAATATATGAACTCTGATGTCTGAGCCAGGAATTTTTCAGCATGTGGTGGTGACAGTATTTCCATCTAAGGGAGACTGGTCAAAACAGCCACTACAAAGAAACTCATCGGTGAAACTTTGATGTCTTGCCTTTCTAAGTGTTAGTGGTCCCAACCCAATAACGTAAGCTCTTCTCCAGTATACACAGGTCAGTGCTGTCCCCTTCTCTGCCTCATAGTTATGACCTGCAACATCAGAATTTCATCAACTCTTGCCCAGCATTCTCTGCTAGTCACTAGTTCAGCAGACAAACTTCCAGGCCCTGTTTCTGAGGGGCTTCTCCCTTTCACTCTGGTTGTGAGCGTTACCAAGAAGCAATGGGCTAAAGTTGAAAATGTCTTGGCTATTAAGGGAATGGGGGGGGGAATGTTTTAATGAGAAGGATAGTCAGAGCAAAATAGTTCGCTTGAGACCTGTTGCCCTCCTTCTGTGGCACTCTGAATCTGATCACTGTGAGAATGTCAAGATTATGTAATAGAAATCTTGACCAGAATGGTTTGGTTTTGGTAAAACTAGATTGTGTAGAAAATCAAAGTTGACTTCAAATGTTATTGACTACAGGAAACTCTAGATATGGAGTCACTGCTGTGGTTATTTAACGTTGTTACTCTTATTAAGGGAATTCAGCTGGCTAGTCAGAAAAAAAGGTTGACCTTAATGAGGGTGAGAAGCACATGTGTGTTGGTGGGGAGAATGGTTGATCTCCTAGGTTCCAGCAAGGACCTTCCATGGGATTGGAGGAAGTGTAATGGAAAATGTAATGGTTTGTCAGTACTGAGTAGTTCATTTTGGGGTTTTTTTTGTAATCAGTTCTGTAAACTATAGAAGCAGGCTTTTTGGTCTCTTTGTAGCTAATGTTCCTGTGTGTTACCATCGTGGCATAATGTAATTTATGTAGCAGATGTTTACTAACTTTTCTGAAGTACAATTTTTCTTTACTGAAGTTTAGTACTCCTTAACAGTGATGATAATTAGTAAGGTACCAAGTTCTTCCATGAAGACTAATGCACTTGAGAGTCTTTGGTTTTGCATATGTTTATGAAGAGACAGAGCTTATATAAGATCTGTCACATGCAAATTCATAAAGAGGGAACCCATAACAAAACTGTCTGCTTTAAGGAGGTCCATTTTGCCTGTCACTATATGCTAATGTACTTGCACCAAAGTAAGATTAAAAAAATAAAATGCCGGTATAAAAAAACCTAAGTCTTACACCAAGATGTCAATATGGCAAAGTTCTTTCCCACCAGAAGATTATGAAAATCTTAACTCAAATTTATTGCATGTTTCACATATATTTACACAAAATCCTTTATAAATGACCATGGGTCTGTCTTGTTGCACTCTTTTTGGTTATTGTGTTGTTGAGAGAGTGTTTGTTTTTTTAAACTTGCCCATTTACCAGTAGGAGCAGCTGTTTTCGATCAGTTTTGTAAATCTTCCTGATTGTGAACTTGCATTGAGGCAAAACAAATGGGCTCTTATAAAAACAAACAAGTATTTCATGTGGTATTGATCCTGAGAATATAAGAACAAGTCTAAAATGAAATAAAAAGTTCTGTTGAGGCCATAGACAATTAGAGATCAGCTTTAGGGAAAATAGTCTGTCATCACAAATGTGGAAGAGCCAAGTTGTCCTAACTGAAATATGGTAGATAAATTATAATTGTTCACTAAATAGATCACCTGTTGTATTCTTGGAAAGGATGAGAAATAGGAATGGTCTGAAGATGGTTTGTATTTTAATAAGGGTGAGAGATTTATTGATTCAAGTGGCAAGTCAAATATATTTGGGAGTGGGTGGGGAGTTCCTCTTAGTTTTTGTTTGTTTTTATGATTGTGGAAGATCCTAGAGCTTCATTAATTTTATGTATTCATATTTATACTTTTGGGGTCTGGAAGTAGATTGTGAAGATGGTGGAAATGATGGATTAGCTAAGAGTTGCCTATGGAATTGCACTGTGGAATTGCAAACTAAAATATATTGCATATTTACACTTAGATTGATTGCTAAATACATCTGTGTATCTATATCCTGTTTGATAAAATTCAAGATTCTGCACAAAAAGCCAAATTGGGCTATGCAATTATGATTTAAAATAGTTTGTGAGATGAGGATGTTCAGAAGCCTGTGAATCAGAAAATTGCATGAGGAGTTGAAAAACCTTGAAGACCATAGCATGAAGGAGATCAGTTGCTTCAGTTTCATTTTTTATATTATGTTCAAGTAAGAGCTGCTTGATCATAAAAACTCCATAGCATGAATCATACTTTTGGAAATCTGGTGCTACTTCTAATGAAGAGAGATCAAGTACAGTGTTATGAGTAGGGCTGTCAATTAATCACAGTTAACTCACGCGATTTAACTCAAATTAACTGCGATTAAAAAAAAATTAATTGCGATTAATTCCACTGTTAAACAATAGAATACCAATTGAAATTTAATACATATTTTTGGATGGTTTTTCTACATTTTCAAATATATTGATTTCTATTACAGCACAGAATACAAAGTGTACAATGCTCACTTTATATTTTTATTACAAATATTTGCACTGTAAAAATGATAAAAGAAGTAGTATTTTTCAGTTCACCTCATACAAGTACCGTAGTGCAATCTCTATCGTGAAAGTGTAACTTACAAATGTAGATTGTTGTTGTTTGTTACATAACTGCACTCAAAAACAAAACAATGTAAAACTTTAGAGCCGACAACTCCACTCAGACATCCTTGTTCAGCCAATCGCTAAGACAAACACATTTGTTTACATTTACGGGAGGTACTGCTGACTGCTTCTTATTTACAATGTCACCTGAAAGTGAGAACAGGCATTTGAATGGCACTTTTGTAGCTGGCGTTACAAGGTATTTATGTGCCAGATGTAAAAATTTTATTAAAGCTAATTTTAAAAAAATTATATAATACATAGGTTGGGAAAAGAGTGTCTGTACATCTGGGTATAGTGAATAGATTATACACAAATACAAAGTTTGTTTTTAAATATCATATGATACATAGAGTACATAATCCACAATAACTCAAATTTAGGTGAATAGATTTAACAATACAGTTTAGATATTAGAATCTGAATACTCGGGTACATTATTCATGACAACTTGTACAGAGATTTGGTTGTGGAAAGCAAACTGTCAGTAAGTGGAGATTGAGAATTAGGTGAATTGAAATATTCTCTCATTTTTTACAGTGCAAATATTTGTAATAATAAATAAATATAAAGTGAGCACTGTACACTTTGTATTGTCTTGTAATTGAAATCAATATATTTGAAAATATAGACATCTGAAAATATTTAAATAAATGGTATTGTTTAACAGTGCGATTAATCACATGCATTGCATTAATTCTTTTAATCACTTGACAGCTGTAGTTATGAGATGCACAGTAAGAAAATGGTGTTTTTATTGTAATGGAACACTCATGTTAATTTGCTTGGGATCCCCTTCAGACTAGTCACTGCATAGATCAGCCAGTTTAACATAGTCTAAAATTGAAACTGATTAAGTTTTCCAAACAATAATACCCTAATTATAATTTCTTAAATAGAATTAGTGAGCATGAAAGATTCCAACACAAAGTTCAGATTGGGAGTTTTAGATAAGGATTTATAATGGACAGAGCTTCCACTTGTGATTTTTTTCAGCGTCACTTGCAGTAAATTTAATCAAACTGAAACTAGTGTAACTATAAAAGCCTACTTGAAAATGATTGTATCTATTGCCTCGCTGCATTTTAAATTCTGTTCACTTCTTAAAAACTGGAGAGTTGGCTGTAAACTACTTCCCAAGCTAAAATATTCTAATTTTGAACCTAAGTTTGACTAGTTGCTATGGGACTCTATTGTTTCTTATGCTCTATTTGTGTACAAGTATGCTCAGGTCATTAACTCAGTAGCAGACCCACCAGAATGTGAGGCAGAAACCTGAATTGAAAAATGTGGAGATAAAGTTTACAATCAGAGTATTAAGATCCTGATTTCAACAAGTGATTAGCAGTGAATGACTAGATACTCCCTGTAAAAAGTACAAATGGAAGCATCCATATTCTTTTAGCAATTCAAAACCTGAGGTATCAAAATTAAATCTTAGATTTCCAACTTAATGTGGCAGATACCAATTCTGAGAAAATGGTTCTTCTTTCTGTTAATCTTAAAGGGTTAATTTGTACTACTAAGCTGCATTCCAGTAATGTTTGTATAAAACTTTTGCAATAGATGACAAAATAATCCCTACCACTAATTTGGTGCAGGGTGGGAGAGGAAGGAGCTTTGATATTAAGTCTGTGTATTTACTGAGTAATTTATTTGGCTGGTTCTACCTAACCTTCAGAACAAGATGTCTTTATGTATTGTTGAGATTTAACTGACTTTTTCTTTCCTTCTTTCTTTATTTCTTTCTAGTGGTCCTGTTCCAGTTTTGGTTATGAGTCTCCTCTTTATTGCTTCTGTATTTATGTTGCATATCTGGGGCAAGTACACTCGCTCATAGACTCATCTGCATCCATATGTCTGTCAATTTAAAACTTATATCTTGGACCAAAAGTATGGAGGATTTTGTTTGCTCATGGAGAGAGAATATTTGGAAAGCTTCCTGATTGGCTATTGAGGAGTCCCTTGCCACTTTCATTAGTGTTGAATGAACTGTTAAATTTTTCTGTTTGTGCTGGTTTTAAAGCCTTTCTGTCACAGGTCATTGTGTGTTTGCCTGTAGACTTAAAAATTACAGGTCTTGCAATAAAATTTGTATATGTAAATTGAAGCAATGCATTCTCTATTCCTCTTCCCTCTCCCCCCTCCAACACAGCACTGTCATGAAGTATTATAAAGAACTCTCTGAATAGTTTTGAGTAAACAGTGGTATAACAATAGTTCAAAATGGAATTTTGAATACTGTACAATATAGGTAGAAAATAAAATCTTACATCAGAGAATCGTTTTTGGAACAATTTGTGAGACATGAAAATATTTGAAATAACATATGCTAATGCACTTTGTCATAGAAAAAGTAGTGTGGTATGTGTGCTGGTAGATTGCTCCACCTCTTTGATCTGGCATTCCACAGCAAAGATCGTGTAATCAGCCAGCTTTGGATCACAGAACAGCCTTTTCCCATTCTCTCTTTCTCCCCCACTTCCCTCAATGCATATATAGCTGTGCTACAATTAGAATTGCTCATATTTGCACACTGTAAACTCTTGAGTGAGGACCGGTTCATTTATCTGTTTCCCTCAATATTGGGTAGAATGATTTTTAGCTCACTTGCTCTTTTTTCACTTCCCTAGCCCGGTGCACTTAAAACTATTTGTGCAAGAGAGCCTAAATGCATGCTTTTTGGCTTCTGGGACATGTAGCCCTGAGTAAAAGAGCTGTCTTTGGGTAGTAGGCTACAGCAGCATCATAGACTCATTAATTTTAAGGTCAGAAGGGACCATAATGATCATCTAGTCTGACCTCCTGCACATTGCAGGCCACAGCCTCACCCACCCATCCTTTTTCTCTTTGAAAACTCTTGGTATTGAGGCTGATAACTATTTGAAAGTCATACTACCACAGAGAGGGCAAATATCTCCTTTTTCTCTGACAAGACATCTGGCAACTTAATTACAGATGCATTTCTATTCATTAGGATTGGAGTCCTATTGTATTGGGTGCTGTACAAAAACAGTTACAGTCCCTATGCTGGGGAGTTAGCACTTGTAGCTGTTTACTAAATTCACTTTAAATAAAACAATGTGGTATTACACCACCGTGGGTTTAGCTCTGGTGGCTATGGTTTCAAGCTCAACAGAACAAAAGTCACCTCTGCTACCTGCTTTAGATTTAGAGCCTCCAGGAACACATGAAGACCAAGGGTGTAGTGACCACACATACATTTCCAAGTACAAGGTCTAGTCTGTTTTACAACTTTTATTAAAGTTCTGATTACCCAAGCATCTAGAAATCCACTGAAGACCTATGCACAAGTTACAAATATAGTCATACTCACATCCTTAATGGTATTCAGAGGGTCTGATAGATGCCTTGCCAGTTGGTCATCAGTAGAGGGATGGTTCCTGCTGGAGTTTTCCCTTAGGGAACTCATTTTACCCAATGTGGGAGCCCTCTTTTATCTTATGATACTGACTACACATACACACTGCGCATGTGCGTGAAGGAGTCTACCTCTTTCCTTATTTGCAGTGTCCCCCAAGAATATTGGGATACCCCATTTTTCATAGGCTGTTTATAGTTCCTTTTATTCTCATTCATATTTATGCACCCTGCAGTTAGGGTGCATGTTAGAAAACTGACTACTGGGTATCTTGTAATCAAAAAATCTTGTGGTTCTTTTTTCGTAATATTCCCCCATTGGTACATCTGTTCCTGTAATTTTGTGGCATAGGGTCAGTCTTTGGTCAGTTATATCAAGCATTTCCACTGCACTTTACATACTGCATTCTTGATTCCCCAGTATTTACTTTCCTGAAATACAACATCCTTGTACTAATGCATTTGGTGAACCAATTCCATGTTCATTTGCTCCAACATTAGATATCTGTCCCCAACCGTCAGTTTGTTCTCGCCTCTTTCGGAATGTGTAGTTAATTGGTTCATTTTATCATTCATTCATTTATTTAGTGTGATGTTATGATTAACATGTCATATATAATCTTTGTATGCTAAATAGATGTAAGTTGTAGGAGTATAATTAGGGCCCTACCAAATTCATGGTCCATTTAGTCAGTTTCACCATCATAGGATTTTAAAAATAATAAATTTCATGATTTCAGCTATTAAAATCTGAAATTTCAGGGGTAGTAACTTTAGGGATCCTGACCCAAAAAGGAATGTGAGTGGTGGGGGGAGTTGTGGTACTGCTGCCTTTACTTAAGCACTGCTGTTGGTGGCGGTGCTGCCTTCAGAGCTGGGCAGCTGGAGAACAGCAGCAGTGCAGACGTAAGGGTGGCATGGTATGGTATAGCCACCCTTATGTCTGCGCTGCTGCCTGCAGAAGTGGGCCCTCAGTAAGCAGCCGCCACTCTGCTGCCCAGCTCTAAAGATAGTAGGCAGAAGTAAGGGTGGCATGGTCTGGTATTGCCACCCTTACTTCTGTGCTGCTGCTGACATGGTGCTGCCTTCAGAGCTGGGCCCCTGCCCAACAGCCGCTGCTTTCCGGCCGTCCAGCTCGGAAGGCAGCACAGGAATAAGGGTGGCAATATTGTAACATCTCTAAAATAACCTTGTGACCCCCTCTGCAACTCCTTTATGGGTCAGGACCCTCAATGTGAGAAATGTTGGTCTCCCCTGTGAAATCTGTATAGTATGGGGGAAAACCACACACAAGACAGTTTCACGGGGGGAGACCAGATTTCATGGTCTGTGACGCATTTTTCACAGCTGTGAATTTGGTAGGGCTCTACGTACAAGTTTTATTAGTATTTAGAAGGGATAAGTATGTATTAGATATCTAAGTAAGAAGGATGGAAATGCAAAGCTCACAGGCTAAGGTCTGTAAGATGTCAGCTTAGCTGTACTGGGCCGCTTTCCTTAATGTTTTTATTGCCCACATTTCAGTAGGGTTTTAGAGAGCTCTATCAAGGGGTGCTATATTTTTTCAGTTTTATGTAAATTATTTTCTCTGCTACCTTCAGTTGGAAAGATCAGGTCTCCAGGTAAAAAAGACTAGCAGCCCAGCAAAGAAGGCGTATGTCCTTATTTCAAATTCCCTTTATAGCATCAGACAGCTTGGGATGTGGGGACGAGTTCTATCTATGGAGGAAGAACTTAGGTAAATGAATGTGAGCAGCGTCAAGGGACCTGTAAAGGGCCTGTGTGGTTTCGGGGGAGGAGATAGCAGCTGGTCCACCCCGCTCTTCTTCTACTTGCCCCATGTTACCATGCAACCCAAACCCTGTGTTGCTCACATGGTGCGGTTTCATGGAACAGAGTAATGGCAGGAGCAGAGAAATGCCATGGAGGTAGTGCCCTTGTTTAGGGCTCTACAGTGTTTTGATCACCTCCATCAAAATAGGGAGAGGAAAGGATAGGACTGTTGCCCTATGTGCCAATCTCCGTTTCTCATTAGTCTCCTCGAATTGTTGGTAAAGAGTCTAATTCAAAATCACAGAGGATATGAAATACAGTATCTCATCCTTACATTATTTCCAGTTTCTGGTAACTAAATTATGAGGAACATTGAGTATTTTCTAAAATATTTGGGAATGTGTATTGTTTAGACAGTGGAATATGTTTTAAATCTGGGATTAAACACTTGCATTTATATATTCATCTAAATCAGGGGTGGGGAACCTCTGGTCCGCTGCTTCATTTCATCTGGCCCGCGGCAAGTCTCCACGCCATGGGCCAGAAGCCCTGAGCCTCGGCACCCCTGCAGCACTGGAGCTGCGAGTGCTGGCTTGCCCACTCAGGGGAGAGGGTTGCAAGGCCGTTAAAAGCCTGGTCGGCTCTGTGCAGCTCCCGGAAGCGACCAGCATTTTCCTGCGACTCCGGAAGTGCCATGCACTACCTCCATCTCCAGTGCCGACTCCGCAGCTTCCATGGCCAGGAACTGTGGCCTGTGGGAGTGATGCCTGTGGGCAGTGCGCACCGCGCAGAGCCCCCTGGCCCCTCCATCTAAGGGCCGGACATGGCAGCTGCTTCTGGGAGCAGCATGGAGCAAGGGCAGGTAGGGAGCCTGCATTAGACCCACTGTGCCGGTAACCACCTCCCAGCTGGAGCCTGAACCCCCTGGCTCAGGTCAGAATCCCCTCTCACACCCTAACTCCCTCCCAGACCCTGCACCCCAACCCCCTGCTGGATCACAACCACTGTGACGAGTTGGGTCACAGAGACCCTCGTGGAACTGCCACCTGATGTGCTGAGACTACCTCTGAGCCTGTTTCCCCTGCCAGCGTGGGAGTTCAGAACCCTGCCTTGTTGAGCCAGACACACCAGCCTGCTGCAAACACAGACCCAGATCTGAACCACATCCCCCAAAAGCTGCAGGCTTTAACTGAAAACCACTTAGCAGGTACTCCTGTCTCCAGCCCACAGATACCCAGGTCCCAGTGGGGTCCAGACCCCAAATAAATCCGTTTTACTCTGTGTAAAGCTTATACAGGGTAAACTCATAAATTGTTTGCCCTCTATAACACTGATAGAGATATGCACAGCTGTTTGCTCCCCCAGGCATTAATTACTTACTCTGGGTCAATAAGCAAAAGTGATTTTTATTAAGTATAACAAGTAGGATTTAAGTGGTTCCAAGTAATAACAGATGGAACAAAGTTAGCAAGCAAAATGAAACAAAACACGCAAGTCTAAGCCTAATAAATTTAGGAACTGCATACAGGTAAATCTCACCTTTAGAGATGTTCCCATAAGCTTCTTTCACAGACTGGACTCCTTCCTAGTCTGGGTCCAGCAATCACTCACACCCCCATAGTTACTGTCCTTTGTTGAGGTTTCTTTCAGGCATCTCTTTGGGGTGGAGAGGCCATCTTTTAAGCCAGCTGAAGACAAAATGGAGAGGCTTCCAGGACCTTTTATATTCTCTCTCTTGTGGGCAGAAACCCTTTTGGTCTTCTGTGCAAAGTCACAGCAACAAGATGGAGTTTGTAGCCACCTGGGCAAGTCACATGTCCATGAATGATTCAGCTTTTTGCAGGCCGACGCCATTGTTTACATGTTAGTTTGAATGTTCCCAGGAAAGCACAGATGTGGATTGGCGTCTCCCAAAGTCCATTGTCAGTTAAGTGTTTCTTGACTGGGTGCTTACTGAGAATAGTTCTTTCTCAAGAAGCTGACCAAACAAGGCTACTTAGGATCAAACACATTGAGATACAAGTACATAGCCAATATTCATAACTTCAAATACAAAAATGATACGCACATACAGACAGCATAATCATAACGAGCAAACTACAACCTTTCCATAGACACCCTACCTGACCTCTGTACAAGACCTGGTGCAACCATAGGACCCTGGTTGCAACAATGATCTATACGGTCACAGTTTATGTCAATAACGTCACAACCACCTGGCCAGAACTTTTTCAAGTAAGATGCACTTAAACATGATAAAAATTAGCAAACATTTCCAGAAACTTCAACCCTCTGACCCAGCTCTGAGCCCACTACCGCACTCCAAACCATTTGGCCCCAAACCAGAGCCCCCTCCTGTACCTCAAACCCCTTATCCCCAGAGCTCTCACCCCCAGCGAGAGCCCTCAGCTCTTCCATCCCATCCCATTCTCCCCCCCCCCCCCGGTGGGGCTGGAGCCGTGAACTCCGGCTTGCCCTGCTGCTTGGGGAAGCCCTGAGCCTCTGTGCCCCCGCAACAAGTCTGTGTGTCCCGCGACTGATTTTTTCTGTGGATCAGTGGCCCCTGATTGAAAAAAGGTTCCCCACCCCTGTTATAAGTGTTCCGGGCACCACACTTTTTTCTGAGGTGAGATGTGTTTTATGGTCTTCCTTTTTTTAAACTTTTGGGTGGGAGGAATAACCAACCCATTCACAGGTTTTTCACATATAAATACATTTTTAAAATGTGTGTTAAGAATCTGAAATATATAGATGCAGTTATTTAATTCCTTATCATTTACCAAATTCCTTTATCTTCCAACTGGTCAATAATGGATTACTATAGTTGCTCCAGGAAGTTCCCATATCTTTACCATGATGTAAGTCAGAAATGACAACCTTCCTGAAGTACACATCACCTTAATGAAGAAAAAGATAATATTCCTATGGTCCTCCAGGTGTGTCATTAAAAACTGAAAATTGTAATGTCTCCTCTTTACTTTAAATCTCTAATGTAAACACACTATAGTCTATGTGACTCCAAACATCTAAACCAAGTAGGAGGTTCTGAGAAATTTAGCTGAATAAAAATTAATAAATATTGACATTGCCTTGCAAGCAACATAATGTTTTTCAAACCCTAGGTGGTCTGTCCTATCCAAGGATAAAGCAAGTTGACAGATACTGACTGTAGAGGCTTTAACTTGCATATCATTTTAGGAAGTAGATCCTCAGCTGTGTAAGCTGACATAGGGCCATCAAGTTCTGCCCTTAAGAGTATTAGATTTGTTTTATACATTAGGTCTTAATGTGACTGGAAGATATGCAATACAGAGTAACCTGGGAAGATTTATTTTAATGGACTGATTTATTCTTGGCCTTCTGGGATGTGCTCCTTTTGTGGCACTAAGTATACACAACAGTGTGCAGTGGGGGGAGTGAAGAATGACTTGTTTGAAGCTGTCTGATGCTATAAGGGGAATCTGTGATCGGGAGATACAGAACTGGGGGGTTAGTGGTTAGTTTGTATTCCATTTCTACTCTGACTTTTTAAGAGAATTCATGATCTCAACAATTTCTTAAGTAATCTATGTATCTAATCTACTCTATTTTATTATACAAGATCCAGCAGTAGTGATTCAAACTTAGGGACCATGTTTGAGAATCTTGTTAGTCTCTAAGGTGCCACACGTACTCCTTTTCTTTTTGCGAATACAGACTAACACGGCTGCTACTCTGAAACCTGCTTAAACACAGTTTCAACATGGTTCCAGCAAAATGGTTCTAGCATAGCCGGGGGATCAACCTGTTTTAGGAGGAAAAAAAGTATAAACTATGTTGTATGCTAGATAAGTCAACAAGATCAGCCACCAAAAGTAGCAAAGTATGAGCAAAACATTTAATAACATGCACAATATTTATAAAGAAATATAAAGATTTTTTAAAAAAAGAAAAGGAGTACTTGTGGCACCTTAGAGACTAACAAATTTATTAGAGCGTAAGCTTTCGTGAGCTACAGCTCACTTCATCGGATGCATTTTAGCTTATGCTCTAATAAATTTGTTAGTCTCTAAGGTGCCACAAGTACTCCTTTTCTTTTTGCAAATACAGACTAACACGGCTGCTACTCTGAAACCAAAGATTTTTTAAAAGCTCTAAGCTGCAGAGAATTTTGTGATGAGGCACAATTATGTGGCCATCATCTCAATAGTTTTTAGTTCAGTTGACTTATTTTATGGAGCTATCCATTCTCATGAAAGCAGCATCTCCCAGATGCTGGATCACAACCACCTGGTCAGAACTTTTTCAAGTAAGATGCACTTAAACATGATAAAAATCAGCAAACACTTCCAGAAACTGAAAAATCAGCGTGTTGATCCTGTGTCACTGATAAATAGACTGCCTTGGATAATCTTCCATCATGTTTGTTGTTGAAAGGGCTACACAGAAGACACTTGCTCAAGTACATGGATTCATTAGCTAAAGAAATCTATTTCATACTGAGACTGTCCTTTGTTTGGAAACAGCAGGATTTTTTTTTTCTTTTATCACATCAGACTGGGAGTTTACCCTCCAGCAAGAAACTGTCAGCTCTTTTTGTTGTCTCTTGTACTTTCTACTGTATCACAACATCTTTGAGCCTATCAGACAGTAACAGAGCATATCATATGAATTACTCAAGACCCTTCACAGTATGTTCCTTCAGTATTATGATGTCCTTACCAAATACACAGTCTCTTCTTTAGGAACGAAAATGTGGGCAGCTGGAACTGTGACATGACTTGTCCTCATCAGAATAAACCATGACATATTCAGGTTTCAGAGTAGCAGCCGTGTTAGTCTGTATTCGCAAAAAGAAAAGGAGTACTTGTGGCACCTTAGAGACTAACAAATTTATTAGAGCATAAGCTTTCGTGAGCTACAGCTCACTTCATCGGATGCATTTGGTGGAAAAAACAGGGGAGATTGATATACACACACAGAGAACATGAAACAATGGGTTTATCATACACACTGTAAAGGGAGTGATCACTTAAGATAAGCCATCACCAGCAGCGGGGGTGGGGGAAGGAGGAAAACCTTTCATGGTGACAAGCAAGGTAGGCTATTTCCAGCAGTTAACAAGAATATCTGAGGAAGAGTGGGGAGTGGGGTGGGGTGGAGAAATAACATGGGGAAATAGTTTTACTTTGTGTAATGACTCATCCATTCCCAGTCTCTATTCAAGCCGAAGTTAATTGTATCCAGTTTGCAAATTAATTCCAATTCAGCAGTCTCTCGTTGGAGTCTGTTTTTGAAGCTTTTTTGTTGAAGGATAGCCACTCTTAGGTCTGTAATCGAGTGACCAGAGAGATTGAAGTGTTCTCCAACTGGTTTTTGAATGTTATAATTCTTGACGTCTGATTTGTGTCCATTCATTCTTTTACATAGAGACTGTCCAGTTTGACCAATGTACATGGCAGAGGGGCATTGCTGGCACATGATGGCATATATCACATTGGTAGATGCGCAGGTGAACGAGCCTCTGATAGTGTGGCTGATGTGATTAGGCCCTATGATGGTGTCCCCTAAATAGATATGTGGACAGAGTTGGCAACGGGCTTTGTTGCAAGGATAGGTTCCTGGGTTAGTGGTTCTGTTGTGTGGTGTGTGGTTGCTGGTGAGTATTTGCTTCAGCTTGGGGGGCTGTCTATAAGCAAGGACTGGCCTGTCTCCCAAGATCTGTGAGAGTGATGGGTCGTCCTTCAGGATAGGTTGTAGATCCTTGATGATGCATTGGAGAGGTTTTAGTTGGGGGCTGAAGGTGATGGCTGGTGGCGTTCTGTTATTTTCTTTGTTGGGCCTGTCCTGTAGTAGGTGACTTCTGAGTACTCTTCTGGCTCTGTCAATCTGTTTCTTCACTTCACATGGTGGGTATTGTAGTTGTAGGAATGCATGATAGAGATCTTGTAGGTGTTTGTCTCTGTCTGAGGGGTTGGAGCAAATGCGGTTCTATCGTAGAGCTTGGCTGTAGACAATGGATTGTGTGGTATGATCTGGATGAAAGCTAGAGGTATGTAGGTAGGAATAGCGGTCAGTAGGTTTCCAATATAGGGTGGTGTTTATGTGACCATCACTTATTAGCACCGTAGTGTCCAGGAAGTGGATCTCTTGTGTGGACTGGTCCAGGCTGATGTTGATGGTGGGATGGAAATTGTTGAAATCCTGGTGGAATTCCTCAAGGGCTTCTTTTCCATGGGTCCAGATGATGAAGATGTCATCAATGTAGCGCAAGTAGAGTAGGGGCATTAGGAGACGAGAGCTGAGGAAGCGTTGTTCTAAGTTAGCCATAAAAATGTTGGCATACTGTGGGGCCATGCGGGTACCCATCGCAGTGCTGCTGATTTGAAGGTATACATTGTCCCCAAATGTGAAATAGTTATGGGTGAGGACAACGTCACAAAGTTCAGCCACCAGGTTAGCCGTGACATTATCGGGGATACTGTTCCTGACGGCTTGTAGTCCATCTTTGTGTGGAATGTGGGTGTAGAGGGCTTCTACATCCATAGTGGCTAGGATGGTGTTTTTAGGAAGATCACCAATGGACTGTAGTTTCCTCAGGAAGTCAGTGGTGTCTCAAAGATAGCTGGGAGTGCTGGTAACGTAGGGCCTGAGGAGGGAGTCTACATAGCCAGACAATCCTGCTGTCAGGGTGCCAATGCCTGAGATGATGGGGCGTCCAGGATTTCCAGGTTTATGGATCTTGGGTAGCAGATAGAATACCCCAGGTCGGGGTTCCAGGGGTGTGTCTGTGCGGATTTGTTCTTGTGCTTTTTCAGGGAGTTTCTTGAGCAAATGCTATAGTTTCTTTTGGTAACTCTCAGTGGGATCAGAGAGTAATGGCTTGTAGAAAGTGGTGTTGGAGAGCTGCCTAGTAGCCTCTTGTTCATACTCCGACCTATTCATGATGACGACAGCACCTCCTTTGTCAGCCTTTTTGATTATGATGTCAGAGTTGTTTCTGAGGCTGTGGATGGCATTGTGTTCTGCATGGCTGAGGTTATGGGGCAAGCGATGCTGCTTTTCCACAATTTCAGCTCGTGCACGTCGGCGGAAGCACTCTATGTAGAAATCCAGGCTGCTGTTTCGACCTTCAGGAGGAGTCCACCCAGAATCCTTCTTTTTGTAATTTTGGTAGGAAGGTCTCTGTGGGTTAATATGTTGGTCAGAGGTGTGTTGGAAATATTCCTTGAGTCGGAGACGTCGAAAATAATATTCTAGGTCACCACAGAACTGTATCATGTTCGTGGGGGTGGAGGGGCAAAAGGAGAGGCCCCGAGATAGGACAGATTCTTCTGCTGGGCTAAGAGTATAGTTGGATAGATTAACAATATTGCTGGGTGGGTTACGGGAACCACTGTTGTGGCCCCTTGTGGCATGTAGTAGTTTAGATAGCTTAGTGTCCTTTTTCTTTTGTAGAGAAGCAAAGTGTGTGTTGTAAATGGCTTGTCTAGTTTTTGTAGAGTCCAGCCACGAGGAAGTTTGTGTGGAAGGTTGGTTCTTTATGAGACTATCCAGTTTTGAGAGCTCATTCTTAATCTTTCCCTGTTTGCTGTAGAGGATGTTGATCAGGTGGTTCCGCAGTTTCTTTGAGAGCGTGTGGCACAAGCTGTCAGCATAGCCTGTGTGGTATGTAGATTGTAATGGATTTTTTACCTTCAGTCCTTTCGGTATAATGTCCATCTGTTTGCATTTGGAGAGGAAGATGATGTTTGTCTGTATTTGTGCGAGTTTTTTCATGAAGTTGACAGATTTCCACTCTATACGGCTAAATTCAGTGTCTTGCATAATGACAGGTTTCAGAGTAGCAGCCGTGTTAGTCTGTATTCGCAAAAAAGAAAAGGAGTACTTGTGGCACCTTAGAGACTAACAAATTTATAAGAGCATAAGCTTTCGTGAGCTACAGCTCACTTCATCAGATGCATTTGGTGGAAAAAACAGAGGGGAGATCTCACAGATCTTGGGAGACAGGCCAGTCCTTGCTTACAGACAGCCCCCCAGTCTGAAGCAAATACTCACCAGCAACCACACACCACACAACAGAACCACTAACCCAGGAACCTATCCTTGCAACAAAGCCCGTTGCCAACTCTGTCCACATATCTATTCAGGGGACATGATCATAGGGCCTAATCACATCAGCCACACTATCAGAGGCTTTTTCACCTGCACATCTACCAATGTGATATATGCCATCATGTGCCAGCAATGCCCTCTGCCATGTACATTGGTCAAACTGGACAGTCTCTATGTAAAAGAATGAATGGACACAAATCAGACGTCAAGAATTATAACATTCAAAAACCAGTTGGAGAACACTTCAATCTCTCTGGTCACTCGATTACAGACCTAAGAGTGGCTATCCTTCAACAAAAAAGCTTCAAAAACAGACTCCAACGAGAGACTGCTGAATTGGAATTAATTTGCAAACTGGATACAATTAACTTCGGCTTGAATAGAGACTGGGAATGGATGAGTCATTACACAGAGTAAAACTATTTCCCCATGTTATTTCTCCCCCCTACCCCACCCCCCACTCTTCCTCAGATATTCTTGTTAACTGCTGGAAATAGCCTACCTTGCTTGTCACCATGAAAGGTTTTCCTCCTTCCCCCCCCCCCTGCTTTTGGTGATGGCTTATCTCAAGTGATCACTCTCCTTACAGTGTGTATGATAAACCCATTGTTTCATGTTCTCTGTGTGTGTATATCAATCTCCCCTCTGTTTTTTCCACCAAATGCATCCGATGAAGTGAGCTGTAGCTCAGAAAAGCTTATGCTCTAATAAATTTGTTAGTCTCTAAGGTGCCACAAGTACTGCTTTTCTTTTCATGACATATTCAGTATACATAAGAAAGTAAATTGAACAGCCTGTATTTTTCTATTAGTCATGTTGGTTAGAGATTAGTTGGTACTTTGCTCAATGAGGACTACATAATTACATAGATAGACTGATAGATTCGGGGCTAGGTTGATAGATAGCTTTGTCATGTTTTTTCTGGAAAAGTCATACAGCTCTTGTTTCCTCTAAGGTGAAGTTGATTAAATATTGCTATACATATGACATTGATATAGATACTTACCACTTTGGTAGCAGAAAGGGAAATGGTGCCATTTTCAACTGTTTATCAGTATTTATTCATATGGTAAACTCATTTATTAAAGTGGCCATTTTCCTTTTCCTCAAAGCAAATTATATTACAATGTTAAAGGAAACACAAGCAATCTATTTAATAAATGTGCATCCGCATGTGTTCATTTTGACATAAATCTGGTTAAAAATCCTTGCATATGTAATATCCCTTCAAATATTATTATTAATTATTATTGTATTATTTTATTTATTATTATATATTTATTTATTATTACTGTGATCAAGCCTGTATTGCTCATCCAGGTCCTGTTGTGCTGGGCAATACTCAAACATAGAGCAAATGACACCCTGCCTCCAAGACCTTACAATATAATATCTAATTGAATTTTTACTCAAGAGGAGTGGGGTGCTGTTCATCTACGTTTCTGGGCCAACCCAGAGCAGCACCATTAAGGGATGAACGCTAACGTGTCTGGACAGGAAACATGGGAGGGGTATTTTTAAATAAGAAACTATTTCAATCGTATGTTTTAAAAATGCTAAAATATGTATTTCAATTAATTTTGTAAAAGCATTTATTTTTCTTCAAGAACGCAAGCGTTTTGGAACAGGGCACTAATAGTAGTTTAGAAAACTTATGTTTTGTGCAGCACCATATATGCAGGTTTGACAGTGCTATTAATATTAATAAGAACCTTAATTAAGCTGAATTTTGGGGTTGGGCTAAAGTTTGTGTCCACTGGTTGATTTTGACCTTTTTTAAAAAAAATGGGGGGAGAGGGAAATGGTTATATGGCTTCTGTTATTTCTTCTTTGTTTTCTGGATTTTATTCAGTGAAAAGGTGGGCATACCAAGCACAGGTGTTTTGTGAACCTTCTGCATACAGCTAATTTCTGACCTGCAACCTCCTTGTTACTATATACCAATCACGTACATCTGAGATTTCCAGTTATACTGAATTGTGCCAAGTAGAAGAATAGTGTTTTTATACAGAGCGATGTCAGCTGGTGTCAACAATTAACACAACAAACCCATTTCACTAATGACAAAATCCGTGGTTGAACTCTCATCTCCAGTGATCTGGTGTGTTGATTCATTGTGCTATTTCACATAAATAATCACTCTTCACAATTTCTAATGTGGAAGGATTTTAAAATCAGTTATTTTCTTTCACAACGTTATGTTTGAGGTTCTATCAGCCAGAATTGGAATCTGTCTAAATTACACTACTTCTTTTAAAAGCCCTCACATTTGACACTTTTAATGTTGATATGATGACATTCTGGTTTGTCTAGTGTGATCTTTAAATGCAGGCTCTATTCACTGAGTTGCACAAACCTAGCTCACCCATTGCTTCTGCTGGTACTACAGAGAAAAGTTAATTAATCTACATGAGGTGTAGAAATAAGCAGCTTAGCTCTGGAATGAGGAGGCTCAACTCTCATTGAAGTCCATGGGAGTTGCACACATGCCAGCAATGAACTGAATCCCAGTATCTATCAAATGTGCATCATTATAGTGAAGATATGACTTGATGCTGGTTAATTCTGATCAAATTCAGTTTTCTGATTGGCCAAATCTCAGGAAGCACCAGAAAATGTACCCAGTTTGGCACTGTATACTGTATTACTGTCGCTACCGAATTCTAAATCTGAACTTTCCCCAAGTGTGAGGATGGTCAGACCTGGAGTTTTGGTTTGGTCCATTATTATAGAGAGGTTGCAGCCATGGTCTCATTGAAAGGCTGATTTTTTAACCCTTTGTAAATCACATACAAAAAAAGCTTAATGCTTTCAAATTTGGGGGAGGTTAGTGTCTTTGAGATTGATTTACAGGTGCAAGTTTATAAATGATGAACCTACAACTATGGGGCATGACACTGAGAGACTTTTGTTCAGGTACAATGAAATAACCTCCCTATGATCCACATGCAAGACCAACTTTCTCCACCAGTTCCCCTCTCCCAATATGCTGAGGTTCTGTGGAAGGTTCAGAGAGGCCTTCAAGCCTCCTTTGTTGTCTAAGGGTATCTAGCTTTGGGCACATTATCCCACCCTGAGTCTTCAGGGAGAGGCTGGTTGGTCCTCCTTGTGGCTTCTGTGCAATGGGTGACTTGCTCAACCCCTCTTTTTGTAGGAACAGATTCCAGAAGGCTCTTAAATGTTTATACTGCAATAAAAGAGCCTTGACCTGGCTGTTGCTGGTCAGATCAGTTGACTCTGGCTCACAGGGCTTAGGGTGCAGGGCTAAAAATTGCAATAGAGACATTTTGGTGTGGGCTGGAACCCAGGCTCTGAGACCCCCTTCCCCCAAGACGGGAGGACAGGGGCACTGGAACGGGGGGCCATGGCGCCATCACTTTTTACCTGCCTTAAGGGCAAATGACAGGGGGAGGGGAAGGAGAG
Organism: Dermochelys coriacea; assembly: GCF_009764565.3. NCBI lineage: Eukaryota > Metazoa > Chordata > Testudines > Dermochelyidae > Dermochelys > Dermochelys coriacea. Next base: position 156,650,204 of record NC_050069.1, on the reverse strand, counting down.
GAGCAAGGATGGGGCCTTGGGAGGAAGAGGTAGAGTGAGGACAGGCCACAGTTCAGGCACTGGTGGCCCCTCCCGCACTTCTAGGGAGCTTCCGGTGCTCCTGTGGGAGGGTCTCAAAGTCTGGACTCCCACTTGAGCTTGAATACAAACACTGCTATTTTTAGCCCCGCAGCTTGAGCTCCACAAGCCTGAGTCAACAGACCTAGGCTCTGAGCATTGCTACTGGCTTTTTACTGCAATGTAGATGCACCCCTACAGCCCAACAGCTGCCAGTGCTACTGGCCCTTTAACTCACTCAGATGCCGAGATAACCCGGGCTGTCTTCTGCTGACAGGAAAGTCCCATGACAGAGACACTTTGCCAGGCATGTTCATCAAAGAAGATGTTCCCCAAAACAAAAATACCAAACATAGCATGATCCCTGAAGCAAAATCAGGAAAAATAAATTGACTGTAAGGAGAAGTATTTGAAATAAAACCCGGTAAGTAGGCTGCAGCTAATATTTTTTCTGTATAAATAACATTGAACCTGCTCGTTTTCAGTTGCTCCCTGCTAGCTGTTCCAATAGAGAATTAGATTCTATCTGATAGCAGTATGGCATTGCTAGGCAGTGTTGCTAGGCAGCATCGTGTGCTACATATGGGTGGTCAGCCACCCCTGTGTGACAGTAAAGAATTAAATTAATTTTGTGTACATTACAAATATTTTTTGCTTTAATTCTGTATTGAAATAACTATGTAGCAGATTAGGAATAAATGAAAACCACTTAGAGAGGTGTAAGCAAATTGTACACTATGGGCTTGATCCTGCCCGCACTGAAGTCAATGGTATAACTCCCAGTGACTTCAGCAGAGCAGGATCAGGTGCTGTGCTGGTAAGTGCAGCTGGCTGTGCCTCTCCAAGCATGAGATTTAGTGCGCAGGCTGTTCAGTTTCTAGACTTGTTCTTTGCTGCAAGCCTCACTGCCTGCCAAAAAAACGAACAAAAAAACAAACAAACCAAAAAACCAAATGAAAATAACAAGTAGAAATTCTGATGTTGAGTATTATTATTATTACTTATTATACCATAGCACCTAAGAGGTCCAATGATGGACCAGGACCCCATTCTGCCAGGGACTGTACAAATACAGAATGAAAAAAAAGGCCCTAACTTCAAGGATCTTACAATTTAAGTATAAGACAAGAAACAGTTACAGATGGAGGGGGGAGTATAAGGAAACAATGAGACAATATTGGTAATAGGCACTGATTACATAAATTGAATTAGAAAAATAGCCCCATCTTCAATTTATGGTAAGGAATGAGCTTTAAAAACAATTTGCTTCTTTTAAAAGCCTTAATTTTTAATTCTGCCCAAATTCAGTGTCTGGAGCAATGCCGAGATGAAGGCAGGTTCATGAATATGTCCTATCCTAACACAAACCCTTATCCAGCGTTTGTTCCTAGTTAGAAGTGAGGTGTTTCCATTAGGACTGTCAAGCGATTAAAAAAATTAATCGCACGATTAAAAAAAATTTATTGTGATTAATTGCATGATTAATTGCACTGTTAAACAATAATAGAATACCATTTATTTAAATATTTTTGGATGTTTTCTGTTTTTTCTTATATATTGATTTCAATTACAACACAGAATACAAAGTGTACAGTGCTCACTTTATATTTATTTTTTATTACAAGTGTTTGCACTGTAAAAAACAAAAAGAAACAGTATATTTCAATTCACCTAAAACAAATACTGTAGTGCAATCTCTTTAGCATGAAAGTTGAACTTACAAATGTAGAATTCTGTACAAAAAATAACTGCATTCAAAAATAAAACAATGTAAAACTTTAGAACCTACAAGTCCACTCAGTCCTGTTTCTTGTTAGGTCAATCGCACAGACAAACAGGTTTGTTTACATTTGCAGGAGATAATACTGTCCGGTTCTTGATTACAATGTCACCTGAAAGTGAGAACAGGCATTCCCATGGTACTGTTGCAGCCGACATTGCAAGATATTTACATGCCAGATGCACTAAAGATTCATAGGTCCCTTCATGCTTCAACCACCTTTCCAGAAGACGTGCGTCTATGCTGATGATGGGTTCTGCGCGATAACGATCCAAAGCAGAGCAGACCAATGCATGTTCATTTTCATCATCTGAGTCAGATGCCACTAGCAAAAGGTTGATTGTCTTTTTTGGTGGTTCTGGTTCTATAGTTTCCGCATCGGAGTGTTGCTCCTTTATGACATCTGAAAGCATTCTCCACACCTCGTCTCTCTCAGATTTTGGAAGGCACTTCATATTCTTAAACCTTGGGTTGAGTGCAGTATCTATCCTTAGAAATTTTACATTGGTACCTTCTTTGCATTTTGTCAAATCTACTGTGAAAGCGTTCTTAAAATGAACATGTGCTGGTCATCGTCCGAGACTACTATAACATGAAATATATGGCAGAATGTGAGTAAAACAAAACAGGAGACATACAATTCTCCCCCAAGGAATTCAGTCACAAATTTAATTAACGCATTATTTTATTAACAAGCATCATCAGCATGGAAGCATGTCTTCTGGAATGGTGGCAGAAGCATGAAGGGCTATATGAATGTTTAGCGTATCTGGCACATAAACACCTTGCAGTGCCAGCTACAAAAGTCACTTTCAGGTGACATTGTAAATAAGAAGCGGTCAGCAGTATCTCCCATAAATGTAAACAAACTTGTTTGTCTTAGCAATTGGTTGAACTAGAAGTAGGACTGAATGGACTTGTAGGCTCTAAAGTTTTGCATTGTTTTGTTTTTGAGTGCAGTTATGTTACAAAAAAACAAACAAACATGCAGCCTAGAGGATGATTTGGAAATCAATTCCTCAGAGGCAAGGAGAATTAGAAGTGCCCTGGCGGGTTTTTAGTTACGGATATCCTTCCTATTTCAAGGATGGATGATTTGTATTTTGGGTGGATCCTAAAACTACTGAAACCTCATTACTGGCTTTTTATGAATAATTTTTTTGCTAACAATGTTATCTGTGTGCAAAAAAGTTTGCCAGCAAGTGATCATTCCAATTTTCTTTAAAAAACCCCATGAACTGCAACTCATTTTCTGCAGATATTGTGACATAAAGAAACACCTTGCGGTCTTTTCTGGGGCTAACATCAGACCAGATAGACAATGAAGTCAAAAGAACAGTTATTTTGTAGTGTGAGACTTTCAACTGCAGAGCCTGTTTTGGAGCAAATTCTGGGCATGTATGATAAAAGGCAGATTGCCAAAGATTCTAATCACAGGGTGCTCTGAGACAATGGGTCTGACAAAATAAAAGCTTTTAGTGACTGAATTAAGGATGCTTTATTAGAACAACCATCTGCCCATCCATATTCAGCCAGAGACTGGTCAACATATTTCAAGTAATAGTCAACTATGAAATTGGTGAATCTTCATGTTACTTGGAATTTATGTTTGCTCCATATCCAAAATATACATTGGAACTGAAATTTGTCTTGACAAATACCCACAACTTAGGCCAGTATCAGATCTTCCCTGAGACCGTTGTAAATGTAAGGTTTACTTCCACTGTCTCCAAGGTGCACAGTATACAAATGGAGTTAACTGACTGTTGATTGCAGATGTCACAGCCAAGTGGAATGTCACCTACGACATGCTTGGACATGTGCTGGAAAATGAATAGGATCTCATTTTTTTAATGTCCCACTAGAATCTCTCAGAAATTGTAATTCTAGTGCTGAAGGAATAAGAATAAACCAGAAAAATAACCTTTGATCAAGCCTATTTTTGTCTACATGTACACTTTGTTCTCAGTAAGCTGGGGTGTAAATCTACCCCGCATTAGCCTGCCATGTGCTAAGTGTCCATGTGGACCCTGCTACAGCACCCTCAAATTCCCTAGTGCACTTTGATCCACCCCATTTTCCATTTCAATGTTAGAACTCACAACATACGTTCTCTAAAACACCCCAGAGGTCTTGCAGCTAAACCAGAGAGCAGATTTGACATTCCTGATATTTCTAAGATAGAAAAACACAAGGGGGAAAAATACTTTAAAACCCCCCCAATAAACCAAAAACCCTTTCAGGCCTTTTGTTTATCTAGCATAAGGAGCAAACGAGGACACAATCTAAAAACTAACAGGCAGATTAGCTGTAAACCCCACAGGATCTGAGTTTCTTAGGCACTTTGCAGATACAATGCTATGTCTTCATTGTAAAAAATAAGTATCTTTTTACAAGGAGATACTTAACAGAAGTTAGTTATCTAGATGTAAAATCCTAGTGGAGACAAGGCACAGGTAGTTTGTACTTGGATGTATCTAACCCATGTAACTAGCCCTTCTGGATATAGACTACCTTGATGAGCTGCTTTGAGATAAAAACTGTGCATTGTCTATAGTAGGATTTTACATTGAACTGGCTATCTCAAGTAAGTTACCTTGGTGTAAGACATACCTTTATTGCAGTGAAGACATGGTCTTAGTCAGACTAGGCTTACTAAAGTTTGCAGGCAATTTACCAAGGCATGTAGATATGTGTGTACTTTAGGAAGCTTGCACTGCTCTAAAAATGTACAGTGCGTGAGCTTTGAGAAATTGTTGTATATAAAATCATCTAATCTCCACACTTAGAAAAATACTGTGACACGCCCAGAGAGTTGCACTCCTCCTCCATGACATCCACAAAGAAAAAGTGGCTCTCTGATTAACAGTTGCATGATGGAGAAGAGAAGGAAAAATACGGTGTATTATTGGTAATTCCTGAGTCCAATGGCTGGAGAAATATATCATGAAAACACATGGATCCCCGTCAGAGCATCCCATATTACATTTACAGTCTCCTCAAATACTTGGCCCGGAAAAAGCCTGGGAGAAGGAATTAAATGGTTAAAATGGCTGAACTGCAAGCTGTGAAATGCCTCACGTGACTCAATGGCTTTATTGTATGCAGTGTTGTAGCCGGACGAGGTGGGTAAGATAATATCTTTTATTGGTCCAACTTCTGTTGATGAGAGAGACAAGCTTTCAAGCTTACACAGAGTTCTTCTTCTGGTCTGGGAAATGTATTCAAAGGGTATTGTGATGCTGGCAGCCAGGTATCAGCTCTTGCTCAGACTGCAGGCACTAGCTGAGAAACTTGTGGCTGGAGACCACACCATGTCACGTGTATGTTAGTTTTGCTCAAAATAGATATTAATCTTGTAAGAATGTATTTAGTGTTTAGTTTCTATGAAATGCTTGTAAACTGCTGCATACATTAACCTCACTTGTAATGTCGGTATTCCATGCTATAAGAAAATATGCAAATTTTGCGTTATAACTTTAAAACGTTGGCCCTGCACTTGTGAACTCAGGTACAGGAACCCCTCTCCACTCCCATCCCCACCCCCTGCCCTGCCTCTCCACCCTCCATCCATCCAAAAGGGCTATCAAAATCAGATGGGTCATCAAGAATCATCACAATACAAATGATTGGTTAATGACCTTATCACAGCTGGGAAATGCTACATGCAAAGAAGCTTGTCCGGTGGACTTGGAAGCTGAATGAAGGAAATAAAACAAAGTCACAGGACATTTTTCCATCCTTTTGGCTGTTTGAACTCTGAAGGGCCAGAGACTCTAAACTGAAGCCAGAGATCCCCAGGGGTTGCCTCCTAGGTCTACCCTGAAAGACACTTTGAATTGACAAAAAGAACGAGGAGTACTTGTGGCACCTTAGAGACTAAATTCATTTGTTAGCCTCTAAGGTGCCCCAAGTACTCCTCGTTCTTTTTGCTGATAGAGACTAACACGGCTACCACTTTGAATTGACAGATCACTACAACTCTGTCACTCTTAGGATTTAGATGGTAACTCATTGATGTGTATGTTTGATTGCTATAACCTCTCTTATTTCTTTTTCCTGGTTGATAAACTTTTAGATATTTTATTACAGGATTGGCTACAGGTGTGGTCTTTGATGTAAGATCTAGGGTACAAATCGATCTGGGGGTAAGTGACTGGTCTCTTGGGACTGGAAGGAACCTGAATGTTGTGTGATTTTTGGTGTAAGTGACCATTTATCACTGAGTCCAGGTCTACATGACACACTTACTTTGGTATAACTACGTCGCTGAGTGACTTTAACCCCCCATGAAGACAGCGCTATGTTGGCAGGAGAGCTTCTGCTTCTGACATACCTACCCCTTCTGGCACAGCTGGCATTATTAAGTTGTCAGGAGAGCTCTCTCCTGTTGGCTTAGAGTGTCTTCACCAGAAGCGCTACAGAAGCCCAGCAGCTGTGGCGATGCAAGTTTGTAGTGCCCTAAGTCCAGTTTATATGGGTGGTGAGACTGGAAAGTCTAAGGGGACTGTCTGTGACTCCATGGTAAGACTGTTACATTGATACAAGAATTCACATTTGTTATTGGCTTGGTGAAATCTAATTATAGAACCTACCATCAGTTTGGTGTGTCTGCCCGGAACCATTCCAGACAGCATAACAGGTATGTCTACACTACAATTAGACGCCAGCAGTTGGCCCGTGCCAGCTGATTAGGGCTTGCTGGGGTTGGGCGAAGGGGCTGCTTAATTGGGGTGTAGACTTCCAGGCTTGGGCTGCAACCTGAGATCTGGGACCCTCCCATCTTGCAGGGTCATAGAACCCAGGCTCTAGCCTGAGCCCAAATGTCTACACCGCAGTGAAACAGCCCCTGAGCCCAGTCCCACAAGCCCTAGTCAGCTGGCACAGGCCAGACATGGGTTTTTAATTGCAGTGTAGACATAGCCAGTGTTACAGCTAAATATAAGGTGGAACATTATCTAGCATAAGTAGTTAACACATATTTCAAAGAATCATGCAAGGTAAAGTGGCTTGTTAACACCTCTTCAGTCATGGGGGGCGGGGGGAAAGCTGGGGGGGGGTAGGATTAGTGGTTTATAGATTGTTGTAATAAACGATAAATTCAGTGTCTCAGTTCAGTCCATGATTTTTAGTGTCTAGTAAAGTTATGAATTTAAGCTCCCAGGCTTGTCTTTTGAACGTGTTGTGGAGGTTTCCTTTAAGGATGAGGACTGAGAGGTCAGGTATAGAGTGATCGTTTTGTGGATAGTATTCACCCACAGGTAATACGGTGTTTTTGTCTTTTAACATTTTTCTGTGTGAGTTCATTAGCATGTATAGTGATTATCTGGTTTCAGCCACATAGTTTCTATTGGGGCATTTAGTGCATTGGATGAAATATGCCACATGTTGTAATAGGCACGTGTAGTACCGATGGATTTTTAAAGGTATGTTGTATGGGCTAGTGATCATTATAGCAGTGGAGATATGTATCTGTTGTTTCCAGCAGGGTATGGTACTGCTTTAAGTTGGTTTGTTCTGGTCTGTGGGGAACTTGCTTCTGAGGATGAGCTTGGAGAGGCTGAGGGATTGTTTGAAGGCCAGAAGAGGGGGTTTCAGAAAATATTTCTTTAAGGTTCCCATTGGGTATGGGTTGTAATTGCTTGATTATACCCTATATGGGTTCCAGTGTGGGGTTGTAGGTGACAACTCGGGGTTTGTGGTCAGAAGGGTTTATTTCTGCACTGAAGCAGGTTCTCATGGGGTATTTGTGTGGCCCATTCCATGATGCAATCTATTTCTCTAGTGGAGTTTCCTTGTCTGGCAAAGACAGTTTTAAGTGTGTTAAGGAGAATATCCTAGACTTTCTCCTTGAAGTCTATTCTGTGGTATCTGAGTGCCTCGCAGTAGATACCAGATTTCTTGCTGTGTTTGGGGTGGTTACTGGATTGGTTGTACATAGTTGGCGGTAGGGTTCCATTTTTTAAGCTGATCATGGTGTCCAGGAAGTTGATGCTAGTGTGAGAGTATTCTAGAGAGAGCTGAATCGATGGGTGATGGTTGTGGTGGAAATCTGTGAGGGATTTTAGGTACTCTCTCCAGAAGATGAAAATATCATCAGTGTATCTCAGGCATATTATTGGTTTCATGGTGCATTTGTCCAGAGAGTCTTCTTCAAGGTGGCCAATGAAGAGGTTGACAATTAGGGAGCCATCCTAGTACCCATGGCTATTCCCATGGGTCTCCAATAGTTTGGAGACACCATTTTTGTTATTGTATGTAAATTGTTATGGGTTAGGATGAAATGGATGAGTTCAGCAATGTGTTTGGGATAAATATCTGAGTGTTGTCCATTATCTTGTAAATTTCTGAGGCTGACAGTAATGCCATCATGGTGAGGGATATTGTTGCATAAGGAGGTGACATCTGTGGTGGCAAGAATGGTGTTCTGAGGGAGGCTGTTAATGTTGCTGCATTTCTGGAGGAAGTAGGTTGTGTCCTGGAGGAAGCTGGCCCTTTGTGTGCTGAGTGGCCTGAGGATGGTTTCTATGAGTTCTGATATTCTTTCAGTAAGAGTGCTGGGACCAGATATGATGGGTCTGCCTGAGTTCCCTTGTTTGTGTATTTTGGGAAGCATGAAAAAGGTCCTTGTGGTGGGTTCATGGGAGATGAGTTTGTAGAGTTTCTCTTGAGTTTTTTGGGGAAGGATTTGATGTTATCCTTAAATTCCTGGGTAAATTATGGTGTGGTGCCTTCTTTGAGTTCTTTATAGTAGATGGTGTCAGAGAGTTGTCGGTTAGCCTTGTTAACGTATTCGTCACAATTGACAGCTACTGCTATGATGACCAACACCTCGCACAACACATCTTTCAAGATCCATGCATCCTACACATGGATGTCACAACATGTGGTGTACCTCATTCAGTGCAACTATGTGGGTGAAACCAATCACAACACTCGCAAATGAACTCACCCAGAAAGCTGATAAAAAGACAAAAATACCATACCATGTGTGAGTGAACGCTTCACAAAAAAACCACTCTATATCTGACCTCTCAGTACTCCTCCTCAGAGGAAACCTGCACAACACCTTCAATATTCAAACCTTGGATTTTAAATTCATAACTTTGCTAGATACTAAAAATCATCGACTGAATAGAGACACTTAATGTACGGCTTATTACTGTGAGACTGCATCCCATATTTGTCATAGTGATATTATTATAATATGGTTATGGCATAATTATGATGAATTTGTACAAGATAAGTCATGTGAGGTGTCATTGGAAAAATTATGATTTGCTGAATATGATTGTCCTATTTGTATGCATGTATCATTTTTGTATCTGAAGTTATGAATATTGACTATGCACCTGTATTTTACATGTAGTCACACCTGGGTAATACCCACTAGTCTAAATAGCTAGTTGTAAAGGGCCTATTTAGGTAATGGGCACTGGAAAGAACAGTAGGCCTTAGGAGAAGCTTATCCCCCACTGGGTGAGCCTTCCTGAGAACGCTCTAGACAGCATGTAAGTAATGGCTGCTATGACTCTACAAGGACATGTGACCAGGCAACATGATTCTGGACTCCATCTTGGGATGTCATTATTTTTCCACAAACTGGTCTGGAAACCAAGTTTTGAAACAAAGGGTTTCCGCCATATGCTAAAGCTATATAAGGCAGGGAGTGACATCATCTGGGGTTTTTCACTATCACTACCCACACAAGAAGACTCCTGAAAACATCTGAGGAAAGACTGAACTGGGGGAAGTGCTGGACCCAAGATAAAGGGATTTCTAATCTGTGTATGAAACACATGAGGATTCTAAGCTGCAAAGCAAATGTCACTTGTGCCTTCAGAATCTACAGGTCTGTCTGTACTATCAGTTAGGATGCGAATCTGCTATTCATATCCAATCTATCTAGCATATTAAACTTAGGTTCCATTTTTGTTTATTTGCTAGGTAATCTGCTTTGATCTGTTTGCTATCACTTATAATCACTTAAAATCTATCTTTTGTAGTGAATAAACTTGTTTTTGTTTTAATCTAAACCAGTGAACTTTGACTGGAGTGTTTAGGGAAAATCTCTGCTTGGTTACCACAAGTATGCATTGTTCTCTTCACATTGAGGGAGAGGTGGACTGGGTATTAAACCCATATATTGGCCAGATTTGACCAGAGCAGGATGGTACTGCTCTAGGGTCCTAGGTTGGGAAGCTGGAGGTTAGAGAGTCTGTGTGTAACTGCAGCTGGGTTTGTCCCTACCTGTGTGAATGTTGGTAAAAGTGCAGGCTGGAGGGCTTTGCAGCTTGTCACAGCAGTACAGTGTGAGAGGGAGCTCAGGCTGGTGGGTTGGGGGCTCATTGCTACCCCAGGTCCAGGTGGCACTGTGGGGGGAACACGTCACAATTACGACCATCTATAACTCAATAAACCACCCCAGCATTTTTCCCCCATGACTGGAGGGGTGTTAGCTGGTCACTTCACCTTGAATTGTCCCTTGAAATATGTGTTTACTTATGCTAAACAATCTGTTCTGCCTTGTATTTAGCTGACACGCTGACTGAGTACCTTTCCCAGAGCTGAGGAAGAACTCTGTGTAAGCTGGAAAGCTTGTCTTTCTCACCAACAGAAGTTGGTCCAATAAAATACACTACCTCACCTACCTTGTGTCTCTCATTGGCTTTATTGTAAACTGGAAAAGTCATGGAATGAAAGTTGAGTTTTCATGTGCAAAGGCTCATTTTTCACTTTGTATTTAACAGTATCAGACTTCAGACTTGGTATTGCTAGTATAGTGCCTAATTAATACGTCTTTACCAAACATTTCCAACACCTGGTGTGACAGAGGAACTTTATGCAAAGAGACTCACTTCTGACTTTTCACACTTGATGCTGTTAGGTAAAACTGTTATTGCAAAGTCTCAATGCAACATCAGTGGTATACACTGAAAGACAAGTTTACCACTTCAAACAGGCTTTTATTGTCAAATATAAATCAACTTAAATTTTGCTTTAAAATGAGCTATGAAGAAAAGAATTATACTTAAAAATAATAATGATGCCTGTATCCTCTCAATTTTCCCCAGGCCTGACAATCTTTTGGCGCTTGCTGAACATAAATACAGAAAAAAATGGAAACATCCAGCTAATAATGTTCCCTGTTATGTCACAGCTCTACCAACACTCTTGTTATTCTTGCATATTTCAGAAATAAAGAGAGCTTTTTAGACAAAATTCTTTATTGAATTGGAATTAAGTTTTTACAAATGTATCAATAATTTAAGGGAAAAAACACGTAAGAAATTACCTAGGAGTCAGAGGGACCTACCAGCCTCTTCTGGGAGCCACCTGAGATAAGCACCGCCTGGAGCCTGCATCCTGCACCCTTTCCCGCACCCCAACTCCCTGCCCTAGCCCTGAGCCCCTTCCCATACTCCTAATCCCTTGGTCCCAGCCCAGATCCCCCTCCTGCACCTCAAACCCCTCATCCTCAGCCCTACACCAGATCTCACAACCCCAGCTGGAGCCCTCCCCTCTCCTCCCCTACAACCCAACCACCTTCCCCAGCCTGGAGCCCCCTCCCACACTCTGAACACCTTGGCCCCACCCCCCAGCCTGGAGCCCCCTCCTGCACCCCAAACCCCTAATCCCCAGCTCCACCCTAAACCCCGCATCCCCAGCCGGAGCCATCACTCCCACCACCACACCTCAACCCCTGCCCCAGCCCAGTGAAAATGAGCAAGTGAGCGAGGATGGGGGAGAGTGAGCACCGGAGGGAGGGAGATGGAATGAGCGGTAGGCAGGGCCTCAGGGCAGGGGCAGGGCAAGGGTGTTCGGTTTTCTGCAATCAGAAAATTGGCAAACCTATCCAGCAATGGAGTACTAATTTAGGGCAATTATTTTGATTAATGTATGTATTAATAAAATGTGCACATGTAGTAGAAGTAAGCAAATAACATATTGTGAATAATTTACTTGATTAATTTTGCCTCCATTTTTGCTTGCAGAATGTCTGCAAGCAGATCATATTTTTCTCATACTTATTCTTTATTCAGTTTTACTAAACAAATGTTTTTGCATTGTTTTAAAACTTTATGCATTAAAACGTTGACATTTTGTTATGAGTAATCTCTACTTGACACGTGACAGTCAAGTGGTTCTAGTTAGTTTTCATTGGTCACATAATTATATTGCTTCCACTGATAGAGGGGAAGACTGTAACTGTTTAAAACATAAGATGTAGGCTGAAGACACCACTGGGATTTTGAATCTCTAAGAGAGAGGGAGAGGTAGCAAGGGACGGTCGCAGTCGCAGGCAAAATTAGGTATTTTTTGAAAAATGCATACCTTTTCCTTTCTGTGAAAAGGTTGGCCTTTCCTGAGGCATCATTTCTAGACAAAATCAGTTCCTGTCAGATTTGTTGGCTGGGAGCAGAATTTAAATTTAATTTTCCCTCCTCTCAGTCACACTCAGTAGTTCTTTGCGTGTGCACGGTCCTAGTTCAATGGGTGTGTCAGCTCTTTGCCTGACTTATTTCACCATCTCTTTCAATAGGGCTCTGTTGAGTGTTTTTAGAAGTCCTGTCCTACTGCTGTGAAGCGGTGTCCCATCCTCTGTAAACTATCTGTGAGTACTCAGGTTGTGAACTTACAAGTCCATTTCCATGAGCAGCCATGTGAGAAAATTCTATATTGAATATCTGTGGGAAACGGTCACAAAATAGGGGCAAGCATGACTGAAGCAAATTCATCTTCACATGTTTTACCAATACTGGCGTGAAATTGTGTGGGGTAATCACCCAGCTTGAATCGACATATTAGAAATGCAAACAGAAAACATTAACCTTTCTCAGCCCGTATCTGCTTACCACAAATTCCTCCAGTCAGTCTAATTTTCACCCACACAATCGTTCAAATGGAAACTATGAAGAAGAGATCTCTCTCTGAGTAACAAATGAGGAGCTAGTCAGAGCATTTGCAGTTACCACTGATATGGAGATATGCTAACAATTTAAACCTTTTTAGAATCCTGAAGAGCCTCTGTGGCAGCCACAATCAAGCGTAACATGTTTTTCTGCAGCGTGAGCTCTGCTTTCAGCTCTAGATTTGATTCAATCTAGAATGGCTATTTTATCCTGTTCCATGATTGTAAATTACAGTTTAACTCCTAAGATGCATCAGTGTAGCTACCTCCTGTACACCTTACAAAGCCCTCAGGAGTCTTTCCTCAGGTCATTCTGCTTCAGAGACTGAGGCAAAAGGTCCTTCAGTCCTCTTGACTTCAGTGAGGCAAGATCAGGCTCAAAGTGTGCAGAGTCCTTCCCACAATGATTTTGGACCATATAAAGTTCATCAGGAGGAGCCTTTCTCTGAGTCCCAAATGTCCTGACAGTAATGGGATCCTAAACTGTATTATACTGTTCAGCCACAAGGTGGGGCTATGTATAAAATACCTTATTTAAGCTAACCTCACACATACCTGGCAGAGTATGAGCTCAAAGATGACATAAAAGTGTACATTGATACATACAGAGCAGTGACAGAAAAGAGACCCCAGCTACAAAAAGCAACCTCAACAGACCCACAACATCAAGAAGTTCTAAATTATGTTAGGGTCGGCTGGCCTAACCTAAAAGATGCTAAGAAAATGACAAGAGACTCCATTGTGTTACATGGACAATTGAGTCAGATAGACTCAAGATTAAAAGTGATTGCATTGTAATTTCAAATGAAATGAGAGGAGAATTCCTAAACCTCATCCCTGAGGGACATTAAGAATTAACTATATGCCATGAACAGGCCAAGAAATCAGCACGGTGACCAAGCATCAGCAGGGACATAAACAATAAAGTATCCATATGTGAACATTGCAGAACTGACAGACCAACACAGCACAAGAACCTTTAACAAGTCCCCTACCAGCCAGACCTTGGAAGAGACTAGCTGCAGATTTATGTGAATTCAGAGGTCATCATTACTGGTCATAGTGGACTATTTTTCCAGGTATATAGAAATAATGTACTTGAAAGACAAAACGTTGCAGTGTTATAGAGAAACTGAAGTGCACTTTTTCTCATTTTGGTATTCCAGTACAGCTCATGATGCACAATGGACCCCAATTCACTGCAGCAGAATTTAAGTAATTCCAAACAAAATATGATTTTGGTCATATTACTAGTAGCCCACATTATCCACAAGTGAATGGAGAGGCTGAGAGAGCCATACAGACAGCCAAGAAAATCCTACAGCAGGAAGATCCATTCCTTGCTCTTCTGAGTTACAGATCAACACTAATAGCAGCTACTGGACATAATCCAGCACCATTCCTGATGGGAAGACAACTCAGAACTTCTGTCCCAGATTTGTAAAAGAATCTATCTCCAAGGTGGCCAGACATGAAGAGAGCAGACAAATTGGATGAAAAGCTAAAAAAGCTTACAGACACTTTTACAACAGACACCACTTAGTTAGAGAACTGCTGGGTCTAGAATCTGGTGACCATGTTCATGTCAAATTGGACGGAGAAAAAGGATGGACAACTCCAGCTAAAGAATTCAGAGCCCTGATCATATGTGAGCAAGACAGACAGTGGAGAGTTCAACAAAACCATCAATACCTACATTTTGTTCCTCAGAAAAAACATTCAACAGAGTAAACTCTACAGATGGCAGATAGAGAACAAGTTATAGACTCAGAGATTCCAAACCAACCACAGCCAGTCATTGTAACTAATAGACAATCAGATGACCAAGTTGTTATGCGTTTTGGAAATGTAATTAGAAAACAAGTATCTGGAACTGGGGTACCACTGAGCCCCCTTGACCCACCAGTCTGGGCTCCCTTTACACTATACTGCTGTGACCAGCCTGCCAAGCCCTTTCCCAGGCTTCAGCCTGCACTATTACCAGTTCACATACAGGTAGGGACACACCCAGATGCAGTACATACAGATGCTGTGATCAGTTCTGCACTGGAAGACATAGCTAGGGCACCTCCCAGTTCCTAAGGCACACACCTCCTTTCTGGAATGTAAACCCAAAATTATACCCTCTTGCACTGCACAGAGAACTGTACAGCGTAAGCTCATGAAATTTGCCCCTCTCCCTCAATGTGGAGAGGATATACAACAGCTTTCTGCCCTGAGTTATGATTTACACACCCACTGGTTTTAGACAAAGCAAAAACAATTTATTAACTACAAAAGATAGATTTTAAGTGATTATAAGGGATAGCAAACAGATCAAAGCAGATTACCTAGCAAATAAACAAAACACACAAGCTAAGCTTAATATACTACATTGATCAGATATGAATGGCAAATTCTTACCCTAAATGATGATGCAAGCAGGCAGATTCTTAAGGCACAAGCTGCCTTAGCTTTGCAGCTTGGGTTTCCCAGGTGTTCCATTCACAGTCTAAAAATTCCTTTAGCCTGGATCCAGCACTTCCCCACAATTCAGTCTTTGTTCCCTAGGACCGGGTGTTTTCAAGAGTCTCTTTCGGTGGGGAGTCAGTGAAGAACCATGATGATGTCACTCCCTTGCCTCAAATAGCTTTTGCATATGGTGGGAACCGTTTGTTTCAAAGCTTGGTTCCCACATCAGTAAGTGGAAAAACACTGGTATTCCAAGATGGAGTCCAGCACCAGGTGACCTGGTCACATGTGCCTGTAGTGTCATAGTGGCCATGAGTTAGAGGCTGTTGGTAGTATCCTCAGGAAGGCCCCCTATGGGAGATAAACTTCTTATAAGGCCTATTGTTTTCCCTTCTCAGCCAATCATCTAGACTGAGTACATTCTGCCTAGTGGGCGTTCCCTAGGTATAAACCCATTTGTAATACAGATTTATAGTCAATATTCCTAACTTCACATACAAAAATGATACATGTATACAAATAGGATAATCATATTCAGTAAATCATACCTTTTCAATGATATTTTACGTGACCTGTCTTGCATAAAATACATCTTAGTTATGCCATAATCATATCATAATATCTCTGTGAAGAATATGGGTTGCAGTGTCACAGTAGGAATGTAGAACTTAAAGAGAGAGCTGTAATAGACTGCTAAACTGTATTATACTGGTCTGCCAATGTGTGTAAAACATCTTATTTAAGCTAACTTCAACCATACTTGGCAGAGCATTAAAGAATTTTATAGTGAGCACATCTGGTGTATATCTTGCTTCGATGGAAGCTCTGTAGCCAGTCCATATCTGGCACAGGAGCATGATATCAACCCATTCCAGTCACTGTCTTTGAGGAGACTTTTTCACTGTGCAGCTAAATTAGCCATGCACATATACAGGGCAAATCATTTGAATTATTGTGACTGATTGTGATCCACCCTTGCATGGGAGCATAGGGGGAAAGGGACACACAAGAAGCCCATGGAAGGAATAATCACAGTTTCTTTCCCTGGGCCCAGCACCTTTTGAAGTCAGAAACCTCTGATCAAAGTCACTATTTTACATCCACTTTGCACTTCCATTTTCTGATTCAGTAGCATTTCTACCTTCTTTGAACTGGGGTAAATGACTGCACTACTTACATGCTAGAAGATAATCAGGCTTCTTCTGAAGAGGGACCGCTTGACTCTTGCTTTTTTCTGTGAACAAAATACTTGAAAGGAAGTGCTGGAAAATTTTGGACCTCTGCATGGCTTGTGAAGCTTGGCCAGTGCACTAAGGGGATGAATCTTCGTTACCCTAATGAAGAAAGAATAGTAGTTACTTTGAATCAGAGTTGCTGTGTTGTGATGCACTATGACCATATGATTTATGATGTCCTTACCGCATTCTTTATGTACTTGGGTTTTGAGAACAATGTGAACATAAGAATGTAAGAATGGTCATACTGGGTCAGACCAAAGGTCCATCTATTCCAGAATCCTGTCTTCCGACAGCGGTCAATACCAGGTCCCCAGAGGGAATGAACAGAACAGGCAATCATCAAGTGATCCATCCCCTGCCACCCACTCTGGGAAACAGAGGCTAGGGACAGTATCCCTGCCCATCCTGGCTAATAGCCATTGATGAACCTATTCTCCATGAACTTATCTAGTTCTTTGTTCCACCATGTTATAGCCTTGGCCTTCACAACATCCTCTGGGAAAGAGTTCCACAGGTTGACTGTGCGCTGTGTGAAGAAATACTTCCTTTTGTTTGTTTTAAACCTGCCACCTACTAATTTCATTTGGTGACTCCTAGTTCTTGTGTTATGAGAAGGAGTAAATAACACGTCCTTATTTACTTTCTCCATACCTGTCATGATTTTATAGACCTCAATCATATCCCCCCCCACTTAGATGTCTCTTTTCGAAGCTGAAAAGTCCCAGTCCCAGTCTCCTCATATGGAAGCTGTTACATACCCCTAATTATTTTTGTTGACCATTTCTGTATCTTTTCCAATTCCAAGATAGCTTTTTTGAGATGGGGCGACCACATCTGCCCGCAGTATTCAAGGTGTGAGCGTACCATGGATTTATATAGAGGCAATATGATATTTTCTGTCTTATCTATCCTTTTCCTAATGATTCCCAACACTCTGTGACTACTACTGCACATTGAATGGAACTATCAACAGTGACTCCAAGATCTCTTTGTTGAGTGGTAACAGCTAATTTAGACCTCATCACTTTATATGTATAGTTGGGATTACGTTTTCCAATGTGCATTACTTTGCATTTATCAACATTGAATTTCATCTGCCATTTTGTTGCCCAGCCACCCAGTTTTATGAGATCCCTTTGTCACTCTTTGCAGACTGCTTTGGAGTTAACTATATGGAGTATTTTTGTATCATCTGCAAATTTTGCCACCTCACTGTGACCCATCTGTACACTGCTGCTGCTTAACAGCCTTGGCTGGCGATTGAAACAAAGCTATTATTTTGTTTTGGAATTAATACCAAAAGCAGATAGATGGCGCTTTATAGATTGTTCAGTTTCGTTGTGCAAATCTTAATTACTTACCCTCACAATGCTCCTCTGGGTTGGGCAAGCAAACATTATGCATTCCCATTTTACAGATGTGGAAATTAAAGCAGAGAGGTGAAATGATCTGCTCCATCCCCCACAGCAGATCAGTGACAAAACTGGGATTAGAATTCAGGCTTTCCATCTCTCCCAGAGATGTATTCATTCCGCTGCACCCTGCTGCCTCCCCATTTCATTTCATAAAATAGATTGAGCCTGAGCTGCATGTATTAGAAAAACAAGATAACTGGGAAAGTATCTGGTCTCTACCACTGTTCTCACTGATAGTGGCAGGCACCAGTATCTCTAACAGCCTTCCTGCAGGTTCTTCTTGCCACTGAATTGCAAGTTTGCCTCTCCCAGATTCACAACATATATCATTTCAGTTTAGTGGTAATAGGGGTAAGTCAAGAAGAGAGGCTGCCAAAGTGTGAAGCCTCCAGCAAACCTGCACCAAGTAAGTCATGGTGAAGAGAGCCTTCTGGCGAATTAGAAGAGAAAGGAAGGGATCATGGATCTGTTATTAACCACAAGGCTTGGAACAATAATGATTGATTTAAGGGACTGATGAAGAGTTGAGATGGTTGTTAATATTAACTTGCTTAATTTGTTCAGACCTACTAAGAATACAGTACCCATTCCATGCACAACTTTCATCTGCAGGAATCTGTTAAACTGTACATGCTACTCCATCTTGTGGGGAAATCAATAACAACTTTTAAAGACACAGACATTTCTTGGCTATAAGGGGGTGGCTTTTTAATCTCTGTACTTTGCAGCACTGAGCAATATTTTTAGTCTTGTGATACTTTCACTAATTGCACAGGACTGACAAGAAATTTGTCTTGTTTGAGGATTTTTGATTTTAAAAAAATGTTGTAGGTATCCTTCATTCTTTCTTTCCCCCTCTCTTCATTTTTCAAGATGGGCACCTATGACTGAGTCCACACTTTTTCTTAATCAGTGTGGTATTGAATAATGAATTCCTGTGCTCCATAAGAGAGACCCAATTCTAAAAAATGACCCTTCTCGCTCACTCCTTCCTGTCAAGAAATCTGAACAATGTCTAGAATGGGTCCTCTGGGTTTGTTAGTATACCTATGGAGAGGTTAGATATTTAAATCAAGAGTTTGTGAGCTCTCAGGGGCATGGACTGGGACCATATTTATTCTATTTGTTTGTATAGCACCTAGCACAATGAGGTCCTGATTGGGGCTTCTGTAGATACCTTCATCAGCATCGATACCATCAAAATGCAGAAGGAATCTCTGTGAAGGGAGATAATGGTGATGCTGAGAGTTGCCATCTGGAAGTAAATATTTGTGCAGAGTTCAGATTTCTTTGATTCAGATTACACTTGAAACCTGCCTATATATTTGGCGCCAGAAAATGAAAATGTAACCCCTGTTACCTCTGTCATGGAAGGACAGGTTCAGTATCCCTTGGTAAGGGAAATTAATATACCTCTGTGGTAAGAGAATTTCAGGAGAAGAATCTCTTTAAAGAATTGAATATAGGGGGTTGAATTGAAGGTGTAATTTTTTTGTATAAACATGAGCAACCAATAATGCCAAATGATGCCACTCCAAACTGGAGAACATGGGCAGTGTGGGGCACAAGGCATGGTACCAAACTGGTTCTGTGCTCCCTTACTGAATCTGAAAACAAACATTTAAGCAGTACGTTGAGATTGACTCTCTGGGAGAATGAAGTTATCTGTTTATCCATAGAACAGAAAGGAAAGTGGCAGTGCAAGCATCTCACATTGACCTAAGAGTGGGCCTGTACCCTGACTTAGAGAGACCAGCTCAACACACTCGGGGGCAGTTTGGTTTCCATGTCCCTGGCCTCGCAGCTGACACTGTCAATTAGGATGCCAATCATCTGTTTAATATCTGAGTTGTGGCCAGTTATCTAATAGGAACTGGAGTGAGATCACCAACTCAGTTCCCACAGACCACAAGAGTTATCAGGTTGTAACAAGATTTGATCACTTGCAACCCAGTGCCAATTGGAATTTTTGCCCCAGAAGAGAGAGGTTCTTTATCATATTACCAATCCTCTGAGTGATCCAGTCTCTTGAAAGGAGTGTTCTGATAGGGCCAAATCATTGGAAAGAGAAGGACCAGGAGCAGATATTATTTCCACTGAGGAAATAGAAGACCCCCTCAATTTCCTCCTCCAACTCCAATTCTGATAGAGAATCTTGGAAACACATTGATTCTTTTGAGTTCCTATTCAGAGAGAGCTGGAAATTGACTAGAGTCTCTTCTGCCATAGGTTCTGATATTGGAGCCCCCATTCAAGATGGAAAGATTAAGGAGCAGTCATAGGTAATTGCACATCAGCCAGTGGAATTAAAAAAATAAGGGACTAAGGCTAATCTCCACATTTGGCCAGAAGAAAAACTCTGTATAAAGAACATACTGTACTGTACTGTACACTGGTTGGTGAATTTGTATAGCAAGCAGTTCCTTCAATGTCATAGAATCATAGAATATCAGGGTTGGAAGGGACCTCAGGAGGTCATCTAGTCCAACCCCCCGTCAAAGCAGGACCAATTCCCAACTAAATCATCCCAGCCAGGGCTTTGTCAAGCCTGATCTTAAAAACTGCTAAGGAAGGAGAGTTCACCACCTCCCTAGGTAACCCATTCCAGTGCTTCACCACCCTCCTAGTGAAAAAGTTTTTACTAATATCTAACTAAACCTCCCCCAATGCAATTTGAGACTACTACTCCTTGTTCTGTCATCTGCTACCACTGAGAACAGTCTAGCTCCATCCTCTTTGGAACCCCCTTTCAGGAGTTGAAAGCAACTATCAAATCCCCCCTCGTTCTTCTCTTCTGCAGACTAAGGGTATGTCTACAGTGGAAACTTCAAAGCGCTGATGCAGGAATGGTCTCGCGGCAGCACTTTGAAGTGCGAGTGTGGTCGCACACGAGCGCTGGGAGAGAGGTCTGCCAGCGCTCCTGGTAATCCACCTCCACGCGGGGATTAACTCTGAGCGCTGGGAACGTGATTTTTCACATCCCTGAGCCAGCAAGTTAGAGCACTATAACATGTAAGTGTAGACAAGCCCTAAATAATCCCAGTTCCCTCAGCCTATCCTCATAAGTCATGTGTTCCAGTGCCCTAGTCATTTTTGTTGCCCTCCGCTGGACTCTCTCCAATTTTTCCACAACCTTGTAGTGTGGGCCCCAAAATTGGACACAGTACTCCAGATGAGGCCTCACCAATGCCGAATAGAGGGGAACAATCACGTCCCTCAATCTGCTGGCAATGCCCGTACTTATATAGCCCAAAATGCCATTAGCCTTCTTGGCAACAAGGGCACATTGTTGACTCCTATCCAGCTTCTCATCTACTGTAACTCCTAGGTCTGTTTCTGCAGCAGTCATGTCATGATGACTGACTGTCTCACCCTGGAGAGGAAAGCCACAAGAATTTTTTTTTACTTTGTGCAGAGAACACATGGTGCTAAAGGGGGACATGAACTGATAGAGCTTAATGTACTTATCCCAAATACAGCAGGCACAGCACATGCTCAGTTTATTATATGAGATATTTTGTAGGAGAAGTTCCTACACTGCTTAAATCTGATTTTTTGGTTTTCAGGATCTGCCATGTTTAAGGGAAATTTTAGAAGCTCTATGGGAAAGCGATGTTAATAACATATTTTTAACTTGAGACAAACTGTCAATATGGCATCAGTTTGTTTGGGACTTTTCAGGCAGGATGCTTGAGGATCAGAAAATCACAAACTCTAGAGCAGGTTTATTGTGTCTAGCAGAGGGCAGTGGTGACACACAGAGCAGCCAGTACACTGCAGCAAAGCTCTGAAAGTGCTTGTCTTTGGGGGAAGTTTCATGAAGAAGAAAGATCTGTGACGTGTTGAAATCAGGGAGAAGTTAGTAAAATAAAGGTGTCTGAAACAAAGAGGAAACCAAACTGTCTAGAAGAATGGGGAATAGCACAACCACCAAATTAAAAAAAAAATCATGTAAGTCATTCTGATGGTATTTCCTGTGAAGTCAGAATTTGATCCCTGTGATTCTGACTGCTCTTCCCATATGTGCAGGACAGATTTAGATCAAATAAAGAAGGAAATGCTGTGAAGAAGAGGAGGACGGTTAGCAGCTTACTTCTTGGCTGCTAACATTGAATCATTAAATGCTAACAGCCAAAAGTAAAGCTGTTATTTTTCTGGTCCAACTCCCCAGCCAGGAATAAAACATTAAGCAGCTACACTGATGATGCCTTTCCATTTTTTTTCTTTTCATAATACAAATCAGTAAGTTAAGCAGGTTTGGCTTTGGGCACACAAAGTTTAAGCCTATTTATTAGGCCACAAAATGTAGATTTCCTTGGTTTAAACTTTACATAGTATTGACAAGGTAAAAGTGGTCTGATGTCACCTTCCACGTCTTAAATTCATTTCTCATCTGCAGTCACTAGCTATTTTACACATATTTGAAGGACCAAAGCCTTGAAAGGAATACATCTTAAGGGAGTGGACTCCTTAGGCTGTACCTTTATTGACTGAGAATTCTGAGGGGAAGGACTAAGTTGCCCTTCCTGCACTGCTTCCTCTTACAGGTTGAAGGTTGTTTCATATATTTGCAACAATCTGTAGGAAATTTCCTGAGTAACAGCTAAATAATAATAATAATTAATACTATTATCCAGCTCTTATATAGTGCTTTTCATCAGTATATCTTCAAGCACTTTAAAAAGGAGGTCAGTATAATTATCCCCATTTTACAGATGGGTAAACTGAGGCACAGAGAGGCGATGTGCCCAAGGTTACTCAGTAGGTCAGTGGCAGAGCTGGCAATAGAATTCTAGACTCTTGAGTCCTGGGCCAGTGGTCTAGTCACTAGGCCACACCGCTTACCAGGGTTATAGTAAAATGATTGTTTCATGACATATTTTAGGTGTGTGAAGACAATCAGAAAGAAAGATAAGAATTACAATGAAATGAATCTACAAAGGGAAGTATAATATCAAGCCAGATTCAGCATATCATACAACATTTTGCTCTTGTTCACGTTTTTATATTGTAAGAAAACTCAAAGAAAAAGAACCAAAGAAAAGAGAAACCAGACATATGACATGAGGGGGAGATGGCACTAAGAACTCAGCATGTGTGATGGAAGAAATACCTGCAGAGCCAGAAAATTGTCATCATACAGCAATGATATCAGGCTGCAACTGTCTCCAGCATTGGTTCACCCAGCCTGTCAACAGAGCTCCCCATACACCCCACCATTCCAGAGTCACCTGTCAAATGGCTCTGAAGATGACAACCAAATGTTCTAAATTTCTGGGGTTCTTCCCTTGCTTTTTATGCTACTTATGCGAGAGCTGCCATAGCACTTAATCCACTGCCTGGTTTGCTATCTTGGGAGAAGGAGGTGATTTTCACTGTTTTAGTATTAGGACTTTGGCCTCCATTGCAAAATGTAAATTTCATCATTGTTATGTGGGAAGTCCATACTGTGGGGAAAGTCAGAGACTTACATACAACATAGAAGCAATGGATAGAAAAGACTATTCCATCACCTCTAACCCCTAATGTGACATTGCCAATGTTAGGGCATTAGCCTAAGAAGTGGGAGACCCAAGTTTGACTCCCTGCTCACTACAGACCTCTTGTGTAGCCTTGGGCAAGTCACTAGCTTCTTTGTGCCTCGGCTCCCTGCCTATAAAATGGGGATCATAGCACTTCCTTACATCGCAGGGGTGTTGTGAGGATAAATACGTTGAAGAATGTGAAGAACTTTGAGATCTACTGATGAAAAGCCCAGTATAAGAGTTAAGTATTATTATTATTATTATTTTATTTTATTATTATTTTATTAATTATTTGAGGAGTTGCAAGAACAATGTTGCCTCCAAGAATATCAGTTTTGCCAATACCCATAAATTAGACACTTACTTGTCACATGGTTTGGTTCCAATGCAATAGTAGCCCTGGAATTGCCAGACTTGCTAAAATGGGTAAGTAGAATTGAGAAGTATGCCAGACCTACTATGTGAATATGTACTTATTTAATGAAGGCCACAGAAAAAAAGTATAGAGAGGCTTCAAAATAAATGGATCCAAGACTCAAAGAGTCCCTTGACTGCACAATGATGAAATAAAATTGGACACGGTACAAAGAAACCTTCATTGATTCCCATCTCCACTTAATTCACCAGAAAATTAAACCCATATGTCCACAGGAGGTATGAGAGATACAGAGAGTCTGGATTCCTGGGTTCCCTCTTCTCTAGCCCAGCTACTTGGAATATTTGAAAAAGTTGGGACATTTCTATGAAAAATGAAAAATGGAAAAAAAAAAGCAATTTCTTTTTGCTATATCCCCTCTCCCTCACTCTCTCCCACATTGTTTTGGTCAGTCTTAGACACTGGAAACCTTAGATATATCAGGGTCTATTAAATCTCAGCAAGCACAACCTTGCACCCGTAGAGAATGCCTCTCTCAGGTCCCTTTCTCCCTGGCTCATTGTCAGACCAGCTTGACTCAGAAGAAACCCCAGCCTTGAGTAGTAAGATGGAATCCTGGCTTCATTGAAGTCAATGACAAAACTCCACTGATTTCAATGAAATCAGGATTTCATCCAAGGTGCTGTTTTGTCACCCTCCCCCAACCCCTGCCTCTCCTGGTCTCCCCAGTGTCACTCACTTACACTTTTCAGGCTCCGCCTCCCATGTGACCTGCCCCCTCAAGGGAATTTCCGCAATGTACGCTCAGAGGAAGATGACATGACAGTCATCGCATGTTTCCCAAACTGGATTCTATTCACAGTCTTGGTTCCTGTTTTTCCTGTGCCACCTTTACAAATTAAAGTGTTATTATGAAGGCATAGCCTCACAGTTGTCTCCCAGGCCCCCTCCATGTCTTATGACCAGATAAGTGTTCCTCACTCCTAAAAGGGTCTGCTCTTTATTCTACCTTAGCAGCCAGGCTTTTGAATGTTAATTGTCTTGGCAGGAGGCAACATCTTCAATCCAGTTCTCTGTCTGTCAAGCCCCTGACTTTGAAGACAGAGAATTCATATATTCTTATAATTCTCTCTTAACATTAATCTAGTTTACATCAACTATGAATTACTGGCAGATTAGAGGCGATCTGTTACATGTATAAAAGCAGATGGTGCAATCCAGATCCCCTCCTCCTTCCTTGTGATGGCTGAAAGGAAATACTGAAACATTTCTACAATCTCAACATTCATTGCGAGTTCACTGAACAGTCATTGAAAGCCTATTTGATACATTGGGCTGCAATATATATATATATATATATATATATATGTATACGTAATATATACATGCACTTACTAAATCTGATATGGACTAATGCTCAGGGGTGCTGGAACAATTTGTATGGTGAAGGTGCTGAGAGAGCCACTGAACCAAACTGTAAACCCTGTATATAATGGAAACCACTTTAAGCCGGGGGGTGTTGTCCTGTTTTTCTGTGGATTACTCTGAAATATAAGACTGACTGAAAGGAAGCTATATACAGTGTTGTTGTTGCTGTGTTGGTGCAGGATATTAGAGTGAATAACATAATATCTTTTATTGGACCAACTTCTGCTGGTGAGAGAGACAAACTTTAGAGCTACACAGAGTTCTTCTTCAGGTCTGGGAAAGGTACCCTGAGCATCACAGCTAAGTGCAAGATGGAACAGATTCTTTACCATAGGTAGTTAGCACATATTCTAAGGCATCATTAGTAACAGACTTGAAAATCCGCTGGTTAGTAATTAAACTTGCAGATGTCCATTGTCTAGCAATAGACCGCACATCTCCCTTTTTCAACGCAACAACAATCTGTGCTGTTTGTATGTTTGGGCCATGTTTGGCAAGTGCCCAGTCTTTCTCTGCTGGAAGGCTTTCTTCAAAATTTCTTTTTGAGAACCATCTCGCAGGTCACACATACAGGTGACTCCATTCCTTTTCATATACTTGCACTATAAATATTAAAGCTAAGTGGGAATAAAAACTTGTCTAAAGAGGAATAAGAGGTAGCTTGGATGAACATAAAAAACACCTCAAGCTCTCTTTCACTAAGCTTCTTCCACAAAAACATTCATTCTAACAGTTTTTAAAGCCCAGTGAGATAGCATAGGATGGGGCTCATCCAGGAC
The DNA here is from genome assembly GCF_009764565.3 of Dermochelys coriacea. NCBI lineage: Eukaryota > Metazoa > Chordata > Testudines > Dermochelyidae > Dermochelys > Dermochelys coriacea. The sequence goes on along the minus strand of NC_050069.1, from coordinate 156,624,243 downwards.
ACTGTATTCTGGAGGTACCATCAACAACCAGAAACAATCTATATATGCTCTTCTCATGCCTCAGTTTATGAAGTTTGTGGTCTGAGATTTGCAAAATTGGAAGATTTGTGGCACACCTCCTGCCTCCTTCTGAATTGTCTGGTTTTGAGGATACTTGACAGAAGTACTTTCCACACAAACTCCAGTTAATAGCACTTATGCTCAGAGGCAGCAGCTTAGGCACCCGAGTTAGTTTAAGTGCTTAAAGAGTTTGGCAGATTTTTTAGATTGAAGTGGAGCCAAACTGGGACTTATCTAAACCTAAGACTTAGGTGCCTAAATCTTGGGTTTAGGTGCCTAAGTACTTTTGTGATCTCACCTTTAGTATCTACCAGTTGCAAAGTCATTCTTATTGATTTATTTTTAAAGTTTTTTTTTAAAAAATACCTGTCATGATCTCTTAGCACCTGTGCACAGTCAAGAATACATTAATTTCTGCCTTAACTACAGGATGACTCTGGGTTGAGTCTTCTAGTAGGTTGAAGACCCTGAAGATTAGCATCCCAAAGGGGACTTGCACGATAATTGTCTTAGTGCCATCCTAGGTTCTTATTTCTTGATCTTATTTCTTAGAGTATAGCTTCTTTTGTGTTCAGGGGCAGTAGCCACACCCTCCTGAGTATGGGTTGCCTTGCTGACTCCTGTCACATTCCTTCTGGGTAGAAGTCTAGTATTCATAGAGTTGACAAACATAGACATAGACAAACATGCCCTTGCTTTCACAAGTGTAGTTCCACTGCGTGATTTCAATGGGATTGAATGGATGTAACTGAAAGCAGGATTTGACCTTCTGTCAATTAACATGGTGCCTTTGGCAGCAATGATGGGGGAACCTAATATTATCCAGGGTCTCAGAATGAAGTGAACTGTGTGACATTGCTGTAACCAAGCATCTCAGCCATATCCTGAAAAATGACAGCATCTACCCTTCCTATCCATTTATAGTACTGCCCTGTCATAATAATATTCAGCTTAATATAAATCTCAAGAGATTGCTTAAGCCAATGTATATTTGTAAAGATCCTATGATAGAAGCTAGTATATAAGTGCAAAGTTTCATTTATTATTATTATTTTATTATTATTATCATCCTATGATGTCTGTTAAAAATTTTTCAAGAAGGCCACTTTCACTCTCATCATGTGTTGCATTTAGGCAGATACACACTTGTAAGGCCTTCTCCAAAAGGAGCAGCATGTGGTGTGAGAACCAGATGCCACTGCCCACACAATAATTCTATATATTTGTTCAAGGAAATAGCCATGATCCTCTTCCCACGCCGGAAGGAATGTTTAGAACTTAGTTGTACCTCTGCTTAACTCTCAGGAGCTGCATGCTGATGCAACTGCTCTGGCTCCAGCTGGGGCTGCCACAGCTCTTTTCTTTGTGCTGCCTCTTCTCTTGCTGGTCTCCCTCCACCTGCAAAGGAACCTGCACTGCTGCTTACCTATCTCAATAGTACCGGATAGGCTGCCCCAATCATGTTCCTCCACTGGACCCTCTCTGCTTCATGGCTTTGCTCTTTCTGGCACTTGGTGTTACCCGTTAAGCCTCTGGGCTTTGCCCCATGGATGAGTCAAAGACCCTGCCTATTGGCACCACATGGTCTGACCTTTTCTCAAGTACAGCGTATACTCTACTGCCCCTAGGCGTGAATTGCATCCTCCCTCCCAACAACTACCGGCTCTTCCTCATCATTGTTAATCAATGCTGCAAATTAAAACTTCCAGATAATATAATAAAACACCAGCTTTCACTTCTGCAGCTTCTTCCTTTCTGGGAGAACTTATTTTTTAGGTCTCCTCTATCATCCTGCAGGCGTCAGTTTGTTACAGGCTCTCCTCCCGGATGTCTTTACAGCACTAGCCATCATGACAGAATATGAATTTATAGACACCAGTCCAGGTTATATCCTTATTGTAAAAGATCTTTGGCTTGTCTTGAAATGAGATACTGATTTTCTTATGTGCTGGAGACTGTGGTTCAAGTGCAGTCCTAGTTGCCTCTCTAAAGGGGGCAGAAGAGCTCCATCTAGGAAGGCTGACTAACTTCTGGTCACATAGCATTAGTGCAGCGTCTCCTCTCTCCCAGTCTGCAGCTGTAACAAATAGAAAATAATTGTGTCTATAAACAGTAAATATTTTGAAGAGGGAGTCTGGGATTCCTCCAGTTGAATGAACTACATCTCCCAGCAGCCACTGGGACTCAATGCGGTCTCACCAGTTTTTCTGTAAACGCCTGTAATAACAGACTCAAGTGGTATCTCTCTTGCTCTGAAATACAGGAAATCAACAAACATAAACAGTAGCACAGGATAAACAGTAGCACAGGCAATACCCCACCAGCTTGAAGTACAAGGGTGCTGTGACCTACCCAGCTTCCCACTCCAGGCACTGCAAAACCTGTTACACAACATCGCAGCACTGCTCAGGTTTGACCCATCTGCCCTCTGTAGACAGAGGTGTGGAGAGGGCAAATGTGATTGGCTTTCAGCACCTCCACTATAAAAATTGTTCCTAAACACAAGGAGTTTCAGACTTTTGTGCTGCAGGAGCACCATTGAACCAGTCTAGGGCAGATCTGAATATTACAGAGAGCACAGAATGTACCTAAGTGGCTTTGTACACATGACTGCAACACATAGAAGGCCCAGTCCTATAGCCATTCCTAGCATAGAACTGCCATTGATTCAGTGTAAACGGTGTGTACAAAGCAGCTACAGGATCGGACACTTGATGCTTCTTCATTCAGCTCAGGTGTCAAAGCATACTGGGCCTTTCCCCATTCCTTATATACTTCAGTTCCTAGGCACCACTTCCTGGCCTCCATGCATTTATGTTCCAATTAGCAATATTTTAACAATATTTTAATGTTATTGCATTTCATCTTTTAAAGAACTCTGAGTATTGGTGTCATAACTCTAAAGAAAAGGAGGACTTGTGGCACCTTAGAGACTAACAAATTTATTAGAGCATAAGCTTTCGTGAGCTACAGCTCACTTCATCGGATGAATGTGTGTGTGCATTTGTAGCATGCTGTGAACAATGTCTTTGTTAGAGAGATGATATATGGTTGTTAAAAGTCAGGATAGCACAGGAAAAAGACTTCTTTTCTCCTTCAGGTCTTATTTTGTCAAAATATCTCTCGGTAAGACTTCTAACAGGGCTTGTTTGCCCTACAGAGCCTTTGCTGGTACAGCTATGCCAGCAGAGCTCCCTATTAGAAACAACGTATAAGTCAACAGGAGTTCTTCAGATCCCATAGCTACATCACCTCCCTGGATGACATGAGCTAAGCCGCATGGAATCTTCTGTTGACTGGTTGTGTCTATACCAGAGGTTAAGTGAGAATATCTATGTTGGCTTGTGAGTTATATTTTCCACGATCATAGCTATGCTGGCAACACTTTGTTGTGTAGACTTTGCCTGAGGTTATCAAAAATTATTTGGGAAAAATCTGCTCTTCAGTAAAAACTTTACCCTTGCTTTTAAAATCTGACAATGATCAGGCTTTACGGGGTTGATAAAGGTTTCCAGATATGCTTTTCCAACCTGTAGATAGTTACAGAGGAAGTGAATTAATTAGCCCCGTGAATGGTATTTTCTTCAAAGCACCTAATTGGAAGTCAACATTTAATACTGGGCTACAGCTGGCATTTCTGTCATGACAACAGAACAATGTTTATGTTGTGTATAGTAATTCAGTAATTGTGTATAGTAGATGTCATGGGGTGTATGATTAAGGCCAGAATTAAAACATAAGATTTTAAAATTTGTAACCTTCTTGGAAAGATGAATTTAGGAGCAAAAAGAGAGCGTATATATCAGATAGGCTAACCAGGGGGCTTGGAACCACAGGGATTGGACTGCCCCACCAGATCTGTATGGGAAGGGGAACTCCCTTCTAAGGTCAAAACCCTCCAAAGAATACATTTCAGGGAGAGCTCAGAATCCAATCCTGTGCATCCTACTGTGGAGAAACTTCCCATTGACTTCATTAAGAAGATTTTTTTGAGAGGGACATGCAGGATTTGGTCCTGTTGACCAGATTTTCAAAAGTGTTGAGCTACTAGCAGCATTCACTGAATCAATGGACACTTGGTTTCTCTGCATTCATGAGGTCCATTATTCAGTATGTTAAATAGCCATGACTCCATAAGAACAGAAGAAAATATCCTAATTAGAGATGGATGAAATTGTTCATCCGAACCCTTTTTTTGCTGAAAAATGCAGATTCAAGTCAACCAAAACATTTTACAAATTCATATCAAATTCATCAAATTGTTTCAGTCATTAAAAAAAACCCTGAAATTTCCAACAATATTGAAACATTTTGATGTGACATTTTTCAAAACAAAAAGTTTTGCTTTCATTTAGAAATTTACTTCAATTTAATTAAAATAAATAAAATTTTAATCAAGCTCAAAAATGAAACAAAACATTTTATTTTGGGTTGAACCAAATGTTTAGCTCAATCTGAAATGAGGGATTTTTTAAAAACTTTTTGATTTTTCCCCTTTATATTTTTAACATGTTTTGGAACAGACAACAAACCAAAAAAATCAATTATTTGCACAGTTGGAATTCTAATAGAAAGGCTTTGCTGCAAGAAATAATTATGTTTAAAAGAGTAACAACACTAGCTATCTGCTAAAAGATTTTTCTTTATTTGTGTGATGGAGAAGAAAGGAAGTTAAAAAAAAGTTAACAATTTTGATTTTCACAAAAGCAATAGTACAAACTCTTTTAAAGAAATCAGTGTTAAATTCTTCCAACAAGGGCGAGTAGAAAGCCTATCAACTTCAGCTTCATTATATACAGGAGAAAGTGTGAAAGGCTTTCAAAAGTGATTGTTAATGGCAAATTAATGACAGTGTTTGAATTTATCAGTAATTATAACCAACACTAGGGCAGCGTCATTGCAATTATAGTGTCAAAAAAGGGTGGCTCTGACAGATTCAGATTCCATACATAATTGGCATACAAACATGAGCTACATTTTCAATATTAAGGTAAAGCCAGGGTTGCTACAGAATGTTACTCTTCAAATACTCGAGACTTGAATCTGCAATGTTATATTATATGCACACTGTTTTCATCTTTCCAACCGTTACTGAGTTCTAAGATACGGGTTCTTAAATTTTTTCAGAGTGTGAATCAGCACCCCTTTCCCATTCACATTTATGCAGACGTCCTCCCCTTCTAGTCACCATCACACAGTATCCCTGTGGCAACTACAGCTGCTTATGTGGAAATGTTACAATAGGAAAATATTTAATTAGTTTTAAACTGACTTCAGCACAATTTAGTAGCTGGAAACAAGGACCAGCCAGCTTTCTGTGAACTGCCAGTGGCCAATGGACCACAGTTTTGAGAACTGCTCTTCTAGAGCATGTGGTGGAGGTTTTTCCTTCAACTACATCCCAAATTCAATTAAATCACAATCTGAACTGTCCTTTCAGATTTTGTTGATACTTTCCAATAAATGCACTTCTGCTTTGTTTCCTCCAACGTGATATATTTCCCACTGCACTTCCCTCAAAGATTAGTGGAGCACAAATCACTACTTCCACTTGAATATCAAATACATTTCTTTTAAGTGGGACAAGAGCCTAAATTTTATCTTGAGTAAACAGGAAAGAAAAGTACTCCATGGGATTATATGCAGAATCATAGAAGTGTAGAGCTGGAAGAGACCTTGGGAGGCAGGACCAGGTATACCTAACGTGTCCCTGACAGGTGTTTGTGTTATCTGTTCTTAAAAACTGCCAGTGATGGAGATTTCATAACATCCCTTGGTAACCTGTTCCTGTACTTTACTACCCTTAGAGTTAGAACAATTCCTCCATCCCTGTTGTACCTCTCAAAATCTTTTCCTCAAATATGCTAGTTAGAATATAATTTTCTGTCTGCCCCATTGTTTTATCCATGTTTGTTGAACTGTAAAAGCATTTCCAATAGAGAGTGAATCATTATCTCACTTTATTATCAAAGTTTTATGTTACAGTGATCCAAAAGACCACTAATGTCACTTTCCTCTCCATTCTCCAGTAAATTTATGAGCCTAATAGTTACCATATTTAGCTAGAGACTTTGAGGCCCTGCAGACAGTAAAGAGCCCATTATAAGACCCTACAGTCATTATTGCTTCTTTTAGGACCTTTGTCACAAGTGTCTTGCCCTCCATTATTCGGTTTAAAATACAAAGATCATCTATATTATCAGGTCAGCTGTTCTTTCAGTGCATCAAATCATGAAAGTAAAGTAAAGTAATATACAAAGCTAGGCAAATACCACAAAACAATTCAGCAGTATGATTAGATTTGAAATAAATTCATTTTAGCTGTTCTTGTCCATGGTTTGAGGTTGTTGGGTTTTTTTAATTGTGATCATCTGTGCTCTCTGATGGCCTCACAAGTAACTAGGGAGCAAGGATCCAATTTCTCTATAGTGCCATAGGCTTTCTTGTAGGGATTTTGACACTTCACCTTGGGAGACTAGAATAAACGAGGGCCCTGGTTCTACAGTCCGACCCATAAAAATGGGACTCAGAGAAGGCACAAGATCTAGTTGAAGGATTAGAGCCCCCTTAAGAGAAATTGGGGTGGTTTTCTTCCCTTTGGCTCCAGGCAGTTGGAGAAATGATTTTAGATACCTTTAATCTTTCTGCAGGGTAGAATGGTAGTTTGGGTGACCATATTTCCCAAAGGGAAAATGGGACACTGCATGGGGCTAGCCCAATCCCCCTTTCAGCCCCCCCCCCCCGCCATGTGGGCCTGGCCCGAACTGCTTGTCTGAGTCCTCCCCGCCCCGCGTGAAGGGTTGGCTCAAGCTGCTCGCATGAGCCCTGCCCCCCATCCCCACAGTAGGCTGGGGCTGGTGTCGCTGCTCGCACAAGCCCTGCTGGCCCCCAACATGAGCCCTGCCTTCCCCTGCCCATTCAGGGCTGGCATTGCTGCTCACCCCCCACATGTTCCTCCACACCTGACTTTTTTGACAAAAGTGGGCATTTGTCCTGTTTGGTCTTGCCAGCTGATCAAGTTGGCAAGAGCAAACAGGACAGATGCCCACTTTTGCCCAAAAAAGTCAGAACGGTCGGAACAGGGTTTGAAAGAGGGACTGTCCCGGCCAAAACGGGATGTTTGATCACCCTAATGATAGCGCTTTGCAGCAGGTGAAGTACTGAAACCTGAAACTGTATGTAGACAGTCTGACTTGGTTAGATCTGGAGAAAAACTGCTGGTCATGATATTGCAGAGTATATTGCAAAGGAGGAGAAGCCTTTCTTATAGTTTCTCTCACTTCAGTGACAGAATTATACAAATGCCTTTCCCACAGCCAAGGGCATTCTGATTTAATTCTTTACCAGAAGCATTCTGCTTTTTTGCCTCCTCATTTTATCTACTATAGGATACTTATGACCCATGGTGACCTAGGAGGATTTTGTTGGGGAGGAGGGGCCAACTCATCAATGGTTGTGGACAGCATCTGATTGTACTGTCCTACCAAGTCATTGCTGCTCTGGGCCTGCAGCCATTCAGTGTTCTCCAGAAGGCCATTCTGAAAACCAGAGGGACTCAACGACATAAATGATTCGAATACCTCCAGCTGCGTATGGGGAATTTTCAGTTGTATTGGCTACACATTTAAGAGATGATTAAAAATGTGTTTTTCATGGCTGCCATAGGCTTTTCATGTTCCATTGCTGACTCCCAGAGATAACTGCGATGATTAACAGTTACACCATTTTTGCCACAAGCCGAAAAATTCAACGTAAAGCTGCATACAAGGCTAGAGAGCAGGCACTCAGCAACAAAACTGCCATGGCACAAAGGATCAGACCAGTGAGCCCCCCTGAGAACTTAAATTCCCCTGGGGGTGAAGATAATACGCACTCCTGCAAGGTGAAAGAAAGACTAACATGTCTTGAAGTGAGAGGTTGGGATAACAAAGGTCATATCTGGCACAGCACCTACAGTCTTCAAATCAGTCCCTTGCTATCTAACCACAAACATAGCTCTAGCTATTTGCATTAAAAAGAAAAAAAAAACACCCAGGTTATTTGTGACAAAGAACAGTGTTATGACACTTGACTTAAAAAAAATTACATATCTGTTACCTTTGCCCTTTTCCTGATCATTCCCACCTCCCATAACGTTTCCTTCAAGATGCCATGCTAGCCACCAGTCTCAGAGATTATTCAGGTTTTAAAAAATCTATGGACAGATTGACAAAATCCTGATCAAAATATTTCGTGACTGTTGCTGGAAAAGAAACTCTCAGATATGAAAATTCTTGACATTCTAATAAATGAATATGCAAATTCTTGTTTCCCCATTCCACCAAAGACCCCACTCCCAATGTTTGAAGGGGGTTGGCTTCAACCCAGTGTTATATTTACTGTACATACTGTCTCCTACATTTTAAAAAATCCTATCAAGAGCTAGGCTTCTGTGTTTTAATTCCAAATTCGCCAGACCATGGTAAAATAATACATTTTTAAAAGTAATTCATGGTCACAGGATATTCTTTTAAATAATTTATGGCTGATTCTTTAGTATTGCTGAGGAGTGGTGTGCATAACTGTTTATGCAACTATAGCCTGAAGTCTATTATACAGCACCCAGAGCTCAAGCATGAGTCACACTGCAAAGTGCTGGAAGATTCAGAGATGCTTGCCGACCACAATATGAGTAGGCAGGTTGGTGAGTTTCTGTAGAAGAAGAAACTTTTATGTGCCCAACATTCACTTTATGAGATTTACTTGGCATGAACAATAGTGTGGACTGTGGCTCATGGCACGGAAAATAAGATGGACATATAACTCTAATAATTTGCTGTACCTTATTAAAAGACTTCTCCAAGTGAACATATCTCCATTCAATCATATTTTCCACTGGAAATTCCTCTTCCCCTTCACTTAGCTTTCAACACATAAGGCTGTTTGTAATTTCATTTGAATATCTTGCCACAACAGGTACCTCAACTGAAACCACAGGCCGTAGCCGCAAAGGGAGCGGAAACACTGTTTTAAAGATCTAGTTTCTTTCTGATAGTAAAGTTGGAGCTGACTCTTTTCTTCTGCTTTCCTGGTCTTCAAGGTACTTGTCAATGAAGGTGCTTTGCTCTTTATTAATAATTTTTCAAAAATCACTCTCGTGTTGTAAAATGTATTGGTTTATAATATGCTATGATTGTGATGCAAAACCCAGGATATTTTTCACTAAATCCTTAACACAAAGGGGTTGGGTCAGTATTTAAAAGCTTGCTATGTGTAATTTGTCTGTATTTCATCAGCATTCTTGGCACTGTACTGACAAGCCTATGTGAGTAGATGGGGGCTTGGGGCAGGGGGTTGGGGGTGAGAAGCTGGTGTCTAAAAGCTTCATCCAGACCTACGCTTGGCAGCTCCATGCAGCAAGGAAGCAGCGACCCTGTTTTGGAACAGAAAAGTCAAATTGAAAGTGATCATAGATATCAGAGTAGAAAGTTAACCCTTTACAGGCTGTTCCTGACTATTATTTCTGGCCATGAAGCCAAACAAACAAAGAAGAAAAGGCTTTGCATCCTTCCTTCTCCTGCTCACTATGCCTCTCCTTGCCATAGGAGCCCCATGCTACCCTCCTTCAAAGTAAGTGAGCTTGGAGCCCTGCTCTGGACTGGGTAGCACTGCAGTATCCCCCTGTAAATTATTCAGCTGTAACCCCCAGAATGCATCAGACCAAACAAACCAAGAGATGATGCTCCCAAGATTGTACATATCAATTCAAAGGGCAAGCACTTCACGTAGTGGGGCCCCACAACATGTAGCTGGGCTCTGAGTTCATCCTGGCAGGGGGCTGCATGTGAATTTCTGTAGGCGGGGTCTGGGTTTGGGGTGATGATAGTGACCTGGCAGCATGTGGGTGTTGAGGGTGGGAGTTGAGGTGGAGCAGGACTGGGCAATTATATAGAAAACATGACAAAATAGAAACATAGGACATCAAAACACCTGCTCAAAACCAAAGCATTTTGGAAATACATGGTTCCTGGCCACCCTATCTCTGGAAAACATGGTAAGGATATTGGAAGCAGAAAAACTTAAACGAAACCACCTCCAACTTTGGGAGATTCAGACTGTGCATGGCTGTCCCTTCCCCTGCACTCCCATGGTTTAGAAAGTCTTTGATCAGTGTGGTTCGACTGCAGAAGTGGATGGACGGGATTGGGAAGCTTGAGCAGGGGTTCTGGTTTGTTGTGCTGGGGCCTGCAGTGTAAGTTGTCCAAAGTAACAAAAATCCAACTCAGCCTTTTACTTAAAATTGTTTCTGAAAGTCAGCAAAAGTTGGAGAGAAATAGATTAGTACAAATTGTGTTGTTTAAGTTAAAAGAATTGTGTGTCTGCATCTGGTGAAGTCAAGAGTTAGCATGACTGAAAAATTCTAGAAATGAGAGGAAGTGTTTAAAGTCAAAATCACCAAAATGTGTTTTGATTTGTTAATGTCAATGGGAGGAAATTGCCATCCCTTTTTGGACATTGTTCATCTGGAGGTCACTAAACAGATCCTGTAGAGGTGGGACAGGACACATGTGGAATGAAAGGCAAGAGCTTTACCACCATGTCTGCTACCCCTACCATCTCCTGGAACCCCAGAATCCACCATAACACAATTGACCCTTCATTGCCCTGATCCTGAAAGGTAGCCTGACCTGACCAGGCCAAAGAGAGGGAACCAGATGACATCACCACCTCCATCAGCTTCAGCCAAATCCTGAATGATACCCAGGATATAATATTGGGGTCCTGCTGTCACCCCCTCCCTTATATCTCATTTTCCTTCCCCACATTATTTCTTCTCTTTTCTACTCTCCCTTTATGCCTTCTGTCTAATAAGAGTGTCCCGACTGGTGTTCACATTTTAAAAAGGATGTTGAAAAATTGGAGAGAGTACAGCGAAGAGCCGCAAAAATGATTCAAAAATATCTTAGTGAGAGCCATTAAGAGCTCAATCTGTTTAGTGTAGAAGAAGATCAAAGGATGACTAGATTACAGTGTATAACTACTTACACAAGAAGAAAATACCAGGAATTTTTTAAATCGTTTGGAGAAGGGCACAACAATAACCAATGGCTAAATTCAAATTAGAAATAAGGCATTAATTTTTAACAGTGAGGGTGATTAACCACTGGAAGAAATTGTCACGTCCATGGGTAGGTTGTCCCTTCTGAGACCCTTTTCTGATCCCCCAAGCATATCCCTCTCAAGTGGCAGGCCCACACCTCCATTTCACTTTGCGATGGGATCCTACAACTTTCTGACTGACTCTCGAGGTTATACCTCCCTGGCTGCCAGCCATATTACATAGCAGGTACAAGTGGGCCTGGATCCTGCCAGAGTTCTCCTTTGGGAGCCTGTGGCCACTAATAACGAAGCAATTTCTCTAAAACCAGAGTATGATTTTGCCTAAATGGTACATAGAGAAGTAGGTTTAAACGTAACAGAGACCTATATGCATATTGTCTTTCCTGTGAGGGGCATTCCCTTCAAGCCCCTAAGGAGACATGATTTAGCCTTGGTGTCTCCTGCTCTCTCTCTCGCACCAAGTTACATCTTGTTTGCTGCTGACCCTGACTCTCAATCAATCTGTCTGTTTGTCAACATCATGGCCCACTGACACTTTCCCCCCTCCCTTAATGCCATGGCCATCTTTTTAATTGTTCAGGCTCTTTTGACCTCAGGCTTAGCCTTGGGAGGAAAAAACATCTTAATCTGGATGGTGCCACCCCAGAGCCCGCACCCTCCCCCCACACCCCAACCCTCTGCCCCAGCCCTGAGCCCCCTCCTGCACTGTGAACCCCTCATCCCCGGTCCCACCCCATAGCCCTCACCCCCAGCCAGAGCACTCATCCCCCCCCCCACTGTGCAATATAAGGAAACTATTAAAGGCTTACTGTTTCCAGTCCGTTTTTATATTATTTAAAAAAATATATATTGACTTACAAGGCGGCGAGGGGGGGCAGGGCGACGGGACTTGGACTCATTCTGGGCACCACCAAAAATTATACAAACCTGCAGCTCATGATTATATACCAAAATCAGGCCCCATTGCACTAAGCACTATACAGACAAGTAACAAAGAGCACAGTCGTGCCTCCAAACAACTCAGAATCAAAGAGGATTCAGTACGTGGGAGAAACAGACTATGGCAGGTTGGGAGGATGAGGTAACAAAATGAACAGAGGTTAGGAGGAAAGCAGAAGTCTCAGCTTGTCAATTGTCTTCCAACTTGTTTCAGTTTCCTAGGGTGTTTTTGTGTAATAATTACACACACTTTCTCAGAATTTCCTTTCCAAAAGTTGTACACCATGGTAGTTCCCTTCCTGGGACTTGCCTTGTCCATAACTTGAAACCGCACACATTATGATCACTGTTTTCTAGGTATTACACTTGGTACTTTCCCTCCATCCCTCCAAATAACTTGTATCCAAGAGAATAGGCAGAGGAGTTCTCTGCGCCCTTGATGTTGATATTGAACAAATCTTAGAACACTGTACAAGTCCCAGCAGACTGGAAATAAAGCTAAATGTTGTACCAATACTTAAAAAAGGTAAATGGATTGACCTCAGCAACTACAGGCTGCTTAGCCTGATTGATTGCAGGCAAAATCATGGAAAAGCTGATGGGATGCAAACAACAAATAATAAAGTATGGTCACATAAATAATGCCAATCATCAGAGTTTTATGGAAAATAGGTCTTGTTAAACAAATATGATATTGTTTTTCTGCTGAGGTTACAAGCTTGGTTGAGAAAGACAATTGTGGTGACATAATCTACTTAGACTTCCACAAAGCATTTGATTTACTACCACATGACAGTCTGATAAAAAAAATAGCTCTATACAAAATCAATGTAGCCCATATGAAATGGATTTAAAACTGGCTAACCAATAGAGCTCAAAAGTAATTGTAAATGGGGCATTATCATCCTGTAGCAACCTGCAGGGATTGATTCAATATCTTTATCAACGATCTGGAAGAAAATATAAAATCATTGGTAGTAAAGTTTGCAAGTTTGCAGCTGATACAAATGGGTGGAGTGGTAAATAATGAAAATGACACGTCAGTTCTGTAAAGCAATCTGGTTCACTCGGTGAACTCGACACATTTGAACAACATGGGCTCTAATACAGCCAAATGCAAAGTCGTACATCTAGGAACAAAAATACAGGAAATATTTACAGGATGGGGGGGGCGGGGAGAGCAGGATTAGAATCCTGGAAAGTAGTGACTCTGAAAAGGACTGGGAGGGTCATTGTGAATAACCAATTGAGTATGGTCTCCCAGTGCAATGCTGTGGCTAAGAGGGCTAATGCAGTCCTTGGGTATTTAAAGGAAAAGAATATTGAATATTGAATAGGACAAGAAGCAATGGGCTTAAATTGCAGCAAGGGCGGTTTAGGTTGGACATTAGGAAAAACTTCCTAACTGTCAGATTGGTTAAGCACTGGAAAAAATTGTCTAGGGAGGTTGTAGAATCTCCATCATTTGAGATTTTTAAGAGCAGGTTAGACAAACACCTGTCAGGAATGGTCTAGATAATACTTAGTCCTGCCACAAGTGCAGGGGACTGGACTAGATGACCTCTCGAGGTCTCTTCCAGTTCTATGATTCTATGAGTTGGGAGATGGTATCACTTCTGTACAAAGCATTGGTAAGACCATTACTGGAATACTGTGTCCAGTTCTGGTGTATGCACTGCTAAAAGAATTGAAAAATTGGAAAGGGCTCAGAAAAGAGCTAAAAGAGTGATGCAGTGTAGTTGTAGCTGACCTCAGATATTAGAGAGACAAGGTGGGTGAAGTAATAGCTTTTATTGGATCAACTTCTGATGGGGAGAAAGACAAGCTTTTGAGCAATACAGGGTATGTCTACACTGCAAAGTAAGTCCAGGGTTAGTGGGACTTGAATCAGCTGACTTATGTTAGGGAACCCTGGGCTTAACCCTAATGTTATGACTTTTCTAACATGTGCTCAAACCTAGAGCTCTGACATCCACACTGTAGAGCACAGACCTTAGTCAAAGTAACCATATCCCAGAGTTCCTAGAACCCTACCTCCATCCCCAAAATGTGACTGTTCTAACCCTAGGACCATGGTGCACTGTGGGAAAACTTCACTGCCCACCCTGCACATTGCCAGGAAGCAGCTTGCTTTACAAAAGGCTTGATCTTGTCACTCTCCAATTGTAAACCCAGGAGGCTGTCTGATAGTGTGCTTTCAGATCTGTGATCAGGAAAGAATGGGTTAATGCTGACCTGAGCTGCTGCCATTTGCAAAAGGAGGTGGGTTCTGCTATCGACAGAGTGGATTGCAGATTATTGGGATAGGGAGGACTAAGGAAGTTGTCCCATGGAATTGTGGGACCTGAGTCAAGGAGGGCTGAGTCTATACTGCAAAGCAATAGGGCTCAAACCCTGGGTCCCAGTTTAATTTGAGCTCGGACCCTCCAGCCCTGCAGGATCCTGGGACTCTGTGTCCGAGCCCTGCGTTAGCATAACTGCTGTGTAGATGCAAGAGGGTTAGGCTTGACCCTTGGCTAAAGCATGGGCGTACGTTGCAGTGTAGACATACCCATAGAGCCCTTCTTCAGATCTGGGAAAAGTACTCCAAGCATCACAATTAAATGCAATTGTTTAGCATAAGTAGTTAGCACATATTCTAAGGAACCATTCAAGGTAGAGTGGCCCAGTAACACCTCTGCAGTCATAGGAAAAAAGGGGAGGTTAATGGATTTCAAATTGTTGTAATAAGTCATAAATCCAGTGTCTCTGTTCAGTCCATGATTGTTAATGTCTAGCAGAATAACTCTCTTTCAGCCCTTGTTTTACTCTTCTTATTTCAGAGTGGCAGCCATGTTAGTCTGTATCAGGGAAAAGACCGAGGAGTACTTGTGGCACCTTAGAGATGAACAAATTTATTAGGGCATAAGCTTTTGTGGGCTAAAAACCCTCCTCGTTCTTTTTACTCTTCTTATTGTAAGCAATGAAATATATAGTCTGTGATTCTGGATTTTATATTGCTCCATCCAATGACAGTATGGTATTTCTTTGTGCAATTCCTCTCACTCGGTGAACTGGACACATTTGAACAACATGGGCTCTAATACAGCCAAATGCAAAGTCATACATATAGGAACAAAAATACAGGAAATATTTACAGGATGGGGCAGGGGGGGAGGGGAGGGCAGGATTAGAATCCTGGAAAGTAGTGACTCTGAAAAGGACTGGGAGAGTTTGAGAATGCTCCACTTTCATATATTGTTATTTTGTGTAGGCAAGATCTGAATTAATTGTGTGGCATCTAGCATGTTTTTTAAAGTAACTCCCTTGATAAGTAGTAATAACTCACTAGTTGCAAGGGATGGAGGACAAAGGAAGGCAGAAGGCCTCCAGTGTATTCTAACAACTCCTTTTAGAATTGCGGTATGTAGCCAGTAGGCCCGTGAGTTCCTGCCATCCAGCACTGCTGGTGGTCCTCAAACACCTTGGATTGTGGGTAACAGGAAGTGCAAATCTTAGAATTTTTGCTGCCCTATGCAGGTGTTCAGAAGGTCAGCTGTTTGTGCTCTCTCCTCTTCCTCCTTGCATATTCACACACGTAGCTCTCTCTGTCTTTAATCTCCTGTATTTCCTGACAATTAATGCCTACTAGTTCTAAAAAAAGGTCATTCTCCATGCTTTCACCTAGCCTATCACAAACACAGCCTGTAACTTTCTGCTAAAACCATCTTAGCCTGGGGCAATCCCAGAAAACATGGGTAATCCCTCATTCAAAAGCAAAACATCTAAGGTTAAATCCTGCTGGTATGGTTTCATTGAGTTAAATGGGAATCAGATTGGGCCATTAAAAAGGAAGTTGCTTGCAGGTAAACGTGATACATTTTATTGTTGATTCCATATAAGTTAATTGATTGTATTCCAGCATCTGAGGGGAAAATGGGAGGCATCAAAGTTTTGTCCCAGCAAAAAAAGCTGTGGAGTTTGAGATAATTGTTTATTTGTGTGGTTGAATTCAGCTTTCCAGCAGTCAAATGACTTAGCTGTATTTTCTAAGGGCACATCTTCACTACTTGCCGGATCGGTGGGTAGTGATCGATCTATCGGGGATCTATTTATTGTGTCTCGTCTAGATAGCTGAAGTTGTGTATCTTAGTTCGAACCCCCCTCCCCTCCGCAACCCCCGCAGTGTAGCCCAGGCCTAAGACTGTGTCTTTTGGAAAGTTCACTCTTATTTGCAGCCAAGTTTTGACACAGAAGCAGAGAATGCCTCTGGCATATTGCAGCTATCCCACCAGGGAGACAGTTGCGTGAGTGTGTCCATTCCAAAGGCTTCTTGTATTTCTTCCCATGTTCTCATGACACAGGAGATTCTGTAGTGATAGCGAGTATTTGTTTGAGAGGGGGTATTTAAATGAGTTTGTAAGTCTCCTTGGACAGACAGAGCTGTGAATGTCCTTGCCTAGGGACGAGAAGTGGATGGATTACTATTAAAATAAGTGGGTTAGGCTCTGAAGCCTTGTCCCCCAAGAGTAGAGATTTCTGTCACATGGAGTTAAGGGAAAGTGAGTGTTTCTTTCTTTTTCCTGGGTACCTTTTGCTGCATAGGAAAGAGATGTATCTGGGCCATGATACCTACAAACCATCACCAGACTAGATAGAGCTGAGTTTTCAGCTTCTCTGCTAGGTTGCATTTGTTTTTTTGTTACTTTAACCTTCAACCCTCTTGCATCCATTTGTCTGTTTTCACCATCAGTTACATCCTGTCTGACACCAAGGATATGTCATATTAAGAAATGAGTTTGAGGTTAACACCTTTTACCTCAGTTTTGCTGGCTCCTTGCTAGGGTCAGCCTTCCAGCTAAACTGAGTCATCTATACTAGGGAAAAGCTTGAGGTTAGCTCAGAGTTAGATAAAATGGATTAGTTAACCCTGACCTAATCTTGACTATTTTTGTACATGGGCATGCCCCTAACCTGTTAACTCTTTGGGGCATGGCTTGTCTTTTGTTAGTTGTTTGCATAGTACCTTGCACAATGGAACCCTGATCCTTCACTGAGTTCCTACGTGCTACTGTCTGATCTATACTACACACTTACATTGGCATATCTTCCTAGCTTGGGGGTGTGGAAAATTCACCCCCCTGAGTTATATAGTTATACCGACCTAACCTCCTGTGTAGACAGTGCTGTGTTGGTGGGAGAGCTTCTCCCATCAACATGGCTACCATCTTTCGGAGGTGATGAGAAACTACCTCATGAGAGAGCTCTCTCCCATCAACATAGAGCATCTTCATGAAACTGCTATAGCGGTACAGCTGCATTGGTGCAACATTTTAAGTGTAGACCTGCCCTCAGTTGTGATATTTTGTCAGTGAGATTTGAACATAAGGGCCTGATATAAAGCTTATTGAAGTCAATGGAAAGACGTCCTTTGACATGAATGGGCTGTGGATTAGGCCTAACTGAATAATAGCTAAAGAATGAAATATGTATTTTTAAATAAAATATTATGTGGTAACAAGTGAAATGCTCAAATGTGCTTTGGAAGAGTGTCAGTGAATGTTAGCTTAAGATGACATTACGTCTTTAACACTTTTTTAAAGGTGATACAAATAATATTAAAATATTAATATTTTTGAATGAATAAATGTCAACAATTCGGACAAAATCATCCCCTGCTAAATTAGATGTAGTCACTTTATGTATGAACCAAGTTTAAAACTTGGGTTTAGTCAATATATTTTGGTAGTCTTTGCCAAATATGGTATTATTTGTAATTGACTGCCATTTTGTAATATTTGTATTTGTAATAAGCAATACAAGACTAATGAAACATGCACAATGCATTATTAATGGTCAATTATAAAATCCTCTCTTAATTCCATATCTTACCTGATCAACCACCTCATTGTTTGACTATCTGGGATTGCACCAAGTTTTTCTCTTCAGCAGACCACAGTGCAGTAGCATGACTCAGAAAATAATAAGAAACAAAAGGTGTAATTAAAAAGAGAATATAAAAAAAAAGCTTCTTGTCTGCAATGTTGTCTGTTCTCTCTCTAGCGCACGCACATATACAAACACACACACATGCAAGCATGCATGCACCCTTCTTTCTCTTTCGAATGATCCCCTTCCAAACTCACCCTAAGACAAGCATCTGGCATTTGATGTGTTCTGCAGATGGATCACCAGTGATACACATACAGTTCAGTTGTCCATATCTGGCACACAGGTGATTATTTGTTAGCTAATCAGCCAGTAGCCAAATTAGCAGGATGGGTTTGGGTGATTAAGTATACAGAAAGAGTGTTTGTGATCAAGTCATGTATGCAGCTATGGGCAATATCTACAGGAGAAGAAAGGATTGTTATTGTAACCCTGGCTGTAACAAAAATTAAATCTATCAGTCCAAAGTGCATATCACTGAAGTATCCAAGTGCAGTTTCCCAAACAGTCTGCTTTGCTGCAAAAATAGTGAAGAGTTTACATGTTTGCAATAAAGACCTGTGATCACCGGCAGAAATTATAAGGGTCAGTTTGTAGGTTTGATATGGTGCAGAATACTGTTCATCTTGTTAATCTGTTCGTTTTATATGTTTGTGTCACTTGCAATAAAATACGACTGAACATAAATAAAAGAGTGCTTTCCTTTCTCATTAACATTTTAAAGCTTACTGGCGTTGTGGAAGCTCTGCAGTGAGTTTTAAGTGAACTCTGAAATTAAAAATTCTTGTTCACCCACTGCACAGGGAAATCACTGACAACGCTAGTTGTCCAATTATTTTGGTACTATGTTATTTGGAGGCATATTTAGCTTATATATAGCTAGGAAAAAACAAGTGCAAAATATTTCCCCTTCCATAATTACAACAAATATATTGGACAAAATCTGGCACCAAACCAATGGGAGTTTTGCTATTAACTTTAATGAAGTCAGGATTTCACCCATTGTTTTTGGTAATATTTTGTTGGCTTTTGTTTTTCTGGATCCATTCTCTTTGTCAGTCGCCCCCTTCCCCACTTTCAAATAGCCATTCATCCAGGAGGAAAAGAGGGACACAGTCCTCATATAAGATTCCCTGAGAGGGTTACATGACTCACCAGGGGGGATTTACAGGGGCAAATGACCATTTTAAAAACCGTCCCTGTAGGAAAGGTATTGTGGGCTTCCATGTTTACTGTCTCACACTGATAGTTTAGGAGCAGAAACAAAACAATTTTTCTAGCTGAAATCCTGACAAACAACCTGGGATCCAAGAGTCTAGCTGTCTCCTTCCACTTCCTCTAGTTCATGCCTCACTTCCTATGATAAAGATTCTGTTCTCAGTTACGTTTCTGCAATCCCTTGGACTTTGGCTCTGCAATTTCGCCTCAGTTAACAATCCTGGGAATAATGTTCAAGCCAAAATAGAACCCTGCTTCAACCTCCACAGCTGCATTGGCTCTGAGGCACTTACATCATATGCATGGCCCTGCAGGTGTGTGTGGTACAGAGCGGCAAGCACCCTAGGGGGCGCTTTGAGAGGGTTTCTGCCTCATGGAGACAGAAATCCTCCTGGAGCTCCATGATATGCAGGGCAATGTACCTGCTGCTGCATTCTGTTGCATTAAGTCCACTCTGTGGACCTGTGTGAGGGCACAACTGATGGCCTAACACCACCCTTCTCCAACCCCTTTCGAGTGATGCATGTGCCGTATAGCTTGGCTGATCCCTATATTTCAGAATAGATTGATGAGCCCAGATCACCTCCTCACACATAAAACATTTTAATGGATTACTAAAACCTGCCCTATACTATGTTAATGTTAATCATCTTCACCAGATGCAATAGTGGGTAAAATCCTGGCCCCACTGAAGTCAATGGAAGTTTTGCCATTGACTTCAGTGAGGCTTGGATTTTACCCAATGACTATTAAATATCTATAGGGTACAGTTAACCAAGGTCTATGTGTAAGGGGACTATTGCCCCCTTACTAACACTCAAGGGGGTGTTTTAGTTGCTAGCTCCCAGTACTAAAAAGGGAAGGGTCGATGGGAAATCAGGATGCAGAGACTGACGGTCCCCAGGAACAATGGGGAGAGGCCAATGCTCTAGGTCAGCCTGAATGACAGGGCGAGCAGGCTAATCAGGGAGTCAGGAGGCCAGGCAGGTCCTGTCCTCCGTGTGAGCTGGAATTGCCTGGGTCAGACAGAGTGGGGCCAAGCTAAGGAGAAAGCCGGGCCCAAGCTGAGCTAGGGAGCAGATCTGTGCCAGATCCAGAGGAACCAGAAAAGAAGCCCAGAAAGAGCAGACTTGCCCTGTGAGCAGAGCTGCAGCAACCAGAGCCAGAGGGGCCAGAGAAGCAGCCCAGGGAGCTGGAGGCAGAGCAGCAGTAGCAGCAGTGCAGGGACAGAGTGGTGCAGCTGGGGCTGGAGCAGTCCGGAGCTGGGTGCGGTGAACAGCTGGGGAAAGTGAGGGGGACCGTGGGCAGCAGGCCCAGCACAGGGAGACGCCTCAGCCAAGGGGCTCTGCAGGCCAGGCTCGGATCATAAGCCTGACAGGGCGGGGGCAACACTGGGAAGAAGGGTCCTACCTCTTAGAGCCTGAGAGCGTGTGGCCACCACCAGAACAAGTGTCCACCCCACAGCATCCCTGCAGCACAGCCAGGGCCCGAGAAGAAGGCCTGGGACCTACAAGGAGCAGACTGTGAACTGCCCGGACATTCCAGAGACACTGTTTGTGATGTTCCCTGCCACATAGCGGGGTGATGTGTTTCCTTTAACCGTTCCCATTTTTCCTTATTCTTTTTAAAATTAATTGTTGATTAAATAACTTGCATTTGCTTTAACTTGTATGTAATGGTCAGTGGGTCAGAGAAGTGCCCAGTGCAGAGAGAGTACCCCAGAGTGGGGACAGCCAAGTCCCTGTCCTAGGTGACCACAGCAGGATTGGGGGTCAAGCTCCCCAGGAATCCTGGGCCCAGCCTTGTTGGGGTTACGAGGACTCTGCCAGACAGGAGAGTGGAAGGGGAGTCCTCAAGGGCAGGGAGGTCTCTGGGTAAAGGAAGTGGGAGCGAGGACTCCGATCCTTTCGCTAGCCCACTTCACCGGGGTAGTGCAGAAGCCAGGAAAGTTCCCCACAATAGCGAGACTATTCCCCTGCTTACATACACTCTGCCACTGGGATACAAGGCACATTCTCTGTTTCCTGCTGCTCAAGTGCATGCATATTCATTTTGAACAGAAGCTGTCTAAGTCAAACCATGCATCTGATATGCAGTGCAGTCTCTCAGTATTCTTACTATGTCTGTCAGTTGCTTGCTTCCAGTCAATGTTTTTGACTTCAAGGCTACTGACATTCCGTTACTAAAAATAATGCTTCTCAGAATGAGAGCCCTTTTCATTACACTAATTAACCTGTTAGGCTGCTACATTTCTGCTTCCTTGAGCTGCTTCCTTTCCTTGTCCTCCACAGTTATTTTCCTTCACTCAAGTACACATCTAAGGCACACCATGAGGATATATAACTGAACCCAGTCAATGAGCACTTAAAGTACAATTCTAGGCTCATATTATGTAGCCAGTGGCAGATCACAGGAGCAGAGAAATTATGGCTGGAAAAGACCTGTTAGACCACCAAGCCTACCTCACTGCCAATGCAGAATTGTTCCCTATAGTAAATATACTAGATTTTTTGTCTAGCCTCCTTTCAACTGTCCCAAGGAATGGAGCTACCAGCTCTTCTCTTTGGAGATCAAGCCACACCCTAATGGATCTTACAATCAGGAAGCTTTACCTGCTGTCACTCCTGGGGACGTGCCAATGGCCCTCACTAGAGCAGCACTGTGAGGCAGCCTCAGGCAGGGATGCCTGTCTGCCTCAGAGAACGACTGCTACTGCTACGAGCAATATCTCTATAAACAGAGGGTGTAATGGGGTCAGCTGAATCTGGTGGTGCCAGAGACCTTGTAGGGAAGTCTGGGAGTTTTCTCTCAAGCAATGTTTCTGAAGATAACTGAAAATTTGGCGAATTCCAAAGGCAAAACTTTTGCCCTTCTGAGGTATTGTTCTGATGCCCAAATATCATATCTAGTGCTGGGTTAACAGTGTCTGGAGAGGTGGGAATTCCACCAGAGGCAGGGTCACCTCTCCTACCCTCCCTTCAGTTTGGTGGAAGAATTTTATAAAGAAGCCCCTCTGGCACATCGCTGTCATTTTGTCTGATAACTAAATTATCATTTCATCTCTATTTGCTCTCTGATCCCCTCTATAGAACCAGTTTCTCTTTTTCTTGCATTTTATACCTTTTTTCATGCACATAACAACCT
Organism: Dermochelys coriacea; assembly: GCF_009764565.3. NCBI lineage: Eukaryota > Metazoa > Chordata > Testudines > Dermochelyidae > Dermochelys > Dermochelys coriacea. Next base: position 156,601,854 of record NC_050069.1, on the reverse strand, counting down.
GTGTGTCTACCCTGCAATTAAACATCAATGGGTGGCCCACGTTAGCTGATTCAGGCTCACAGAGCTCAGACTGTGGGGCTATAAAACGGAAGTCTGGGTTCAGGCTCTGCGGGGGATCGTGCAAGGGGGCAGCGGCATTTTGCTTAGTTTCCAATGTCTTTGTTTTTTCCTGGCAGGCTGATGTACACCGCTCTGTACACCCTTCCTGATATGTGAAGAATTGTGTCCATTTGATGGGCCTTTAGGGCTTTGTCATTGTCTGAGGCCTAGTGTACACTACAGGATTAGGTTGACATAAACTGCATTGCGTTGACCTAACTGTGGAACTGTCTTCACTTATATTTGGCTCCCGTCAATGTAAGTGCCTCTCTATGCTGATTTAATAACACCACCTCCCCTAGTGGCATAGAGTCATGGCCGATGTAATTAGGTTGACTGCTACAGGCTTTCGTGAGCCATCCCACAATGCCCCGCATTGACAATACAATCGATACAAGTGCTCCTGGTGAGAATAGGCGCCGCTGACACAAGGTGCCAAGTGTGCACACACAAGCGTTTTAGTAACAACAGTGGCTGTATGCTGACCTAAATTAGGCCAACATAATTTTGTAGTGTAGACATGGTGTAAGGGTGGGTCTACACTTAAAACGCTGCATCGGTGCAGCTGCGCCATGGTAGCACTTTAGTGAAGACACTCCTATGTCTATGGGACAGCTTCTCTCCTCTGCGTAATTAATGCACCTCCCCAAGAGGCAGTGGCTATGTTGACAGGAGAAGCTTTCCCGCTGTCATAGCACTGTCTAGGCTGGGGGTTAGGCTGGTATAACTATATTGCTCAAGGGTGTGGATTTTTCACACCCCTGAGCTATGTAGCTATACCAATATAGATCTGTAGTGTAGACCTGGCCTTAGTGTTAAAGACCTCTATTTGAGGACTTGTGAGAGGAGACTCTGGGCCCGATTGCCCACTATTCTGCTTCTTGTGTAGTGATTTACACCTGTGCAAATTGTGGGTAAAACACTATCATTCTGATAAGCATTTGCACCCACTTTTTGCTTTGCATAGGCATAAATTACTGGCCAAGGCGAAAGTCACTGGGGACTTGGATCAACTCTCTCTAAAGTTCAAAGGAGCATTCATTTCCCCAGTCTATTGTGACTTCGCTGTTTTGCGCAATCAACGTCCTGAGGTTGTTAAAGCATTTAAAATCAATACCCAAAGTACAAAGAGCCACACTTTCTCTTTAAACTCTTTCATCCTGTGCAGGCATTTTCTCATCTCAAATAATATTATGGGGTGTGTAGGTTTCTAATATAAGCGTGTTTAGCCAAATCAGCACAGAGTGCACTGATAGAGGAATGTCAAGGAAAACATAAGTGTAACATAACATTACCCAAAATAGAAGGGAAAAATAGTTACAAAAAACCTGACAATTGCTGTAATTCTAGCTTCCTCAAATGGAATGGCTTTGATGTCAGACACAGGGAAAGAGGAAATAAGGGTTGGCATAAGTTATGACTGAAACAGTCTGTTCTCACTTCCTGATAACATTTCTACCGTGTAAAAGAAAAACGTAAATGGGATACTTTTAAAGGTACCCAGACATATAGTACTGAAGAAAGAGCAACTCCAGCTATCCACAGGACTGGTACAGCTCAAGCTGTGAGAACACAAGCTTTCTCTCAGTTCCCCATTCATATGTCTCAGCCTTGACCTGGCAGAATTACCAGAAAACAGAGCCTTAACTTCCACCTGAGGAAGCTGCAGAAAACTATCTGAAATAATAAAGTCCAGAATCTGGTATGTCTGACAAGCATCCAAGGATATTTGTCTGCTGCCTGTGTACAGAAGTACCTCCCTCTGTGTATGAAGTTCAATTTCCCTGCGCCATTTCATTAGTAAGGTTAAGTAGCTTACTATTCCTGTTTTGTGGATAGGAATTCTTGTGTTAATTATGAGTGTAAGGAAGGTGGTAGTGAGTCAACGTATTAAGCCTGTAGGTTAAGGTTCTGGCTAACTGGGAGCCAGTCTATGAAATTCTATTGCCATTACTCACCCTTTCTTGGCCCAGTGTCATGCCTCCAACACACAGTCACTTCCCTACCCACTTGCTGTGATTTTTTTTTTAAATTGGTGACACCTATGCTGGTCACTTGTGACAGGTCTAAGTATAGCAGAAAACAACAGGAAGGTCTGATGTGCACCCAGCAGCCACAGAAAATTGTTCTTGTGACATATGCTCACCTGATCCTGACATATGAGCCATAAGTGATGCCAAGGAAAGTGAAAAACCCCAAGGTCCATGCCACAAAGTCACAAGGGAACTTCCTAAGCCCACTCTTGTGGAGTTTAACAGAAAACAGTAACCTTGCTAGTGGGTTTTTAAATGATACCACTAAATTTAATAGAACTTTACATATCTGCTCTGAAAATGTCTAGGTTATATTATAAATTATATAAAGAGCGATCACTCTCTATTAAATTAAATTCTGTAGGATTTTGAAGTAATTTTTATAGAACCATATTGATCTCATCCCTATTCAATTCTATAAGACTCTGAAAAAGGCAAATTTGCTTAGTCTTTAGGGCCAGTTAACCTGTGGATGTGGGAATAAAATCTCTATGAATAAGCACCTTTGCAGTCTGAAATATTATTAGGTTCCCAGTAAATGTCCATATGTTTTTTAAATCCTAGAAAAGGAGATTCTTTTCTGAGGACAGATTTCAATTGGTTGATCATCTTCAAAAGAAATATCTCCTTCTGTGTATAAAACCCAGCTTTGTCATATCTGTGAGAATCTAGGTTTCTTTTCTGTAGCTGCTTAGTTAAAATTTATTCTTACCCAAGTCATTGTGATCCTTTCTTGTGTTTATAAATTGCAGTAAAATTCCATTTCCCCCTAGCTCCAATAATCTCCTCTTCTTCATGCTACACAGGTGTAAGCCTAAACTATCACAGCAACTAAAATCTTATATGCACTGATCTGTTTAATATAGTAGCTCTTCTCCAGTCTGGTTCCAGAATTTCTAATGTAATCTCCATGAGAACCTTTACTTTTTTGTCTTTTGCTTATTTAATATTATCTGATAAATTACATTGTAAATGATGTTAAAGGGGACTAGCAAAAGAAAAAAAAGTTAACCTTTTTTTTCCTTTTTGCCACTATAAATTGTATAAAGAAGATCTGAAAGGCTTATGCTAATAAAAGAAAGGGAAAAAAAGTTTTGTTTTCTTCTTATTTTTTCCATTATAAGTTCAGGTCTTGTCTCCCCTGAAAGGGTATGTTTAGATTAGGATAAAAGGTGTGTTTTTTTAAAAAACATTACCTAACACCTTTTAACTAACACATTAAAAAACCTTAATATAGAAAGGGCAGGTGGTATTTTAATGTGTTAGGTGGCTGAAATGAGCCCTAGGGTAAGTTAAACAGATTCACCTTTTCCCTAGTCTAGACAGGGTCTATGGTGACTAGAGAACTAGTGAAATCATGACATCAGAAAAATCCAAAGACTGAAAGCTGAACACTTGTGAAGGGAAGGGAATTTTAGTTAGACTGCGTACAACTCTTTCCTATTTATTTTTGTGAACATCTATTTAAATTCAAATTAGCCTAATGAGCATTTGGAACAAAACACATTTTTGTAAAAAATGTCCGTGTTTGTCATGAGCATTTCTAATGTGCCTTTCAGCATAGTCTTTAGGCACCAATTATTGAATTATAAACATTATGGATGAAATCCTGGCCCCACTGAAGACAATGGAGTCTTCCCATTGACTTTGATGGGCCTCAGATTACACCCTAATTTTTACAGGTTGGAGGATTACTGGGGAGGAGAGTGTCTGCTGTTGGCTCTCTTTTGACAGCAGTCGGTGTGAGCTAAGAGCAGAACTTCTTAAATCCATGGTCACTTGAATACAATTAATTTGAAAGAACTTTATGTACTCTAGTGGTCATTTGTCTGATTTCGACACTACTAATCCCCAGCCTTTCGGAAGCTAGTATTTTATGAGGTTTGTAATTTAAAATAATGACTTCTCCATTCTGCCCTGTACGATTTACGAAGGGACGGAAAATCACCTGGATTTTTCCAGCGATGTGAAGTTTAGATTTTATAACTCACACACTGCCTTGTGTGTTATCATGTGATGTTCTAATTACCAGAAATCACCCACAATGCCAAGGGAAATGTGCTGAGTGACCTGGGACATTTGAAGAACATAGACACACTACCTTAAAGTCAGGCATTTGATGAGACTAATGCTCTTGGCATCAAATACAGCCAGTATTATATTCATGCTGTGGTAGGGATTTCTTTTTCCATAGACCTCCTGATTGTAAAAGGGGATTCCAAAACCCACATGCGAGCAGCAAATGTGTCTCCATGTACACTGTGGAATATGGCCAGTAACAGAAACCCTTCGTACTGTCCAGAGCTGCTGTACGCTGACTGGAAATTGGATAGCTATATGAATGTGGTGGATCAACTACATGAATGTGGCATTCAGAAGTCATGTGAGAGAGACATCAGGGAACTGTATCTGACAGTCACATTACGACCACTCAGAGGAAGCTCAGTGCTTAAAAAAGCATTGGATGCTTTCAGCACGACTGAACCCGGTGCTAATCTGCATACGCTTGGATTAGGAGGCATACAGCTATAAAGATGCCACTATCCAGGCACTACCCATACGTCACGCTTGTGGTGACAGATCCTAAATATTCTGTCCTCTACAGCTCTATTTCTTAGCCCAAGCAACAAGAAGAAGCTAAAAGGCATAGTGGCAGGCACACAGCATACAGACTGCAAATCATTCCAGTTCTGATTCAGGTATCGGTGTGTCTTTAAAATCACTGATCTCTCATGCATACTGCATATGTGCACATCTCTCTCCCTTTTGAAGAAGAGAGATTATCCTTTCAGTTGGAGTTTTAGTCTTATAGCAACATTATTATGTGGGTTGACTAAATATATCACTCTTAATCAGATGCAGAATGGCATAGCCTACCTTCTTGACAGCATTATGGACCACATACCATTTGATTTAGTCTGAGAAAAGGATTGTAAATATGGAGCTTCATGCAAAGCTCACTGCTAGAACTGGGCTTCATATTCCAAATAGAATGCAAATACACCTAAAAATGGGGCGTTGGTTGTGAATGATCAGAAAATAAACACCAGTGCTGGTGCATGTTTGTTTCTGAGTCTGAATATAAACATCAACATGCAACAAAAAGGCAGAAATTTTTAGCTAGATTGATGTGGATTGTTTTGGCCATGTGAGCCAAAAATGATGGGAAGTCCAAATGTGGTAGGTCTTGCCCTGTGTAGCTGTGATGAACAAACCCAGCTTTAGCCATATGTATTTTGGGTTGCACTGGGCTTAAATTTTGTGGCTTCCTGATTTATTTCTTGCACCCCAATGATGAATTCAGTGAATTCTAATTTTTAAAGCAACCTGAAATACATTAAAAATGTACAAAAGGAGTCCTTGTGTATTTTACCACATGAATTTGAGTAAATGAAAACCTCTTGGAGAATATAATATGTGAGCTATTACTTTTTGAACCAGAACTAACTTTACTGAGAGCTGCATTTCTTGGTAGTCATATGTCAGAGACTAAAATTCTCACTCAGGAGTTCGTTTACTAAGTTCAGTCTCTTGATTGGCATAGGAGTGGCAGACAAAATGGTGGTGATCAGGGTACAATTCATATATCTATTAAGCATCGCAAGCTTCTCCTTTGATCTATGCTCCATGCCTCCAAACACACAGAATGCCTTGCAGAAAATGTTCAGGGTCAGCAGTGTGGAAAGAGAGGACATTTTGTTAAAGTATGCTGCATTTTTCTTTCCAGAAGTCAAGTACATGAAACCAGTCACTGATATTGCTGTTCAAAGCATAGGTAATTACAGTTCGCCTCACCGGCTTCATAAACTGTTGCTATGTTATCATTTAGGTACCTTCAGGATGGCCACACTTCACTGAACTAATACTATGCCATTTCTGCTTGAATCTAGTTATCTGCTCTGTTTCCAGAGTGCAAAGTGTACAGAATTAAATCTAAATGTATGAACTTTCTGGAGTGAGGCAATCATGTACTCTAGGCACCAGCAGGTACCATTACATGAGAATCTAGCCAGTTTTATGTCCGAGGATGGACTCCCCCCACCCACACACACACTTTGTGCCTTTTGACCTCACATCCGAACACAGCACCAGATTTTCAAAGGTATATAGATGCCTAAAGATGCAGATAGGCTCCTAGAGGGATTTTCTGGGAGCCTATCTACATCTTTAGGCACCAAAATACCTTCAAAATCTGTCCCATAGTGCTCGCAAGAGGAGTTTTCAGTGATACTGAAAGGGCAGTCAGGGATTTAGTGTTATTTGTACAATCTCATAGTGCATGAGAGAGATGTCTGCACAGCATGAAGAAAATCTGAGCACTGCACTGGAATATACAGCTAAATCGTGATTGAAATTGAGTTTTGCTAAGTGGCTCTTTAGACTGACAACCCACCCCCTTGGAGGGCAGGGGAGGAAAGGGGGAAAGGGAAGGGTATCAACTTAAGGAGACCCATTAGCCCTAACTCAGACTAGGGTTACCAGATAGCAAGTGGGGGGTAATAGGAGCCTATATAAGACAAATCCCCAAATATTAGACCTGTCCCTATCAAATCGGGACATCTGGTCACCCTAGCTCAAACTATGCTATAGGCCAGACAACCAGATGTGATCACTTTGTACTCTTTTCTGGAATTTACTTCATAGCATTGTGTGCCAAGTTTACTATAAATTATGCAGCAGTTGTGGACCCCTGCAGGCATTATTACATGGTAACTAATTTTTTTTCCAGATTAATGCTGCTTAGTGTAGTTTAGAAAAAGTTAAAAAATTAAATTGTACAAAGCCCAGAGCTTACCTTGTTTGATCTTACCTTGCCTGCTACACAGTCATAACAACAGCTGCTTCAGATGCCTGGTTGTAGCACACTCTCAGATCCATGAAAATAAATGAGAAAGAACAGTTGTATTTACATCCAGGACACTAACAGGTTCCAAACAAAAATATTGTGTGGTTGAAACAAGGGCCATCCTTAGGATTTATGGGGCTCTACGCTCTATTATTAAACTGGTGTCCCTATGCTTCACTGAAGGCAGTCCCCAGCCGGCATCACTGACCCCAGTGTGGAGGTGGCACAGCCACCACCCCCGCCCGCAGATCCCCAACACCTCCCCCATTGCTGGCACACACCGTGCTTCGCACACAGAAGATGCTGCGGCAGTGGCTCAAGACAGGCTTTGCGCTGTCACACGGGGGCTGCATCTTGCCAGAGCCCACGGCCCTCCTGCACTCCCCTCACCACTCCTGGCCAGGGCCGGCTCCAGCTTTTTTGCCGCCCCAAGTGGCAAAGAAAAAAAGAATTGCCACCGAATTGCCGCCGGAGACGGAGAGAGGGAGTGAGGGACCCGCTGCCGAAATGCTGCCGAAGACCCGGACGTGCCGCCCCAATCATGGAGAGAGTGCAGCCCTTTTATATTGGCCGCCCCAGGCACCTGCTTCCTTCGCTGGTGTCTGGAGCCGGCCCTGCTCCTGGCTCACCACGAGCATTTTCACAGGAAGTACCAAGCAGTAATAATACAAGTGTGTGTGTGTGAGAGAGAGACAGAAAGCCTGTGTGTGTGTGTGTGTGTGTGTGAGACTGTGTGTCGGGGGACTGTGTGCTGGAGTGGGAGAGTGGGTGTGTTTGTGTGTGACAAACTGTAATGGGGGGCTGTGACTCGTGAGAGACAGAGTGAATGTGGGTGTGAGAGCCAGCCTGTGTGTGTGTTCGGGAAGTGTGTGAGAGACAGTGAGCACACTGTCACTTTAAGTCCCCCCCTCCTTCACTCAATGACTCATGTGGAAGTTTCCCTCCTCCTGTCCTGTCCTGGCCCCAGCCTAGCCCCACCAGAGACCGAGTGGCGCAGGCAGGCAGGGTCCAGAGAGGGACTCCTCTCTGGGCTCCCTGGGGCGGGGGGGCAGAGCCGGAGGCTGGAGCCCTCAGCTGGCCAGTGAGGAGGGAGGTAGGGAGTGGGGTTGGGGGCGGGGAGCATCCCGCTGGCCCAACGTGGGGAAGGGCCCGGAGAAGAGAGCATTCCCGTGGCAGCCAGCGAGGGGAATGGTGCCCCAAATTTTCCGGTGCCCTGCGCAGCCGCGTATGCTGCGTATGCCTAGGGACGGCCCTGGTTGAGGCCCTTTCCTGAATTAATATTCTTGCACTTAGAGATTTATGTTTAATTTATGGACTGATTACCAGCTACATAATATTACTGCTCAGAAATAGACTCAGGTAAGCTGGTGTGCCTGTTTGATAATGGTGAGTCCAGCTGCTATCCATAATATATTGATAGGGCAGTTTAAGGGAAACACACTTGAAGTTCAGGAAAATACTCCCTTTCAACCAGCCTTCCCCACCTTGGGAGCCCCCTCAGCCTCTTCTCTCCTCAGCATCCCTTTTTCCCATCCTTCTCTCCCTCTTGATTCCTGAGGCTCAGATTCTTCTCCTTTGATCTCCCTGAATAAACTTAAGCCAGAGCAGGAAGCAGGAGGCCTGAGGCAGAGGAGGGGGCCGGGAAGTCAAAGGAAGGGTGCCTTGAGGAGGGAAGAATGTCCGTAGGCAGAGAAGAGGAGTGGTGCCTAAGACGCAGATGGGCCTCTGAGCAGCAAGAAAGGTTGATTGGGCAGCACTTCCAGCATGTAGATTAACAGCGCATTAAATCTGCACAGCAGTGCAGTGTCTGTGATTTGCTGAGTAGAGCAGAGGAACCAGCTCTGAGATAGATGAACCCAGCCTGGAGATGGAAGGAGTATGAAAATGAAGATAAAGATTTAGATAGCTAAACAAAGAGAGGTTTCAGAGTTGCAGCCGTGTTAGTCTGTATTCGCAAAAAGAAAAGGAGTACTTGTGGCACCTTAGAGAGCTTATGCTCAAATAAATTTGTTAGTCTCTAAAGTGCCACAAGTACTCCTTTTCTTTAAACAAAGAGAGAGATACAAGGCCAGCACTATCCAATATTTCTCTCCTCTTTCCCCCCTTCTCTCATGATATAGTTGGTGGAGCCTCATAGAAAGGTGGTCCAGGCCTTTTGATCTGGTGAACCTCTTCCCATCCCTGGGCTCAGATCTATGAACTTGTCTTTAATCTGATCCTGGATATGCACTATCAATCAGGATATGACAATATTTCTGCAGATTACTTGTCTCACTCACTGTTACCAACTGTTACCAGTCCACCTTACAGTTCATTCTCATTACCCACAAGGGTTCCCATTGTGACTGAGTTGTACCAGTGTACCACAGCATTTCAACATGAAGGGCGCCTGTATGGAATAGATGTTCAGCTATGACACAAGAAACTATAAAATGATTAGGAATTCTTTGGTGGCTTTAGTCTCACAATGATTGCTGTATTATGATAGCGCTGTTATTTCTCCAAAGAGAACACTGTGACACTAAAAGGAGGGGGGTGTCCATGGTATCTAGCTGTAAGTTTCAGCTGGCCTGACCAGCCCAGTGTACCCCAAATCATTATTGTGATAATCAGTATCTAAAAGGTGTCATGTAATATGTCATTGGAAAGATCATAATTCACTGGTTATTAATATCAGTGTGTAATGTAGGTGCAAGCACTGGATGCAAAGTTATGGACATTAACTGAAATTATAGTTCTTAAAATGAGTTTGCCAGTCAAACAGGAACCACACCCCAAACAAAGTATGGGGTTTCTCCACCAGGCACTTACTTCCAAAGTACTTTGAAAGACTATGAGAATTTATTTATATAACAGATAAACAAAGCTATCAAGTGGTGGGAAGAGACAGAGCGGCTACACCCCAGCAAGGAAGGAGACTTTATCTGAAGTATAAAGACAAAGGGGGTTTAAACCAGAGGCTTTTCTTGTGGCCACAGACTCCTGGGCAGTGACGAGGGGTGGCGGCAAAGCAGTGGCCCCTCCCGCAGGGCCACCAGCACGGGCTGGGCCCTGTCCCACTCTGGAGCCACAAATTCTAGAGGGGCAGGCAGCCAATGAGTTCCTCACCTTCCCAGGGGTGGTGAGGCTCAGGCTTTGGGCTTCAGCCTTGGGATGGTAGGTGACAGGCTCCAGTCATGGAGCAGGCCTTAGTCTCTGGCTGTTGGCTAGAGCTAATCCCCCCACCTCCATTGCCCTGACCTCTGGCCCCAGCTACACAGGGGCAGTCTCCGGCCCCGGGCTCACCCCCCACACATAGCCCCTGGCCACCGCTGCCTCCATGCAAAGATTGTACCTTACTAGATTAAGTTTTAGCCTTTTAGAATTGTATTTTGTTTTGTTTTACTTGTAATTATTTCTCTCTTCATTCCTTATACTTGAACTCACTTAATCCCATGTCTATTTTATTAATAAATGTATTTCACTTTTATCATAAACCAACTCAGTGCTGGTTTTGTCTCTTTACAGGAGCAACAAATCTTATTAATTCCCTGAGCTGTCCAGGAGAGGGCTGGACACTATAGTACATATGATGTTGGGGAAATTTCAGGACTGGGAGTGTATTGGGATCATCTTGCTGATTGTAACTGAGGCTGGTGGAAGCCAGAGTGTGATTCGTGTTTGCTGGCAGGCTGCTGAGGTCAGAGTTGCTGGACCAGGGCTGCAGCTATACACAGATAGTCAAGGTTTGACCTGCATGCTGGTAGGCTGGTTGTGAGCAGTCCACTTCAGAAGCTATAGAAGCAAAGCATTGTGAGGCACTGGGGTTACACGGCAGATGATGACACAATCCTCACTGGTCTGGATTTGCACCCCCAAACCCCAACAGGACTGTGACAATCATCTATCTTCTGAGTTTCACAGTTAGTATATGATGCTGGAGTTACCTTGGAAGTTAGCTAGATGGAGCTAGAGTATCCTCATGTTCTTCCTTACTGCTTTAATACGACTGCTGGACAATCTGAGGTTATGTGGAATTCCCTGAGAACATGAAAATGGGGCTTTCACAGAGCCCTCTTGTTACTTTGGTTCCACACATGAGCCTTACTTCTCCTCCCCCACTCTCTTTGGTTTCTGGAAACTGGGTACAGGGTTTTACTTTCCCGCTATGTCTTCTAGCATAGGTAGGGAGGTTACAACTGTCCTTTCTTTTTAGCTGTTAGTGGATTAAGGGCTTTTGCTTCTGTTGCCCTATTCCTCAAGTGTATTTGAGCCTCCAGTGATTTCTCCACATCCTACAGAGCTGGGGTGGATTTTGGCAGTTTATTCTTATTCCACCCCCCGACATAATTCAGACAGAATTATTCCCTTCTCTTCACAATATTGACAGAAGCCCTCACTCAGCCTAAGGGTTAACATCCACCAACATCAGGTGTTCCTCCTCCCTTGCCCTCGCCTCAGTCATCTTTTCTCAATGTCTTCACTTAAAAGATTTTGGTTAAAGTGATGTGTACACTTTATCACAACATTTTTAAATCAAACATTGTATGATTTATTTTTATTTACAGCTGTTTGTCTTTCTTCTTCCTTTTCTCTCTTCCTCTACTCCTTTATTTCTTTCCCTGTAGCACGTATCTTGGTGAATATTTCCCTTCATATGTTTCAGTGTCTGCTTTTCTTCAGTCTAGTTTCCAGGCATTTTTCCCCAATAAATACTTTTTCTACTTTTCACTTAATTGATTCTCTCTTTCTTCAGTTTCCTATTAGCACTAATGTGAATTGCAAATGCCCAGACCCTCTGACTAGCCAGCCACTTTTATTTAGGTGCCTAAATGTGGACATATGGACACAGGGGCCTAAGCTTAGCATCCATGCTTAAAAATTTTTACCTAAATTCATGAGAACTTTTATAGCATCTTCTAATAGCATCATTTTTAAATTAATAACTATTTACTAGACTTCAAAATTACAGGGAGAAGAACCTATTTACTGAGTGGCACATACTTATAGACTCATTAGGAAAAATAGCCCAGCCCAAGAATCCTGTTGTGAAATGGGAAGAAGACATTGTAGCAGGAACATAGAGTAAATCCCAAAAGGTGTAACACCTGGAATTTGGTAAAAAACAGGCAAAGTTAAAAAAAAGTAAATAAGTAGTTGAAGCCAATGTACCAAAACTTTTCCTGAAAGGATGCAGCAAGGATAAGGGCCCAACTTCTCTAATTTGATGTTAATCTAAGTATATTTATTAGTGGAATTGCAGTAATATCTAGGAGGATCAGTCATGGCCAGCACCATTGTATTAAGTGCTGTGCACACGCAGACTTTCACTGTCTACATTACCAATTTATGTCAGTATAACTATGCCACATAGGGGTGTGGAAAAGCCAGTGTAAATCTCTAACAATCTATAGGAGCTACATGAGGCCTATCAAGCCATATCACTTTTTGCTTCAAACTTTGAGGAATAATAAAAACAAGAGAACATTTGTTTTGAAAAGTGTGCTCAGTAAATATCTTGAAGGAAAATGTGTAGAACAGCTGGCAATATAATGTACACCATTCCCAAAGCTGCTCACAGCCACATTTTGTCTTCGGCTGTCCTAGGCTTTACCTACCTACCTACCTATCCATCCATCCTTCCATCCATCCATCCATCCCAGAAAACTGCAGTCCAGGGCAAAGAGGAGATCAGTCTGTTTGTGGGGGAGCCCTGAGGGAAGTATTAGGGCAGTATGGGGTTCTGGAAGAAGGAGAAATTACAGCAGAATGGTAAAGGGCAAGGGGAGGATGGGGAAGATGTGGGTTTGAGATAGACAAAGAACAGTTATTTTTCAAATAAGCTGGAGAAATGAAAGCTGAAAGGGAACAGATATGCATTCTTGTGACTTTTAGGTTATTTTCTTTGCATTTTTCTAGCACACCTCTAAGATATAACTGTGATGCTGGTAAACCAAAGTGCAAGTTCCGGCCAAGGCTGTAGGTGTTAATTAAGAACTGACAAACCAGCTTACCTGTATGTTAGTTTTGTTCAAAATAGGTATTAGCTACTGCAATTCCACTAATAAATATACTTAGAATCTCACTTGTAACGTCAATATTCCATATGCTATATGTACATTTTGCTTTATAACTTTAAAAATGTTTGCTGTGAACTTGCGAACCCAGGCACGGGAATCATTCCCCTTGCCCACATCCAGGAGGACTATCAAAAATTAAGTAGGCCAATATAAGACGAGAGCTTTGTTAATTGCCCCATCCACCCATGGAGAAGTATGTGCAGATGGCCGCATTTCATCAGTTTGAACCCTGGAAGAGGGAAATAAAAATAATGGACATGAAGATTTTTCATCCATTTGAACAGGGCCAGAGACATTAAATCAGGGGTCGGCAACCTTTCAGAAGCGGTGTGCTGAGTCTTCGTTTATTCACTCTAATTTAAGGTTTCGCGTGCCAGTAATACATTTTAACGGTTTTAGAAGGTCTCTCTCTATAACTCTGTATTATGTAACTAAACTATTGTTGTATGTAAACAAGATTTTTAAAATGTTTAAGAAGCTTCATTTAAAATTAAATTAAATTGCAGATCTTATCAGTTTAGTGCAGTGGTTCTTAACCTGGGGTGCCTGCACCTCCCTGGGGGTGCGAGACATGCAAGATTTTTTTAGAAGGTAAACCGTCGAAAACACAAATTAAGCAGAGGAACATAAGTACAACTACTTTGTTTCATCAAACCTATATATTTATTAACATTATACATTTTTTAACGATTATTGTAACATACAAACAAAGGTTTTCAGTGTTCAAGTTTTTAAGCTAATTGTAGTGTAATTTTTGATAAGGGGTGAGAGAACATACTTTGAGAAATCCAGACCATCACCGGTCTGAGTGGGGCTGGGTGTAGTGTATTAAATTGCTCCCCATAGGAATGTGCTACTTACGGTGTACTACTTTCAGCTGCCAGTCCTAATGCTCTGAGCGGCATGGTAAGGGGATGGGGAACAGGGGTGGTTGGATAGGCATGGAAGTCCCGAGGGTCTGGTCAGGGGTGTGGATAGGAGTTGGGAAAGTCGGAGAACAGGGATCAGGGGGGCTTGGATGGGGGGGGGTGAGGTCCTGGGGGGTGGTTGGGGTGGGGGTACCGGTAGAGGGTGGTCAGGAGACCAGGAGGGGGGGGTTGGATGGGTCAGGGGTTATGAGGGGGGCATTCAGGGGGCGGGAAGTGGCCCGGCTCTTTAGGGAGGTACAGCCTTCCCTACTGCGGCGTAGTGTATTAAATTTCTCCCCGTAGGAATGTGCTACTTATGGTGTACTACTTATGCTGCCAGTCCTGGTGCTCAACAAGTAGCACATTCCTACGGGGAGAAATTTAATACACTACATCGGCGGACAGAATCCCTGACCGGCGGCTCAGCCCGCCACCAGTCTGGGGTTCCATCCGCCGGTTTCTGCCAGCTGGGGTCCCGACCACTGGCCCTGCTCAGCCCGCTGCCAGCCTGGGGTTCCCTTCACCCAAGCTGGCAGTGAGCTGAGCAGCGGCAGCAGCCAGGACCCCGTCTGATAGCAGCGTGCCATTAAAAATTGGCTTGTATGCCACCTTTGGCATACGTGCCGCAGGTTGCCGACCCCAATATAGACTTATGGAGAGAGACCTTCTAAAAACGTTAAAATGTATAACTGGCACATGAAACCTTAAATTAGAGTGAATAAATGAAGACTTGGCACACCACTTCTGAAAGGTTGCCAACCCCTGGTCTAACCTTTCCTCCAGAGCAGAGACCAACCTTGCAAATTCTACAGGGTAAGACATCATGCAGGCAAGGATCTTAGTATAATTCTAAAAAGGGATTAAACAATTATATGAATAACATCCACAATTACACTAGCTAATATATCTATAAGGGATCTATCAACCCTTATGCTTCAGGTATAAGCCAACCTTCAATTACCTGGGGGAATGAGGACACATTCCCCATATCAGTGTGATTGCACAGTTCTCCATAATGACGGTTTTGCCACTTCCTCTTAAGCATGTGGTATTGACTACTGCTAGAAACAAGATATTGGTCTAAATGGACCATTGATCTGATCTAGTATGTTAGTTCCCATGTACGTATTGATATCTATGTTCAGGATGATTGCTTGATGATATCTATGATCTATGATTGCTTGATATCTATGTTCAGGATGATTTTTACTAGATGTATAGGATTCCATTTCTCCAAGTAGAATCTCCTGTTGTCATTTTCTAGCCATATTTTTAATCTCACTAGGTCCTCAGTGAAGTCTGGCAATCTTCCCAAGTGTGGGATCTTCCCAAAGTTGTTGAACTGGAGATTTTTGGTATAGCAAATACTATATTTTAGTTATGAGACTCATCTCACCACGTTTCAGGTATACCCACTAAATTAGGCTATCATTGAGTAAAACGGCTAGGTCTTGTCTTTGTATAGACAATTTCATACATTCATACTTTCCTTTTTCTTCAAAATCTTTTCTTTCAGACACACTTCATTTCCTGTCTAACTTCGTATGTTAGAAATACACACCACATCATTTGAATTAAACAAAAAAATCCCCTATTTCCCTACGTATAGTTTTAAACCTATGTAAGAAGCCCTTGCCAGTTTTGCAATTAGAAGGTTGATAATTCTTTTGCTCCTATGGAGGCCATTTAATCCAAACAGCTCTCATTACAAAAGGCATTTTGAGTGTTATGAATCCAAAACTCACCCATATTGGCACATTCATCCTTTGATCTCTATCTCCTTCTCTCTTTGCTTGCACCTTCAGCATATTGATGACTTTCTATCCCATGCTTAGAAATGATCTCACCAGGAGGTCTCATATATAAACTGAAAACATGAGCACTAGAATACATCTTTAAGGGATGCCTCAGGTCAGACTCCTTAATGATGATACCACCAGTTGAACCTTATTATCTTTATATGACCTGAACCACTGCGGGCCAGTGCTAGATACACTAGCAACATCCCTTAACTACCAAAGCACCGGTCCATGGTTGGGAATGTAAAAAACAGTTGGGAAAGCCATTGTGACCAAAATAGTTGGTTGACACTGCTTTCAAACCAGCATGACATCCTTTATGGCCCTGACAAATGCATTCTCAATTTCAAAGGATGGCCAGAATCCAGAATGGAACCTGCCTAAGGTGTCACTGGTCTAATAACTGAATTGTCATTGCTTTCTTAATCATACTTCCCAAAAGGGGAAAGATATGGATTGGGCTGTAATTGTCAAACAGTCCAATGCGGAGACAGGATACCTCTCCATGTCTCAGGGTGGTTGGCATTACCCTGGCTTTAAGTGAGGCATCGATAATGGCTGCCAATCATCTGCAAATGTAGATGACTTGGGGAATCTCTGCTTGGCTGCTACATCTCCATTCTTACTGTTCTCCTTCCCTGGGAAAAGCCAGAATTTGACTCTGCTGGCTTTGGTGCTTATTTGGTAAGTACATTTCTGTAACTGAAATGTAGGAAATTGAATGAATGGTATCAATGAGGTCATCTCCCTTCTGAGGTCTGCAAAATATATACCTGCATTTTTGCACCTGTCATTCATTTGTGGCACAAATCAAATATTCAGATTTACAACTGCAATTGGCTTTTGCTAGTATAAAAATGTGGGTGCAAGGTTTGAAGGCTAATTATCCTAGCAGAAAGGAAAAAGGCACTCACCCTAGCTGGAAAGATACTTCTTTATTTCTCAAAAAGAAAAGGAGGACTTGTTGCACCTTAGAGACTAACAAATTTATTTGAGCATAAGCTTTCGTGAGCTACAGCTCACTTCATCGGATGCATTCAGTGGAAAATACAGTGGGGAAATTTATATACTCAGAGAACATGAAACAATGGGTATTACCATACACACTGTAACCAGAGTGACACTTAAGGTGAGCTATTACCAGCAGGAGAGCGGGGGGTGGAGGGGACCTTTTGTAGTGATAATCACGGTGGGCCATTTCCAGCAGTTGACAAGAACGTCTGAGGAATAGTGGGGGGTGGAGGGGGAAAAAACATGGGGAAATAGTTTTACTTTGTGTAATGACCCATCCACTCCCAGTCTCTGTTCAAGCCTAAGTTAATTGTATCCAGTTTGCAAATTAATTCCAATTTAGCAGTCTCTCATTGGAGTCTGCTTTTGAAGTTTTTTTGTTGAAGTATTGCCATTTTTAGGTCTATAATCGAGTGACCAGAGAGATTGAAGTGTTCTCCAACTGGTTTTTGAATGTTATAATTATTGAGGTCTGAATTGTGTCCATTTATTCTTTTACATAGAGACTGTCCAGTTTGACCAATGTATATGGCCGGGGGGCATTGCTGGCACATGATGGCATATATCACATTGGTAGATGTGCAGGTGAACTCTGAAACCTTTCTTTATTTCTGCACTTTAAATCTTGTGTATTTGTAAACTGTGGGCCTGTTTCTCTTTCACTGAGGATGTGTCTACCCGGTGAGTTAGTGCACAGCAGGCCAGGGTGTGAATAGAGAGTGCACTACTTTGCTGTGCACTAACTGGCCATGTGGACCCTGCCCTTGTACACTAAAAGTTCAGATTGAAATGGGACTATGTTAAGTGCACTAAAGAATGTCTAGAGCTCTTTAGCAGGGTCCACATGACCAGTTAGTGCATGGCAAGCTAGCACAATATAGATTCACACCTTGGTTTGCCGTACACTATCTTTTGGCATAGACAAGCCCTCAGTCAAAGAGACACAGGCCCACAGTTTACAATTAAACTGAGACTTAGACTGCTTTTATACCAGCATATCTGCACTGGCTTAGTGAAGCTACACCTGACCTACAGTTCTGTAAGTGAGAGGAGACTTAGGCCTTTGAATACAAAATCAAATATTTTTCTGTATAACCATTTGCTGGAGATGGAGATTGAGATTAGATTAATGTGATTCACAAACTGGATTAAACTAGAAATCTCACCAGACCGCACACCTTGAAATGGCCTCCACTTCTTGAACCCTTTTGAAAGTGATAGATGTTGAATTATGTGCACAGAACAAGGTCAGAAAACAAAAGCCAAGTGTTTCAGAAAAAAGTTGTGGTTCTCCGAAAGGGACAGTCCCATCTGCTTAAGGGACTCTGAAGGCAGCTGCACACCCATTACACTCTGTGTAGGAAGCATTCATGTTTCCTGTCTGAGGAGCAGAAGGATAATGTGACAAAGCCACAGTGACATTTTACTTTTTTTTTTTTTTCAGTTTCTCTTTTCATGGCCAGACTGTGTGATTCACCAAGGTTCTTCATGAAAGTAGGAGTGGTGTGAAGAGGAAACACATAAAATTCAGCATTGAGAGAGTGGCCTTAAGCACTCTTGTCCCAAAGGTCACCATTGTTTA
The DNA here is from genome assembly GCF_009764565.3 of Dermochelys coriacea. Lineage (NCBI taxonomy): Eukaryota > Metazoa > Chordata > Testudines > Dermochelyidae > Dermochelys > Dermochelys coriacea. Next base: position 156,583,517 of record NC_050069.1, on the reverse strand, counting down.
CAGGCAAAGCAATAATGGAGACAGTTAACACGCTGATGGCACAAGTCTCATGCTGAAGTTGATCAGCTGTATAATAAAGGCTTTTTGAACTCTTATGGCATGGCTGTGCAGGAGGCAAATCCATGTTTTCTAACCTCCAACATAGCATCTGCACAGTCTTGATCAGCAGATTTCTTCTGCATGGTGAATAACCCCATTAATCTGGACTGTCTCCACTTGGTCCCTCCCAATGCAAGGAAACTTCTGAGTATGTTGCAAACAAAAATCAATCAGATTTGGACTAAGTTGTCTGTGTCAGGGGAGGCAGGGCAATATCTGGAGGAGACTAATGCTCTTTCTTTCTTTCTTTCTTTCTTTCTTTCTTTCTTTCTTTCTTTCTTTCTTTCTTTCTTTCTTTCTTTCTTTCTTTCAGTTTCAGCCAGCAACACTTGTAAAGGGTCTGGTTGTGTTAGTCAAATTGTCTGCCACAACCTATGTTTTGGATCCTGTTCTTTCTGGTAGATAAGGGCCAGTGGGGAAGTACGGGGTCCTTTGCTGATGCAGGTTGTCAATACCTCCATAAGGAAAGGGATGCTGACTGCTTTAAAGGAAGCCTGCATTCAGTCTCTGTTCAAATAACTCTCTCAATGCTGACAGTCTAACTGCTGACCAGTATCTAATCTTCCATTCTTGGTTAAAGTTATGGCAAAGCAACTGTGCATGCCTCTGCTTTCCTTGACCCTTTTCAATTGGGGTCCAGTCTGGGTATGACACTCAGACTTGTCATGCTGCCTGATTATCTCCTCCTGACAATGAATGAAGACCAGTGCCCCGATTCTCTGTTCTGATCCAGCTGCTTTGCCCCCCTCTGATTCAGCAAGTAAGTTAGAGCAGCCTGCAGCATGTCCCCTCCCCTCAAAGCCATATAGATAACTTATTGAGGGGCACAAACATATGATTCTGACAGGAGAAGCTGTGGATGATGGAAGAAATCGCAATATTTCATCCTGGATCTACTTTGTAGATACTCATGTCAATATCTATTTTCACACATGAAACTGCAATGTGAAGAAGGGTTCTGCTGACCACACAGCCCCAGTGACTCTTCAAACATCCAAAGAGAGAAAACAATATTGCACACACACTTGTTTGAGAGATAAAATGTATTTACAAATACATGCTGACATACAGTGTTTCTGAAGTCACAAATAACATTTTGACATGTGTTAAGTACTTACATTAGCTATGGCCTATTATGAAATTAAACCCGAGGATCTGCTTGAGGCCAGAACTAATGGACACAGCACAGAACTCAGAAACTATGATGATGAAAGTCATGTAAGTGCCTAGATAAAGGGCATTCCAAAAGTAAAAAAAAAAATCATTTAAAAAACCACTCAAGGTTGCCATTTACCTACCATTTCATTTGCAATTTATTTATTTTTAAATGGAATAAGGGATGAACATTAAGATTATTAAATCAGAGCAATGAGTGGTGCTGGGCAAGGCACAAATGTTTGGAAACCAGCGTACATATTCTCAAATCAGCTTTAAAATTGTTGTGCAGTATTTACAAGTAATATTGCCCCAGTCTGCTGTATGTAAGTGCTGTGGAAAGCACTCATTGATGAGACTATGTGCAAGCCACATACCACCCCAGTAACTTGTCTTTTGGTATTGGGCCATTGGCTTTTTCTTCATATATTCTCAGATGGCTTTTTGTCACTCCTTTTCATCTAGTTTGCAAAATAACGGCCTTTTAAAAAACACATTACAATTTCTGCCATTTTTGAAAACTACCTCTTCCACAAGCTTGTGTAACAATGTATCTATCTACTCTATGGGTGGGTATAAAGCCCTAATCACCATGGTAGTGTACCAAAGCACTGTACTGGAATTTTAAAAAAACATCAGGGAAGCTGCCAGTAAAATCTACTACTCTTTTGAGTTTTGTGATGGAATGTAAATTTATTGTGTTGACAGAGAGGCACAAAGAAATGTCAGACTTTTTACAAAAATTTCAAATGTACCAATAGTTAAGATTTTTAGCCTCAGAAAGTATTTCATTTATTCATACTATAAGAAGTAATTCTTGTTTTCAGTGAGAGCTAAACATTTGGAGGTCGGTGTGAGTCATGACGGGAGTCCTAAATGTTCAGCTCTCATGGTTTCCCCCACTCTGAAGCAGAATCCCAAAATAGGGCCATGAACTTTTGGATTGGCATCAGATTAATACCCCATCCAAGGGCCAGTGCAGAAGTCTGAACCGTCTATCCATATGATCTAATTGTGAAAAAAAATGTAGTTTTGCCCCCTCTCTAGAAGGAAGCAATAAAAATGTATTAGGGTTAACATTCAGGGAAATTATATAACTTCTTTAGGTGTCTGTGGTAGAATGAGGATTACAACTAAATAACAGTAAAGCAATAGTCTTTCAAAGTCCAGAGCCTCTGGCGTCTTTGTCTTTATGAGGCATTTAGCAGCAGAATGATACTGGCATAATTATACCAGTACAACTCCCGATGTGGATGCTCTTATTTGGGGGTAAGATGGCCATTTTTGTATCATAGAATCATAGAATATCAAGGTTGGAAGGGACCTCAGGAGGTCATCTAGTCCAACTCCCTGCTCAAAGTAATCCCCAACTTTTGCCCCAGATCCCTAAATGGCCCCCTCAAGGATTGAACTCACAACCCTGGGTTTAGCAGGCCAATGCTCAAACCACCGAGCAGAGTCCTGTTCTCTTTTGTTTGCTGGAAAACAATTCCTGTTTTGTGGGTGAGAAAAGCATACCAGAGTTGGTTAACAGAGATTATTATTAGATAATATTTAAATATTTTTATATTAAACAATAATGTGTGCTGTTGCAAATGAGATTTTCAGACTAAGTATATTTTTATGTTGCAGTTGGTCTGCAAATTACATAAGGAGTCATTGCTCTTACACAACAGAGGGAAAGGAATTAGTGCCCTGAATCTCTTTCACATTGAGATCTATTGTCAGTTTATTAAATTCAGATTTATTGCTGACTTCCTAGCCAAAAATAGCTGTTAGCACACTATAACATGGAGCATAAATTTGAGTTCACTGAATCAAAGACATTATTAAAGAAAAAATGACTTAATGACCTGTCTGATCTAATAAATCTTGCTGTCCACATAAAACAAGACAAGAATTTATGTCTACTAAATGTGTAGGACTAATGCAGCCATGGTGGTTAGTAGCTGAAATGATTTCTTTAACAATCTGGTACTTAACCACAGGCTCTCATAATTATTTTAATTACCAATAAAAATATCTACATAAGGCAATATTTGTACAGAAATACTTTCTTATATGGAATTAAAATTAAAGTACCCAGATGGTTTGAGACATCTGAAATTGTAATTGGGCCACCAGATTTCACAACTGGTAGACAGAATCCCTTTGGACTAAGGATCTGTTTTTAAGCTGCAAGCTTGCAATGCAAAGGGAAACTACATGTTGTCTCCGTTAGAAAAGTCCCTGTTGTAACACTCTGACAAAGACTTTCTGAATATTAGTTCCAAGTTCTAAAGAATCTGTAAAGTGAAATCTCTCTAACATGATTCCCCGAAATATGCTCTCTCTGCACACTGTCCAACTCAAATGTGTCTGCCTAGCAGCTGGGGTATGTCTGGGGTATGTCTGGCAAAATGGACTCCTTACATTGCTCTATTAATAGTCAGTCGAATGTCTGACTGAAGAAATTAGTGTTACATAGTTCTGTTGTCCACCAAACACTGTCAGAGGACACAAGTTCCATAAGCTTTTCAGTTCCTAGGTGTCTCTGATGAATTCTTTCATGTTTTATAGACACTGAGGAATATCAAGTCTGTCCACTGGAATGAACTGGACAGTGGGTGTATGCATAAAACAGAGTCACCGTGCTGCATAATTAAGGTCATACTCATTAGCAATGATTTTTACATACACCAGCTGTGTTATTGACACAGATAATGCTGTGTCATCTTCTTCTTAGTGTATGTACAACGTGCCTTAGGTGGCCCGTGACTTGGATTCACATAATCATGGATAGAGTTGGTTGGAAATGTTTTATTGTTTGTGAAAACTTAAAGACACCTCCCGCAACCCCAACAATTTTTATTTCAGTTTTTGGCAACAAAACTGGGGAGGCGGGAGACTAAAAACTGCAAAAAAAAATGTGGCTTTGGAGCATGTGTGTGTTTTTTTATGGGTTTTCATTTTCTGGGAAAATGTTCATTTACAACAAACAATTATCCATTGAAAACAAAACACATTTTGATGGAAAATTCTTGACCTGTCCTCATTATGAAAGTTCATGCTAACTTTTCTATAAGGAAGTCCACATAAGAGAATGCAGCTGCATCTGTCAGATACTTTCACTGTTTGTAGGTCAAATGATAACTAAATCTTTAGAGATTCACTATGAATTTTTGTTTATGTGGAGATGAGATTCAGACTCTTTTTTATATTGCTGATAAAGGTTTGTGATCTGTTTCTGTTTTGGATACAAAGTGTAAGTGTGGCTGTGAAATTTCACACATCCATGGGACACACCTAAACATTCTTTTTTAACTATGCATATTTTTGTTCAGTCTCAGTTTTCAATCTTGCAACAAATGCAACAGAAAGCCAGGGCCTGTCTTCTGTTCTCTTGAAGCAACACTGCCCCAGGGCCATCCTTAGAGGCATCAGTTGAGACCCAGGTGCTTTTGTCTAAATCCAAAAGTATCAGCACTGGTTAATTGATTAGAATGTACTTCAGTTCCATTCATTCACAATTGTGTTCTGTTCCCTTATGACCATGCCTTGTAACAGTGTCTTGGGCAACACAGACTTTGCTGTCACATCTATATGAATTTTCCCAGTGCCATAAACATTCATGGATGGGTTTCCTAGCACAACTTCACAGTGGGCCTTCCCATGACACTTTTTCAAAACTCATTCCTGTTCTTTCCATATTCTGGCCCTTTTCTGAGCATCACAATCATCTTCTCCTTTACCCCTGGTAAAACCAACCACTTTGCTTCCCATCGGTCCTCATCCAGTGAGGCCCTAGGAGTCAATCCCCCACCCAGCTTCCCCCATTATCTTTATGGAGGCCTAATCCACTACAACTCCTCTTCCCTAATTCAGGTGTAGTGGCTCCTTCAGAGAAGAACCAAACAGGGGGCAGAGCTGATCTTGCATTTTTGTGGTAGGCTTGGAATTCATTCTCATTTCAAACTGCCCTCCAAAAATATGAGTGCAATATCTAGTGAGCCATATACCTGGGGGCAAAAGCAAAATCCCCCATTTGTGCCCACACTGAATTGTCCATTTGTGCATTCAAGTACTTTTTGAGCACATATAGATACAAGTTTGGGTGCACAAGTGTGTGTTTTGTTCTTGCATATTTTGCAAGACTCAGTTAAGAAGGCTGACAGGAAATTTGGCCCTGAAATTGTAAGTTCATGCGATAAGCTGTCCACAGCCCTTCTGCCATGCTGACCATTTACATTATGGCCCTCATGCCCACCTTTTTGCTCCCTGGCTGCATCACATTTTGTTAAATCTTTCTAGGATTCCATATGTACTGTTGTGAGACAGAACTCGTAGCCAGGCAGCAAGCAGGGGAGGGAAGGAATCCATCAAGGAGTCAGAGGAAAGACGACAGCCTAGCTAGAAGACTCCCAGTAAGTGGGAGGGAAGGCAAAGTGGGATGGGTACAGGATAAGAAAAGGTAGGGGAGCTGGGCATGGGCAGAAGTAGGTCCTTCTGGGGGGAGGTAAGGAAGAGCAGGGCTATCAGGAAGAGGGAGCAAGTTTGTCTGGGAAGAAATAAGAATGGGGAGAAGTGGATCTGTCTGGGAAGTGGGACACAAGAGAGAGGTGGGTGGTTTGTTCAAGGAAGGGGAGTGGGGATGAGGGCAAGGTAGGTTGTTCTGTCTGGGAGTTAAAGCCGGAGGTGAGGAACAAGCCTGCCCTGAGACTGAGCGCACTGAAAGGTTTAGATGCAGGGAGTCAGAGCAAAAGAACCCTTTTTCTTCAACAGAACAACGTCCCCCCTACTTGATGGGCAATTGCTTCCATGCTGTGCCGGTCCCATTTTTCTCCTGCACTCCTTGTTTCTTCCCTAGCCCTACTTGATGCTTGAATTGTCAGGTGTAAGTTCATCTGTGAGAAGCAGGTCCATATTGCCTTGGAATGCCTGACTCAGAGGCAGCTCCTCTGCCTTCATTGTCACACCTCAGTATCTCTTCTGGTGACAAAGCATCAGAGTGAAAACCCTGCTAGCTCTCAGGCCTTTGCACACTCAGGGCTGCAGGGATGTATTTCATGTGTGTGTATTTGCTTAGGAACTGTAGCTGCTTGCATTACACTTTCTTGTATTTATTTTGGTTAGTAAGTCTGAACGTATTTCCCACAGCCTGCAATTCTCTTCTTGCTGGTTGTAGTGAATAACTTGTCTCCTAAAAAGAGACATTTTGTTGACAAAGAACTGACACTTCTCTGTTTAGAATCAAGACGTTACTTTATTTTTTATCATTTAATTCATGTTAATATTAATAATAATATTACTTAGCACTAATAACATAGACATTAGCAGCTAACTAGTACTAAGTTATTGCTAGTTACATTTGTGTGACTTCAAATATATGTCCCATAGTCAGCTGTGTAGTGGTGATTTTGAAATTGTGTAAGCTCTACCTATTGAAATAGTTTAATGTGAGACTTCAGAAGGAGAAAGGAGAGTCCTTGGTGTCTCTTCTTTTTGTCCTGGTCTACACTACAAAGTTAGATTGATGTAAGCCGCCATGCGTCAACCTAGTTGTGACTGTGTCTACACTTAAATTTGTCTCCCACTGATATAAGGGCCCTGTTACTGTGATGCAGTAACACCACTTCCCAGAGCAGTGTTGAGCCATGGTTGATGTACTGATATCAACACAGTGCGAGTGTAGACATTGCATTCCCTAAGTCAACCCTAACAGTCCTCTAGCTGCTGTCCCACAATGCCTTGGATTCACTGCTCTGGTCACAATTGTGAACTCCACTGCCCACAGTCACAGAGACCAGCAGGCCTCCCCCACCCCTTTAAACCGTGTGAATTGTTAAAATGCCTATTCCAGATTGCCAAGCTTGGCAAGCACACCTAGCGCATCTCCACGGTTGTATGCAAAAGCCCAGCTCACCATGCCAGCTACATGTTCCAGATGTGCTCCAGCTTGGAGTAGTCAGGAGATATTGGATCTCCTGGGCCTGTGGGGAGACGAGGCTGTGCAGGCACCCCTACAGACCAGCTGTAGAAACGTGGGTCATCTATAAGTCAATTGCACAGGGGATGCAGGAGAAGGAATATGACAGGGATCAGCAGCAGTGCCTCTTCAAAGCAAAGGAACTGCATCAGCCATATCAGAAAGCCAGGGAGGACAACAGTCAATCCAGTGCTGAGCCTCAGACCTGCTGTTTTTTCAAAGAACTACATGGTGGAGACTCCACCACCACCCCACCACACCACTGTGGATACCTCAGAGGAGCCTGAGTCACAGGCCCCTGTGTGAACAGCAAGAGTGAGGAGGAGGATGGGGAACATGCAACTGAGAGGTCCAGTATTGCTGTGAGCCAGGACCTGTTTGAGACTCCATAGTAGTCCAGTCAGTCTCAGCAGTCGAGCACAGGCAAGCCAAGTACAGGTCGGTACCAACTTACCCTACAGGCCCCTGGTGTGAATAGCAAGAGTTAAACGCACTGTTAAGCAATAATAGCATACCAATTATATAAATATTTTGGATGTTTTCCACATTTTCAAATATATTGATTTCAAGTACAACACAGTATAAAAAGTGTACAGTGTTCACTTTATATTTATTTTTATTATAAATATTTGCACTGTAAAAATAAAAGAAATAGTATTTTTCAATTCACTTAATATAAGTACTGTAGTCCCATCTCTTTATCATGAAAGTGGAATACATTTTACAAATGTAGAGTTATGTACAAACAATAACTGCATTCAAAAATAAAACTATACAAAAAGTTAGAGCCTATAAGTCCACTCACTCCTACCTCTTGTTCAGCCAATCGCTCAGACAAACACATTTGTTTACATTTTCAGGAGATAATGCTGCCTGCTTCTTGTTTACAGTGTCACCTGAAAGTGAGAACAGGTGGTCGCATGGCACTGTTGTAGACAGCTTTGCAAGTTATTTATGTGCCAAATGCGCTAAAGACTCATTTGTCCCTTCATGTTTCAACCACCATTCCAGAGGACATGCAACCATGCTGATGATGGGTTCTGCTTAATAACGATTCAAAGCAGGGCAGACCAATGCATGTTCATTTTCATCATCTGAATCAGATGTCACCAGCAGAAGTTTGGTTTTCTCTTTTGGTGGTTTGGGTTCTGCAGTTTCTGCATCATAGTGTTGCTCTTTTAAAACTTCTGAAAGCATGGTCTACACCTTGTCCCTCTCAGATTTTGGAAGGCACTTCAGATTCTTAAATCTTGGGTTGAGTGCAGTAGCTATCTTTAGAAATTCACATTGGTACCTTTTTTGCGTTTTGTCAAATCTGTGTTCTTGAAATGAACAACATGTGCTCGGTCATCATCCAAGACTGCTATAACATGAAATATATGTCAGAATGCAGGTAAAATACAGCACAGGAGATATACAATTCTCCCCCAAGGAGTTCAGTTACAAATTTAATTAACACATTCTTTTTTTAACGAGCGTCATCAGCACGGAAGCATGGCCTCTAGAATGGTGGCCAAAGCATGAAGGGGTATATGAATGTTTAGCATACCTGGCACGTAAATACCTTGCAATGCCAGCTACAAAAGTGCCATGTGAATGTCTGTTCTCACTTTCAAATGACCTTGTAAATAAGAAGCGGATAGCATTATCTCCCGTAAATGTAAACAAACTTGTTTCTCTTAGTGACTGGCTGCATGAGAAGTAGAACTGAGTGGACTTGTAGGCTCTAAAGTTTTATATTGTTTTGTTTTTGAGTCCAGTTATGTAACAAAAAAAAATCTACATTTGTAAGTTGCACTTTCACAATAAAGAGATTGCCCTATGGTACTTGTATGAGGTGAATTGAAAAATACTATTTCTTGTATCATATTTACAGGGCAAATATTTGTAATAAAAATCATATAAAGTAAGCACTGTACACTTTGTATTCTGTGTTGTAATTGATATCAATATATTTGAAAAATGTAGAAAAACATCCAAAATATACAATACATTTCAATTGGTATTCTATTGTTTAACAGTCTGATTAAAACTGCAATTAATTGTGATACATTTTTTTGAGTTAATCATGTGAATTAACTGCAATTAATTGACAGCCCTACTTTTAATGTAAGTCAATAGTCAACAGATCAGAGCAGAAAAGAGGCAAAATGGAGATGCTTCCATGATCTTTTATACCTTTTCCCATGTGGAGGGAAAATACTCATGCTTCGTTTGTATAAAACTATAGGTACAAGGTGGAGTCCAGGGTCACATGCCCTTGCATGCTTTGATGACTTAATAAGAGTAGCCATTACTCATATTTTGACTAAAGCATCCACAGGAAGGCTCAATGGGACAGGACAAGCATCTTCGATGGCCAGTTGTGTTTGTTAATGGGCCATCAACTTGAATGGTCCATTCACAATGTGCAGGCTAGACTGGATGTAAACTACCTTGTGGATGTTACCCCAGGAGCAAACACATTTGAAATACTGGTACATAGTCAATATTCATAACTTCAGATACAAACAGGATAGTCATATTTAGCAAATCATAACTTTTCCATTGACACCTTACACGATATAATTTGTACAAGATTTGTTGCAATTGTCTAACAGTGGCAATATCGATGATATACATGGTCATGTTTAATCACATAGCATCACACCACTCCATTAAGGACAACCACAGTTTCTCATTCACTGATCTATGAAAGCTTCAGTTTCTGTATATGTAAGTAAAATGGACATGAATGTTCTTTTCCCTTGTTAAGTTTGGTTCCATTAATTTATTAAGTTTTAATGTATTTGCTTTTAAATTGCACAGATCTTTCTTTGTACTGCTTTTGTTATTGAATAAAATTCTATTTGGAAAATAATTCATCTTTATTAGTCTGCAACGTACGCTGCAGAGTGCCTAGCAGTTCAGAAAACACCCACTTACTCATTACTAGACAGTGTGACACAATTCACAGGATCAGTGACAAACAATGTAATAATCATAAATGTACAGCAAGCACCACAAAATGAATAGGTGCAGTGATAGTGTTATAGTCATAGATGTACACTAAGCACCACACAATTCCTAACAGGCCCCAAAACATCAGGGCCTGGTACAGCACAGTACACAATGACGCATTACTGTGGTTCATTTTTAAGGTGCTCTTTCAAAGCCTCCCTGAGCTGTATAGCTCTGCATTGAGTTCTTCTAATAGCCCTTACGTCTGGCTGTTCAGACTCACCAGACAGCCACTCCACCTCCATGCCGGTAGCAATCTTCACCCTTTGCTTCACAGGTATTATGCAGAACACAGCAGGCAGCTATAACCATTGGATCTCAGTGAAAGAAACATCCCACTCTTGTGAGTAAACAACGCCAGCGTCCCTTCAATCCACCAAAAGCGCATTCAACTGTCATTCTGCACCAACTGAGTCGGTAACTGTATCTTTCCTTGGTGCTGTCGAGGTGGCCATTGTACAGCTTCATGAGCCAGGGAAGCCAGGAGTAGATTAGGTCCCACAGGATCACTATTGACATTTCGAACATTGCCAATGGTAATCTACCGGTCAGGAAAGAAAGTCCCTGCTTGTAGCTTTCTGAACACTTCTGTGCTCTTAAAAATGTGAGCATCATGCACTGTCCCTGACCAGCCAGCAGTGACACTGATGAAGTGTCTCACCTGATCCACCAGCACTTGCATTATCATAGAAAAGTAACCCTTTCTGTTGATGTACTCTGTGGCAAGGTGTCATACTAGTGATGTGCATGCTGCCTATTGTTGCAGTGCAGTTTGGGAACCCCATTCCTGCAAATCCATTCACAATGTCCTGCACATTGCCAGGAGTCACAGTCCTGTGTAGCAGAACACGATTAAAGGCCCTGCTCACTTGCATGACAATGGCTCCCACAGCAGATTTTCCATGTCCAAAATGATTTCCCACTGACAGGGTAGCAATCCAGCATTGCAAGTTTCCATAGTTTGATTGCCACTTATTTCTCCACTGTAAGAGCAGCTCTCATTCTGGCGTCCCTGTGCTGAAGGGCGAGGACAAGCTTGGCACACAGATCCTGGAATGTGGCCTTGCCCATCTGAAAGTTCTTCAACCACTGCTTGTCATCCCAAGCCTGCAGTATGATGCCATCCCACCAGTCAGTGCTCAGTTCTCAGGCCCAGAAGTGGCGCTCCACCATCTGCAGCTGCTCCATGAATGCTAACAACAGTCTTGAGTTAGTTCTCCCCATGTCCCACAACAATCTGTCCTCCAAGAAATCGACATTTCCCCCAGTGATTCAGTTCTTCTTATGGCTCTGCACCCTGTGCTTTCAGTGCTTATGACAATAGTGCAGAGCTATGCAGGCCCCATGCTTATGGCAGACTGTGACGAGAGCCATGGGGGTTTGTGGGATTTTTCAAAAAGGCATTAAAATTATGGGATATAGATGACATTATGGGATGGATACAGTTGCATGCTGGGAAGTTGATCCCTTGCTCCTAGTCCCCCCATGTGACTCGTTTCTGTCCCACCATGCATTGCCAACACTTCCCAAAAGATAGTGTGCTGGACAGTGGTGGGTTGTACACTGGGATACCTATCATGGTGCACCTCACTATGCATTGACACACATAGGTGCTGACTCCGAGGGTGCTCTGCAGCTGGAGCACCCACGGGGAAAAATTAGTGGGTGCTCTGCACGCACTGGCAGCCAATCTCCCCTCCCCGCCCCACTTCACCTCACCACCACCTCCGGGAGGGAGGAGGGAGGAGCGGGAATGTGGGTGCGTTTAGGGGAGGAGGCAGGGAAGAGGCAGGGTTGGGGTGGGGATTTGGTGAAGGAGTCGAATAGGGGCAGGGAGGGGGCGGAGTTGGGGCGTGGACTTTGGGGAAGGGGTTGGAATGGGGGTAGGGCATGGGTGGGAGGGGGCGCGGCAGGGGTGGAGTCGGCAGAAACACTTCTGGTGAATATGTGCAGCACTGATGCGAGAAGTCAAGTATGCGTACACACAAGTGATATACTAATGGCAGCAGCTTTATGTCAGCATAACTTGTGGTCACCCAAAGTTTGTAGTATAGACGTGGTCTTTATAGCTCAATGAGGTGCAGCAACAAAAGCAAGCTAGAAAGCTCTCTGAAGTCACAGTGTTACCATCCATCCATCCCATCTTACTACATCTTGCCCATTGTTGAATAACAGAGTTTAGGTCCTGAACTGATTCCAAATGGTGGCCTTTGAAAGCAAAACCCATTACTGGATAGATTAAGTGGGTACGTCTTAGAAGATGCTTATTGGAAAACCTTAGTTAACAGAAGCTCATGTGAGAATCTAACTTTGCAAGTACAAACTAACAGCTGACATTTTTCTCTCTCTTCAGCTCTTGTCTGAGGATTTAAACAAGCATTCTTCATATTACTACAGTCCCCTTGCCATTTTGGGGACTTACTAAAGAGCAGTTTCCACAGGCAGCAGCCCAGAAACAGCAGCTGGGAAAAATGGTAGTGTAAAAAGTTTTCCTGGTAACCCTGAATAGGACCTTGTTAGGAGGCTTTAGAAAAGAGGAGAACCTGCAGGACCCCAAATCTCTGACTAACTTGGGTGCCTGAGACACACACAGCTTGTTGTGGGTGGGCCAAGGAAGAGAAGGAGAAGTGATTGATGTTCCAGGACAACCAACTGCAGGTCCTGGAGAGCCTTAATATGGCTGGCAATTGCCCAGACATACTCACTGAGCCTGGCCAGGCAGAGTGGAAGAGGGGAAGTCATTGGCTACAGGGAATCAGCTTCCAGCAGCAGGATGAGACACAGCCCCATAATTGCTCTCTGAGGGGAGGCAAGAAAGTGCACAAAAAACGCTGGGTCTACTGGTGCTAAAACAAGCCACAGAGCCACTTAGGAAGGAGTGGACTCTGCCACTCTTAGGAAACAAAAGCACACCAGGAGGGGACAACATTAGCATTCAGCTCCATGGATCCTTTCACAGATGCACTGTGCCACGCTTCTGACTGCTACAAGCTCCCAGGTTAACCCATTCAGTGGAATCCTCGTTGTTTCTGAATCCCATTTAGAGACAGGTTATCGGTGGAGTTATCCCAGTGACTGAGAAGCCTCACATATGCAGAGCTGCAGGTGCCAAATCAAACCCCAATGTCAAATAGGTCATGTCAATCACTCAGGGGAGATAAAGGTGATTTTGTCATCGCCTATGAAATCTGGGAACAATCGTATGACTGAATCTGACGTTAGGATCACAAATTCCTGTCATGCTTTCATGTGCAAGAATAAGGAACAATTGTCTCAAGTCGCAGTGAGGGAGGTCTAGGTTGGACATTAGGAAACACTATTTCACTCGTGGGGTGGTGAAGCACTGGAATGGGTTACCTAGGGAGGTGCTGGAATCTGCATCCTTAGAGGTTTTTAAGGCCCGGCTTGACAAAGCCCTGGCTAGGCTAATTTAGCTTTGAGCAGGGGGTTAGACTATTTGACCTCCTGAGGTCTCTTCCAGCCCTAATCGTCTATGATTTTATGCAAGTGTTAAATGCTTACCTAAATATTGTTGTATTTCATGCTCAAAACTGCATTTCCTGGTAGGGAAAACAGACCATAATATATAGTGCACAGCCAGCTATACTAGGTCCCAGAAGAAAGGCTAATTTCTCTGTTTCAGAGATCAACCAGCTGGAAAAACTCACTCTGTTTAATGAAAAGCTGATATATCCAGCAAGCAGGAAGGATAAACCCTACAGCATCCAGATCTAGCTATGGGCATTTCACTAGGCATTCCTCTGTGCCAGGGAGATCAAGGATATGAAAAGAAAATGGGTGATGTCAGTAAATGTAGATGGATGCTGAGAAGGAAAAATCCTGCACCCTAGCACTATTAAGAAGCACCATCTGACTGAGCCAGGGAGATCAGTGCACAGCATATACAATATCATCCGTCACATCTCAAAAAGTGTTAGTGGCATGTTAACAACAGACCAAAAGGCACAAATATACCCTCAAATCCTTGGGCCCCAAATCAGACAATTTTGAGTCACTGTATTGATGATCCCGCATTGCAAGATGATGTTCACGTCACAAGATTACAAAAAAATAGTAAAATGCTACATAGCACCTACTGTGCGATCACAGAAACTGTTTTATTCCTCACTTATGTTACCTGAGCAATGCGCTTTCCAAGGCAAGGTTTCACAAACACACAGTAATGCACAGGTAAGTACTGAACATTTATTGGCCTGCCCTGATTTTTGTCTGAACACAGGTACACCATTTCTGAGTAGGGAGTGGACAAAAAGGCAAATGGGGCCTGTAAGTCAAAGTAGGCCATAAACTGCAGGTATAGTATGAATAAATCAAGGTATTGATGTCTTTAGGTCATTGGTAGCTGGCCTGACTGTTATGTTGTTCCAAACACAAAGAGCAATCACAAAACTTTCAGTGAGAAAGACTTACTAAAGATGAAGAGAACAACGATACCAAAAGGGACAAAAGTAACATTTCCAGGAGAGAGTGCACAGTGTGCATCACCCATGCCAGTCTGCACTCAGCCCTGAGAACAAAAATGGCTGCTGAACACAGGGAGAGGGCTTAGACATTTAAAAAGTACAGTACACCAAAACAAATGGCATCTCAGTTTCTCAGTTACATACCCTACACCTATTACCTAACCTCTCTACGTTGTATGTTGTATATATTAGATGGTATATATTATATTATACTAGCAAAATCACCAGTGTAAGAAAGTCACTTTCTTCCAATGTATTCAAAGCACTGTCTCCTTCCACAGGACTTTTTCAATACTTCAACCTGATTGATCTTCTATAAAGTATTATTTATATTTTTTATCACTGCTTTCAAATTATTAAAGTATAATTTTCAAATGGTTCATATAAAACATTAGATGAGGAGCAGATCCTTGTCATGCTGAGTCTGGTTGGCAAGTGATGCCTACGGGATACTGGAAAGTGCCCTAACATCATGCAATTTATTTTCAATGACTCAAATTATTAACTGTGTCTCTCCTATCCAGACAGACAGCTAATCAGGGGCTGCCTATGTCATATCCCAACAAGAACTGCCAACACACCGTACACCTAGATAACCAGTAAAATAAGCCAAGAATAAGCAGTAAAAATTGCATGGAAGGTCAGATGGGGGAGCAGTAGGATCATGGGCAGGGAACAGAGCAGCAGGAGCTAAACAAACATTCTTGTTGCAGGTCCCCAAGTCTCCTGTGTGATTGCAGTTTGATCTGTGAAATTCAGGTCACTTGCCAGGTTTGTGTTGCTACATTAAACAGCATTACAGTAGAAACAACATTACAATGTACAAGGCTTCAAATGAAGTAGTTGCAATACGAAAGGAGCGTTACAGCCAAGAAAAGAAGAAAAAAGAGGCACAAATATTCAAAACACATTGATTATTCAATGCTGAATTGAAAATGAAGCCAAATGGGAGGTGAGTTTAAATGTGGTACTTCCCAGGGAGACATTACGATAGCTGATTGAAAGGGGGTACAAATCTGGGGTGTAAGTGATCATGAACTAACTGGGAGTAAGACACCAGCTAAGGGCACTCGTAAAATAATAATGGAATTTGTAAAATGCTAAACAGAAAATAAAAGTAGGCTGTCTCTACTGCGGACGGTACTCAGAGAGAAAGTTTGCAAAATCAGGAGGCTCAAATGATCATCTATGAAAATATACATGACTGAATTTTCAAAGGGGCCTCAACCTGGATATTTAACCTGTAATTTTGTTCTTGCAAATAAAATTGAATGCAGTTCTGCAGGTGCAATCAAATGCGAGCACAGAGTATAGAATGCAGATATCTATTAGAGTTGTGTGTGAAAGCCTTCTAACTTTTAGTGTAGCCAACAAAATTGTGCATTTAATTAATAACAGCCACAAAATCTGGTCCATAATCCCACAGAGACAGAACACTGCCAATATCATAATTAAACATGACTCAAAGTGGGATTATTGTAGGAATTAAGACTTGAAAATACATACACTAGAATTCAAAAAAGAAAGTGAAAACAATGCTACCAAACAGAGGCTGATGTATACAACATCTTCCTTCATGCAGGCTAAACAACAAACATTTGAAAATATAATGTGGCTCTATTAAGCTCTCACTGTGGGTGAGTAATGCTGGTATCAAGCTGACAGACTGCACAAAAGATCAGTTAAGGATATCAATAATTAATCACTTCGGGGGGAAGGGGGGCGTTAGAGGAGTTGGGATGGTCTTTCACCTGTTTTTCTCAGGGGTACACTATAGCCAATTAGTTTTTCCTTACCTCTGAGCAAATTTCATATTCACTTTTTATTTTCTCAGGATCCTTCTGAATATTCATTGAGAGTTTATTTAATCCACTGTTTTGTGCCAAATGTCTGACAATTCACTTTAACTCACATTTTTCTGTTGGATCTTCATGTTTCAGTATCATACTTCTTTTTAGACACATTATTTCACAATTGAATAATTCTGAAAGACTGAGCCTCCTTTTTTAAAACTTTAAAACAGCATTACTTCTGGACTGAAACCTAACATGAAATGTGCCATCTCTTGAAGAATTTAAGATAATTGCAAGTAAAATGTAAAAATATTTCCAAAAAATCTGAAAACCATGCTGCTCAGATAATTAGTTTGTTTGCAAAATTTCCTGTGTGTCCCACCTGTTTTTCTGATCTTAATTCTGTTTATACCAGATAAGGCTACAGTTAAATTCCTTGTAGCTATTATACTTCATATATAGTACTCAAATCATCCAATGAGCACTTTTAATTCATGTTACCAACAGCACCAGAACACTTTTCAATTTGGAGACTTCCTCCTAAAGGAAAATATTGTAAGGGATGCCTCAAAAGAAAAAACAATAAAAGGTGTTAGAGGAGTTATACCCCAGATAGCTTCGCCAATTCTGTCACATGTCCACAGCTCAAATTGGACTAGCTCACTGTAGCTCGATAAACTGAAATTTCCTCCTGATGGCAGCCATATTGGGTTAAATCCTGGCTCCACTGAAGTCAACAGAAGTTTTGCCATCGACTTCAGTGGAGCCAAAATTTCATGCATTGTCTCCAGGAGCTAAGCTTTATTCCCCCTTCCCTGCCCCAATATTAACAAAGTGTAGCCAGCAATGTTCCCTCTAATTTTTTACATCCATGTGTGGAATGAATTTTGTTATGTGCACCAATATGGAGGTGATGTGTGGTGGGGGTGGGGCTGAGGGGTTTGGAATGTGGGAGGGGGCTGAGGGCAGGGGCAGAGGGTTGGGGTGTGGGGGGGTGAGAGCTCTGGCTGGAGGTGAGGACTGTAGGGTGGGGCTGGGGATGAGGGTTTCAGGATGCAAGAGAGGGCTCAGGGCTGGGGCAGAGGATTGGGGTACAGGGGGTGAGGGCTCTGGGGTAGGGCCGAGGATGAGGGGCTCAGGGCTGGGGCAAAGGGTTGGGGTGCAGGGGGGGTGAGGGCTCTGGCTGGGGGTGCAGGCTCTGGGGTGGGGCTGGGGATGAGGGATTTGGGGGTGCAGGATGCCCTGGGATTGCAGCAGGGAGAGAGGATTCCTCCCAGCCCTCTCTCGCCACAGCAGCTCCAGGGCTGAGGTCAGGGGAGAGGCACCTCTCCCCACCTATGCGACCCTTGATAGCCTGCTGCGTGGCTGCGTGGCTTAGAGGGAACTTAGGTAGCCAGTGTAGTAATGTCTGCTTCAGTCTATGGACAATTTCAAACCATATCTTTGAAAGAAGACTGTCTCTTTTCGACCCAGTGGGGCATTGATGCTGAAACATAGTGGCAACAATTGATATGTCAGGATTGTTTGGGACAAATACCACCGCTTGTTTTTCCAATCCCTGCAGCCACAAGAGAGAGATAAAGAAGAGAGCTGAGTAGGACATCAGAGTGCAACCAGGAGGGAGCCAACCCAAGGATCGAATCAGAACATGCCTACTTATATTTTGAACATCTCTACAATCTACTGTGAATTACATCACATTCTGGCAACTCAAGTGTG
This sequence comes from Dermochelys coriacea, assembly GCF_009764565.3. Taxonomy (NCBI): domain Eukaryota; kingdom Metazoa; phylum Chordata; order Testudines; family Dermochelyidae; genus Dermochelys; species Dermochelys coriacea. The sequence goes on along the minus strand of NC_050069.1, from coordinate 156,565,302 downwards.
TGGCAACTGAGATGTGCATTCAGTCTAAAAGAGCACTGCTTCCACCCCCAATTCGACCCCAGCCTACGTCTAAGAGAACAAGAAAGGTGAGGTCTGTTACCCAAGTTTGGAAGATGCTATTCCAACCCATCTTGCTAGATTAGTCACATGCTCAGATTTGATTACAGAAACCACAATTTAAATATGCACTTTCAAGAATTTGCACCTGCAGCTCTAGTGCTTATGCAGGCTCCACACCAGAAATGCATTTATGTACATGTTTAACTGTAAGCACTGAGTATCTCCATCAACTTTAATGGGACTACTCATATATTTAAAGATAAGCATGTTCTTGCTGCATCACAGCCTCAATCAGGGAAGAGAAAGAGTACTATGTGACTGAGCTGAGCAATCAGAGCTAAGCCATATATCTTAACTTTAAAATATTTGCATTCAATCCATAGAGGAAAAAATTCGAGAAGCTGTTTCCAGATAGCTTCGGATAATGAAAATGTTTAAAGAAGCAATGATCTGATATTCAGCAAGCAGAAAGAGAGCCTGACTTCACTGGATACATTATTAACTCTCTGTCACTAGGACACACAGATCAGTGCTGTATATATTTTAAAATGGAGCATACAATGTATTACTGCGAATGCATTGCCTAAAGAAATAGAATAAAGCATCATTCACTTCAGGTTAATGATTCCCACTGCACTGTAGTTAGACCAATAGTTCTCAGAGTACTGGACATCAGGCTTTTAGGTTTTCCATAATGGTTTACCTCCAGGCAAAGTCTGGTGCACTATCGCTGCCCATTCAAAGAGTGTATGTTCTAACCCATAATGGAGTTTTAAAAGTTCCAAATCCTAAAGCTGGTGGTAGTGTGGTTTGTACCAACTTAAGTTCCCTTGAGGGTTAGAATGTGCACAACTGAATGTAAAATGACAGTCACAGCTGGTACATCCAAGGTCTTATTCCATTAAACTAGTATAGTTGCACAGTAAGAATGGGAACAACCTCTTTTAATCACCTTCTAAAAGTGATCATGTCCCACCCATTAAATTCCATTTCATGCTGCTCCCTGTCAAGATTAGTGACATCACTTGGAAGTGTGGGTTAGTATCTTTACTGAAGACATCCAGAGATGTGCTCTGACACTATTCCAGTTGATAACTTTAAAGTTGTTTTCATATATTTTTAAACATGTACTTAAATACTTCTCTTAAAAACCTTAAATACATATTTTAGCAGATTGCTGTAAATGGCCCTTTTAAGCTTCATTGACAGGTCAGAGCACACCCCCTTGGATTATTAATGAAACAGGAAGGCAAAGTCTTTTAAAAAAACACAGTTTTAAAAAAAAAAAGTCCTCAATGGAGCATGTATAGTTATTACTCATGTATAAGTTTCAGAGTAGCAGCCGTGTTAGTCTGTATTCGCAAAAAGAAAAGGAGTACTTGTGGCACCTTAGAGACTAACAAATTTATTAGAGCATAAGCTTTCGTGAGCTACAGCTCACTTCATCGGATGCATTTGGTGGAAAAAACAGGAGAGATTTATATACACACACACAGAGAACATGAAACAATGGGTTTATCATACACACTGTAAGGAGAGTGATCACTTAAGATAAGCCATCACCCACAGCAGGGGGGGGGAAGGAGGAAAACCTTCCATGGTGACAAGCAGGTAGGCTAATTCCAGCAGTTAACAAGAATATCAGAGGAACAGTGGGGGGTGGGGTGGGGGGGAGAGAAATACCATGGGGAAATAGTTTTACTTTGTGTAATGACTCATCCATTCCCAGTCTCTATTCAAGCCTAAGTTAATTGTATCCAGTTTACAAATTAATTCCAATTCAGCAGTCTCTCGTTGGAGTCTGTTTTTGAAGCTTTTTTGTTGAAGTATAGCCACTCTTAGGTCTGTGATCGAGTGACCGGAGAGATTGAAGTGTTCTCCAACTGGTTTTTGAATGTTATAATTCTTGATGTCTGATTTGTGTCCATTCATTCTTTTACGTAGAGACTGTCCAGTTTGGCCAATGTACATGGCAGAGGGGCATTGCTGGCACATGATGGCATATATCACATTGGTAGATGCGCAGGTGAACGAGCCTCTGATAGTGTGGCTGATGTGATTAGGCCCTATGATGGTATCCCCTGAATAGATATGTGGACAGAGTTGGCAACGGGCTTTGTTGCAAGGATAGGTTCCTGGGTTAGTGGTTCTGTTGTGTGGTGTGTGGTTGCTGGTGAGTATTTGCTTCAGATTGGGGGGCTGTCTGTAAGCAAGGACTGGTCTATCTCCCAAGATCTGAGAGAGCGATGGCTCGTCCTTCAGGATAGGTTGTAGATCCTTGATGATGCGTTGGAGAGGTTTTAGTTGGGGGCTGAAGGTGATGGCTAGTGGCGTTCTGTTGTTTTCTTTGTTGGGCCTGTCCTGTAGTAGGTGACTTCTGGGTACTCTTCTGGCTCTGTCAATCTGTTTCTTCACTTCAGCAGGTGGGTATTGTAGTTGTAGGAATGCATGATAGAGATCTTGTAGGTGTTTGTCTCTGTCTGAGGGGTTGGAGCAAATGCGGTTATATCGTAGCGCTTGGCTGTAGACAATGGATCGAGTGGTATGATCTGGATGAAAGCTAGAGGCATGTAGGTAGGAATAGCGGTCAGTAGGTTTCCGATATAGGGTGGTGTTTATGTGACCATCGCTTATTAGCACCGTAGTGTCCAGGAAGTGGATCTCTTGTGTGGACTGGTCCAGGCTGAGGTTGATGGTGGGATGGAAATTGTTGAAATCATGTTGGAATTCCTCAAGAGCTTCTTTTCCATGGGTCCAGATGATGAAGATGTCATCAATGTAGCGCAAGTAGAGTAGGGGCATTAGGGGACGAGAGCTGAGGAAGCGTTGTTCTAAGTCAGCCATAAAAAAAAGAAAAAGGACACTAAGCTATCTAAACTACTATATGCCACAAGGGGCCACAACAATGGTTCCCGTAACCCACCCAGCAATATTGTTAATCTATCCAACTATACTCTTAGCCCAGCGGAAGAATCTGTCCTATCTCGGGGCCTCTCCTTTTGCCCCTCCACCCCCACGAACATGATACAGTTCTGTGGTGACCTAGAATCCTATTTTCGACGTCTCAGACTCAAGGAATATTTCCAACACACCTCTGACCAACATATTAACCCACAGAGACCTTCCTGCCAACACTACAAAAAGAAGGATTCTGGGTGGACTCCTCCTGAAGGTCGAAACAGCAGCCTGGATTTCTACATAGACTGCTTCCGCCGACGTGCACGAGCTGAAATTGTGGAAAAGCAGCATCGCTTACCCCATAACCTCAGCCATGCAGAACACAGTGCCATCCACAGCCTCAGAAACAACTCTGACATCATAATCAAAAAGGCTGACAAAGGAGGTGCTGTCGTCATCATGAATAGGTCGGAGTATGAACAAGAGGCTACTAGGCAGCTCTCCAACACCACTTTCTACAAGCCATTACCCTCTGATCCCACTGAGAGTTACCAAAAGAAACTACAGCATTTGCTCAAGAAACTCCCTGAAAAAGCACAAGAACAAATCCGCACAGACACACCCCTGGAGCCCCGACCTGGGGTATTCTATCTGCTACCCAAGATCCATAAACCTGGAAATCCTGGACGCCCCATCATCTCAGGCATTGGCACCCTGACAGCAGGATTGTCTGGCTATGTAGACTCCCTCCTCAGGCCCTTCGTTACCAGCACTCCCAGCTATCTTCGAGACACCACCGATTTCCTGAGGAAACTACAGTCCATTGGTGATCTTCCTAAAAACACCATCCTAGCCACTATGGATGTAGAAGCCCTCTACACCAACATTCCACACAAAGATGGACTACAAGCCGTCAGGAACAGTATCCCCGATACTGTCACGGCTAACCTGGTGGCAGAACTTTGTGAGTTTGTCCTGACCCATAACTATTTCACATTTGGTGACAATGTATACCTTCAAATCAGCGGCACTGCGATGGGTACCCGCATGGCCCCACAGTATGCCAACATTTTTATGGCTGACTTAGAACAACGCTTCCTCAGCTCTCGTCCCCTAATGCCCCTACTCTACTTGCGCTACATTGATGACATCTTCATCATCTGGACCCATGGAAAAGAAGCTCTTGAGGAATTCCACCATGATTTCAACAATTTCCATCCCACCATCAACCTCAGCCTGGACCAGTCCACACAAGAGATCCACTTCCTGGACACTACGGTGCTAATAAGCGATGGTCACATAAACATCACCCTATATCGGAAACCTACTGACCGCTATTCCTACCTACATGCCTCTAGCTTTCATCCAGATCATACCACTCGATCCATTGTCTACAGCCAAGCGCTACGATATAACCGCATTTGCTCCAACCCCTCAGACAGAGACAAACACCTACAAGATCTCTATCATGCATTCCTACAACTACAATACCCACCTGCTGAAGTGAAGAAACAGATTGACAGAGCCAGAAGAGTACCCAGAAGTCACCTACTACAGGACAGGCCCAACAAAGAAAACAACAGAACGCCACTAGCCATCACCTTCAGCCCCCAACTAAAACCTCTCCAACGCATCATCAAGGATCTACAACCTATCCTGAAGGACGAGCCATCGCTCTCTCAGATCTTGGGAGATAGACCAGTCCTTGCTTACAGACAGCCCCCCAATCTGAAGCAAATACTCACCAGCAACCACACACCACACAACAGAACCACTAACCCAGGAACCTATCCTTGCAACAAAGCCCGTTGCCAACTCTGTCCACATATCTATTCAGGGGATACCATCATAGGGCCTAATCACATCAGCCACACTATCAGAGGCTCGTTCACCTGCGCATCTACCAATATGATATATGCCATCATGTGCCAGCAATGCCCCTCTGCCATGTACATTGGCCAAACTGGACAGTCTCTACGTAAAAGAATGAATGGACACAAATCAGACATCAAGAATTATAACATTCAAAAACCAGTTGGAGAACACTTCAATCTCTCCGGTCACTTGATCACAGACCTAAGAGTGGCTATACTTCAACAAAAAAGCTTCAAAAACAGACTCCAACGAGAGACTGCTGAATTGGAATTAATTTGCAAACTGGATACAATTAACTTAGGCTTGAATAGAGACTGGGAATGGATGAGTCATTACACAAAGTAAAACTATTTCCCCATGGTATTTCTCTCCCCCCCACCCCACCCCCCACTGTTCCTCTGATATTCTTGTTAACTGCTGGAATTAGCCTACCTGCTTGTCACCATGGAAGGTTTTCCTCCTTCCCCCCCCCCTGCTGTGGGTGATGGCTTATCTTAAGTGATCACTCTCCTTACAGTGTGTATGATAAACCCATTGTTTCATGTTCTCTGTGTGTGTGTATATAAATCTCTCCTGTTTTTTCCACCAAATGCATCCGATGAAGTGAGCTGTAGCTCACGAAAGCTTATGCTCTAATAAATTTGTTAGTCTCTAAGGTGCCACAAGTACTCCTTTTCTTTTTACTCATGTATAGTTACTACCCAGCATAACAGGCCCCGAGACACCCATCCAGCACCAATGTGGACACAAGAACAAATGGGTATAAACTGGCCACCAGGAAGTTTAGACTTGAAATCAGACAAAGGTTTTTAACCATCAGAGGATGAAGTTTTGGAATAACCTTCCAAGGGAAGCAGTGGGGGCAAAAGATCTATCTGGTTTTAAGATTCCACTTGATAAGTTTATGGAGGAGATGGTATGATGGGATAATGGGATTTTGGTAAGTAATTGATCTTTAAATATTCAGGGTAAATAGGCCAAATCCCCTGAGATGGGATATTAGATGGATGGGATCTGATTTACTATAGAAAATTCTTTCCTGGGTATCTGGCTGGTGAATCTTGCCCATGTGCTCAGGGTTTAGCTGATTGCCATATTTGGGGTCGGGAAGGAATTTTCCTCCAGGGCAGATTGGAGAGGCCCTGGAGGGTTTTTTTTTTTTGCCTTCCTCTGCAGCATGGGGCATGGTTGACTGGAGGGAGGCTTCTCTTCTCCTTGAAGTTTTGAACCATGATTTAATGACTTCAATAGCTCAGACATGGGTGTGGTTTTTCATAGGAGTGGGTGGGTGACATTCTGTGGCCTGCGCTGTGCAGGAGGTCGGACTAGATGATCAGAATGGTCCCTTCTGACCTTAGTATCTATGAATCTATGAATCTATGAATCCCAGCTAAACTATGTTATTTGAAATAATCCAATCTATATAGTAGTCTAGGATTAAATTTCCCAATTCCTATGTAATCAAATTTAGTTAAGAGTTCTGAATTGTTTCAATAACACTGTACCAATTCCTAGAGACTTTTGTCTCCCCTTTAAAATGCACCTCAAGTAACCCTTATTAACAGAACTAATCAACAACTTGAACAACGATAAAACAAACTAGCTTTAGAGACTATTAATAATCATGCATAAATCGCTAGAAAATGTGAAAATTACTTTTCCTTTCTAGGAATGTGTTATACTATAAATGTAATCTGCTAATCCGGATGCATGACTGTAACTCCTTCTGAACTATTCAGAATTCAAAGTCATGCAATAAGCCAATGCTAATGTAGATTTGCAATAAGGTCTTAAATTTGATCTGTGACCTCGAGGACAAGATAATTTGCCCATTTTTAGTTACATTTATTTTGTGGCAGGTGTCACCAAGTTGCTGTTACACCCAGTCTTCCAAGTTTTTTTGCTTTTTTGTTTTCCCTAGTGTGCAAGCTAATGGTCAGCCTTGGGAAGATGTGCAGTCTTGGGAAGATGAATTGTTAGTTTGATTATGCAAGAATCAGCAATAAGGTTTGTTCTCTGCTAGAATCATTCTTGCTGCAGATTTCAGAGTAGCAGCCGTGTTAGTCTGTATTCGCAAAAAGAAAAGGAGGACTTGTGGCACCTTAGAGACTAACAAATTTATTTGAGCATAAGCCAATGAAGTGAGCTGTAGCTCATGAAAGCTTATGCTCAAATAAATTTGTTAGTCTCTAAGGTGCCACAAGTCCTCCTTTTCTTCTTGCTGCAGAGTTGCTCTTGGAGAAGTGGACATTTGGTGTTGGACTTTGATTTCTGGAAGAAGAGATTGTCCTGCAAGTTCTTTGTGAGCATCTCTGCTCCAGGACTGGTATATATGTACAAATAATCATAGAATAGGAGCAAATTAAATTTAGAGTATACCCAGACTTTGGTCAATGATTTCTCATCCACTGGGAAGTTCAGCTGCAAAGCTTGAGAATTCTGCTACTGCTTGGCAGAGGGGTGACCCTGATGTTAGCAGCTAGATACTAGTGTCAGAAGAGAGGAAACACACCCAGCCCTTTCTTTGAAAAGCTGGATGCCATGTTAACATGGTGCTCACTTTCAAAGGATTAACACAGATTTTAAGAATCGTTGTAGCTAGGTACAAAAAGTCCCAGCAGCTGTTTCTCTTCCCAGAATTGATCTGCAGGTTGGGTTTTGTTATAATTCTGAGTTACACCATCTATGGAGAAGCTCACTTCAGGGACTCTGTTTATTCAGGGTCAGATTCTGTGTCATTGAGGGATGACATAAGGAACCTTCCTAACCCTTGTGAACTCCGACTTTGGAGCAGGCAGGACTGCAGACCTTGCACCCAAGGCTTGGCACTACAAAACCCAACACAAGGACGGAGATATGTGGCTTAGAGCGATGCAAGCAGATATAACTACTGGAGTGGAATAGAATTAGACTGAGCAAAAGAAATTTGAAAAACTTCCTAACAGTGAAGTCTATTGAGCTGTGTAATAACTATATCCCACAGGAACAGATAGAAACCGCATGTGTGAGTATTTTAAAACTGGACTGCTTGCAGTAGTTGATAATATGCTGAAGGGAACAATCCTGTACTGACAGGGAAAGGTGGGTTGGTGGACAAGGTGACCTGATATATCTTTCCCATCTCTGTTGTGTACCTTTAAAGAACAAAGAAGCAAATTCTTTTCCTGGAAAAGAATCTGTAAGTTTCTATTGTTTTTTAAAAGGTTGGTGTGATATAGGAGCATCATGTAGTAGTTCCTATTTGTTTTAATCCAGATCTGCCTACTTAGATCCAAAGTAGTGTTTGGCTTGTAATAGTCCTCTAGATTTGTTTCTGTGCAATGTCAGACATGGACAAGGTAACATTACTATGGGTCAATTTCCACATGTGGAATAGTATTCCCTAAATTTGTAAGGGTCCTCATTCAGTTAATCCTACCTCTAGGGACATTTTACCAACCGGCCAGAATGACTCAAGTTGTAATATACTATATCGGCTGTATCTACAGAGAAAAGAATTTGTCTATTATAATTTCTGCTTCCACTTGCAATTAAATGACAGCATGCCCTTCTCTGCCTCCAATACTCCTTTTTATGATTCTAGAGCAGCCACTTCCTGTGAAGGTATGTTAAAATACATAACACATGTCCCCTGGTAGCACAGTGGAAGCAGGATTCAGAATCAGGAACAAATTCAAGCTTCTTACATTCCAGGACCCTAAAGCTTCTTTTTAGTGCACATTTGCTATGGTTGTAGTATATTCAGGCTGCTAATCAGGGTCCAGATACCCCAAGGGGAGAATGGCACACTTAAACCCCCCAAATGAGTAGTTAAACAAACTGATTGCATACTGTATTATTGTACTATACAGTTATATCAAGATCAATCTTTTATGAAAACTTGTATTGTTCTGATCTTGATGGTCATTATGAGATGTATATAGACCACAGTTATGAATCTATATATTTGTGTATAAAGAAAACTGTGCTCATAATCTGTGCTACAACATCAGCTCCATCTCACAGAAGGGCAGTGAGCAGGCTGGGAGGGGTACCTCCCCAGCCAGTTGTTTACACAAAACTGGCTTCCAGTAACTATCCATTGTCCAGCCCAGGAAAAAGACAATGGAGAACCATTAGCGTTAATGAGAAGACAATGAGACAACTCAAATCTGAAAAGAACATCCAGGTTCTCAAACATTAAGGCAGGAGGGAATTTCCCCCCTTGATTAAATATAAGTCACTGGGGACTAAGGCAAAAAAGCCTTTTATTAGAAGGAACTGAGTTTTTTTTCCAGAATTTGGGGACAGTCTCTAGGTGGGAGGCTGTCTGTGAATGTTGGATCCCTCCTATAGTTAAGGGTACACCGGGAAACTGTTTTAAGGCATGAGGTAACTTATTAAAAAATGGATTTTATTTACTATGAAAGTGTAAAGCCTGAAACTGCACCTTTGTGTGTAACTTGTGCAGTTGCTCCCTTTACTATTTCATCTTTGAATCTGTGGTTTTTCTATTAAATACACTTTTTTGTTTATTTTTATCCCAATCAAGTCTCTAGTGGGCAAACTGTGTGGAGAGTATGTGCCAAAGTGAGCTGATCAGTTGTGTGTGTAGTGGGGGGAGGCTGGTTTCATGCCTTCCTGGGTGACAAACTAGAGGGGAATGATCCAAATGTCTGGCAATTAAGTTCTTAGGGAGGACGGATTTGGGGAGACTTGAGACTAGAAGGGCTGTTGGTTGTCACCCTGAAAAGAACTAGGCTGCTGGAAGCCAGAATGAGACCTTACACTTGTGGGCAGACTACTGATGGCAGGGATGTGAACCATAGCGACATACCACAAAGGCCTCCAAGGTTACAGGGCAGGTGGTGTCAGAACCCCTTACTGGTCTGGTTAGTCCCCAAAACATCACAAATACGTAGGTCTGAAATAAGAGGAATGCTGCTGTCTGTTGCACCAATATAAATCCTGAGTGATCTATTTAAATGAACAGAGTTACACCAGAATTCCACCTGAGTAACTGAGATCACATTCTCAGTACTGCCAACCCCACATGTTCAAAAATCAAGTGTCAGGCTCATCAAAAATCATGACATTGGCTTTAAGATCATGAGATTATGTAAAAATAATAGATTTGAAGTTCTTTTTATTTGCCCTCTGCTTTTTGAGCCTTTAGGGTGCACTGGGGCCACATTTTGAAGCTTTCTCCACAGCCACGAGGGCTAGAAACTTTACTTTTTCTTTAAGAATGAAGGCTGAAATCATCACATATCCACTTGACTCCAAGATCTGGGGCTTTAAGGAAAACAATATCATGAGACTCATGACAAAATCATGAGAGTTGGCAACACTGGGTTCTGAACAAGGAGCTAGAAAGGAGCAAAAAGAATCTGTAAAGTAAATGTTAATTAGTTTCACACTTCGAAAAATAAACCTCTTGAGGTTTTACTCTATGTGACCTGCCAATCGTTCAGAAGCCTGCCTGTGGTAAAAAATTGGACATCTCCACATTTTAAGTGATAAAATAAATCAGAGAGAAAGTTGGCTTGATTTTGGAACACAGAGTTTGGTTGTGTGGAGAATCACACAATGCTCATCTTAAGTGGAGCTTAGTTTATATTGCCAGAGAAAGAGGAAAACAGTTTGCTTTCACTGGCAAAATTAGTGCTCAGATTGTGTAATTAGTTCACAGATCAGTGTTGTGTGGGTTTTTTTTGTAATCAATACCACTGGTTTTCACTGCTTTATAAGATTATTGCATTACATAGTATAAGTTCCACAAATATATTTAAAGCAGTGGTTTGCAAAGTTTTTAGGCTCCATACACCTTTCCAAATCATGTAGTCTACTGCATGCCCCCATCTGAGCTAGGATCATAATATACCTATGATTAGATTGCCAAGTCTTACTAAATAAAGTGTGTTGTACGTCATTACATGATTTTTCTTGTATAACCTCCTGACGAGAGCTCATGTACCTGTAGGAGTACACGTACCCCAGTTTGAAAACCACTGATCTAAAGTAATAGTTTCTTCCAGTTTTGTTTTCAAAACCCCTGAGAATTCTTAGAGCTATGATTTGACCTACAGAGTGTCACAATTCTGGGCAACTGCACCTGTATTTCCCTCTCTGTGATCCACCAAGGGCACCTACTTTAGGCCCCTGGCTCCTCAGCCATCACCTCTCTTGGATAGAGATCCACATCTCTTTCCATCCTGACCAGGTTTTTTTCAGGCTGCATGGTGCCCTGCCTACACTACAATATCCTCAGCAAGCCAGTGTCTGTACTTTGCTTTCTCTCCAGAGGCTATGAACAGCATAATTGCCCACAGATAAAGGTACTACACAGCTCTTTCTAAGCAAGCATATTTATTTTTAAGGTGAAAGCATTGCAGAGAAAATACATTAAAAGCAAATAAAAATGTACACACATACTAATAAGCTTAGAAGTGACCCCCCTCACTCTAACAAGGAATCTGGTAGGTGTCAATCCTTCAAAGCCCACCTAGGGTCTTTTCTGTGGTTACAAGTTCACAAGAGCCTTAGCTCAAAATTCACAGACCCCTGGATAGGTTAGTCTTTCTTTTATACAGCTTGGGCCTTGGGCCTTTACCAGTTCCTGGAGTCTCAAGGTCAATCAGTGGACAATGGTCGTCTCCTCTGGGCTGCATTTTTGCAAGGCTGCATTTTTGCACTACAAGAGGTGGGGAATTTGTTCATCTCCCCCTAAGATTCCCAAGAAAACCACTCACTGTTTATCCCCAAAGTATTTTTATCTGGCCCATTGTTCAATACAGTCCTTTGAAGTTCATAACACTTCCCAGGCTTCACCTCTCATCTCCCCTTGAGAGAAGTTACATACAGTTCCACATTACCTTTGCATTTAATACAGTGGACTCCAGAGCTACTTCAACTTAGTTCAGTAAGATTTTTCAAGAATATTGCAGGAATTTGCCATAACTGTCACACAGTATATTGACCCAATTCAACAAAATTTTGTTTGTGGAAGCTGGAGAAGGAGTTTATGTTAGTTCAGATGGCTTTGCATTACATTTTGACTTGAGGATTCACTTTGACCAGTTAAAATTGCAACTTGCCCTTTCTGCACTACTATTTTACATGTGTTAGCTATTGTATGTTAATGATCATGCTGTAAAAACACATCTTGATTCCTAGTGTAGACATATGCCTTCAGGACAGGGCAAGGCACTGCCCTCCCAGGGACCTTTTCACTTTCTTCACCCCTCCATCTATCAGCCAACTTAGTTGACCAGAGGTGTAGGGGAAAGCAAGCCCCAGTCCTCAAAGGATCATAGTAGTGGTCAGGCAGAGATGGCTCAGCTCCAGAATCCTTCGACACCACACTTTCCTATGGGTGGTTTGCAATTTGCATAATATAACCCATAGATTTTTTTATGAGCCAGTTGAAAGGAAGATATTTAATGCTCTTGGACACAAAGGAACATGGAAATTACCGCAGCTGATCAGACTACTATTGCATCTATTCCAGCAGCCTGTCTTTAGCAGTGGCCAATATTAGAGAAGTATGTAATACTTCCATAATGGACAATTGTAATGATAAAGAAAGCTTTTTCCTAATCCCAGGCCACTAATGGTTGTTTTATGTCCTGAAGCATGAGGGTTCATATCCCATCCAAATTTAAAGTGATTTAAATGTAATACAAGTATTTAAATTTGAATCAGCCTAAATCAGGTTAGAACATGCACAGAATTATGAATGGAAATCAAATCTGGATTTTGGAAAACATCCCACAGAAGAACTAACCAAATGGCCACCAATGGAATTCACATAAATCGTTTTCCAATGAAATAAAATGCTTTAAGTGTATTGTGACTTGCTGAAATATTTCTTGGTGGCAATGAAACATCTCTTTGCAATCCTTGTAAAGGAACAAAATCATGGTCCAAAGGACAGCTGTCTCACCATGTTCACTCCAGCTGTCCTATCACCACATCTCTGCCCTTTCTCAGTCCCAAAGAGCCATAAAGGTCTCCTTGCCTCCCTTTTTTTGCATAGCAACAAAAAATACAAGTTTGAACCTAAATGATCAATAAAACACACACAAATGTGTGACTTATTACATTGCATCTTGCACCCTGACAACATTATAAAAGTCCTCTGAACATTTTGGCAGTCATTTCTAAAAAGCTGCTCTGTATCTAAGAGGCAGCATATGCACCATGTGATGTGGCAGCTGCCATGGGAAGTAAGCTTTTAATTGAATATTTGAAGAAATAAACATATAAAACCTGTGTAACTTGATGTTAAATAATTTATTGCTGCTCCAAGGCTCTTGATTTTTTCCATTTTTAATTTTTGGCAGGAGGTTTGCAAATACTGTACAAATTAGAGTCAGGAACGCTTTATACACAATGCTATATCCACACAGAAAATAGAACATAACATTATTACGAGGAGGACAGATCCCCCAAATTTTTGTAGCTATCAGATGGTATTCAGGATCCCACCTGAATGTCCCTGCTTATATCTAACTGTATATGTATCGAGCAAACAGAAAAAGGCAAGAAGGTGAGACACATTCAATTGGCTACTGTACCAGTACTAATAGGGAACATCTTTTTTGCATTGCTTCTCAGGTCCTTTTCACTTCTGTAATCTTTTCCACTAGAAATGTATTCTCTGTTACCAAACACACACAAATTACAGGAAACTCAAGCAGGAGAGAAAGGTTGCTAAGTGGTCACATCCCTCCACAACAGTTCTACACCTAGCCCCTTTTTCAAAATGTGAGCCAAGCTCTGTAGCTGGGCAGGGAGAGGAGTCTAGGAACAGCTTTTTCAGTCAGTGTGGCAGGTTTCCCTCTGTAAGCTGTTTATCTTACAATACAATGTGCTGTCCTCTGTCAGCACTAGCTGTGTTTCAGCACTACTGCGATAGAGTGGGCCTTCCATCCCTTTGCGAAGTACTGTCCTTACACATCTCTAAAGGAGTTACTTGTTGATCGGCGTTACTACAATCCTGTGATTAGGGCCAGTTTCTCCTGCCCATGACTTAGCTGCAAATTTATGGACAAATCCTGCCGCTCTTATTCAGTTAAGTAGTCCGCACTCACACAAGACGTCTCATTGACATCGGTGGGACTCCTCCCATGAGTAAGTGCTACTAAAGTGAGTAAGGGCTGCAAGATTAGGTTCTTAAAATATTGTTTAACCCCTTTCCAGGTAATCAATAAAGATGTTAAACAGGACAACGCCTGCAGCACTTCACTAGACACTTCCCTTTCACTTGTTATGCTGCCTTTTAGCACTACATCCTCCAGGAAGTTTTAAACCATGTCACAATTCTCCTCCCAAAGCCAATTTGAATTAATTTTGCAAATATGATTGAGACTCAGTTATCAGATGTTTTACAAAAAGCCTGGGCCCCAGGTCTCTTTAGCCTAATTCTCATCTCACACTGTTTTTATTTTGGGGTAATTCACTTAGACCAGGTTCTGATCTGATTTAACACTGGGATTAATTCAGAGTAACCCCACTGATTTCCATGGATTTACCCCAGGCTAGATAAAAGTCAGGGCCAAGTTGTCCCTACTGCTTTTCCTTTACCCACAAATGTTGGGTTTCTGTCCAAAAGAGTGCTAAAGCTTATTTGACTATTCTTTACAATCCTGTGCTACTTATTGCTCTTGGCAGCATCCTCTAGTCTATAGTTACAGATTCTTTTCTTTATCTCTTAATAATTATTCCATTGTTTTGCTGGGGTTTGAAGGGAGTTATCCAGAGGCTGTGGATGCTCCCTTTGAATGGGGTTGATGAAGCAGAGGTGCTCTGTCTGAGGCATCAGGGGATCAGAGATAGGAAGGGGAGCTGGTGGATGTTGTGTAAGGGGTGTGAGGTGAGCTACTGAGAGTCAGTGGGAGGTGGGGGTTCCTACCTGCTCCCTGCCTTGATCCCAGGTGCCACACTGGTAGTTCCAGCTCCTCTCTGCATCCCCTTCTCCCTCATCCATGCATGCAGTCTGCAGGGAACAATGCACAGATTAGCCCCCATAATATTTCCATTAAATATTTCCACTATCTCCCCTTGCTGCCCCCCATCTCCGCAGTTCTGCCACCCCTGCAGTTACCAAACACACATCACAGCACTCAGCAGTGGTTGTGCAATACAAATGAAAGCATCGAATGGTTGCTGATAGGCCATGCCAAGAACCCCAGCCAGTGGACAATCTCTTGTACTCCGCTGCAAGCTTGACCTTCCTTCTGCAGCAAGAGTCCCGCATTCTGCAGTGCTCCAGTGCAGCAGACCGGAGATTATGTAGCAGCTTCAGGCTCATTTAAAAAAAAATAGAGAGGCTTCGATTGAATAAGATATGAAAATGAATTGCACAATCATTAGACCCTCCCCGCTGTTCTTTAGTTGGAGATCAAATTCAGGTTTTTTTGTATTTTACTCTAATGCATCATTTTCAATGTGCTGCAGAATTTTGGACAGAAAAGGCGTAAGTGTGCTGTAGAAGTCGTCGTCGGAAGCTGGAGGTTTTGGCAGTTGGGCAGGAGACAGTTGGAGCATTTAGCAAATGGAAGCGGGGGAGGGGAGGAAGAGTTTGATTGGTGGAACAAGCCCATTAACTGGATGTTCAAATGATCACCCATGATATAGGTCTCAATGAAATTTACATCTTTATATATCATAGCTAATCCCCTGTTGAGATGAATGGTGGAGCCCACGCTTACCTGAGCAACTGTTTCAGGCTGTCTAAAGACTCAGGCAGGCATCACTGACACTGGGGTCACATTTAGAATGTTTTCTTTGCCACCATAAGGGCTAGAAATGTCATTTTTAAAAACAAAAGCTTGGATTCTAGAACAGTTCTGCAGCAAGGTGGGCTTTTGGCACATACAGGACCCTGAAGATATTGCCTCTCTCCCCCTCAGACAGTTTGTAACTTTCTTTAGCCAAGCATCACCAAAACAGTGAACGTTGTCTATGAAAGAGCACCAATATACCCAGCCCATTTCTGTGGGGCAGGGTGAATTTCCTCAGGAGTACAGTATATGGTCTGCTACATTTGGCTGGAACCGTTCTACCAGGGGAGGATGGAGGCACGCAGAAGGTTTCTAAGGCCAATTAGAAAAGCCCTCTGTCAGGCCTGCTGATAGCAATTCCAGGCCTCAGGGCAGAACAGGCAATGGGCACTCTTCCAGCATGGCCAGGGCTTCCGCATGCCTGCCTGGCTGCCTTTGCCATCGCCGGTACCATCCCACGCACACCTAGGAGCCCTGTGGCCCACCTGAGCGATTTAAAAGGGCCGGGAGGCCTCGGGCCCTTTTAAATCATCTAGGCCCCTGGGCAATTGCTCCCTTTGCCTCTCCCACAGCCGCGTCGGTGGGCCTGCCCTTTGTTGTGTTCTTTTGTTCAGCCTATGAACAACAGTTAATGCAGAGAGAGAGGCTGTAAGAGGTGTTAGGCCATGATCACAGCCATGCCTTGACTCCTTCGGGGTATCTAGTATCAATGACAGGGCTAACAGTGACAGACCTGCTGTGTTCAGGGAGCACAAGCTCCAGGATTCTGGCTATCACCTATGCAGGTACAAAAAGCTAGGGAGGTTGCCTGTGTCCACTCTGTCTTGTGCACCTACATGTGACAAGCCAAAATCTGGCCCAACTCTTTAACCCATTACAATCTTAAAAGAGCAGGATTACTTTTATAATGATAAAAACCTGATCCTTAGGTGTGCAACAGCAAAACCAGCAGACCTTAATAATAGTACTGCACCAGAGGCAGCTGGGATCCAATGTAGAGAACAGCGTGGGTGAAGTTTTCTTGAATTTTATGGTTAGCAAAGCACAGAATTAGAAGGTATATTTCTATTGATTGTATTGTCAGTTTGTGCTGTCCTGCTCCTTGAGGAGATCAATGTTAAAGATGACTGGGGTGAATCCCTAAGGATCACATTATCTACTCTATTGGCTGGTGGCTTTGCAAACATTTCAAATGCAAAAAACCCCAACCCCAAATCTCAGGTTTTTTCATGAATTGTTTAGTGAAGCGTGTGTCTGACTGGAGTTTATTTGGACATGATCATCTGTTTATTGATAGTGACTTCAGACTGATATATTTCAGCAGGAAACAGTGAGCATTGCCATAGGCTTTTGAGGGGGAACAAACAAACAAAAAACTCCCAACAGTTTGTCACAACTTTTAGGGAAATACTGAAATAAATGTATTCAAAAACAAACATAACAGGTATATAGTGGAAACTGCTGATACCCTAACCCCAAAATAATTAGAGAGGATATCAACTGCTCTGATAGCATTAAAATATCCTTGAGAATATTCTCTCTCTCTTTCTGATATATGCTCTATCACCTAATATTCTAATAGCTCTAATATACTCATGGGTCTTCCTTCCTGCCCATCTTAACAAGCACTGGAAGGGTTACAGGAGACTCGCTACAGAATAAGCAAACAAACACTAGCCTCACCCACCTTTATTTTCAGAGCTAGTAGGATGAGAAAATGCTCTTGTGTGATCCAGTCACAGTTGTTCATCTTTCCAAAAATATTTTCCATTTGGAGGCCTGAGTGTCATCTATGCGGAATTCATGGGTTTGATTTAGAGAGATCTCCCCAGAGGACACACAAATGCAGGACTAAGCTACGGTGCCCAGATTTTTAAAATGAGAAATGAAGTCACCTCTTAGGGGGAGGTTTCCTTCTTCATGGGCATGCCGGTGAGTAGTTTTATAGTGGAGATTGTATTTTTCAGGGCATATTAAATACAAGATGCCACACTGAAAACATGGCGCTTACAGATCTGAATGTGTTTAGATTTGTGATCATTCTTCGCTCTTTTGGAAGGGAGTTCTAAAATGACAGTCCTGCTGCTGAGAGAGCTATCCCCACCCCGACACAACTCACCCTTGTGGTTGCTGGTTCCATTATATCGACTGGGCACAGTTATTGTAGGAAGACATGGCCACAGAGGAAGAGGCAGCACTGAGGGCCATCCCAGGAGAGAACTGAAGATCAAAATAAGATTAGAATTGGATCCCATATTCTGTAGGGAGCCAGTACAATGACTGGAACATTGCAAAGATGTGATATGTTTACTATGGCCTGTGCTTCTTAGTAAGGCTGGACTCTGCATGTTGCACTGGCTGGAGTTTCTTTAAAGCTCTTGTGTTTGATTTAAAGTACAATAATCAAGCCTGGAGTTCATGAACATGGATTCACTGTTGCCATGTCCTTGTCAATTAGGATGGGGCAAAGCCTCATGGCAAGGTGAAGACGGAAGAAGACATATCTAGCTCTTGTAGCAATTAGAGTCCAAAAGCTAGGAGGAGGCTGTAAAGACCTGAAGATTTCTTACCATCCTGCCAATAGATGCTGCTTGCCAGTACTTTGAACCATTTTTCTCTTTTCCCAAACATCACTTCTGTCTTCCTTTAGTTTTGGTTCCACCTGCTGCTGTTCATTCAGATACTGATTTTAATTAAGTACTGGAAGAGCTAGGAGAAGGTGCTGTTAGCATTTGAGGTGAAAGAGTTTTACAACTGAATGGCATCTGTCTGCTCTTGGGATGTCTCACAGTCTCCCCAAGCACTTCTACCTCAGTGTTGGATAACATCCGGGAGAGTGATGAGATTTTTGTGGTACCCCATTGAGAGCTCTAGAGGTGAAAGTGCAGCTACCCAGCACAGTTCTTTGAGGTTAGTTCAAGAAGAGGATCTGAGCCAGCTCAGAGGATTTCCACTTGTCCCTGCTAGGCCTTTAAGACACCATGGCCCACAGGCCTCTTGCAGTCCAACCAGCACACAGTTACAGCCCATGTGACATCCTGAGGGACACACAAGTAGTATATATGGTGTGTGGATACAGCCTACATAGAGAGCTCTATATGTGGCCCATAAATAGATTGAGCACCACTACCTTATGATCAACAGGGCTGAGAGATCCTATAGCATGACTGTGGATATCTTCCCTTGTCCACAGCTTTGAAGAGATTATCTCCTGGTGTAACCAACCACGGGGCTGTATGTATTGCCCTGGCAGGCAATTCAATTTTAACATGCTCAGCCTGAGATAACTGGAATCAACTATTTCTTAACTTTTAGTTTCCCCGTCTCAGGATTAGGAAATTGCTGGCTGGGTGGCAGAAGGCAAGTCTGGTTCATCACGCAATTTTTTTCTTGAATGTAGGCCAGAATGTTGCCTGCTTTTAGGGTGAGCTGCAAATCCTATCCTCAAAGGAGGCATTGATGATTTTTTAGCAACAGGCCCAAGCCTTTCAACAGCCTGACAAAGCAATCTCTTTTAGTGCTTTAGGAAACTCCTGTTCTGTGAATAAGCCAGATCTGGAGATAGGCGGCATTATGGTTGCTGCAAAGGACGTTCCTGCCTTTGATTCTTGGGCTCTCAAGAGGCTGCCTTGATTCGGCTCCCTTTTCCTTGAAGCAGGCTGGCAGTTCCTCACAGCAAGAGATGATGGTGTCTGGAGTCAAGTAGTAGCTTTCTGGCTGACAAACTGATTGACAGGTCTGATAGTTCTGTTGGGCCTGATTTAGGAATTGTCAACCTAGGGAAATGTACACTGGTATAATTATACCACTGTAGTTATACCTGTGTAACTCTTATTCCAGAAGAAGAGTGCCTTTTCCTGGTTAAGCTTCTGTTGCTCTGGACATAGAAATGCTTGGAGTCAGTGGAGCAGTGACTCCTCCCACCCCCGCTCCCTCGACCTACCAACACAGGTTATTGGCTGCAGGGGGACGATTTGTGAGTCCCTCATTTCCGCACTACACTGCACACTGGGTTACTCAAGGAGGCAGCCTGCAGAATGGATCTGGTGCTTTCTCTGGGCCAGCACAGTTCCACACAATCGCCAGTGCAGAACTGCTTCTGCAACACACAATCTCGCCTGCCATAAATAATACTAATAACGTTGCAGAAAGGACACTTTGATGTCAACCTTCAGTACAGAAGCGAATGTTTTACGGACATCAGAAATTAACAACTTTTATAATCAATATTGTAAGTCATTGCTTTCCGTGCACAAAGGTGCTGTGGGCCATAGAAGAAGAACGATGATACTTAATGAGGGCCAATTGAAGGGTATAAACTGGTTCTTTAAGAAAAGTTAGAATCTAAGCCAGAACCACAGAGACAGTGTGCTCAACAAGATTTTCCTATGAATAATGCACCTAATTACCAGCTGCTTTTTTTCATAACATGGATAAAAATCTGATCACATATAAAATTCTCCCTGTGTTTCCTAGGATACAAGGTGATCCTAATTTCAAACTAGCTTGAAAACAGCAAATGAGCAAACTTAATTTTAATAAAAATAAGGAAAATCATACATGTGAAATATAATAAAATCTAATTTGGGCAATTTTGATCTCATGAAATGGAGTCTTTGTTTGCCTTTCATATAAAATACAGCAAGTAACTTGATTAAACAATAACCCACAACAAGGGCTTGTACATCAATGTTTTATTCTGCGCAAGTGGAGAAATTGCAGAACCGTGTCAATGGTCAATACTAAAAGGTTGTGAGGAAGTTTCCATATAAAACAATGTCTACCAGAATCTGATGTTTCATCCATTAGATGCAAAGGAAAAACAAAAAACTATTCTTGTGGTCATGCATCTTTTTAAAATTATTACCATACGAGTTAACTTGCTTTTTCTGTAGTGGAACCAACAGCAGTGCTGCACAGCGGAGCAGGGAAGGCTACAGATACCCCTTACTTGTGTGAGTGTTATTCCACCACACTCGAAACCTATACAGGACTGAAAAATGTGGTGTCTCCAAGTAAAGCTCTTTGAAGGGAGTGGGGCTTGGCAGGCATTCTGGGGTGTTATACCCACAGCATAAAGAGCAAATGACTTTGCCCCCCAGGAGTTTGCTTACTAAGGTCCTGATCCTGGCAACTTGCTACTGAAGGTAGCGCAGAACTCCTGCTGATTCCAGGGGGTTCTTCACATGAGTCAAATTGCTCACATGTGTGTCTGTAGGACGAGATGAAGAACTGTGGTTCGGGGTCTGAGTCTGCCATCCTTGATTGAGTAGCACCTTACTCGTGTGACCTGTCCCACTGAGCAACTCACATGAGTAAGCTACTACTTGATGTGAGTAAAGGGGGCAGAATCAGGTCCTTGGAGGGGGATTAGAAAACAAAGGCAGAGGATTAAATGCAGCAAATGCTGTGGGCTAGATTATTTACAGCCCAAGGCCATGCACAGCTGCAAGGGGAGCAGCAGGGTGATTTGCCCTGGAGCTATCTCCAGCCAGTGAAGGGGTGAGTGGAGGCTGAACCATCTCTGCGGATGCACAGGGATGACAATTGTTCCTGACTCTTGCAGAGAGGGCGCAAGAGGAGGGGAAAGTTCTTTGCGGTCTCCCCTTGTACTCGCACACCTGTGGAAGGGACAATCACAATCCAGCCATTTAGTTCCCAAACAATGCTGAAAATAGGCCACAGCTGACAATCTGATCCTGCAGCTGAAGTGGCTGGGTCAGAGGGTATTTGTAGCTTAGCTGCTGTTCAGTGTAGAAGGTTATAACTGCAAAAGTGTTTTGTTCCTGTCTTCGTTTTTGTGGTTGTGATTGTGGGAGAGAAGGTGGGTGGGGGCTGCTAGACAGGAATTGTTTTCAACCTTCAAGTGTGCAAAAGGAAATCAAGAGAGACATCATGAAAAAGAGCTAATGAGGAGTAGAGTCAAACAAGGAACAAAGAGGGGACAGTATGAAGTATTAACCAAGATGCCCCCAAAGAGCTAGAGGCAATGCCTTAAGTATGTGCAGAGATGGCAGCAGTTCAGGCCACAGAGCAGATGCAGAATGACATAAGCATTTCCTTTCCACATGCACCCAGGCAGCCACCAGGAGAGCTCCACTCAGTCAGTACTGCTCGTATCACTGCGGATGACGACACTGATGGCACTGCTAATGAATCTGGTAGGCGGTATTCAGTCTGATCATGAGAATTCAGCCACTATTGTCACCCAGTTGCTGTATGTTGCTCTGTTGCCTAGTGCTAATTTTAGTTGTTTAATGTTTAGTTGAGTTCATTCCTTTGGGTCACATTACTTATTTACTACGACTAAAAATATAGATGTAAAGAATTGGTTTTGGTGGGGGCTTCGGCACAGACTTAACACCCAAAGCTCCAGCAGCTTTGTTTTGTTCTCACTTTGTTCATATTCAGACATTTGCATGGTACAGTCCTGATTTTCAAACTTCATTTTTGGTGCCCTGGCACTGGGTAAAGCAGAAGCCTTTATCTGTGGTTAGACAGTGGACTACAGTCTCTACCTAATGCAAAACATTTCACACATACTAGACGATCAATAAGCTAGAAGAACAAGTTAGCATAAGTACGCATCATCAGTCATGTTAGAGAAGGGCTGGTTAAATTAAACTCGGTCCCCTCCCCAGTTCAGAGCTCCTATGTGTGTGGTGGTTGTTGCCGTTTTTAAACCTTAGGAGCAGGGAGTAACATTGATTTGATTCTTTCTTGTTTTAACTTGCTCATTTAAATGCATATACCCTTTGTGCATAGGCTATTTTAAAAATAAATGTCACTTCATATATTTCAAAGTCTGAATGCCTCCATGTCAAACTTGGCTTGTTTGTGCATGCCAACTGTTTTGCAGTGAGTATTTCAATTCCTTTTTCTTCTTTCTTTTTTTTAAAAAAATCTGACTAATAACTCTATGCTTACTCGATGTCTAGAGTTAACAGATATAGCAACCAACATTGAGAAATTGAAGGGCTACCAGGTACAGAGCTCATTCCATTGTATCAGAGCAATGGAAATCTTTATACTGGCAAAAACAATGTGCATTTTCTGCAGTGTTCAAGCAAACTGTCAACACACGCAATATGTGATAGGAACTCAGGTACCATATGATCATCAATACATTTATAAATGTACCCAGTATAAATGCTAACAAATTTATTTGAGCATAAGCTTTCGTGAGCTACAGCTCACTTCATCGGATGCATTTGATGAAGTAAGCTGTAGCTCACGAAAGCTTATGCTCAAATGAATGCGTTAGTCTCTAAGGTGCCACAAGTCCTCCTTTTCTTTTTGCGAATACAGACGAACACGGCTGCTACTCTGAAACCAGTATATGTGCTTAGCTACACAGAGGCACAGATATGAGGCCTTCAGGATCTGGCCCATCGCACATAAGTTTAGAGAATACAGAAAAAATCTGTTAACCTCAGTTGAACCAAAATTCCCCTCCCAGCACTGCATAGACTGTCCCTGTGCTCTCTCGTACCTGCACTATTCTGCTCTTATGTGCATGGAGTCCCATTTTCTGACAGGAGAGCTTTTGTCTTTTCTGGTCTTCAATACATCATTACAAAGGGTGTTGCCAAAATCATCTTGACACCGAGGCAGATGCAGTCATATATAGCACAGACTATTTAAATAAATACAGTTTGCCTCAGGAGACGTCCGATTAATATGCACTTCTACAACCCCGGGTGCAGCTGCGCTAAAGCGATTTCTGCCAGGGGAGCACAGGTACAACCAGGAGCCCTGCAGGTAGAGGCTGCAAAGGGTTTGTTCTGAACTGGCACAATACTTGCTTTAGAATTTGTACACCCAGTTTGGGTAACTGTACTTACACCTACCTCACTGCATAAATGCCCACCCATGCACGTGAATGGGGGGGTTGCACGCACACAACAGGGGTCAGCTGAAAATTCCTCTTAGTAAGTTTGCTAGGAAAGTAGGTGTGGTTATCTACAGAGATCTAGTGCTTAGAGGTGGGCAAATATGGAAGTTTTGGGGTTGCTGTCCATCCCCCCCCCCGCAAAAAATAATAATTAAAAAAAAGCAGGGGAAAGAATAATTTTGGATTGAACCAAAATCAAACAACTTTACAAACTTGTTGGCGAATCAAAAAGTGTTGCCCCCAGACAATGTTTTTTCCAATAAAACATTTTGTTTCAATGTTCTCAACATTTTTAATTCTCTAAAATAAAATGAAAGGAAATTTAAAAAAATCATTTTGAATAGACAAATCAAAATGTTTCATTTCAAAAATGTTGCTGCAAAAAATTTCAGACTTATTGTTAAGCTTCCCCCCCGCCCCGCCCCAACCAAAACCAGTCAGCAGATGCAACATGAATCTGAAAATGTTTCAGTGTTGCCAAATCTGCATTTTTTACTGGGGGGAAAAAGGGTTTGGTTGAAAAATTCTGCCTCGCTCTATTAGCAATGTGTTCATAAAAGGTCTTATAAGGAACCAAAAATTCAGCTGGTCACCACAAGAGAGATTATTTATTATTACAGTAGCAGCCCATATGTGCTGGATGCCTATAGATCTATAGAAAGATCCACCCCTTGCCTCAAAGAGCTCTCTTTTAAGTGATATAAACCAAATAAAAATTCCCTTCTATTACCCAGTGGTCCTCTCCTTTAACCCGTGCACCAGGAATAATTCCATTGAAGTCAACAGAGTTACACTAGCTCTGTAAATTAACATCTCAATTTTATATAACAATAAAGAGGAGGATGAGCAAAATCTATGTGTGCTATGATTGACAGGTGCCCATCCTGCTCCCATTGCAGTCAGTGGTAGATTTGCCATGGCTACCCTGGGAGCAGTATTGGGCTGCATAATAACTCATTTATTCCATTTCATTCCCTCTCCATCACTGGCACTTCACCTCCAATTTAAATGCAGGGAGTTGGTGGAAGCCGCTCCCAGTTGGGTTTATGAAATATTGTAGTAGGAAGTTGTACTTTTCGTAAAAAGAAAAGCAAGACAATCCTTGTTGGATTCCTCTGCTCCTTCTCCTAATTACCAGTAGGGTCAAATCAACCCTTACAGGGCTAGTCCTGCACAGAGGATGGGAAACTGCAGCTATGAATGTATGTGATGTCCTTCCTTATGGGGGGGGGGTGGAGGGAGGGTGAGGGGGGAAGCAGGTTTTCCCCTGCACAGTTGGAGGGAGGGTTAGCTCTGAAACCCATAGATCTTGGGAGATCCTCCAGAAGTCAAGGTACAGAGACCCAGTGTCTCCATGGCATCTTACAGAGACTTATCATCCATAGCTTCCCCAGTAGGCTGTTGCCCATCCTCAAGCCCATTCCTCACCCCCCCAGAGGACAGGGTGATTGAACATCATACTTGGGCACTGACATAAGTTAATGTCCACAGGCTCAGGAATAACTGACAGCCAGAAACCCTTTGGGGCTGAGGGAGTGTGGGGCAATGCTGCGAATGATGGTTGTGCTTCCCCATCCTTATCCTCCCACCCCCTTCCACCATGCGATGCTTGAACCTCCTTCATGGATCACTTGTGAATGGACATCCATGGGGTTGAGGGTGGGTTGAAACATAGCATATTCCCTTGGGCAGTGGGGGTCTTTCATGTTATGTTTTGCTGCCCTCTCCTCAGGGCACTGAAGCTTGAGGAGCTGGGAGGAGGCATCTGATCCATAATTTGTAAAATTATGGGAGGCAGGGAAGATTCACGTGCTTACTTGTGTCCTCGTTAGACCCTCCTTTAGGCCAGGGACTGTGTATTTTTTTAGTTCCAGAGCTTGTGACTGAAAACAGCTGCAGAACGAGTGGAAAAACACCACCTAAAAATAGCCCCAGTCCCAGAGCACAATGCATATTGATTTTACTATGAGGAGTGTACGAAAAGGGAGGGGATGACTAGGTTGGTATTTTCTAGTATTTCTAGCCCTGCCATATTTAGAATGAGTATAGTAGGCCAGACAGCCACTTCAGCATATGTAGGTACTTGGCTGCTTTGGATGGGAATCCAAAGAGAGCTGCTCCAACTATAACTAATGAACACGGAATGTTCATAAATTGACCGTGAGGGAATCACCACAGGAGATTACCATGTTCTGCAGAGAGCAGAGGATACATAGCTGTTGAATAAGGAAGACAGCTCTCCTGCTGATTGTTTCCATTCAAAACATTTTCCCAAAGTAAATTGTTGAAGAAAGAATATCTATTCTATTGGCCCTCCTCATGCTGGGAGGGAACCCAGGATAAGGATCCATATCTAAACGAACACCACAGTTCCAGATAAACTGGTTTTGGATGCATTTCGATTGCCCCACACAGATGAGACCAATCTGCTCCAGGGCAGTTTTTAAAAATGAAAAAAAAAATCCCCAAACCAGTGCAACTGTGTTAGAAACCTCAGTTCACGTTCACTATCACTGGTGCAAGAGGGTGCCATTTGCACCCCACTGCCCTGAAAGAACAGATCAGTCAGAGAGGGGTACATCCGCAAGGGCAATTGGTGGCAGAATCACTGCCTCCCTACCTCAGGGGGTTCCACCAGGAGAGAACAGCTTTAAAGGCTGGATGGGGTTGTATAGGAGCCCTGGCAGTGGAGGCACTGAATCAGCAGGTAGCTGTCTTCCAGCCAGCCTGTCCCTGACTCACCCACTCCTTTGCTCAGCTTTATTCCTGCTGGGCTTGGCCCTTCCTATTATTCATGCTACTCTGATCTGTTCCATGCCCCCAGGAGACTTGTGGGTTGACAACTCCACTGTGTCCTAACTCCAGACAGAATTCAGTCCAGTTGGTGACTTGAGCCCCAGTTTTAAACATGGATGCTGACTTCACTCCCTGACTCTGTGTTGACAAGGCTTTATTTCTGTCTTCATTCTCATTTCCTTTTACATTCCTTGGAAATGCTAAGAACTCATTAACTGAAAAGTGGAAATCCACAGCAGAGTGGTCCTGGCATGAGTTTCCTGCCAATTTCTATGCCAACTGTAGCTTGGATATCAAAATTGTCTTTCAGGAGGTGGAGGGGCAAGTAAGTCAAGAGGACGGCTTGTCCAAAGAGCTGCTAGAGAAAGAGCCCTTAACAAGGAATACCTCCACCCTCTCCCTTGAACAATTCTGAGAAACCCAGCACATGTTACACTTCTTAAAGATTGAGGAGTACTTGTGGCACTTTAGAGACTAACAAATTTATTTGAGCATAAGCTTTCGTGGGCTAAAACCCACTTCATCGGATACATGCAGTGGAAAATACAGTAGGAAGAGATATATATACACAGAAAGCATGAAAAAATGAGTGTTGCCATACACACTATAACGAGAGGTTTCAGAGTAGCAGCCGTGTTAGTCTGTATTCACAAAAAGAAAAGGAGTACTTGTGGCACCTTAGAGACTAACAAATTTATTAGAGCATAAGCTTTCATGAGCTACAGCTCACTTCATCGGATGCATTTGGTGGAAAAAACAGAGGGGAGACTGATATACATACACAGAGAACATGAAACAATGGGTTTATCATACACACTGTAAGGAGAGTGATCACTTAAGATAAGCCATCACCAGCAGCACGGGGGGGAAGGAGGAAAACCTTTCATGTTGACAAGCAAGGTAGGCTATTTCCAGCAGTTAACAAGAATATCTGAGGAACAGTGGAGGGTGGGGTGAGGGGGGGAGAAATAACAGGCCCAATAAAGAAAATAACAGAACGCCACTAGCCATCACCTTCAGCCCCCAACTAAAACCTCTCCAGCGCATCATCAAGGATCTACAACCTATCCTGAAGGACGATCCATCACTCTCACAGATCTTGGGAGACAGGCCAGTCCTTGCTTACAGACAGCCCCCCCCCAACTTGAAGCAAATACTCACCAGCAACCACACACAGCACAACAGAACCACCAACCCAGGAACCTATCCTTGCAACAAAGCCCGTTGTCAACTCTGTCCACATATCTATTCAGGGGACACCATCATAGGGCCTAATCACATCAGCCATACTATCAGAGGCTCGTTCACCTGCGCATCTACCAATGTGATATATGCCATCATGTGCCAGCAATGCCCCTCTACCATGTACATTGGTCAAACTGGACAGTCTCTACGTAAAAGAATGAATGGACACAAATCAGACATCAAGAATTATAACATTCAAAAACCAGTCGGAGAATACTTCAATCTCCCTGGTCACTTGATTACAGACCTAAAAGTCGCAATATTATAATAAAAAAACTTCAAAAACAGACTCCAATGAGAGACTGCTGAATTGGAATTAATTTGCAAACTGGACACCATTAAATTAGGCTTGAATAGAGACTGGGAATGGATGAGTCATTACACAAAGTAAAACTATTTCCCCATGTTATTTCTCCCCCCCACCCCACCCCACTCCCCACTGTTCCTCAGATATTCTTGTTAACTGCTGGAAATAGCCTACCTTGCTTGTCACCATGAAAGGTTTTCCTCCTTCCCCCCCGCCCCCAGCTGCTGGTGATGGCTTATCTTAAGTGATCACTCTCCTTACAGTTTTCAGAGTAGCAGCCGTGTTAGTCTGTATTCGCAAAAAGAAGAGCAGTACTTGTGGCACCTTAGAGACTAACAAATTTATTAGAGCATAAGCTTTCGTGAGCTACAGTGAGCTGTAGCTTATGCTCTAATAAATTTGTTAGTCTCTAAGGTGCCACAAGTACTGCTTTTCTCCTTACAGTGTGTATCATAAACCCATTGTTTCATGTTCTCTGTGTGTGTATGTCAATCTCCCCTCTGTTTTTTCCACCAAATGCATCCGATGAAGTGAGCTGTAGCTCACGAAAGCTTATGCTCTAATAAATTTGTTAGTCTCTAAGGTGCCACAAGTACTCCTTTTCTTTTTACTATAACGAGAGTGATCAATTAAGGTGAGTTATTGTCAGCAGGAGAAAAAAACCTTTTGTAGTGATAATCACGGTGGCCCATTTCCAACAGTTGACAAGAAGGTGTGAGTAACAGTGGGGGGGGGATAAGAACGGGGAAATAGTTTTACTTTGTGTAATGACCCATCCACTCCCAGTCTTTATTCAAGCCTAATTTAATGGTGTCCAGTTTGCAAATTAATTCCAATTCAGCAGTCTCTCATTGGAGTCTGTTTTTGAAGTTTTTTTATTATAATATTGCGACTTTTAGGTCTGTAATCAAGTGACCAGGGAGATTGAAGTATTCTCCGACTGGTTTTTGAATGTTATAATTTTTGACGTCTGATTTGTTTCCATTTATTCTTTTACATAGATTCTGTCCGGTTTGGCCAATGTACATGGCAGAGGGGCATTGCTGGCACATGATGGCATATACCATATTGGTAGATGTGCAGGTGAACGAGCCTCTGATAGTGTGGCTGATGTGATTAGGTCCTATGATGGTGTCCCCTGAATAGATATGTGGACAGAGTGGGCAGTGGACTTTGTTGCAAGGATAGGTTCCTGGATTAGTGTTGTTGTTGTGTGGTTGCTGGTGAGTATTTGCTTCAGGTTGGGGGGCTGTCTGTAAGCAAGGACTGGCCATTTTTTCATATTCTCTGTGTATATATATATCTTCCTACTGTATTTTCCACTGCATGCATCCGATGAAGTGGGTTTTAGCCCACAAAAGCTTATGCTCAAATAAATTTGCTCGTTGCTAAGGTGCCACAAGTACCCCTGGTTCTTTTTGCTGATACAGACTAACACGGCTATCACTCTGAAACCTGTCATCATTCTTAAAGATTGTTACACTTCTTAAAGATTACAGATTGCCCTAGGTTTTTCCAATAATAAAGAACCATTAATTAAGGCCTGAACAGATACCATAAATTAAAGGACTTCCTCTCACAACCTTTTTGTAACCTGGACTTGATTCCACAAGGTGTGTGGCATTGTAGTGAGGCAGTGTAGTGCCCCACCACCCCGCCGAGGGAAGAACCTCCCCAGACACCAAAGTGGCTCGAGCCAGTGGATCCTGCGCCCACCCCCCAGAGGTCAAGGCGCAGGACAGGAAGTAGAAAAACCCAACCCCGGAGCTCAGTTGGGCAACAGCAGCTGGAGAGGCCAGTCACCCGTGGCCTGGCTCTGGCTTGGGAGACCCCAGCAAGTTGCAGCCGACCTGAGGACTGGCTGGACCGGCCAATGCCTGATGCTGACAGACGCCCAGAGGAGCTGCCGAGCCTACCCCTCGCCAGCTATCCAGAGGAGCTGCCAAGTCTTCCCCTTGCTGGTGACCCAGATCCATGGTGCTGGAACCCTCCGAGGACATGACCCTGACCCAGGGCCTGGGCTTATATTGAATTGCTTGCGGGACCCAACCTGAAGGTCTGGGACATAGACCGGGTATTCCCCACCCAGCAGAGAGTGTAGTGAGGTGGTGTGGTGCCCCACCATCCCGCCGAGGGACGAGCCCTGGCTGAGTTCCCTTACATGTGGTGGAGAATGCGGTCACGAGCCCTTGACCCATGTGAGAAGAGGCCTGGGGGGAGACGGTCCCTCGAAGAAGTCATGGATTTGTCCAGACTTTTTAATGGAGAGCCAGGAGATGGAGAGCCAGGAGCGACAACAGGTGGCCCAGCTCCAACAACAGCAGCATCAGCAGGCCGCCCACCAGCAGCTCATCCAGCAACTGGGGACCCAGCAGCAGCAGCAGCTGGTTCGGGACCTGGGGGGTGCAGATCCAGGCGTTCCAGCGACAATGCATACAGCAGTTGACAGTGGCATTGCCACGGCCCCCGGAGCCCCAGCCGGGAGACGTGGCTGGGGCACCCCAGCCCACTGCGCCAGTACGACTAACCAAAATGGGAACAGAGGATGACCCTGAAGCCTTTTTGGTGACTTTTGAAAGAGTGACGCAGGTCGCAGGTTGGGCACTCAACCAGTGGGCCATCCTCCTGGGCCTGTATCTGACCGGGACTGCCCAAGCTTTATACCGGGGGCTATCCACTGAGGACGTGCAGGATTACATCCAGGTAAAGGCGGCAGTTCTAGTTGCCTTAGATGTCAGCCTGGAAACCTTCTGGCAGAGGTTCCAGAGTCGGACCTACACCGCGGGCGCTCGACCCCAGTTGGTAGCCCAGGAACTGAGGGAGGCATGCAAGCAGTGGCTACAGCCCGAGAAGCGAACCCCAGATGAGCTCACTGAGCAAGTCATCCTGGAATCAGTTCATCCACATCCTCCCACCGCAAGGAAAGGCCTGGGTCCTCCGCCATCGGCCTGCGATGCTAGCCACCGCCATCGCCCTAATGGAAGCTTTCCTTGCGGCTGAAGCCCCAGTGGGACCGACTCTTTGAGCCCACCCATGAGGGCCAGACCGCCCCAACCTAGGGAGAAAGGGGAGTGCCCAGATCGAGCTGCGAAACCCTTTGAAGGGCCAGGAGCCCTGGTATCGACGTCCTGAGGGGCTGGTTCGACAAGCCCCTCAGGCTCCTGAGACAGTGGTTGGAAGGACCAATCAAAGCCCTGCAAGGCGCCCTGGGGAAGCATCCGCCTGGCCCGGACTACCAGAGCTCTGACCCTGTTTCTCCTGTGGGAAATATGGACACTTTCAACAGGACTGCACCGAAATGGACTGCAGTTTCGAGCACATTTGCGAGGGGGGAAAACTGCACCCGAGGGCCGCAGACCACCAAGATTACAGTGCCAGTAGTTGTAGAGGATTGCCCAACCCTGGCCCTGATTGACTCAGGCTGCGGCCAGACCCTCATCCGCCAAAGTTTAGGCCTCTCGGCGGACCCCCGCTTGGGGACCGTCTGGTTGTAGTCTATCCATGGTGATGTACGGCCCTACGCCAGTGCCCAAGTCCGGCTAACAGTGGATGGGGTCACGCGGCTGATGGTGGTTGGCCTGGCTCTGCGACTAGCCTACCCCATGATCATAGGATGTGATTGGCCAGAGTTCCCAGGGGTCCTTTGTTTGAACACTGTGGAAGGCCCAGAAATCACTCCAGCACTGGAACGTGGCTGCCCTGAGACCCACGCAGAGGAGGGGGAGGAAAGACACCCCAATGGACAGAGAGGACAGCCCAAGGACCCTCCCCCACTGATGTCTGCCGACGAATCTCGGGTTAGCATCGACTTCTGCTGGCACCAAAGGGAAGACCCTACCCTTAGGCGAGCTTATGAGCAGCTAGTGGCCATTGATGGGACCCTGATCGATCCATGCCGAGCAAAGGTGTGGCCCCATTTTGAGTTACGCCGTGATCATTTCTATCGGGTGGAACGAGATCCCTCACCGGAGAGGTCCAGACCCAACTGCTCGTGCTGCGATGTCACCAATGAGTGGTAACGAAACTCGCCCACAACATCCCAGCTGCAGGGCACTTGGGACAGGAAAAGACCCTTGCTCAAATTTTGACATGGTTCTTCTGACCCAGGGTGCACCAGGAGGTGAGGCACTATTGTAATTCCTGTCCAGAAAGTCAGCTGGCTGCTCCCTCATGGATGCCTAAGGCCCCACGGATTACCATGCCCATTGTAGAAACACCATTTGACCAAGTGGCCATGAACTTGGTGGTCCCCCTCCCGAAGAGTATGGCTGGATTCCAGTACATGCTGGTCATCGTGGATTACACCACCGTTTCCTCGAAGTCGTCCTGCTATGGAGCATCACCGCCAGAACCATCGCTGATGAGCTTGTGAAGGTCTTTGCCCGCGTGGGCTTACCCCGGGAACTCCTTACTGACCAAGGCACCAACTTCACCTTCAAGCTGCTATGGCAGGTGTACAACCTCCTGGGGATTAAGCAGCTATGCACGTCCACCTACCACCCGCAAACCGACAGCTTGGTGGAAAAGTTCAACTGTACCCTCAAAGACATGCTACGCAAATTTCCCTCAGAGGACCTAGGCCACTGGGACCAGCTGCTCCTGCCTTTGCTTCTGGCCGTCCATGAGGTACCCCAATCCTCCACAAAATTTTCCCCTTTCGAGCTATTGTATGGATGTCACCCGAGGGGGCTACTGGACCTCATGAGGGAGACATGGGAGCAAGCCCCGTCACCAACCCAGGGCCTTCTGAAGTATGTCCTCCAGCTTCAAGAATGCCTCACTCAGATGAGGGAGCTCTAGCTTGGGAGAACTTGAAGGCGGCTCAGGAAGCTCAGGCCCAAACATACAACTGGAAGACCTGGGTCCGCGATTTCAAACCCGGTGATCAGGTCCTGCTCCTCCTGCCCTCCAGCGAATCAAAACTACTAGCCTGTTGGCAGGGGCCATATGAGGTGGTCCGAAAGGTTGGACCAGTCACAGATGAGATTAATCAGCCTGACCGGCGTAAGAAAACTCAGCGGTACCATGTTAACCTCCTGAAGCCCTGGCGAGAGCGAGAGGGCCTTCTAATTAACCCCTGCCCCCCGGAGCCTGAGTTGGGCCCCCGAGTACCCCTGACCAAGGACTCCGCAGCACCCCAGCTCTGAGAAACCTTGACCGAGGAGCAACATAAGCAGACCCAGTGCCTCCTCCAGACGTTCCCCAGAACTTTCACCGCCCAGCCGGCTCACATGACCCTCGTTGACCACGCCATTCAGACACAGAGCCTGGAGTGGTGATCCGGGAGTTGAATAGGCCCTTGCCACACCACATGTGGCAAGTTGTTGAGGAGGAAGTCCAAGCTATGTTAGACTTGGGGGGTCATTGAACCATCGCAAAGTGAGTAGCGCAGCCTGGTAGTGCTGGTACCCAAACCCGATGGCATGCAGCGGTTCTGTATTGACTTCCGATGCATCAATGCCATTTCAAAATTCAACGCATACCCAATGCCTCGGGTTGATGAACTGCTGGGCCGCTTGGGAGAGGCTCGCTTTCTCACCACACTTGATCTGAGCAAAGGATACTGGCAGATCCCACTCGACCCTGCCTCCTGGGAAAGGACTGCATTTGCCACCTCCATGGGCCTGTATCAGTTCACTTGAATGCCCTTCAGTCTCCATGGGACCCCGGCAACATTTCAACGGCTGATGGACCACCTCCTTCAACCCTACCGAAAGTACGCTGCTGCGTACCTGGACGATGTCGTTATTTACAGCTGCCATTGGGAGAACCTCCTGGAATGGGTAGCTGCGGTCCTGAGGTCCCTGTGGGCAGCAGGATTAACTGTCAATTCAAAAAAATGCCGTATTGGATGGCAAGAGACCACCTACCTAGGGTACACTATCGTGAGGGGAACAGGTGAGATCCCTCGTGGAAAAAGTTCAGGCCCTGGCAGCCTGCTTATCATCCACCACAAAGCGCCAAGTGCGCCAGTTCCTGGGACTTGCAGGCTACTACTGGCAGTTTATTCCCAGTTTTGCGTCGATCACAGCCCCTTTAACGGGGCTTTTGACCAAAGACAGCCCGATGTATACTGTGGACCTCAGAGTGCACAGACGCCTTCCAGGCACTCAAAGACAGTCTATGCCACGAGCATGTCCTATACAGCCCTGACTTTAACTGGGAGCTCATCCTCCAGACAGACGCCTCGGAGGTAGGACTTGGGGCTGTTCTGTCCCAGGACGTGGATGGAGAACACCCGACCTTATACCTCAGTCAGAAATTGTTTCCACGAGAGAGGAACTACATGGTGATAGAGAAAGAGGCTCTGGCAGTGAAATGGGCCTGTGATGCATTGCGATACTACCTCCTTGGGGCCCCGTTCATGCTGGTCACTGACCACGCCGTGCTTCAGTGGTTGGCCAAAATGAAAAATAATAATATGAGACTAACGCATTGGTACTTAGCACTGCAGTCCTATGCTTTTACTGTCCGCCATAGGGCAGGTAAGGACCACGCAAATGCAGATTTCTTGTCCCTCCTGGGAGAGATAGAAGGGTCTGGCCCCGATGAATGGGAGCCAGACTTGGGGGCGGGTAGTGAGGCGGTGCCCACCACCCCGCCGAGGGAAGAACCTCCCCAGACACCAAAGTGGGTGGAGCCAGTGGATCCTGCACCCGCCCCCCCCAGAGATCAAGGGGCAGGACAGGAAGTAGCAAAGCCCAACCCCGGAGCTCAGTTGGGCAACAGCAGCCAGAGAGGCCAGACAGCCGTGGCCTGGCTCTGGCTTGGGAGATCCTGGCAAGTCATGGCCGACCCGAGGACTGGCCGGACCGGCCAATGCCTGATGCTGACCCACACCCAGAGGAGCTGCTGAGCCTACCCCTCACCAGCTACCCAGAGGAGCTGACAAGTCTACCCCTTGCCGGTGACCCAGAGGAGCCCATGGTGCTGGAACCCTCTGAGGAAACCACCCTGACCTAGGTACCCTACGATGGGGAGTCTGGAAGTAGCATGGGGGCAGCTGACCTCAGTCTGGCTGCAGCACTGCCAGAGCCAATGTCAGTGTGTTGTGGCCAGGATCCCCACTGACACAGCAGCGGGTCTTCGGCCGCTGCTAGGGCCCCGGGCTGGGCCGCAGTGGAGTGGGTGGGCCTGCGTCCCCCTTGCCTCCCACCTCGCGGGTGGCAGTTTCCCCCTCCCCCTGGTTGCTAAAGCTAGGAACCTGTGCTTATATTGAACTGTTTGCTCAGCCCCTGCCTGAGGGCCTGAGTTCCTGACTGTTTGTTTGCTGCCCTGCCCTGACTCAGGGCCTGGGCTTATATTGAATTGCTTGCGGGACCCAGTCTGAAGGTCTGGGCCATAGACTGGGTATTCCCCAACCCAGCAGAGAGTGTAGTGAGGTGACGTGGTGTGAAGGACAAGCCCCGGCTGAGTTCCCTTACAGGCATCCTAAACTCCCATACACTTCACTGGGAGTTGAAGCTATTTAGCAGCACACTGGAGGTGCTCAACACCTGATGGGATTTGTTCACTATGCCTATGTATTTTAAAAATGTGGTGTTTTCCCTCAGAACAAGTGCCTCAAAGCCAAGCTCCTTCCCCACTCTGAGTACAAAAAAGCCTTTCCCCCAACGAAGAAACTTCCCCTTTATTCTTATGAAAACTGACAACTGCCAGGGTCTAATCTGTCAAGGGTGCATTATCCTAGATCAAGGAAATATTCTGAATAATGCACTCTGAGTGATACCCCTTAATTCTCCACTTATGATTGCTAAGATGTCCTGGGGAGTTCACTAACTACCCAGTTCTGACATTACAGAGCTTGTTGCAATCAGAAAGACTATATCCTGCCTCCCACTGCCCTGTCTAAAGTAGTGGGTGTTTCTTGCCTCTCTTCACAAGAAGTACTGAGACCTGGTGGAAGTGGTTTTTCCTAGTGACCTCCTCAAAGATCTGCTGAGGGTTTGAAATGAACTAATGACTCCACGGACCTGGCCCTGTGGCAAGAGGTACAGATGTTGACTCTCCTGAATCATGGAAATATAGCATTGGAAGGGACCCCAAAAGGTCATTTAGTCCATCCTCCCATGCTGAGGCAGGATTAACTAGACCCAGACCATCACTGTCTAACTTGTTCTTAAAAAACCTCCAATTCCACAACCTCCTTAGGTAACCTGTTCCAGTGCTTAACTATCCTTATAGTCAGAAAATGTTTCCTACTATGTAACCTAATCTCCCTTATTGTAAATTAAGCCCATTACTTCTTGTCCTACCTTCAGAGGTCATGGAGAACAATTGATCACTGGCCTCTTTAAAACAGCCCTTCACATATTGGAAGACTGTTATCAGGTCCCCGCTCAGTCTTCTTTTCTCAAGACTAAACATGCCCAGGGTTTTTTTTAACCATTCCTCAGAGGTCAGGTTTTCTAAACCTTTTATCGTTTTTGTTGCTTTCCTCTGGACTCTCTCCAATTTGTCCACATCTTTCTGAAGTATGGTGCCCAGAACAGGACACACTGCTCTAGCTGAGGCCTCACTAGTGCCAAGCAGAGCAGGACAATTATTGCCCATGTCTTCCATCCAACACTTCTGTTAATACACCCTGGGGTGATATTTGCCCTTTTTGCATCTGCATCACATTGAATATGAACCAACAATTTGTGATCCACTGTAACCCCCAAATCCTTTTCAGTAGTACTACCACCTTGCCAGTTAACCCCCAGTTTGTACTTGTGCATTTGATTTCTCCTTCCTAAGTGAAATACTTTGCACTGGTCTTTATTGAACTTCATTTTATTAATTTCAGACCAAGTCTTCAATTTATGAAGGTCATTTTGAGTTCTAATCCTGTCCTCCAAAGTGCTTGCCTGGTGCCATCTGCAGATTTTGTGTGTTTACTCTCCATTCCATCATCCAAGTCATTAATGAAAATATTGACCAGTACAGACCCACCAGAGACCCCTGTGGGACCCCACTAGATGCACCCTCCCAGTTTGACAGGGAGCATTGATGACTATGTTTTGAGTATTCTCCCCACCCCCTCAGTTATTCACATACCTGAAAACAATCTAATGACAGGGAGGGTAGTTGGGTAGGCAAACAGCATTAGCCCAGGTCCACTGAACTTCTGTGATGTTGAGCCAAAATTTATAGGATTGGGAGAAAATGATTTCAGTGTCTGAGCTAAGCCTAGAACTCAAGAGCTGCTGGCTCCCATGCTTGTGTGACGTAGATCTCCTGCACATCTTAAATGTAATCAGAGAAACACAAATGCAAAGAGAGGCCTCACTTCTCAAAGTCGCTGAACACTACTGAGAGGTGCTGTGTC
This sequence comes from Dermochelys coriacea, assembly GCF_009764565.3. Lineage (NCBI taxonomy): Eukaryota > Metazoa > Chordata > Testudines > Dermochelyidae > Dermochelys > Dermochelys coriacea. The sequence goes on along the minus strand of NC_050069.1, from coordinate 156,528,151 downwards.
TCATCAATTCCCACCAAAACAGATGCTGATTAAAAGTGTTAAACAAAGCACAGACCACCGGGCTGTAAAAACAGTGGCTCCAATGCTCTCTGAATGCCCAGCATTTGGTAACTTTAGTAAAAAGAAGGTTTTTTGTAGAGATGGGCAAATAAGACACAGGTCATTTCCATGAGTATTTTAGGACTTTAAAACAAATTCACTTTCACCAGGTTCATTTGCCCTTTTGTTGTTTGCTTTCTGCAAACATTCAAGAGCAGCTCACTTTCCTGGCACCAATACTTGCTGAAAATGAATGTCTAAGCCAAGAACAATTGTCTGCCTGTCAGATCAGGGCGCAAAACAATACCAGGTGACCTAGCTGACTAATTAGAACTAAGCAACACAATTTGAATTTAGAATGTGTGTAATTAATCCATATACTAAAAAAAAATGAATAGATCTTGGTTGAATAAGTATGAATAATGAATAAGTTCAAAGTAACTGCAATCTTCTCATGGATTTTTCTGTGGGGAGAAAAAGAAGGAAGTGTTTGATGTGAACTATTTGCTTAGCTCTACCATTTTGCTAAAATATCCTTTACTAGGAGCAAAACCAAATGAAACAGAGATGTCTGCATGGTAAATGAGTCAGGCATAAGTGAAACTGTTTATTGAAAGTGCTGTTTGTGAAAGAGACACCAAAAATGGCAACATCTGTGCTCACAGCAGATAAAACTATGTGACAACCTTGGTACTGTAAAAATGATAACCCATATGTGGCAATACTAGAGGGAAATACATTAGTTATAAACTTTAATTTAAATTCCTGTAGCTAATACAGATCTAAGACTAGAGATATGCAAAACTCAGTGTGTTAAGTTTATGTGCATGTATTTGCACTCCTTGAGTTTTGTTTTGGGTTTAGAGTTTAAGCAAAGCCAAAAACCTGCAGCTATATGTAGTTTTGTAACTATATGAAGCCACCAGGTTCAAATAGTCTTGACATAGAACTGTAAATTGGCTTAGGTTCTCATGAAACTGGGACAAATTTCTCTCTAAGGGTTCCCGAGCCTTAACAAACCTTTCAATGAACCTCTGCCAGGTTTTGAATTTTTGGTGAAACCCAAAAGGCAGGTGGAGCCTCACATCGCTCCATGGTTTAGTTGTTCAGAACAACTTCAGTAGAGCCCCCGAGTAGAATAGCCTAAAAATAAGTGCTGTGGAGGAGATGATCTTTCTCCGTGAGTCCCTACTCCACACCCCCACTCAGGCTGTGATGTGGAAAAGGTAAGAAATAGAGACAATAATAAAAAGGTTCAGGTACGTTAGAAATAGGTGAAACTATAACATCTAAACTCAGCATTCAACCAAACTGAACGGAACTCTCAACTTTTGGACCCAATAGTGAGATTTTTGGTGAGAGAATAACAAATCTCCACTCCCTTGTCTGCAATACAGTATCAAATGTTTCTCCAACTGTGCACTAGACATCACATTAACCTGAATGCTGAGTAAGAGAGTTAATTAAGTGGATATACAACATGGAAAGCAGGCCTTTCTTCCTATGTTCTGAATTTTATTGAGTGGAGTCTCCAGAGACTGGCCTTCTGGCAGCTGTAATCAGGCACCTAATTTTGTAATCTGCCATTGTTTAATCTGCATACAGTATACTGGAAAATGGGTGTCTCTGGAGCTTCAGAGTACTGCTGTAACTAATCAAAAGAGGCCAGGATGTAATCATAGAACAAATCTGATGCTCCAGTGTGGGAATTCCTATTCCTTGCCACTCTAGACTACTCTGTGTCTTAATATATGTTGGGGGGGGGCGGGAGGAGAGGAGGGGGAGGGAAATCATCCTGCGCAGGGTTATAGAGGGAAATGATCACAATTTTCAAAGCTCTGTCCATGGACACAGACATGATAGCCAGTGAGTGAGTTCTAAAGCTCTTTTCTCACTAGCTTGTCCCACTCTGCAGAATCACCCCTACACAAGCACTGGGCTGATCTCTCTACTAAAGCCTCTACTCATGCTGGTATTCCATGGAGCAATGTACAAGATGAGACATGGCTTTGACTCTAGCTAATAATACTTTCAGTCAGGAAGACTGAGTCCCTATTTACAACAATGGCTAGATAAGATCAGCTCTCTCATTAATTCTCACAAACTAATGATTCCAAAGAAATGGTTACTTTGATCAATTTTGAAATCAAGAAAGATGCGCAAAAATTGAGGCAGCAACATCTGCAGGGAATCCCTGGATCGGCAACACTGGGCCTATTTGTATGAGTTACAAATCTGATCCTGATATATCTGTTTGCATAGGCTGGAACTAAGTTAGCCTCTGTAAGTTCACCTGGAGCTTGACTTGTCCCATTTTGAAGCACTGCTCTCCCTAGCTATTGTGCTAAAATGTATTGGGTGTTAACCAACCCGCATTTCTGATCTCTCAGCATTTGCAACAGATGCAGATGCCTGTGGAGAAAAGAGTCAGACCACTGTCTGAAGATTGGGAGAAAACACCAGGCACAAAGTTACAAGATATGGGTAGCTGCTGTCTAGAGTTTCCAGAAAACCCTGAGGAAGGTGGACCTGGTACGTGGGGTGGGGTTCCTGGGCCATAATGATGTCTGGATGGGGCTGCTGGCGTGATGCTGTGCAGCATTCATGGCTAATTGTTCATAGACTTAGCTAGAATTCAAACCCACCTTAGTTTTGGGTCAGTTCTGGGTTCTAGTAAAACTTTCACACAATCCTTATGAAGGATGATTGAAAGAGCTAAACATATATAGCTTGTCTAAATGATAAGTCAAACCCTTTGGGTTGAGTCTTGTAATAGTCCATAAACATTTGAAAGGGGAAATATTTGAAAGAATGTGGCAAGACAGCTGTAAATAGATGCAACAGGATGAAGATAAGAAGTGAACATTTCTTTGGATATTTAAAACTAGCCTGAGCAACTAGTTAGTGACTAGTAAATATAATACAATGGAGATGCTGGTTCTGATTGCATAATTAAGGTGGCATTGAGTTTTTCACTTAAAGCAGAGATTCAGCCTCTTTACTTTGTATAAAGAGTACAGTGTATCTTGCCCACATTGACAGCAAATCATCTGTGAGCAAAGCCTGAATTTTCTGAGGATTTTCAAGTAAGTCTGCTAACTGGTTTATGAGGTCAGCATAATTAAAAATGGGTTCTTCTCGAATTTTGTACTGTTGTGACTTTTTTTGGTTCCCTCTAGATAAAAAAAAACACAATCCCCCAAACATCAAATTTTACATTGCATTTTACATTTTAAAAAGAATTGAAAAAGTTATTCCCCCATATTCCTCATAGCTGTTTCTCCATTGGGATGTTTATTGATTAAATTGATTGACATCAGATGGATGTTCTGGATTCTCGCTCACTTACAAAAAGTTTTCTAGCCCTCGTGGTTGAGAAGAAAACCTTTATCATGTGAACTGAGTGTCACTCAACCCCATGTCCCCCACCACACAGCTGATTATTCCCCTTTACCATCCAAAGGTGCCAACTTTCTGATATCCCTGGGGGTGCTTGACCTCTGCTCTGTCCCACTACACCCTTTTCTCCAAGGCCCCACCCCCACCTCTTCCCGCCCCTGCTCCACCCCCGCCCCATCTCTTCCTGCCCTGTTCCGCACCCTCCCCCAAATACCCCCTACCATCGCTCCGCCTCTTCCTTCCCCTGCTCCTCCCTCTCTCCCCCAGCACCTCCTGCCTGCTGCTGAACAGCTGATCAATAGCAGATGGGAGGTGCTGGGGGTGAGGAGGTGGAGCTGACTGGTGGGGCTGCCAATAGGTGCTCAGCACACACTATTTTTTTCTGTGGGTGCTCCAACCCCACAGCACCCACGGAGTCAGCGCCTATGTTACCATCCCTCTACCCCATTCCCGTTCATCTTCAGTTCCCGGCTGGGCAACCAAGGATGGTTGTGTCAGATGTGGAGATGAATAACTGTGTCAAAACAAGGCTCATTGCTCTGTAATAACCAGAATTAAACCTAGTGCCTTTTTGAATGATCGGTTCAACATTTCCTACCCTCCGGCATAGTAGCTGATATTAATGAAAGGTAAAATATTTTTATTAGGAGTTCAAGGTTCTGAGACTGCTTCAGAGCCCTCCCAAGGATACTATATTAGCCTGGTGACTTATTGCTCTTTATTTTCTCAAGTTGTTTTCAGCACCCATTCTTTTTCCACCCCAATCCCTGGAACAGTCCCTCAACTTTAGCATCTGAAAAGCCTACATCTGGGCCAAGTATCTCACCACCACAGATTGATAAAAAGAATTCACTAGCTTCTCTGTGCTGTATTCCTTATTGTTTAATTGCTCTCTTCACCTCCTGGTGGCCCAGAGGAGCTACTGATTCCCTCACAAGCTTTGTGCCTGCAGCTGATAGAGATAAAGAATTTTTAATTGTTTTTATGTCTTTGAGTGTTAGCTCTTCAAATTCCCTTATTCTTCTTCACTCCCACCTTCCTTAAGTTGTGCTCCTCTCTATGGACTTCTCTCAGGCTGGTTTTCCATTTTCCAAAGGACACCTATTTGACTGAAATAACCTCTTGCACTTTGCTGTTTTGAACAATAGTGGATTTGTTGAGTTGTGTTCCTGCTTCTTATTTAGAGGAATGCATACTTTGATATTCTAGCAAAGTATCTTTCAGTAGCTTTCATATGTTTGCAGAGGAGTTGTAGCCATGTTGGGCACAGGATATGAGAGAGAAAAAGTAGGTGAGATAGTATCTTTTATTACAGAGGGGATGCGTGGAGGTGGGGGCAGGCAAGGTCGCCCCCTCTTCCCCCCAGATTTGCTGCTTGGCTTGTACTGAGCATGGTCACATAGACTGACCATGCTCAGTAACACGGCTGAAGCTGGCTGCCCTCACTCAGCCCCCCAACTATTGGCAGGCAGGGGTCACCTCTTTTTTATTGGTATCTGCTGGTGGTAAAAGGTACAAGCTTCTGAACTACATAGAGCTCGTCTTCAGGTCGGGGAAAAGATATCAGAGTGTCTGAGCTAAATACAAGTTGGGACAAGCTCCCCACAGACCAGGACACACCAACTGAAAGGAGCATCAGACCCTGCCAGAGCAACAGATGCAAAACCTGAAGACATATCTCCACTACTATGATGAGCAACACCCTCTCCCACACACACCTTTTAAGATTCATGAATTTTACACATGCTTATCACGACATGTGGTGTATCTTACCATTTGATACTATTTGATGCAAATGTCCCAAAAACAACTAATGTGGTGAAACCAATCACTATGCTCTTATGTGTACTCACACAGAAAAGGGATAAAACATAAAAACCGTATCACCCATGGGCAAACACTTTTCACAAAGCAATCATTTCATATCTGATTGTTCAGGACTCTTCACAGAAAACCTGCACAGCACCTTCAAAAGGCAACCCTGGGAATTTAATTCCTAACTCTGCCGGGCACCAAAAACCCTGGACTCAGTAGGGACACTGGTTTCATTACAACAATTTGTAACACACTACATTGCCTGCCACCCTCAATTGCCCAGATCATTTCAAGTGACCCCCTGTCATATGTTATCCCGTATGCTTAACAATTTGTCCCAATTGGTATTTTACTCAGACACTCTGATTTGCTTTCCCAAACCTGAAGAGCTCTGTGAAGCTTAAAAGCTTGTACCTTCCACCAACAGAAGTCACTCCAATAAAACATATTACTTCACCTACCTCATCTTTCTCAATAGCTTTCATAGTGAGTTTAAGGATTTAATTTTCTCACTGTGTCTTAAGGGACTTTTTCACCAGCTCCCTCACATTGTAATGATCAAAACAGTCTAGTATTACAGTACTAGTTGTTGGTATGATCCCTTTCCTGAGGATGCTGGACTTAATTTTATGGTGGGCACTATTAGTGGCTCATCTATAATCATTTATTCTTGAATCACACCTGCCCACCTACTCTTCGTAGTGAAAGAGGAAATAACTCCACTCTCTACCAAGGCCCAAGATCTCAACCAAGCGAAAGCAGCCTTTGCTCATCTGAATACAACGGATAACCTAGCCCACAGTGATTTCACAGAATTGCTTATCCTTGTGGGTACACATGGCATAGACTATACCTTGATAATCCTCATTATCAGAGTTCATGTGGGTCTTCTGGAGTGAGTTTTGGAGACAAAGCTGCGGGCTCAGAAGGATAGATTTCATTTCAGCTATCATCATTTTAAATTGCATTGTAATTTTTGCAGTACATCTCACCTTTTCCTTTACCTTGAATTGTATCCTCAATTTGCTTACCTGTTTGATGGTGTTTAGTTCACTGGAATCTCCTTAACTAGCCCAAATCTTCTCCACTATGTTGAAGAGTGTAATATCAAAATGCATCTTTACTTCTGTGGAGAATAAGAGAGTTATGTATAATATTTCTTAAATACCATGTGACACCCGCCCCCCCCCAGGTTACCTGTGTGATATTATCCTGCCCAATAAATAGAGTTAAATCAAAGGAGGTTGTAAAAGAGAAACCAAGAGAAAATGAAATAACAGCAAATATAAGGGGCTATGGCAAAGTACACCAAGTGTCCAGCTAGTCTGGCAAGGGGTATTCTTCCCTGACCAAAAAATTCATGGTCAAAGGGAATATTAAACCTTAAAGATAAGGCCTAAAGGTGAATACTGTTTGCTCAAGGAGAGTTGAGCGGCATGCAAGGAGACATACAGACAGAGAAGCATGCTGCAAGCAGGGCAGTCTCTTTCACCCGCTCAGAGAGAGTGGTTAGCTGGGTAGAGGGGCACTTAGATAAAGGGAAATATGCATCTAGTCCTTTATTGTTTTCGCCCTTTGCTCTGTCTCCTATGTAGCTTTAGGTGGATGAATAAAGAATGCTTTGTTTTGAAGAAACTGGTTTTCAGTCACTAATCAGCTACTGACACAAATTCCTGGAAGAAAACGCTTCTAGGTGCCAAACTCAGTTAGACTTGTCAGGTTAACACAGTTGGGGAAACAGGGAGTGCTGCAGTAGTCTAAAAATGGTTGGAACACATGGTTCCACCCAAAGTCAAGTGCAATAAGCCATATGATAACACTCTATGCATCCGATGAAGTGAGCTGTAGCTCATGAAAGCTTATGCTCTAATAAATTTGTTAGTCTCTAAGGTGCCACGGGTACTCCTTTTCTTTTTGCGAATACAGACTAACACGGCTGCTACTCTGAAATCTATCCCACTAGTGTCCCTGGAGGATGTTAAACAGCAGCTACTAAAGTTAGACATTTTTAAGTTAGCGGGTCCAGATAATTGCATCCAAGAGTGTTAAAAGAGGAGGAGGAGCTCACTGGACTATTAATGTTGATTTGCAATAAGTCTTGGAACAGTGGGGAGGTTCAAGAAGACTGGAAGAAAGCTAATTTTGTGCCAAGTTCTTTAAAAAAAAAGGATAAATGGAATGACCTTAGTAATTATAGGTCTGTTAATCTGACATAGATCCAGGCAAGATAGTGGAGCTGCTGATATGAAAGTATTAAAGGAGGGTAATATAATAAATGCTAATCAATACGGGTTTATGGAAAATATCCTGTCAAACTAACTTTATATCTTTTTCATGAGATCACAAGTTTTGTTGATAAAGTAATCATGTTGATGTAATGTATTTAGATGTTCTGAAAGGCATTTAACTTGATACCACATGACATTTTGATTACAAAACTAGAATGATGTAAAATGAACATGGCACACATTAAATGGATTTAAGGCTAGGTAACCGATAGATCTCAAAATGGAACCGTAAATGGGGAATCATCATTGCATGGGTGTGTTTCTAGTGGGGTCCTTGGCCCTGTGCTGTTTCACATTTTTGTTAATGACCTGGAAGAAAATAAAATCACTGAAAGATTACAGATGACAGAAATTTAGGGGAGTGGTGCATAATGCAGAGGATAGGTCACTTATACAGAGCAACCTGGATTGCATGGGAAGTGGGGTGCAAGCAAACTCTGTTTTAATAAGGCTAAATGTAAAATGTATACAGCTAGGAACAAAGAATATAGCCCATACGTACATATGAGGAGACTTATCCTGGGAAGCAGTGACTCTGAAAAAGATTTGGGGGTTGTGGTGGATGGTCAGCTGACCAGAAGCTCCCAGTATGATGATGTGGCGAAAAAGGCTAATGGGATTGTGGGATGTATAAACAGGGGTATCTCAAGTAAGAGTAGAGAGGTTATTTTCCCTCTGTATTTGGCACTGGAGTGACTGCTGCTGGATCACCGTGTCCATTTGTGGTGTCCATAATTCAAGAAGGATGTTGATAAATTGGAGAGGGTACAGAGAAGAGCCATGAGAATGAATAAGGACTAGAGATCATGCCTTATAGTGATAAGATAACTAGATTGAGCTCTTTGAGTGTGACAAAGAATAGATTAAGGAATAACTTGATTACAGTCTATAAGTACTTACATGGGGAACAAATATTTAATAATGTACTCTTCAATCTAGCAGAGAAAGGTGTAACAAGATCCAGTGGCTGGAAGTTGAAGCTAGACAAATTCAGGCTGGAAATGAGGCATACGTTTTTAATGGAGAGTAACCATTGGAACAACTTACCAAGGGCCATGGTGGATTCCCCATCACTGATAATTTTAAAGTGAAGCTTGGAAGTTTTTCTAAAAGATATGTTCTAAGAATCATTTTGGGGATGTTTTAGTGCCTGTTTTATAGAGGAAATCAGACAAGTGAGCATAGTGGTCCCTGGGAATCCAAGAAAGACTGAGAGGTTCATTTGAGAGAGCCTAAAAGGGCTCTAAAAATCATGGCTCACCCAGTAACCATGACAACTGCTCACACTGATGAGCATTCAGAAAAATTAAGGTAGGATTTAGAGGGTTCTACTGTCACCTTAGTCTGTGACCTTGTTTGATCCCTTCAGTTAAGCAAGACCAGGCCTCCAAGATCTGGGAGACCTCCAAGGAAACAGGTCCCTCCCAATTATATAGCCCCCTACATACTGAGCCAATTGCATCATTAGTCCAGTAATTGCCAGCCATGTGTCAGTAATCCCTAAGAGAAACTGGTTAATTGCTTCCAATTAAGCCAGCAGACTCCTCTGTGCTGCAGCAACCTCAGTGACCAGGGTACCATAGCTAGCACTCTGTCACACTTTCAATTAGTCCTGAACCAATGCCCCAGGCAGCGTTAAGCACCTCTGGGCTACTTATTGTCTTTTGGATGAGATGTAAAACTCAGCTCCTTAGCCATTTGTGTTCATTAAAGCACCCAAGACAGTTTTTGAATGAGGCAGAATGTTAGCTTTAATGTCCTGGACACTTTCCAATTTGATTAATTACATGCTGCCTACTTATTGATTGATATAATATTTGCAGTTTCAGATTGATATAATCTTCTTCTTCTTCTTCACTTCCTGTCCCAATCAGTTGTCTAATGTTTCTGTGCACTGTGAAATAGCTGCCATGCCTCTATGTAATGGGTGACAGAATTTGTAAGGCAATCTGGGATCGATTGGGATTAAAAGTAAAGTTATTTTTGCTATGATGTTGAGCACTACAATGTTGTTTCATAGCATCATAGGACCAGGAAAATTAATTTGAAAAATGTATTTTATTGTTTTTATGACACATACAAAGGAAATACCAAATAAATACCACAATGACAGCCTAGGCATGGTTCATCCTACCATGATAAGCAAAATCAAACTAATTAAGCCCTTATTGCAGCTTGCAGGAAGAAAACACACTTCTAATATACTATGAATACCTGTCCCACTAAATTGGGGCTTGACTGTGCTTAACCATGCAGAGATGTAGAAAGCCAGTGGAGGGATGCAAGGAGCCTTTCCCTCAAGCCTTCCATTGACTTCAATGGGTGTTAGTGTCCTTATACAGTGGCTGAGCATAATCTTGGTGGGGAACTATTCGCAATGGTCCAGGGTAGCACTGCTGGAGCTGCTAACCTCCTGCAAGGGGATAGGAGGGGTATGACAGGTGAAAGTAAGTATGTGCTAACAAACCAGTAAGTACTGCAGTAAGTACAAAAATACTGCAGTATCTCAGCTGCTTGTGTGGTAACTGTTGGCAAATGTGGTCTTTGAAGTGGAAACTGGTGTACCTACAATTTATGCAGCAGTATTGCATGGTTGGTAGGAGCTAGCAGAACCACTAGACATTTGGGTTCAGATTTGGGTTCTGCTGCTGAGTACAAAGTTGCATCAATTCCCCAGAACTTTCTGAATCTCAACTGGAGCTTTTTGAATCACGGTAGAAATGAAAGTTTTACAAGGGAGACAAAATGAGAACTTCCCATCTGAACCTCTTGAAATTTTGATAGTGTTCAACTCTGAATCACACCTGCCTCCATGGTTTTACTTCCAGGTTGGATCCACATCTGGAAGGGGCTTAAAATCTGTCTGCATCTGAATGGGAACCATACTTCTGAGAAAAGTTGATCTTGTGATATTTCATCATTCAAAGTGACAAATTTCTCATGGTCAGCTGACCCCCATGACACATTCTGCTATTTGGGACTAAATTCCCAGAATAGTAGCTTAGATGCTTTTAGTACCACTGAACTTGAATCTGAACCTAAGGTCTGATTTAGCCTTGTTTCAAAACCCATTTGAACCTAGTGCAGATCCAGATCCAATGGTACTTCCTCAATCTGGTTTAAAAGTAACATTAAAACAATTGAAAATGAGGAAACAATAAAAAATGCCACTCTTCAAGACTCTGTCATTGCACAGAGCATTTACGGCTCTAAAGAAGTATTAGTTTGAACATATTCTGTTGTAAGCCAATAAAAGGCACCTGCCTATTTTAACTTTCTGCTGCTCCACCCTCTGATTTTTGCTACCCACATGTAAATTCACAAACACAGGAAGTCAATAGCAGCATTTTTGTTAGAGTCTGATCCTTTTATCTTAATAATATTAAGTTCTGAGATACCAACCTAAGAGGTTCCTGAGGAATATGATGGATGGACAGACTTTCAATATAGAGCTGGATGAATACCTACAAAATTGTTCTCCAATTTTTGGTCAAAATTTGGTTAAAATTCACTTTGCCTGTGTGTACACTCTTATGTTTGCTTTCTGTGAATCATTCACGAGCAGAAATTAATAGAAATAGCACATTAAGCAAATAATTGTATGAAGAGAATTTCAAAATTGAACACTTAACATCAGGTGTCTAGTGTAAGAGAGACTCTCATCCAGTTAGGGAACAGAAACCATATCATGTGACTTGTGTCTAATCAAAGACTACCAACTTCCTTTGAATTTGGATCATCAAATAACTAATGAACTGCTTGTGAGTGACCTACATAATACGAGTTATTAAACAGCTAAGTCGGAATACTTGATACATTTGCAAAAATTGCAAGCTGTTTTTGGATAATTTGTGAACAGAAAAGTTTGTGAATTAATTATTTGCCATGAATGATTTGCTCAATTCTGCTGATTCCTTTCTAATCCTGATGTGATACGGTAATAGTGACAATGTAGAGAAACCACAGTTTACTTCTGCTGTGTTAGTGATACCACAGCATTTCGGGGATTGCTTCTAGCAGTCTCAAGCTAATTATACTAGGCCAACAATCCCATTCTTGATTCTTATTTAAAAAAAATAATCTTGACCCTTACCATGCATGGGATAATCACAATCATTTTAATTGATGACTATAGTTATAATCAAGGCATAATAGGCATTTTGCACCCATGATAAATTCTGCTACAAAAATATCTATTCAGCTAAATCAGTTACATCTTTTTCAGTCTTTTATGTTCGCACTGGAATAAAAGGTGTGACTTGGCTCACGAACACATGCCAGTTTGGCTGTTTTGCTCATAATGAAGATAATTGGCCTTAAAAAAAATGTTAAAAGCACGTCGGAATTTCATTAACTTGTGTCTTAAAATATCTGCAAGTGTTTTAGATGCTTAGAGGCCTCCAAATACCCTCTGCTGTTTTAAACTTTACTGAAGGTAGGAAGCCCAACCCTGCTTAAATCATATGCCTTCACCTTAAATGTTGTACTAGTTCTGGTAAACATATCTCAAAAAGAGATGGAGCCAAAGTAGAAGGGGCCCAATGACATGAGAGCAGAGTTACTAAAGGCATGGAGAGATTTCCACAGGAGGAGAGACTGAAAATATTAGAACTGCTCAATGTAAACAAGTGAAAGGAGACATGACAAAGGGATGGCAAATAATGACTGGTAAAGTAAAGGTGAATTTGGGGCATCTAGTTCTGCTTTATCACAACACAAGAACAGTGGGACACCCAATGAAAGTGAAAGGGAAGCAGTTTCAAACTGATAAGAGAGAGAATGTGAAAGTGGCATGCCTTGTATTTCTGCTTCTTTGAAGATATTGTCTCATTGGTTGCAGAGCCCACAGCTAACGTTTTGGAGAGCTGCACCCAACTCACATCACTATGTAGAACATTTTGAGCCCACTACAAGATGGATGGAGCCTGCTGGTGCCTTCAGTTATCAGTTCCTTGAAGTACGTAAGCAGGTGAGGATGTGCAGACCACAAGCTTTTAGCAACTGGTCTCTTGGTGGAGTCTTGCGACTCAAGAGCGAGAAACCTGGGACACTATCTCTGAAGAAATATTTTTAATGCAACTCATAATTCACGTGTCAAACTCGCTGTCAATAGGCATCATAAAGGCCATCAGCTCAGTAGGCTTGAAAGATGATATACTTACATAGACAGTTTCCCTCTACCCCCTCTCCCCTGCCCCATCTAACATAAGGGGCAGAAACCCTCATTCCTCAGAGCATAAGCCAACCACTAAAAGCCAGGGTTAGGAAGTAACTTTCCCTGTGGGGAGGTTATTCCATAATTGCCTACTACGATATGTGTTTGCCTCTTCCCCTGAAGCATCTGGTCCTGGCCATTGTCAGAGACAGGATATTGGACTAATGGATTAGGGGTCTGATGCAATATGGCAAGTCCTATGTTTACTCTGGATAGGTAGCTTCTATTTCATCAGCAGGAATGGACAATTGCTGCTGCCAGCTCCCCTTGTTGATGATAGAGGAAGTGACATGAGTATGGAGAAGGATCTGTACATCTGAAAAGGAAAAAAAAATGGGAGAGTAAGGGGTCTGGCAGGACATCTGTGCCTTTAAATATATTATAGAATTAAAATAAAAAACATATAGCAAAGGAGGCGAAGTGCATGGAGCGGAAATAGGAGAGACAGGAAAAAGATTGGGGGAATTGGGAGACTAGGAGAAAAACTTTTGGTGATATGAGCTGACCTGGACTGTGGGTCCATGAGGGTTAAGCCCCCACAAATCCTAAAGCTGTTCCTGAAGAGGACCAACATTCCAACAAAGTTTATCTCTATGTAGTAACCCCCTTTTATTTCCCTTTCAGATGTCCACTCAGCTCTTTCAGTCCTTTGGGGAACAAAGCCTGAAAAGTAGGGATGAGCGAACCAGTTTGTATAAACTTAGCACCATTGCAAACCTTTTCCCATTCTGCGTATTGAATCACTAGTTCCTGTTAGAAGTTTGGAAGAGTTGGGTTAACTTTTTCTGAAAATATCCACTATGAGCACCTCTGCATATCCTGGCTGGACCAAAATATGATTGGAGGCTAGTCTGATGACACATCTCACCCAACTAAGACTAGAAAGTGCTAGAAATGTTTCAGGGCAGCTTTTGCTCTCAAGATTTCCAGGACTTTTTCCTGCTGTGTGAATCTTATCCTGCTCACAATGAAGGCAAAATAAATGTTCACATTGACTTCAATAGGATCAGGATTGGGTCCTCCATAATAGAGTCTTAATAGATGCAAATCTTATTGGAAATACCTTCTTTTATAACAAGCATCAAGCTGTGCAAAGCTCCAGGGCTAAGCAAATTATACCTTAGAATACTGGCTGAAATGGCAGAAGAGATTACTAGCCCAGTAATACAGGGTTTTAATTACTGCTTGCAAATGGAGTAGTATTAAGGGTCTGGTGAGAAGTAAAAAATAATCCAAGTATTGAAAAACTCAGTTTAAATCATGTTTTATAAGTTCTTTTCTACTCAGCATTATTAATCACCCTTCACAAACTGTTTAAACAAATGTTAATTGAGTTCTTATAAAGGATGTCAGGTAGCAGTCCTGGAGATAGATGTACTCCATTTATCCATAGAATGGGTACAGAAGTAGTATCAGTAGTACAAGCTTCCCCACGATGTCCAGCCAGCGTGCTCAACTCTGACTTAAGAGGATCATGTCTAATAATGAGATTAATATTGCCAGCGTCCACCCAAGCAGCTAGTTGCTAGGAATTTGACACCATTTTGTGTGAGCTTCTCTCTGCAAACACAACTGCAAAAATTCAGCCTAGAGAGCAAGGTATTCAAGCAACACTGAAATAGTTGTATAGATCCAAGGGTTTGCGGTGGTGTTGGTGAGTGAAATGAGAAGAAGTCCTTACTTTTTGCGGAGTAGATGAACAAAGTGAGAGAATGGTTGTAGTTAGAGATATGAGAAACAGATTTTGATAGGAAGAGTTAAAGGTCTATATAACATCACCATGTTTAAGAGGATGGATCATCTGGTGCAGATGACATGAGAACTATCCTAGACTTTTGTCCAGTACTTGAGGTGAATTTAAATTAACCAGATTGAAACATCTAAAAAGTTTTTCTTTTTTTCTGTATATCTGCTGGAACTGAAAATACCAGAACAAGAAAATCTGTTCTCAGACTACTTACAATCTTGTTGGTATCAACAAGTATCTATTTTTCTTCTAATTATGTTGTGGTAGCTCCTTGAGGCTACAACCAAAATGTCCGATTTCTAGGGAAGAAAATAACTGCAAGTCAGCTGAATTACTCTACACTTATGCCAGTTCATATGAGAGCAGGAAGTACCCCAGTATGTTAAAAAATGTAATAGTTACTAAACCAGAAACTAATATTCCACTATGTTATTAACAGGAACAGCCACTAATATGGTAACTGGTTCAGACATAGCAGGCTTAACTCTCCTCTCATTTCACAGTATCTATGAGGCATGACAGAGCACTTTGTTTGATTGAGACTGAATGATGATGATATAACTGACAGACAAATCTAATACTTTACCTACAAGTCAGTATTTTACTAGAGCAAATAAGAGTAATCTCCTAGAAGAGAATTGCTGCTATTTTATTACCATTAAAAAGAAGAATTTGAACACAGGTTATGTATATCCACTAAAGATGGGCTGAAACCAGATGTCCGATCCAAACACCTCATGCTTTGAGAAAGTTGGGATCCTAATCCAAATCCAAACATTGACTCATGCCATTGTAGAGAAGAGACAACCTGCAATCTACTGGACCTAAGCACCCCTGAACTACAGAGAAAGTCAGAACAGATTCCAGACCTGAACTCTGTGGCTCAAGTCCATATTAAATATGTCCAAGTCTGCAGATTCACTGGGTGGGGCTCAGGCTCACTACACTAGAAACAACACAACCACCACTCTGACTGATGGTGCAATACACAGGGGGAAAACCTGTGACTGTGCAATTAAAAGGCCAGATTCTGCCCTGTGTTAGGGCAGGTTTGCCTTGCACTGCAGGCACAAAGCTACCCCAGAAATGAAGCTTAGTCACAGGAGGATCCCCCACAGTGAAGGGGACTCTTACTTGGCACAGAGTTGCCATATTGGCTCCTATACACATCTGATCTCCCAGCCTTCCCTCTGGCTGGCATGGGATGGCAGGGGAGGATAACTAGAAAACAAGGAACAGGGTGGTCATCACTGTGACTTGCTGTAACAGCTGTTCTTATTTATGCTGAGTGGCTGGCCCTATGCAGACTGGCTCCAGGGTCATTGGAACATAAAGATAGCCTAGAAATTTATACCTGGGGATACTTTTTTCGATCAGAGGCCAGGAGGACATGGGTGAGAGAGAGAAGGCTGCAAAAAGCACAGCTATTTGGGATCTCCTATTCCTCAGCCAGTAGAGACCCTGGAGGTAGTTGTCTGCCCCTTCAAGGAGAAAAATCTAGTCAGAAAAAAGTGGATAGTGTAGCATGTGATCAATATCACTCTAGGTATTGTGCTATACAGTACTTAATCAGACACTGCATCCAGAACACCATGATTTCAGTGGAGCCCTTGTTGGTACTTCCCAGCATCACTTGTTGGCACAGCTGCTGCTATTCTAATTGAAGCAGATTTTTTTTTAAAGTGAAAACCCAGAAAAGCTGTGAAGTGTTGGGCAGTGCTCATACCTAAACCTGACAGAGCCCAGATCTGCTGTTCTAGTTACAGATCCATTTCTTTCAAAAATGGAAACTGCAAAATCCAGGCTAAAGTACTGATTAAGAGAATGATACTTGTGCATCGGACCTAAAGATGGTTCTCAGCTGCTGGCAAGCAGCCCCAGGAAGTGACTTAACACCACACAACAGACTAAACATTGTCCTCACGTTGTCGAGATTTCTGAGGCAGAAATGCCTTGGTCAGTCTTGAAGGGGATTTTCTGATTGTGGAGTTGGCAAAGTTTGGAAGAGGAGATACTTGTGCAGAATGGATGAGAGTGGTATCAGCAGGAGCTTAGGCTAGGACTCAACAAGCCAAATCCAGCTACAAGATGCTCCACTGCATCGAAACTCAGAAAAAGGCCAGGCTCAACTAGCACATTTTTTAGCTGAGCCCAAACTAATCTTGACCAGGATAGGGAAAGGGGAACAATCATATTGGGGCCCTACACCATGCCACCATGCATGCTGTCATGGCCAGGGTATCTCTAACCTGCCCTGCCTTTTATTCTCCCTCTACAAGGCCCTTTTACAGAGACTCCACTCACTTGCTCAGCCAATCATCACCCTTACTGGAATGATTCAGATAAATAATTCAAAAGTAAAATTCAAAGTCCCAAAAATCCATCCCACAGCATGGCTCTTACCTTAGAACCCAGGCAAGCAAAAAGGTTCCCTCACAGAGTCCTTCGGGGGTGACTCACCCTGATGTTTGGCTTGAAGCTGTCTTGCACAGAGCCAACTGCCCTGTAGCCTTCCCAGAATCAGCCCTCACAAACAACTGCTTGAGGTTCCCTCCCCACATGAGATGTCTCTGGTTGGCTCATCTAGCAAGCCTTCTCCCGGCCTCAAGTCTCCTGCATGCAGTGCCTTCACTCATAGGTGCCTGTGGTGATTAGCCACATCCTGATAATACAACATTTTAACAACAGGTTCTTTTAAGGAACGCTATAAGGCCTGCCCTAACACCCAGGACTGCCGTTGTTGGCTGGCTACTTTCTTGTAGGTGTCATGGTAGATATTTTGTCTGATAATAAACTGGAAGGGGAGAAACCTGATTGTACTGATTTTCCCTGGATGAATGGTCAGCTCTATCAACTACCAGGGAAGTAAGTAGATGATATGTGCTCTGCTTTGTATAAAATAACCTAAAAACCAGGAAGAAAAACAACATTCCATTCCACTGGCCCATATCATTTTCCCACATGGGAAACCATTATTGGAGACAGGAAACTGAGAGTTTCCTTTCATAGAGTTTCCAGCAGATCCTACTGCTGGAGGGGCCTGTGTAGCCTTACTCTCTCCTCAGAACGGAGCACGGATTTAAGTTTCCTGAGACTGCAAAACTCAAGCCATCAGCTAGTGGACAAAAGCATCAGTGGGGGATTTCTGTGCCCTCTGCACTCCTCCCTGCCCTTTGCAAACATCTTCCAGCAACTCTGGCTCCCTCTGCCATCAGGTGCTCCCAGAGCTCCCCATAAAAGTCAGGGTCCCTTTTCCTTCCCCTCCTGTCCCAGCTCATGCATGGATTCTCCTTCCCATGGAGGCACTGTCCCTTTCCACACAGGCCCAAGGAAATTTCACTGTAGAGAACCCAGTGGCACCATCTGGGTCAATGCTTGGAAAGACTTAGGATCCACTACTACCCAGACAACTATCTTGGATACACAGTACATTTAATTCATGCATTATTGTAATGGTGTCACCCTATTTTATTGTTGTGTGCATTTCCATTTGAAATGCTAAATGCCAATAAACAGACAGCCATAAAAGTGCTTCTGCTGCATTTTATTTTACTACTTATATTGAAAAGTCTCGTTACTGCTTCTTTTTCATGGATACAAAATGCTTTGAAGAATCCTGAGCTGTCGGGTTACTTTCGTCTGTAGTTGTGTTGCTTGTTACAACATGGTTCTTGTAAACGGACTGCATTTTATAACATTGGTATTTTATCTGGTTACTGTCCCTTCAAGCAATATTAATTTGCGAATGAAGGCATGTCCTCCATAGCACTGTCAGGCTTTATTAGTTTCACAACATATACTGAAAAACAAGTTAGCGTCTAAACACAGCAAGTTTATTTGTTCATTTATTTATTTTAAAATTCTAATTAGAGAAAGGAAAAGGGTGTCAGGAGTCTTTAGTGATTCACATTTTAACAGCCAGGTTATAATTTATTAATTCCCACCTTATAAAATTTTCATCACTTTTTTCCACAGGAGTCCAAGAGCAACTCAAATTTATTTATTGTTTCTAGGTAGGGTGTCATTAAATATTTGTTATCTCCTAAAGTTTGTTGGGAAATGGGATTATTTTCCACATGAAACCACACCAAATCTGATGAGAAAAGGCATTAAAAGTTGACCCAGCAAATTAAATTGTAAAGCACTAGCTATCAATATAATTATGTATAGACATTTACAATGCTGCTTATGAAAATGGTCTTAATCAACCCTACTGTATTTGACTTATTCCTTTAAAATAATTATTCCTGTAGAAGGTATGAACATAGAAATGTGTAGGAGGAGAAAAATTGGAAGTATTCAAGTGGATCTAACTTCTCTTCAGGAATTTCCTGAGTGGTGTCCTTTGGATTATAAGGGACCACCTGCAGTACTCTAGATAATAAACAGAAAATAAAATAAACCCACAAGAGGTGGAAGTGTAGAGCATAGAGCAAAATTCTGTAAAGTGGGCTATGCATGTGAAGGTGTTGATATAATTTTATTTGAAAGCTGAATAGAATCTCATAGTGCTTTAAACAAAACAAAAACAACTCTAAATGCTCAGGGCCAAGTCATACTCTGCAAGGAAAAAAACTTGCAGAAGAGATAGGGAAATTTGTGAACTCTCTTGAAATCATGAGGCTTCTAGGGCATCATCCCTATGAATGAACTGGGGATAGAGGTTTGCCTTTATAGTACCTGCTGGGGGGAATGCCTTTTCCAACAGAAGTTGTGAGATTCATGGGTAATCCTGTGGACTTTGGGTCCTCTGCAAAGGGCTGGGGGATTGGTTCAGAGGTCTTGTGACTGGATGCTACCACCCAGGGATTCTATTCCCTATAGCTGCCTAGTTCTCTGAAGAGAACAGTCCCTTGGGACTTACAACATCCCTAATCTGGTGCTTCCTGATTTGGAGGCAGAAGTGTCAAGGCTAGTGTCAGCGTTCAGAGTTTCTGCAAAGTAAGTTTCCAACTAGTCTGCCCACGTAGCCTTGAAACTGCAAACCAGGATAAACTTTGACCCACAGTGACCAGTGTGTTACCAATTCCTAGCCCTTTCCCGCCACCCCACACCCGCAAAAAAATGATCATGGGTTATTTGTGATCCTCCTCTACTGCTATCCAGAACTGGCCTTTGAAGTCTGTGAAATGAAAGCCATGGCTGCTGCAGGTCTCATAATATGCTTCCTAGCCCTTGCTAGGAAAGGGGAAAAGAGGAAGTTAGTAACAGAACTGGAATTATGTAAAGGATAAACATATTTTACCAAAAATACTGGGTCCAAACTGCACATTTGGTATCTTACTCCTTGATCAGACCTATCGAGTTCAATGGGAGTTAGGTGGTTAATCTGCTTAAGTGCTTTTGAAAATCCCACCAGATTCCCATCTGCAGATTATTTTAAAGAATACTTTAAAATAATCTGGCCCTTGGGGCCTTTAGGGTATGTCTGCACTGCAAAGCGAAGGTGTGATCACAGCACAAATACAATTAAAGCTACCTGCATTAGCCTTAATCTATCAGGTATGGGGAACAATCGCAGGGAAACAACAGCAGTGTAGATGTGGTGGCACAGGCGTCAGCATGGACTAGCAACCTGAGTACATAGACAGGGTCCCTGGAGGGCTTGTTCTCTAGCCCCTGCCGCCACATCTACATTGCTATTGTTACTCATGCTAGGTAGAGTATAGCTAACATGGGTATACCTACCCCTGTTACAATCAACCATTCACTTTGAAGAATAGACTTTGAGTCATTTAGGTTCTTTTGAAAATTTTGTCCATTGGGATTATGTACCACTCGACTCCAGTATCTTTTAATATGCACTTTCCAGTCAATTATTTCAAAATCCATTAGTTTTGAATTTAGCTTTGTAAATTTATTAAGAGATCCAGTAAAGAACTCTACTATTGCAAGATCTTCAGGTCTCCTAGCTGTGTGTTCATGAATGTATTTTACTTCTGTATTTCTTTGCAATTTGGGCTGAAAGCAATACACTTTTGCAAAATGGCTTCTTGTATTGCATGTATAACATGTTGTGTTATGCATCTGTGTGTCACACTATGATTGCAATAAATATAAAGGCAAACAAACCTGGCTTCTGCTGTTTGTTTACCCTTGTATTCTTTCTTTATGCTTTGGTATGCATTTTTAATCTGATTCACTTCAGTTCTTTTCTGCTTGTTAACGCTTTCATTCAAGAAGCCCAGTTTTCACTAGCCCTGCAAATATCCGCTGTTCTTGAAAAAACCTTGCTGAGTATCAGGATGCTTTTACTTTATCATTATTAATATACATTAACTTTCCATACAAGTATTAACAATTCTTATTCATAACCTATATATTTTTCCATCTTTAAGAGCCCCATTGTGTTTGGTCAACCTCTTATTATCTGTGTATTTATTTGGCTCAAATTCCAGAAATGGTAACCATACAGTATAAAAAAACCTGCTTGATCCTGATGGAAGGCTGTCTGTTAGTTTTTCCATTGTAAGGATTTCCCATAGTTTATTTCTCCATGCCACTAATGTTGGCGGGAGGGGGATCTGTCCTTTTCCAAAAACAAACTCTCACACATCTGGCTGCTAGGAGTAACTATGTTCTCAGTGGGTTCTGTTGATTATCAGTCATACCATAAAGAACTTGTCCATTTGTTAATGGTTCAAATTCACATAATTAAGCTTTATTACTTGATTGTGCAATATAATGGTATCACTGTGCCTCAGTGGGTCACAACTGAGAATACCAAATTCAGGAAAAACTGCTGAGAAGGAGGATAGACACACCCCAAAACTGGTGGTTATTCTTCCATGAGATATACCAAACCAGCAACAAAAGTAAACTTCTGTCTCACCACACTGGCTAACAAGAAGTCAGAAATGCAGCCTCCTTAGGTATTCCAGACCTGGATTCAACACCCAGTAACTGGACTTAATGATGAGTGGTTATTTAAAACCAATTTAATCAAACAAAAGATTCTTCTGATCCCAAAGGACCAGCCACATACCCAGGTCAATATATAACTTAGATTTTACTCAATAATCACGCTGTTTCTAATCCTTTAGTATCTAATATCAACAGGTTTATTTATAAAAAAGAAAGCGAGAGGAGAGAGTTAATTGGTTAAAGGAATCAAATACATACAATAATGAAATAAGCTGCTGGCTTGTTAAGTCTCTGGTTGCTTTCAAATCATTGGAAAGTCATCAGTCTCTTGGTTAGAATGCTCCCATTAGTATAAGTCCATAGTCCAGAGATCAGAGTAGGAAAGAGGCAAAATGGAGATGTTTCAAGGGCCTTTTATAGCTTCTGCCATGTGACGGGAAACCCATTGTTTCAAGCAAAGCCATCAGCATAGTTAGTGGAAAAGTAAAGACACAAAATGGAGTTTAGGGTCACATGATCTAGTCACATGCCATTGCATGCTTCATTGAGTCATAGGAGGGGGCATTACCCATATTCTAGCTAGAACATCCTCAGGAAGGTCCATCGGGTGTGGATAGGCTCAGGGTTTCAGACCCCTGGGGAGCCTCCTGCAAGGCTGAAGCCCGAGCCTCAACATGCACGCCCAACTCTCAAACTTCTGAAGATTATCATATGCAGCTCGGAGGGTCAGTAAGTTTGGCCACCCCTTGTCTATGCACTATTTTATAAGTGTGATGGGTTGGATCACAGAAAACCCCTTGGGAACTGCCAACTGATGTGCCTAGACTACCTCTGAGCTTCTTTTCCCTGGCAGTTTCGGACTTCAGAGCCTTGCCTAGTTTGAGCCAGACACGCTAATCTGCTACAAACATAGACCCCAGTCTGAACCATATTCCCTAAAAGCTTCAGGCTTAACTGAAAACAGCTTAAGAAGTGTTCCTGTCTCCAACACTCAGATGCCCAGCTCCCAATGGGGTCCAAACCCCAAATAAATCCATTTTACCCTGTATAAAATGTATATAGGATAAACTCATAAATTGTTCGCCCTCTATAACACTGATAGAAAGATATGCATAGCTGTTTGCTCCCTCCCCCCAGGTATTAATACATACTCTGGGTTAATTAATAAGTAAAAAGTGATTTTATTAAATACAAAATGTAGGATTTAAGTGGTTCCAAGTAACAACAGACAGAACAAAGTGAATTACCAAGCAAAATAAAATAAAACATGCAAGTCTAAACCTAATACAGTAAGAAAGTGATTACAGATGAAATCTCACCCTCAGAGATGTTCCAGTAAGCTTCTTTTATAGACTAGCCTCCTTCTAGTCTGGCTCTGGCAATCACTCATACCCCTGTGGTTACTGTCCTTTGTTCCAGTTTCTTTCAGGTATCCTTTGGGGGTGGAGAAGCTATCTCTTGAGCCAGCTGAAGACAAAATGGAGGGGTGTCCCAGGGGCTTAAATAGACTTTCTTTTGTGGGTGGAGACCCCCTCCTCCCTCCTATCCAGAATTCAGCTCCAAGATAGAGTTTTGGAGTCACATGGGCAAGTCACATGTCCATGCATGACTGAGTTTTTTACCAGCCAGGCCACATTCCTGGGAAAGCTCAGATGTGGATTGGCATTTCCAAGTTCATTGTTAGCTTAAGTGTTTCTTGATTGGGCACTTACTGAGAATAGTCTTTTCACTGAGACTACTTAAAATTAAACAAGTACATAGCCAATATTCATAACTTCAAATACAAAAATGATACGTGCATACAAATAGGATGAATACATTCAGTAGATCACAACCTTTATTGAGATATGTTACATGGCATATCTAGCATAAAACATATTCCATTATGTCATATTTACTTTCATAAGCATATTTTCATAAAGCATTATGGGGTGCAACATCACAACAAGATTTAGTCCTTTATGGCAGAGCTCAAAATTGCACATGTGAAATCTTACTAGTCTAATTTTAAAAGGTATAGAGTACATGCTGTGTTCCCACTAGTGTAAGTGAGAGATGGGGGTGTTCAGCAGCTCTGAAAATCAGGCACTAAAGTTATTTTCAGAAATGCAGCAAAATTGCCTAATGTCTTAGAAAAGAATTATTTTAAATGTTGGAGCATAGTTTTCCCCAGCTATATTATGGAGGCCTCTCATTGCGCTGGTCATGCTCCCCCTACTGTATATCCACATGGCTGCTGCATTGGGATCCCAATGCTGGACTATGTACTTTTATGCTTCCCTTAATCTGAGTAGGCTCCAGCACTGCCTCTTTCTTTGCCTCTCTGGCACACTTTCTGGGGATAGACTTTATGTCTCTGAGCTCCTTCATGGAAGTTGGACCTTTCAGCCCAGAGACCAATGCTGATTCCTAAGACATCCCACAAGCTTAATCACACCGTCCCCAGACCTTTAACCTTGTGGGCCTTCTGGTTTACAATTTATCCCTTCAGGGATGCATGATCGTTGAAGCCAACAGACCCAGACTTTGCAACCACTCTTCACTGTAAACAGCCTGAGATACCCAGAGCTGTGAGAAAACAACAGACCTGCACACAAATCCCTGCCTCCATTTCTTTCCCACTCTGAAATGTTCTTTGGGATTCGATCAGCATCTTCTAAGGAGTCCAGGATCTTTCCTCTCCCCCTTCCCTCCTATGTGTGGCTTCTTCTCAAGAACATGGAGTCAGTCAGTCTCTCCCTCTCTGACCCCTACATTCAGAGTCCCTCAGCTCCTGGGTGCTCCTGCAGTCAAAAAAGTTTCCAGAAACCTGTCCCTTTCTTAGTCCTCCCACAGCTTCTCAGGCTATGTCTGCACTACATACAGCAACAGAAGGGGTACACCTCAAGAGGTGGTGGCTATGTAGCTAGGTTGATGGAAGAATTCTTCCATTGACCTAGCAGTGTCTATCCCAGGGTTTAGGTTGGCTTAATTACCTCTCTCAGGGGTGTGAGTTTTTCACATCCCTAAGCAAAATAGTTAGGTCAAGGATTGGCAACTTTTGGCACACGGCCCATTAGGGAAATCCACTGGCGGGCCGGGACACTTTGTTTACTGGCAGCATCCAAAGGTTCAGCCAATCGCAGCTCTCACTGGCCACAGTTCGCTGCTCCAGGCCAATGGGGGCTGCGGAAATGGCACAGGCTGAGGGATGTGTTGGCTGCCTCTTCCCACAGCCCCCATTGGCCTGGAACAGTGAACCATGGTCAGTGGGAGCTGCGATCAGCTGAACCTGCCGATGCCACAGGTAAACAAATTGTCCAGGCCCACCAGTGGATTTCCCTGATGGGCCACGTGCCAAAGGTTGTCAATCCCTAAGCTAGGTTGACCTACATTTCAGGTGTAGACCAGGCCTCGATCTTTGTGTTTTTAAAGGCTATACTAACAATACAGTCTCTTTGTTTCCCTCCTGGGGAATTTCTATTCTATTTAGTTTCTTATCACTGTAGTATCTGAGCGCCTTCCAGTAGTGCGTTAAGCAACATGATTACACATTTGTCACATGTTGTTTGTTCTTTCATCCTTTCCCCGGGGAAGTAGCATGTGCAATGGAGTGTCTTCTTTTAACAGGCTTTTAGGGTTTTGGTTTGGTTGCTGTTGTTTTTTTCTTCGTTTTTTGTGGTGCTTTGTTGTTGTTTGTTTAAATATACATATTTTAATAAATACTGTATACTGGTTGTTAGAGAAAGCAGGTCAAAAACATGCACCTTGCAAATGGAGTGGAAGGTGGTGAGGTTTGTGATGGTCCTGCATTTGTTGGGGAGTTCAGTCCAAATTCTGTCTCCTGCACAGAGTAGCTTTACCTTTATTGTGGAGAGCTCCTTTGTGCCAGAAGAGTGAAGTTATTGATCAGGGTCTTCAGCCTGGAGCTTTTTCCACATCTTTTCTAGAGATTTGGAGAAAGCTGGTTTTCCTAGCTTCAGCCATCCCAATGTTCTGTTCAGGCATGTCCTATTCACTTGTTGACAGCCCTTAATGACTGTTTTGTTCCAAGACAAACATTCAGGCATCACTTCCCTGCTCCTAGCATAAGGTATCTGAGGCCTGGTCTACACCTAAAATGTAGTTCAAGCTAGCTACGTCACTCAGGGCTGTGAAAAATTTCATAGTTAGGTCACCCTTGCCCTCGCTGTAGACCAACTGGGTTGACTGAAGGATTCTTCCATCAACCTAGCTATTACTTCTTAAAGGTGGACTAACTATGTGAACAGAAAAAAAACCACCCTTCCTTTGATGTAGGGAGTGTATAATCTACAGAGCTACAGAGGCTACTGCAGCTATGCCGCTGTAGTATAGACATGATCTAAATATATGAGGTAAGAATACAGTAATGACCATCATAAGGGCTTAAACATATGCAGCATTCATAATACCAAATGGAATTTGTAAGTTGTACATAGACAGATTTCCTAAATCGTTGCAGAGCCATAATGTCATAGTATCAATAGATTTTCAAAACTTCATGGATAATGTTTATGCTCACAATTAAACACTGATTATATATAGAGCATGCCTTAAAATTAGCCCTGAAGAACAATGAAGTAGAGCACCATGCTGATGTTCCAACTGGCTAGGAGTTAGCTGTCAAAGGTGGGGAACTAAAACAGTGTATTTCATTTATTTTCACTATCTCTCTTCTTATGTTCAGTGAAAATGTTCATGGAAAAAATATGAATGAAACAAAGCATATTATTTTCTTTCTAAAGCTTCATGAAATATATTTAACTTTTTTGATCAGCTCTAGTCTGGAGACAATAGAATGGTAAGAAGCTTCCAGAGCTGTAGATTGGATTCTAAGTTGTTTAGATGGATGTACTGGTCTCTCATACTTTGAAATATTATTTCTGTGTTTAAACACTTGTTAAGAAATTTTAAGACAGTGTTTCATGATTCTTCAATACACAACATACATGCTGAATTTGGGGTCTGGTCTGATGTGAACTGGTTAAAGGACTTCTAAATTGTTTCCTAGTAAAGCACTAAGGATCAAACTAACCAGATAAAAAAAACAGTATTTTAAGAACTATAATATGGTGTGGAACTTCCATTTTAATGAATATGAACAGCACTTCAATTCTTATTTGAGATCTCCTTGAAAATTATTTTCTGTTAATAGCACTACTAAACATCTATGACTGTAGGGATGAGAAAAATGCATAGAGTTATTGCTAAAGAACATCACACCAAAATCTAACACAAAAGGATGTTCAGGACTTAACAGAGATTTTAAGGGAATATCATGTTTCCAGAACAAATTTCATGCTGAACAGTTTGAACTACACTTCATCCCCTACAATCAGATAGAAGGGGAAATGTCACAGTTGCCAGATTTCACGTGGTAAAGAAGCACCCCGACTTTTACAATAAGCGAAATATCAAGCTAATCCCATTTCAAAACAAGGCAAAACAAGCCAATCCCTAAGAACCTCAACACTCTATGTGACTAGATCCCCCTGGTGTGCAGTCTGGGACTGCGGTGGGCCCACTGTGCACCCCTGACTCTTCCTCCCCTTGCGCCTGCTTGCCCCTGCCTGCCCATCCTTGCCCCTGCTTGCTGGAAGTCGATCAAAAAAAAAAAAGCTACAAGCCAAACAAGCAACAAGTGACAAGCTGAAAACTAGCCAACAAGCAAGCCAATCACAAGCTAATTAAGCCAAAAACAAGCCCAATTTCTGTGTTTTTTTCGCACATCTGGCATGTCTGGGAAATGTCCGAGTGCCTGGAAAATTTAAAGAAATTAGCAAGAATGTGTTCTTTTGATCCATTCCTAAAGGAAGCATGGCATGACATTTGTTTGTGGCATGCAAAGCTCTGAGCTAAGAGATGGTTTGTTGCAAGCTGCATATAAAAAGATTCACTGCCCTGTTAGCTTTGGTCATGCAGACGGGCCAGATTTTTGACATGTTTTACATTTGGAAAAGTATATTTTATAGCTGCTTCAGTAAAACTAACAAGCAAGTCTAAAAATCTCACCCTACATACCTGCTTTGGAAACACAGGAATGGCTTGTGTTCCTTTAAAGAGCAACGCCGCTGAGCTTATGGACACATTCTGAGAGCTTGTCATGGAACACCATTGTCACAACAGACCATTCCCCAGGGATCCCAGAGGAAACTGTCATGTATGTCACAGCAGAACCTGAGGACAAAGAAGAGAGAGAGAGCACAAGAGTTGCCAGATATTAGTAAACTATGTACAGGTTGAAAAGCTTTCTCTCCTTCGCATGATCAAGTACTGAAAAGTGACTGTGTAGTTAAAATGGAAATTTATAGTGGGGGGCAGCTTCTTTTAAATCAGAGACAGTATAGAAAAAAAAACCTCAAAAGACACCCCTATAACCAACACAGTATGCAATTAAAATGTATACAAAAGAAAGAATGCAGGCTGTGGTAAACTCAAGGTAGCAGTCAAATACCAAAGTAAGCAGTGTAATCGTTGCAGCAAAGGGGTCGGGTCCATCTGTGCTGGGTCATAACTAATTACAACACTTATGCCTAAATTGGTCCATGGTCAAATGAGCATGCAATGTTCTGTGCTAAAGTCCTTACAGCTGTGTTGAGCTTGGTCAAATACATGCTGGCTGAACTACATGTGGCTAACAATTCTATTCCATTCCATATAGGTCCTTATGCCATATCCATAGTAGCCTGAATATGCTAGTGCACTAAGCAACATGACTAACATCTGTGATGTGGTTCTTTTTTTCTTGCTCTCGTCTTCTCCCAAGGGGGGAAATTGTGTGTGCAGTGGAGACTATTGTTTTAAATGCACCCCTGCTTCGTGCTTAGAACAGCTCTAGAGGAGAGGATTCCCACTCATGGCCCTTATGCTGAACAGGCAGCACTTGTTCCCCTAAGCCACCATGTGAATGTGTATAACACTGTGATGACCGTAATTTGCAAGGCTAGACCTGTGGCACACAGGTGACTTTTGAAAAATAATTAGAGGAACTGCTCAGCCAAAAGGTCTTGTCACCTGTTGTATTTTTTGAATGTACTGTGCCCTAGGTGGTACATACTCCTACCATTGGTTCCTAAAATTTCCCACCACTGGTAGCAACAGTGGGAGCATTAATGAAGGCCGCCTACCCCAATCTAACCATTATGTTGTAGAAGACTGCTCTGAGCAGGCCAAGGTGACATAGCTGTAAAATGAGACAGGCTCGGGGTGGCCTGTCTGCACTGCACTTCTAGCACTGCTGTCAGTGGTGGGAAATCTTGTAGGATGGGAAGTCTGGGGTAGACAGAGCCTTTTTCTGTATTCTGCACCAGGATGGTGTTGTCTTTATTTACGGCCTTCATAAGGAGTTGCATGAAATCAGGTTTCTTTTTCCATGTTGTTGTTTCAGGTGATGTCTGCCCGACACAACACTGGCAGCGGTGTGCAATGCACGTGTGGCTACGTGCTGCAGTGAAAAGCAGACTGTGTCCACACTGCGCTGTGTGAGCCACACACATCAATGAAAGACTCTGGCAGGGGGCAAGCTTTCTGCAAGAGCCTTTCCCCACTGCCGGAGTTGTTCCCTGAGGCAGGAAAGGGCTCCAGCAGCTGAGAGGCAGGACACTCACAAAGGCACAGCTTAGGGGAGCAGAGAGTGCTTAGGTATTTGCATACATACCCACACCCTTCTGGCATTTCTTTACTTGCCTAAGCCGTGCCTTGCTGGCTACATTGCTATTAATATCCGTGCTATGTGGGTATGTAGTCTACACGCTGCTGAAAGAAGAGTTCAGTGTAGACATACCTGTATGCATTTCTCATAGACTCATAGACTTTAAGGGCAGAAGGGACCATTCTGATCGTCTAGTCTGACCTCCTGCACAACGCAGGCCACAGAATCTCACCCACTCACTCCTGTAACAAACCCTTGACCTATGTCTGAGCTATTGAAGTCCTCAACTCATGGTTTAAAGACTTCAAGGTGTAGAGAATCCTCCATCAAGTGACCTGTGCCCCACGCTGCAGAGGAAGACGAAAACCCCACAGGGCCTCTGCCAATCTGCCCTGGAGGAAAATTCCTTCCCCACCCCAGATATGGCGATCAGCTGAACCCTGAGCATGTGGGCAAGACTCACCAGCCAGACACCCAGGAAAGAATTCTCTGTAGTAACACAGATCCCACCCTATCTAGTGTCCCATCACAGGCCACTGGGTATATTTACTGCTAATAGTCAAAGATCAATTAATTGCCAAAATTAGGCTATCCCATCATACCATCCCCTCCATAAACTTATCAAGCTTAGTCTTGAAGCCAGATATGTCTTTTGCCTCCACTGCTCCCCTTGGAAGGCTATTCCAGAACTTCACTCCTCTGATGGTTAGAAACCTCAGTCTAATTTCAAGTCTAAACTTCCTGATGGCCATACCCCAGCCAGCTAGACTATATCCCATGGTTAGCAGCTTTTGGCAGTCAGGATGCATATCACCTCTTTTTACAGGAGCAACAAGATGCACTTGGCAGCAAGTTCTCCCCCGAACTTTCCTGATCAACAGAATGGCTGTAGTGTCGAATAGTGTCAGAAGTGCTCTGCTCTTCCTTGCGTTGCCATATCTGTTCATTCATTCATCCTTAATTCCACAGCTTTGGAAAGACTGCCACTCAATCTAGGAACAAACACAATTTGCAATCAGACTCTGTTGAAAATTCACATGCATCTGTAAATAGGCCTTCCTGCTACTTTCTTGTTGGGTGAACAGTAGGTCTGAAATGTATAGTGCTGCCTATTGAAAAAGTAAGTGTGGGCACACTGCACCCTTTACTGACAGTATTGCAAGCCACTCATTTTGATGATGCAAACTTGGAGGAAGCTGTCTGAAATTTACCCAGGTACTTTCCCTAAATGGTGGTGTAAATATTTAAAGACGTCAAGGCCCAGATCTTCAAAGATATTTCCATAGCAAGACACCTTTTATGAAGTCTGTCTCATTCTTATTTGCAGAGCTGAATTGTTTTCTATCAAAAGTTTGAACATGCATTTTGTCTTTCTCATCTGTACGAAATATGTTCACCCATTAAAAAGAGCCGTTGCTTATAGCTCTGTTATTGCAGGGTGTAATGCTACTTCTTGTTTTTAGGTTTTTCAGTTTATAACTGCATGAACTATTATAAGATTTGGTATAAACTTCTGCTTAAAAGGTATGCCATCAGCCTGAAATTTAGTCAGCCTCAAAAAGTGAAGTAAAAGTAGCTGTGAGTACTCCACTGCCTCTGAATCCCCCTGCCAATTGTTATGGTTTTAAATCATATTTTTCTATTCTTTAAAATGTCTTTTCTTTCGCCTGTTGATGCGTGAGCGACTCAACTACACAGGGGAAACAGAGACACTGACTATAAGTGAAATTCTGTCACCTGCACAAAGTAAACAAACTGGAAGAAGAAAAAAACCCAGAGGGGGAAAACACAGTTTTTCTCTAATCTCTTACAGCTACAGTAATCTTGGGTATTTCTTGCAACGCGGTTAGGGAGAAACATTTTGGACAGAAGTGATTTTTTTAAAGTTGACAATGTCCCTCTGAAAGCTTTCCAAACACAATCCATACACTATGGATGGAGCTAGAGTAGAAGTTAGTTTGCCTACATAGAAGCACAGACACCTTATGCTGCACCACAATGGATTTTGCACCTTTTTTCTTTTTTTATTTAAATCAGCACCTTTGGTACCATGTAAATATTCATGATCAGTCAGAACAGCAGCCACGTCAACAAGAGTTCTCGCAGGCCAGACAGGCACTTGTAGGTGGACAATGTCCTTAACAACCCACTGGAGTCGGGGGGCATGGAACCTGTCCTCTTTCCCCAACCAGACAGACAACTGGAGAAACAGATGCGATGGATCCCAGTCTTCGTGCGTGAGTGGGAACAGGAGGCAGCAGCCTGGGCTTCTAGTAGTATTTTAATTATTGTTTTAATTCTGCAGTCTCCCAGATGTTCACAACAGGTGCTTTAGACATTATAAAAGCAAAGAAGCAAGCAAATTAACATTGCAACGTATCATTACATCAAGCACTTCACTTAAAGAAATTGACAAGAAGGCTCTTTATTTAATACTGCCTGGCATGCAGCATTTTCAGTATGGGTAGCAGCATTTTGAGCAGAAATGAAAATACAACACCCAGACCCCCTTTGCAAATCTATTTCCCAGGGATGTCTAGATCTGAAGGAATCTTTCCCAGAAATAAAGAAAAGGAGGACTTGTGGCACCTTAGAGACTAACAAATTTATTTGAGCATAAGCTTTCGTGAGCTACAGCTCACTTCATCGGATGCATTCGGTGGAAAACTCAGTGGGGAGATTTATATACACACACAGAGAACATGAAACAATGGGTTTTATCATACACACTGTAAGGAGAGTGATCACTTAAGATGAGCTATTACCAGCAGGAAGGAGGGGGGGAAGGAGGAAAACCTTTTGTGGTGATAATCAAGTTAACAAGAATGTCTGAGGAACAGTGGGAGGTGGGGTGGGGGAAGAAATAACATGGGGAAATAGTTTTACTTTATGTAATGACCCATCCACTCCCAGTCTCTATTCAAGCCTAAGTTAATTGTATCCAGTTTGCAAATTAGTTCCAATTCAGCAGTCTCTTGTTGGAGTCTGTTTTTGAAGTTTTTTTGTTGAAGGATAGCCAATCTCAGTTCTGTAATTGTGTGACTGGAGAGATTGACGTGTTCTCCGACTGGTTTTTGAATGTTATAATTCTTGACGTCTGATTTGTGTCCATTTATTCTTTTATGTAGAGACTGTCCAGTTTGACCAATGTACATGGCAGAGGGGCATTGCTGGCACATGATGACATATATCACATTGGTAGATGCGCAGGTGAATGAGCCTCTGATAGTGTGGCTGATGTGATTAGGCCCTATGATGGTGTCCCCTGAATAGATATGTGGACACAGTTGGCAACGGGCTTTGTTGCAAGGATTAGTGGTTCTATTGTGTGGTATGTGGTTGCTGGTGAGTATTTGCTTCAGGTTGGGGGGCTGTCTGTAAGCAAGGACTGGCCTGTCTCCCAAGATCTGTGAGAGAGATGGGTCATCCATCAGGATAGGCTGTAGATCCTTGATGATGCATTGGAGAGGTTTTAGTTGGGGGCTGAAGGTGATGGCTAGTGGCATTCTGTTATTTTCTTTTTTGGGCCTGTCCTGTAGTAGGTGATTTCTGGGTACTCTTCTGGCTCTGTCAATCTGTTTCTTCACTTCAGCAGGTGGGTATTGTAGTTGTAAGAATGTTTGATAGCGATCTTGTAGGTGTTTGTCTCTGTCTGAGGGGTTGAAGCAAATGCGGTTGTATCATAGAGCTTGGCTGTAGACAATGGATCATGTGGTATGGTCTGGATGAAAGCTAGAGGCATGTAGGTAGGAATAGCGGTCAGTAGGTTTCCGATATAGGGTGGTGTTTATGTGACCATCGCTTATTAGCACCGTAGTGTCCAGGAAGTGGATCTCTTTTGTGGACTGGTCCAGGCTGAGGTTGATGGTTGGATGGAAATTGTTGAAATCATGGTGGAATTCCTCAAAGGCTTCTTTTCCATGGGTTCAGATGATGAAGATGTCATCAATGTAGCGCAAGTAGAGTAGGGGCATTAGTGGACGAGAGCTGAGGAAGCGTTGTTCTAAGTCAGCCATAAAAAGGGTGGCATACTGTGGGGCCATGCAGGTACCCATTGCAGTGCCGCTGATTTGAAGGTATACATTGTGCCCAAATGTGAAATAGTTATGGCTGAGGACAAAGTCACAAAGTTCAGCCACCAGGTTAGCCATGACATTATCGGGGATACTGTTCCTGACGGCTTGTAGTCCATCTTTGTGTGGAATGTTGGTGTAGAGGGCTTCTACATCCATAGTGGCCAGGATGGTGTTTTTAGGAAGATCACAGATGGATTGTAGTTTCCTCAGGAAGTCAGTGGTGTCCCGAAGATAGCTGGGAGTGCTGGTAGCGTAGGGCCTGAGGAGGGAGTCTACATAGCCAGATAATCCTGCTGTCAGGGTGCCAATGCCTGAGATGATGGGGTGTCCACGATTTCCAGGTTTATGGATCTTGGGTAGCAGATAGAATACCCCTGGTCGGGGTTCCAGGGGTGTGTCTGTGCGGATTTGTTCTTGTGCTTTTTCAGGGAGTTTCTTGAGTAAATGCTGTAGTTTCTTTTGGTAACCCTCAGTGGGATCAGAGGGTAATGGCTTGTAGAAAGTGGTGTTGGAGATCTGCCTAGTAGCCTCTTGTTCATATTCCAACCTATTCATGATGACGACAGCACCTCCTTTGTCAGCCTTTTTGATTATGATGTCAGAGTTGTTTCTGAGGCTGTGGATGGCATTGTGTTCTGCACGGCTGAGGTTATGGGGCAAGTGATGCTGCTTTTCCACAATTTCAGCCCGTGCACATCGGCAGAAGCACTCTATGTAGAAGTCCAGTCTGTTATTTCGACCTTCAAGAGGAATCCACCCAGAATCCTTCTTTTTGTAGTGTTGGTAGGAAGGTCCCTGTGGGTTAATATGTTGGTTAGAGGTGTGTTGGAAATATTCCTTGAGTCGGAGACGTCGAAAAAAGGATTTTAGGTCACTACAGAACTGTATTATGTTCGTGGGGGTGGAGGGGCAAAAGGAGAGGCCCCGAGATAGGACAGATTCTTCTGCTGGGCTAAGAAATGATGCTTTTACTGGGAAACAGTAAGACTCCATGTCAGATTAATGATTAGTCAAGATGCAATTTTGCTGCGTGACACACAGCCTGCATGTGTGTCACTTGGCCTCATAGCTTACACCACCTGCCCTGGACTGTGTCCCTCTCCCTGTCAGCCACCATGCTGCTCTGGAGCCCGAGAACAGCAATGTGACTAGGAGAGCGGCCGAGAGATTTAAAAGAAACCTCTTGTAAAAATAGCTTGGCAGACGCCTCACCCCACAAGTGGCAATAGTTCAGGAAGAACCTCCCATAATGGTTCAGAGGGCTTTACACTTGGGTTGGGGGGATCCATGGAAGGATAGCTCTAGAGTCTCACATTGCATTTCAGCTAGGTTACATCAGGCTATGTGAAGTGGTAACTGTTTTCCCACAGGCACTGCACGTGTACTAGGTACATTGCAAGCTGATCAAATCATCTACTTAATGCTCACAGTGAAGAGGGTGAGAATCATGCATTGTTGTGGTCTATATGAGAGAGAAACGTTCAGAAAGGAAAGAGTGGGTTGTGTCTTTATGTCACAGGCCAATGAAAAGAAGCTAGCAAATACAGAAAAATAACAGAATGCAAGATAGGCTGATATGAAAGGAGATGTGGAGAGTCCAAAATGATTTACATACTGTACATTAGTCTGACCTGAGTGATAGCAACATAGACTACCTGGTGAAATTCAGATCCTAATCTCTATAGGAAACAAGTGTAAGTCTGAATTCATTGCAGATGGGCCTGTCATTTCAGTGTCTGGCTCTTCAAGAGAAACAAAGTAATTTTTGTAATTTGATATGTCAGAGGAGTATTTTTGTGTGGTTTATGAGGGGGGATTAGCTGCTTACAAGGATAATGACTATTTCAAGATTGTGGAGGAGTGATTTTTATGTTTTCAAGATTGGCACAGGTTAGGGGGAACACTATCGGTTAGGGATTTTAATGGGTATGTTGAGTTACATATTGCTGAAACTGTCATTTTATGTAACTTCAGAAAATATACATAAGTGCCAGGGTCTCTTGTTATTCAGCCATTACTTTGGCATGATACCAGTACGAACGCGTGCCACAAAGCAGGGCTTACAAAATGCAGAGTGAAAAAGCAGTTAAGATTTGATAGTGTTTTGGATCTCTTAGAAACCTAAAAATATCCATGAATACGTGCACATGTGTGGTGCTTTAGCCACCAGAACATCTTGGGGAATTCTCAAATGTTCCCATCTTTTATGTGGCCTACGACTTTACTGGTGAAAACGCAATGATTTTTATAGCACTCCTTACAACAGATACAAAGACATTACAAAGTTTAAAGAGGGAAACTAAGTTATATCTGCTTAAAATCCTCTTTTACTGTAAACTTAGAAAATATATACATGTGCTGTGCTACTGCATCCCGATTGTTTTTTGGACAATGTATCACACATGTTGTGTAGGTGACTGCAGTTCTGGAATGTAAAATACTTGCCATCTTTTTGTCCTATAGTGCAGTTTATCTGAGGACTGCACAACACTCTGCAAACACATATTGAGTCTCACATTACACCTGTGAGGAGGGGAAGGGAATGTATAGTTATCACATTACCTACCACTGATATACAGCCACTTCTCTTGGTAGAAGAGGCCTGCTTCTTCTCCCACTGGAATCACTGGAAAAACTTCCAAAAATTCACTGGGAGTAAGGTCGAGTCCATAATAAACAAACAGTGAAATCCTGCCCCTCTCCCCGCCCCAAGTCGACTGGAGTTTTGCCATTGATTTCAGTGAGGTTAGGATTTCACCCACAAAGTCAACAACTGTGATAACTAATTACATGAATATATGTTATGTTATTACAGGATTTTAGTGAAATACAAAACATGAGAAAGGTTAACTAGAAGTGCATTTCTGCTGATGAAGTGTGTACGTAGCACTTTGACTTCAAAGATGATGGAGTCCTTTGCCTCAAACCTTATAGGACTGTTTTCCTTGAATTAGAAAGCTGGTATCATTTCAGGAAATTATGGCCAGAATTATACTCTTCTCAAATATATAGAAGTTTAGGATAAATGAAAATTAACTAAGCAATAAAGGATTCTATCCAAATTACACACATTATCATTCTTTTTACCTTTTCCCTTCTTTTTTTCTTAAGGTTCATGCTCTTTCTTATATATCTATATGGGGATTGAAGTGGTTAACTTATTAGGGCCAAATCCTGAGGGCCAGAATGGTGCAAAAGGGCAGGAAAAATGGCCAGGTTCTGGCGCACAATTAATGTTGATCAGTGTGTTAAGTCTGATGTTTCCAACTTTTAACAATATTAAATTGGAAGGACGCAAAGAAATGTAAAGCCGGTGAAAAAAATCAAGATCATTTTATATGCATCTCACCGTTAACCTATTCAACGGAATGACTTGTCATTTTCAGAAAAAAATAAATCTAGCCCTTGTATTAAGTGCTGTGTATTTGGGAAGGATATATGTTGTTCTTTATACAAACCCAGTTAGATAGTTCTCTTCTTTGACTTCATTTTTCAATATATCCTTAGCTATGCAGTCAGAACTATCACCTCCATAATATAAATTTTCCTTTGATCTCTTAAAGAGAAAATAGTTATAGGATATCTCAGCACAAAATCACAAACTTCCTTACAGAGAGGATTGTACATATATTCAGCAGTGAAGAGGTTAACAGAAGGATTTTTTTTTTCCACCAAAGCCTCCACGAGCTCTTTAAGTGGCCTAGGCATCTCTCCAAGAATGTGTTAATAGTCACTATGTTTCAACCCAGCAGTGTCTATGAATCTCTAGGGGGTGGTGACAAGGTGAGATGATTAGATAGACTATCATTATCTCATAAGACAGACACACTCCACAATAGAAAGAACTAGGTTGTTGAACACAAGCCACATAGATTAAATTGGATCAGCTCAGAAGTTGATTCAAATTCTTTGAGCTATGCTCAGATCCTGGGCTACAACTGCTGTTTATTAACATATATTTGTTTCACATCTGCAACACACTTCCATACTCACTGGGCATGTAGGTCCAGCTTTTCAGTGGACCTCCATTTGGTGTACACTCCAAATTTGCAGTCATACCTGTTTGTGTGGTATGTGATATACACAAATAACTATTTCCATGCACAGATGCAGCTTTTGTTTCTGAAAACAAGGCACACATATCTTTTATGAACTCCAATCAGAGCCAAATGAAAATTTGGACAACCCATAGAGTATATCACTTCTACATTCATATGTCAACCGGGATATGGTAATCCACAAGGCAATACTGCCTGGGCAATATGTTTTGGAATTCAGCTTCTTCCTCAGGTTCATCTTCTTGTTCTCATTCTCATTGTCTTTTCATCCTGTCTTCTCAGAATGGCCCTTTCCCTTCCAGCTCATACACCTCCTGACCAATTCATTCTACAAGAGAAAATAAATATTCAAACCCAAAACAACCATTTACACCAAGCAGTGTAGGGCTAGGGAACCAGCTTCACACATCTAGATCTCATGAAGGCCTAAAGGGACTTCCACCTGTCCCTTTTGCCTCTATGTATAACTAAGTCATAGGCATATCACCGTCCCACCAGTTACTTCTGGGGATCTCACATAAGGTGGGAAGAGGTGACGATCACCCCATCATTCAGTCAGTATTGTTATGATGGGATATTTGAACTCATAGGACTCAAAATATCACATAATTTTAGTTGTTTCTGTAAATGTCACCTGCATTTGACTGTTATATTGCTGGTACATAAAGTTCATCTATTTCTCCTAGTATTGGCTTTGTGTCCCCCATGCCCCTCTGGAAATAAGTCCTTCACATAACAGGCCAACGTTCAGATGCTGGAACATGTGTTTAAATTTAATAGACTGGACTGTGCATTCACCATTCTCGCACATCTGAGCCAGGCTGATATTCAACCAACAGTCCCCACACAAACACTCGGTGTGGCTCTCCACCCATTAGCAATCTAAAGCCTAATATGTCCTTGACACAGAATCTTCTCTGCCACCCACAATTTCCCTAATGTGAAGTTAAATAAAGCTCAGACAAAAGGTAAAACATTTGGCATAAAGCAGGGATGCGCTAGGGATTTGGAGCCGCTCTGTAATGATTTGTGAATACTATATGTTGGCCTGGCTATTGGGATGTTTACTGTAAGAATATATTAGGTTCATTAGTGGACTGTCTGGATGAAATAGGGAGGAAGGAAAAGAATGGCACAAGATAAGCCACCTCTCAACAAACATTTAAGAGGGACAATGCTAGAGCTGGTCAGGTGCCCATACTCACTCAGACCTGTAGGATAATCATGGTTGCCACATAGGTTACATAGTCCAGGTCCTGGTCTAGAAGTGAAAGAACTGTGAAATCCCATCTCCAGATAGGTAAAGGCATGCAGCCTAACAGCTGAAGAGGTGCTCTCAGACAGAGGTGTAGCTAGCCCTGTAACCATGATACATGGATAAAATAAAGTGTGCTAAAGAGAAGGATAAAATAGATGGTCATGGTCAATAATATGTCTAGATCACATTTAAGGATGCCCAAACCATCAACTGGCATATCCATCTATATGTTCATGTGTGTTTTATTTGTATTTAATGGTTGTGATAAGAACAACAGTTTACATTTCACATTTGAGATGTCACCTCTAGACAACATGGACTCAGTCTTTTGGGGACCCTCAGCCCCTTTTGAAACCAAACAAAATTGAAGACACTCAATCACTTCACAGGATCAATCTCTTTGTGACTAGTTTTAATCAAATGAATCCAGATGGGTTATAGGCTACATTAGTCCTTGCCCTCTGATAATGCCAGCTATTTAGTTAATTAATTAGCAGGTGTTTAAAATTAATTACACTTTCAAACAACAAACAATGAATTGGAAAAAAAAATCACTGTGGTCACAGGTAAGCATCACATGGTTGAGCATTTCAGTATTCTGCCACTACATACCACAGCCACCACTGGGTCTTCTGCACCAAGAAGATAGCTTTTTACCACTTGAGCTGAAGAAGTAGTCCAATAACTAAGAGAAAGTAGGAGGCTCTAAAGTTACTAGAACCAGCTATGAGACAGAGTCAGGCGCATATACCTTTGTTCAGCATGTGCTGTAAGCAGATAAATAAAATATCTGACTCAAAAGTGAAAGTATCTATCTGCTATGTGACAGGTTTCAGAGTAGCAGCCCTGTTAGTCTGTATCTGCAAAAAGAAAAAGTAGGACTTGTGGCACCTTAGAGACAAACAAATTTATTTGAGCATAAGCTTTCGTGAGCTACAGCTGCATCCGACAAAGCGAGCTGTAGCTCACGAAAGCTTATGCTCAAATAAATTTGTTAGTCTCTAAGGTGCCACAAGTCCTCCTTTTCTATCTGCTATGTGTAGCTTTTGCAGTGGGTTTTTAAAAGATTTTTAAAATATTTTTTAAAAAATAGATTATGGGAGTAGCAGCCCTGCTTACATGTTCAAGTAGAGAGCAGGCATTTTGAACTCCAGAACATCTTAATTAGTGGGGGGAAAAAAATCAGTCTGAGGTTACATAAAGCAATATGTATCAAGCTGCAAATGCTGAAGTAGGGCCAGATCACAGGATTTGTAATTAGAGTGAGTACATAGTGCTTCCTAGCTGAACAAAATATGATGGGCACCTGTTTCTGCAATGCCAGAGTTTGAGAGGACTCCCCATGAAAGCAGATACCCCTCTGAGGGGAAAGTGAGTGCCTTCTCTCAGGCGGGTATGTGTCACAGCTAGTTCAAGAGAAATTGCTTCTAGACAGTTAAGCTTCCCCTGAAACCTCAGCATATCTATTAATAAGGGAGAGTGAAAGTAGGGCTAGAAAATAAACTAGAAGCACAAGCAGTAGTCACCTGAGGCTGCACATGATTAACTTCACCAAAGTGCACTATGTGGCTGTAAAAGGAGAAAATACATAGAAATTCCTTGTTAGGTTAGAGAATGTTAAAAATAAACTCGTGCAGCTTCCACAACAATGCTTGACAGAACCAGGAGTCAGTTTGTCATTTGGGGCCTAATTCTGACCTTACACCAGTTTTATATTGTAAACTTCACTGCTTTCAGTGGAGTTACTGCCTATTTACCTCAGTGTATGTGAAATCAGAATTAGGGCCTTTGTCTAAGATGCCAGAAAATAACAGTGGCCCCCTACAGAGATAATAGTGCTAAAAGTTTTATTCCTACACAAAGTAGATACTATTTTATAATCACAAAGCCCTGTCTCTTATCAGACCATTCACAATAGTCAATCAGGAGCATATTTCACTGTAAGATAGTACAGCCTCCAGTAACTGATATTTAGAAAATACTCTGAATTCATTCTGGAGTGAAAGGAAATGGCCCTAACCCACTCTGCAGATATCCCTGAGCTCCACAGACAGAGAAGCAGAGGAATCTTTACCAAGTGCAACTGTTACTGTCTCTGCACTTCTGTGATTTTCTGAACAATATTATGAAACATGCCGAGAGACCTACTTTCTGAATTAAACTGAATCTCATTTCAACTGCTTTAGCAAACAGGTAATTGAGAAGACAGACTAACAAAATTATCTATATCTGTAGTGCAAGATGCTTTTATTTCCCCTCAGTATTGAAGCAAAGTTGTCTACCGTATTAAGTCTCTTTCTTTGTCCTGTCTCCAGAACCAGTGAGCAAATCCTGTCCACCCGCTCTCTGGGGGCACATACCGCTTGCTAGGCAGCGAAACTGAAAGAATTCTGCTGTGTGGGAAGCAGGAAGCACTGAATCTGAACCCCCTGCAGATCTATTCCCCATGAGGCTTGCCTCCTTCCACCCCAAAGTACAGGGTGGGTTGGGGTGTGGGGGTGGCCAATGGATCTACAAGCCATCCCCTTTGTCTCTCCTTGTAGGGGCCGTGCCGCTGGGATCCGTTTTCTAGAGATTTGAATTACTCATTAATAAAAAATAACTGTTATAAATGTATTCTTTGCAATTCATGAATTTTAGGTTCATATGTTTTTCGTGTGCACTGCAAGTAGTCCAAATTTCTCAAAGAGACAATTATCTTCAAACACTGAAGCTTAGGAAATGACCTATTCTAACAGCAAGCTTAACACACTGTCCCTTAAAACACATGGATGTGTTGAGATTTTCAGTCTCCACAACCTAAACCCTAATTCTGCCTGAGTTGTAACAGAACCCTCCAAATTGCACTTCTTTGCTTTCATACCTACCTCCTGATCCTGAAAACTCTTCATTTATGCAATTAAAAATTTGCAAAATGAGGCCCTAAATTGTAGGATGAATTATTTTAAGTTTGAGTGGGTTTTTTCACCCAATGAAACTAAAATCAAACTCCACACCTCAGCAGGGCAGTCTGTGGAAATTAGTGTCCTTTTTTTCCTCTTCAGTGCACTTCTTAAATATTTCTCACAAAAAACATTTGAATCTATAAAAGAATACTGAAAATGTGCACTAATGACTGGCAGACCCATTGCCGATTGTCAGATTTTGTGAAGCGGTGAGAATGTAAAAAAAAGCCACAAACATACTATATTAAAGTGTTATTAAATGTACGGTAGTCTGTTTTGTTACAGAAAGGAATTGTTGGCAATAAAAGAGTTGACTACAGCACTAGCCTGGGGTCAGAAAAGCACTTAAGCACGTGCTTACCTTCATTGGGACATACGTACCTTAACATATGCTTAAGTAACACTCTTACACTGTGGGGAATGGACATCTGCTGCAAGTCAGTGACAGCAACGGAAGGTGCATTCCCTCAGCACCTTAGGTGATCATGTCCCGCCTGAGAAGTGGAGAGAGGCCAAACTTTGTTTGGTGTCAATTATTGGGTTAGCAAGTTAATGAAGTGAGAGTTAATTGCATTCCCTTGCCGGAAGACATTTTTTTCAGAGATCTTATATGGGCCCAAATCAGAAAACCCTGGACTAGTCACATTACAAAAAGAGTTGATTTTGTATTTCTGGTCCTTAAACTTGTTCTCCATAAAACAGAAAATCATCAAGATGAACAGGAATAATGAATGTAAGGTAGACAAACAGGATACACACCCATGAAATGCAAAATTTGACCAATGAGAGGAAATAAGGCTGTAGGGAGAATATGAAGTAAGATGTTTATACAAAAGATTCTAAGAAGAAGACAAGACATTCTCCAAAAGATGCTAACAGAGACACTGCAATTAAAGGGAAGCCCTTCGTGCATACATCTGAGTGCAGGGTTTGTCCCATTGTCTATTGAAATGTAAGTATATTGCAAAAGAAGACCAAATAATTATTTAAAGAATACGTGATCATTTATCTTTCTTCGTGCGTCTTAATTAACATCCTGTTTATTTAATGGGGAAAATACATATTGATGCATTCAAAAGTGAAGTTCTAGGCCACTCACATGTATGTTTTAGCAATTCAAAAGATACATCAAATAAGCAACATTGGAAGAAAAGAACAGTAATAAAAAATAGCAGGTGCATTTAAATATAATGCTCATTATATTTAAGTTTTGTGAAGATATTTCTTATGGTAAATAGTAATGTTAAGAGAACTTTGCATTTAAAGAGAGTACTGGAAACACTCTATACCCTGCTACATTTCCATTTGCATTGAATCCAGTTACTCAATTAAAATACAATTTTAAAATGTGAAGCTTAGCCACCCTTATATATGGGACTTCCTCCAGCTCTATCCACTGCATTGTCAAAACTCAAACAGATGGAGCAGAAGGAGTGCATTCAGTTCTGAAACTGAAGCCAGAACAACAACCAGAAGATCCAGGCAATCTGCTCTGTTCCTCACAAGGAGAATTTACACATAGTGGGAATGTTTTTAATTGTCCATCTCTCACAAAAGAAAAGGAAAATAGCTTAATCACAACACAAACTTTTAAAATCAGACAGACTGAGGAGGAATGTGGTAATATTCTGCATGAAAACAATAAGGGTAAAATTCTAGTACCAAAACATAACATACTGTTTTTAAAAAAATGAGGAAAAAAAAATGAGGGCAGTTCAAACAAGCAAAAGCACAATGTTCTGAGAGCGTAATGCATTTATGGGGCCAGAATTCAGCCGGCATACATTGTCAGAGCTCTACGGACTGGCATTTAAAATGGTATCACATGTTCCATTAGGGACCGATCCTCAACTGGGAACCAGTCCTGACTGAGGTAAAATGCTCAGAGTCGAAACTGTTTCTCAGGCTATCGTGCATTCCAGAGCCTCCCCTGTTGACTCTGCAGCCGATGCGCCTCGCTGTAGAAGGTTTGGCCAAATTCTCCATGTAGTTGTGGGTGCATGGGCTGTACTCCAAACCCTCCCTTATTTGCCCATGCACCAGCTGCTCATCCATACCCTTGAACATAGATTCTCAAATGGGGAGTCAGGACCACCAAGGGGTTGTAAACATGTTTCGGTGGGAAACAACCACCCTCCCTTATTTATGGCTAGATGGGAAGGGTTCCTGAAATGGTAGTCTGTTGTAAGATGGGGTCCCAGTTTGGAAAAGATTGAGATCCACTGCTCTTGAGGACAGAATCCTGCAGAACATTACTCTGAGGCCTGCGGTGACTGCACGCTGGCTCTGCATGGAGTCCCCACCTCTCCCCACACAGGACACAGTAGAATAATTTCAGATGCATTCCTGGGACATTCTGGAACAGCCTTCCCATAGCAGTATTGGGGGCAAATAACCTAGTTTTAAGACTGAGCTGATACATTTATAAATGGGATTAAATGTGATAGCAAGGGACAGGATTTGATGGCCCAGGTGGTCCCTTCCTGTCCCATATCTGATACCCTGTACTCCAAAGCAGCCGTGCATGCCTGCAATAATTGGATGGCAGGATATTCCTATTTGCAAGGCTCTTGGGGCCTATAGCAATGCTCAGCAAAATCCTACAGATATTACTAGGCCTGAAACCAACCCAGCATTCCTAAACATTAAAAATGCCAGATACTGAAGGAGGTTTAATAGGTCTGTAGTAGTAGTAGCCTGGGAATGCTTAGCAGACAGGAGAGATGCACCCTCCCCCTGCATCCTATTTTGCAAGTTCATCGGAACATTGCCAAAGAGTAACATCAATATATGCAACTACCAGACTTGGGGTTAAAATGATCATTCTTTGTGTCCAAGTGAATGCATATTAAAAATGAAATATCTACAAAGCATCATTTTAAGACTGCAAAATCATGTTCATAATTATGATTTTCCATCACTAGTTTATAAGATGCCTTGAGGAGATTGAAACAGCAGTTTCCCTTTCCCTCAATCATACATGTCCATTTTGTTTTCACAAGGCTCAGCAGAAAGGTCTGAGTTGCTGGCCTTTGGGGGATGGGGAGGGTCTTTCTTTCAGCAGACATGAGTGTTGACATGAGCTATAAAAGGTTACATGGACTTTGGACATGAATCTAAGAAGGAAGAGGGAAGGGTCCTTACTACATATCAATTGCTGGGCCTACAAATCTTGATCGTGTCCTTTTAAGCAGATTCCAAATGGCATTTTGCTTTTTTCTACAAACGCCAGTATTTGAAACACCCATGTGGGCTTGAGGGAAGAATCGCTTTTCACCATACGAAGTGTATGCATAATTTCCCGAGTAAAATGGCATGCCACTGTATTCATTTATTCCCATGAAAGGGATTCCACATTCTAAGCAATGACTGACATCAGGTATGAAGAGTTATTCTGAAAAAGAGGAGGCATATTACATTAGGACTACTAGGAAGCAAGGAAGATATTCATTAACATGGGGTCTTTTTCCCCCCTCCCCCACTGAATGGCATGCCAAAGCCTTGATACAAAAATGACAATGCGTGATACCAGCCACT
This sequence comes from Dermochelys coriacea, assembly GCF_009764565.3. Lineage (NCBI taxonomy): Eukaryota > Metazoa > Chordata > Testudines > Dermochelyidae > Dermochelys > Dermochelys coriacea. The sequence continues at coordinate 156,483,259 of NC_050069.1, read as the reverse complement.
CATTCTCCACCATGCCAAGTGCACAGCATTGCAGAAACGGTTTCCATGCACAGCAGAATCTGAAGCACAGCCCATTTAAATTTCATATGTTTTGCACAAATGAAAGTTGCAGCCACACATATTCATGTGTTGCATTTCTTTGGCAGTAAAACACATGTGACCTAGAAATAATGTCATTTAACAAATTCATGACCTTCTGAAATACACACTTCAGGAGTTAAAAAAACCCCCAGCAATGACTAACTGGACGTAAAACTCTTTGTTAGGGTGCGTACAACTTTTGTGTTTGCTTTATATAATCATTCACATCATTGAGGTTTACTAGCGTGAATGATGGTGGAAATCAAATTTTAATCTCACATGCTCAAATACGCATGGAAAGAGAATTTTATCAATTCGCTTTTCTTGAGCAGTTTACATCAGAAACAAGATTACAGGCATTCTATACAATCAATTCTATTCTATTTTATTCCTTTTAGTTTGTCATACGACCATCCCCAGGAAATAGTGATCTGCCCACAGATATTCTGGGAACCGAAAAAGAGGCTACATTCATCATATGAATTATCGGCTGCAATATACGCAGACCAAACAGTTAATGATTTTCTTATTACAGTAGCAAGAATACAAGCTTTTTATTCATAACATCTGGAGCCTGACAACTGGCTGTACTGTTTTTCCAAGAAGAAGGGGGTTTCAAAAGAGGTTGTTGGATGATAAAATTAAAGCACTAGTTTCCAGTTGTTGAGACACAGGCAATGTCTACACTATGGACCTTACAGTAGCACAGCTTTACAGCTGCAGCTGCACCGCTGTAAGGGCTCCTGTATAGCTGCTCTGTGCTGGCAGGAGAGCTCTCCCGCAGGCATAATTACACCACCCCAACAAGCGGCAGTAGATCTGACGGCAGGAGACACTCTCATGCCAGCAGAGCGCTGTCCAAACTGGCGCTTTTGTCGGTGACACTTATGTCAATCGGGGGGGGGGGTGTTTTTTCACATCCCTGGCTGACAAAAATGCTAGTGGAGACAAAACCTAAGGGGAAAAATCCTGCTCATTATACTCATGCAAGTAGACCCATTGGATGAAATGAGCAGGAGTTGTCCCATAATCTGGCTCCAGATTGGGGAAGGTGGCGGGGAGGGATTGTATAATTTAGTAGTAGAAGAGTGGTATGGAGGTCTGATAACAGCTACGCCAGCTTACGCTCGAGTGGCAACTGAGAGGACATTGTGTTGCAGCACTGTACCCAGGCTCGGGCGTGTGGGTTGGATTTGGTTATTACTCCCACCAGAAGGTTTTTATTTAATAAGAACAGAATTAAGCAAGATTTTTTTTAGAAGTAAATCAGTGATGCCTAGTACAGCTTGATTTAACTAATTAAAGCTGGCCTGTGGCCACACCAGCTTGGGCTGTACACGTATCAGCTTTTATTAGCTAAGTAACATCAGGCTGGATCAGTACTTGGATTGGGGACTTTGACATAAATCCCAGGTGCTACAAGAGGTGGTGTAACTGAGCTTGTAGAATGGAAGTGTTCCTCCCGCTGTGTCCCCACTGCACTGGGATAAGATGGCATCCTACAAGGGATCAACTGTGCTGCTGAAGCCAGCCCCTTTCACATGAGATGTTATTTACTGTCTTACAATCCTCAAAAAAACATGCTGGAGTTTCACAAGATGGCATGATCCTTGCCTCAAGCAGCTTACAAAGTCACTTCTGACATGAGGGGGTAATGAAACAGTTGGGATGAGTTAAGGGAAGAAGGGCAGCGGGAACATCAACAAGATTCTTCTGCTCCTCAATGAAAGGAAGTGCACTGCATGAGGGAGAAGTCTTCCCCCCTGCCTGATAATTAGTAGAAATAAATGGTTTGGTTGGCTATAATAGTCTTCATTTCTATCCCAAAACTCTCGTGTGTGTAACCCATGATTACACTGTGTGGCTCTCTGTCTCCCTCTAGTGACTGGACCACACAGACATTTATGTGTCAACTAGAGCCTTTAAGTGGACACTGGGTCATCTCGCTCCTATAGCAGAAGCTTCTGCTTTTAGAGCCAGAGTTCCCAGTTTCAGTCCCTGTTACTGGCTACCCATGCAGGGGCCTTGTGTTACATGTGCTATTATAAAGGTTATCACATCCCACCCCAGAAGTGGATGCATTTCAGTCATGTGGAGAAGTGATCTCTGTAAGCCAAATCCCCCCCAACGTTAGTATGAAAAGGCCCAGTTCATAGAAAAATGAACTTCAGCCCAAAATGTTGTTGCTGACCAGATGCCTGTGCATCAAGCTATTGTTAGGTATGGGGGAGAGAAGCAGACATGGCCTGTAGCTCAGCAATTAGGCTGATTTTGGGTCATGAGGCTTTATGCTGCATGGACTAATCGGCCATAGCTAAGACATTTCCACTTTTCCCTATCCCTGTTCCTGAGCAGTGAACAACCCGAGAGAGGTCACATCTGTGGTGCTCAGATACCTGCAGAGTCCCCTGCCTTGCTACTTGCCCCACCAGCACACGTCCGTTGTTCACTCCTATAGTGTGTCACCATAAGTCAGCTCAGGAGCTAGCCCTCTAGATGTAGTTTGGGATTCTTGCTAAAGGGCTTTTAAAAATGGGATTCTTATAGCCCACATTGATTCTAAAAAAAAAAAAAATGTCGGGTTTAAAAGTTTTTGATAACTCTAAGGGACCAGTATACACATTCTGCAATTGTATTGCCTATATTAGAGCAAGTCCTCAGTTCTTATTTGAACAAAATCCCCACTGAATTCAACAACAGTGTTTCCAACACTCGTGATTTTCTCCTGTAAGTCGAATGATATCAGGAGTTTTAATTCAAGCTCCACCTCCTGGAGCTAAGTGATCTTGTGAGAATCTCAGTTTTCTTTTTTTAAGTAAATGTCTAGTCTTCTTGATTGCTGAGAAGAGATGAAAGCATGGCCCAATATGGCTCAAATACAAGAAGGCAAATAATCCAACATTTAGTATTTTAAAAAATTTTGTTGGGATTCTTTCGCCAATCTCATGATTTTTGAATGTGAGGAGCTGGCATACTACAGTTGGAATCCGGCCTGAATAAGGACTAAAACTGAGAGCCAAATCACCCTCCTGGAGGAAAAGCAAAACAAAGATGGGACTGACAACTCGGGGCCTGATTCAAAACTCCAGGTTTAAGATGCCGTCGTGCCCTAACTACTGAATATTACTGAATTGAGCAGGGGGCAGTATTCCAAATTGGGTTCAGCCCCAACCTGTACAAATTGGCTCCTTAACATGAGCTGAACTGAAACCACAGATCCCAGGTTTGCAATTCTGGATCCAGATCTGCATGATTCACTAAGGCTCATTGCTACTTAAAGCACAATTTTGAGATCTCTGAAATACAGTAAAATAATCTGAGAGTATCATTTAGAAGTTAAAAGTTAATTTGTTCCTTTTTTCAGACTATGTACATCCCCAATTTTACAGATATATGTAACTACAAATAGCACAGTGCAGAAGTGACTGCAGTGCACTGCCCGGTCTCTCTGTGCATGGGTGCACACGAATGCTTCGGGACTCATCTACAATTTGCTGCTGTAATTCCTCAAAGTCAGCAAGTATTAATTCATGAAAAAGGAAACCAGTTTTTTCTTCATTCAAAAAATGTTAGAAGTATCTTGGGCTAAAGACACATTGTGCAGATCTGGGTACAAGTTGGCCATAGCTGTTCCTGGAGGTGCCTCTTACACAGGTTTTACTGGCATGAATTAGGCTTTCATTAGGGAAACACAATACCCCAACTTCTGCTGCCACTAGTGGTGTTTGTGTCACAGAAATACTTTCCACCAAAGGCAGATCTCGAGCAAACCAGCACAGTGTCAGTGCTGACTGCCAACCTACGCAGTCACACTACTGAAAATGAAAAAGTAATTCCTCTTCACCCCCCTCCACATATTTCTAATATTCCTGTCATTATAGTACCTCCATGCCAACAAGTATTTGGTACTGGGGAAAACCAAATATATTTGCAGAGAGTAGCATGACCTCCGTAACCTGTCCAATTTATTTTTCAGTAATTTGCTCAGTGTTTATAGAAGGCAGTGTTGGCCAGGGGCTTACACTGGTCTGGGACTCAGGAGAATTGGGTTCTATTCCCAGCTCTGCCAATAGGCTTTTGGGTGGCCTTGGGCAAGTCGCTTTAATGCTCAGAGACTCAGTTTCCTCGTCTGTAAAAAGGAGATACTGAGTGGCTTCCTTTGTAAATTGCTTGGAGATCTACTGATGAAAAAAAGAGCTAGGTATTATTATTATAAGTATAGTATATATCTAATTCATAGATTCATAGATACTAAGGTCAGAAGGGACCATTCTGATCATCTAGTCTGACCTCCTGCACAGCGCAGGCCACAGAATCTCACCCACCCACTCCTATGAAAAACCTCACCCATGTCTGAGTTATTGAAGTCCTTAAATCATGGTTTAAAGACTTCAAGGAGCAGAGAAGCCTCCCTCAAGTCAACCATGCCCCATGCTACAACTGTGAACATTTAAATAGATAAAAATTTTAAAAAGTTTAAAAATAAAAATTGATATCATTCTGCCAAGCCTACGTATATCTCAGGCCACTAACTGCCCAGCCATCTTCAGACTAAGCCCTGCCACCAGAACTGGATCAAAGTATTATAGCCCTCAGGAAACTAAACTCTTGTCAATAGATGCAGTCTTGGATAATTCAATTGCTCATAGTATTTTTATAGTCCAGTGAAGGGAAGAAGTGTGGGGGGAACTGAATTAGTAATGGGCAAACCTTACAAGGTTAATTTGGCTGTAATAAGCATCCATAAGATTCAACATGTATCCAAAGTTTATTCAGTCCCTCTTGATGGTGAAATCAAGCTGAAAATCTGGTGAGTGGTGAAATCAGGAAGTGAGGAGGCATAGCAAAATAGTTTAAACCCTAAGAAGTTTTCCAAACTGTTTCAAATTTTAAAAATAAAAGAATTCCAGTTGGTTCTGAGTTAGCTCTTCATCCTTAACTTTATCTGCCTATGTCTCTAAATAACTTCCCACTGAACACTCTTATCTTACAGTAAAGCATTAAATGTTTGCCCCAACTTTGCCCCTCCTTTAACCATTAATTCTTCTGTGTGAATAAAGACGGTGTTGGCATGTGTGTAGATAAATTACCCTAATCATTGCAGAAGCATATGAGTATCTAGAAATCCCAGCACATGATGCAGGTGATATCACATGAATCAGGCATCCTGAGTCAGCATGTGGCATGAATTACTTCTAACCCTCAGAAAGGGTAGTTCCTCTGGGTCACGTTGAGGTCACTAGAGCAACCCAGGGAAGTTCACGTTGCGAATGTTTGTCCTACTCCTGGCTGGAGAGCGCTTTATAAGCAAGACTTCAGTTTCCAGCATTTTTCAGAGTTCTTTCACATTAAAAATACAACTATTTATCTGAAAATAACATTTATTTTATTTTAGGCTCCAAAGCATGCAGCTGCTAACAAAGAAACAGAAAGCAGCCGATTATTTGTACGTCATTTACTTTAACTACAACATGACAGTAGAGCTCTTATATTAATTTCTCAATATCTTTAGATGCTGCATCATGTAACAAGAAATAATGGCTGCTACAAGTGATACGGGGATAACAAACGTACCTCAGAAACAGCTTCCCCTTAAACAAACGCAGTGGTCAAAAGAAAACAGCTTTGTGACTAGACTCATGGAAAAAAGAAGCCAGCTATTAGAAACGGGTTTGCCAAATATACCGCTGAGTTGTCTTTTCTTTCCTAATCTGTGTATCTGCTGTTATACAAAAGAGCTCTCAAGGGCTGGCCTGCTAAAGCACTCTCAATTCTTTTTTCACTTAAAAAAGGCAGAGCTGGCAAAGGCACAATAAATAAAAATAACAAGCATATGATGCCCGAGATGCATGTGAACATAAAGTGACGTTGGCAGCCCCCGCAAATAGAACGCCAGTTAAAAATAGCCTTTGTCTAAATGTGGAAAGTGTGTAAATATAGTAGCGGTTTCAGCTTACTATTGAGGCTCACAAGCTCCAAGGAACAGAAGCTTATTATAGAGCATGTGCGTCAGAGGAGGGGGGAAAAGGGAAAAAAGAAAGACAAACTACTCTGCCATTAGTATTTACAATGAGACGAAAATTAGTTTTTTCCCCATTCATTGTTTGGAAAGTGGACAAGGGTAAAATAACTGGCAGATGTCTGCATGTTGTAATAGCGCTAAAAAGGAAAAAGAGGAAACTACAGGAAAGAGGAATGATAAATCTAGACCCAAGAAGGACAAACAATGGTTGCACAGAAAATGGGATATGGAGACAGTGGGAGAGATTTTGATCTCAGTTACACTGAAGTAAACAAGGAGTACTGTAACTTCCTTGACTTCAATGGAGCTATTCTGGATTTACATATGCTGGTGTAACTGAGATCAGAATTTAAGCCAGGGAGCCTATTGTTGTGCTGAATGAAAAGAATGAAAGTGGCAGTGATTTGTCTCAATAAAAATGCATATACTGGATTCTGGTGACAACAAAATAGACTTCACTTTTTTCCCCTAATACTTTACTTGGTATTTCATCCCACATATTCAACAAGCTCTGAAATAAGGAAACTTAGAAAATCCCCAAATAAACTCTATGGAATAATCTACACCCAATTAAGACTTTATCCTGCATGACACAGAAGGCTACAAAGGACTGGCAAGTTACATTACATCCCAAGAATATCATGTCAAGGTGTTATTAGCTGTGGCATGCAGTATGTCCTTTTAAAAAAATCTGCTTTAATTGTATTGATCAAAAAGAAGGAATTATCAGTCTACTGGTGTCCCTACTATATGTGTAAAGATTAGATATTCTTCAAGGGGGCCTTAAATATATTCAGCTTGACAAAAAAGGGTATTTTATTTATTTCAGTTTATAATTAAGCATTCATCTGCTTCTCTGAGTGCCTTTACAATTATTGTTAAAAGAAACAATACAACTAAAAGTAGCTTCAAATTCTCAGGAAAACTCTACCCAGGACACACACAGAGAAAAAGAAAGCCTCTTTTTCTGTAACCCCTTTTCTATCTCTATCTCTTTTTGCTTCACTAACATGGGGTGGCAAATGTAATGGAAAAAAGAACAATTGTTGAGTGGTAAATGACATGAAAAGTGATATAAAGTCGTGGCCCGGGTAAAAGTTGTTGGTAAAAGTTGCCTTATTAAAATGGCATGGTAAATACATAAGTTCCCATGTATATTGTAAATTAACCTTTGATACAGTGCATCACTAGAACAAGTTAATTTTAGTACTCCAAGGAATAGACTTGTATGGTTCACTCAAGTAATCACGCTAAATGAATGTTTAAATGAGAACACTTTGCCAAATACAAAGCGAGAACTATATATAACCTCTTCTACAACTATGTAACATAGCAGTGCTGGCTGCCCTACAAAGTTCTGGCGCATGTACAAATTCTAGCTGCTAACTCCCACCACTACCTGGGCCAAAAAGGGAAATACCACCCTCACTATCTGGGATTAATAGTTTAGCTGTCATTGTTGTTTGCTCTATTCCCTTTAAATGTAAGGTATTTTTCATCTTCAAAATATTGCAAAGCAGTCTGATTTTACTCCAGTTCAGCATCCAGTCAGACTTGTCACAGTACTGGCACGCTCCTTCACTTTCATTGTTTTACTAAGAAAGCAGAATGAGAAAAGAAAGAGAAAAAGGAAACTGATATGCTCAAAGCTCCTGCTCTTATCTCAAGAGTAATTCTACCTTTCTCTAGTCTAATGCGTCATTGTCCTAGTATTTGTGGTACATACAGTGAGCTATTGCTGTAGTATCATAGCCATCAGGGTCCTATAAAATGTCCAGGAAGGGTTACTCTAACGTAAGAGATGCGAGGCTAAAACTGATTGCTGTTATTTTCCAACACTTGCATTTCCCACCAACTACAAGCAAGACAAGTTAATCCAACTAGGTAACTTAAAAAAGTTAGAACAGACTTTCTGACGCCTATTAGCCTTCATTCATACAGCGTAACAAAATAACCTGCTATAGAGGCTGTCTTCTTTCTTGCTTGAAAGTGCTGTATGGTTTCTGCGTTCACAATAAATCTGTTTGGAAGACTGCCCTAAAAGCGTTACCATAGTGATTATTTTGGTACTGCATGGTAGAACTGAAGCACTTACTGGTCATAGCAGAAAATCTTGTCTTTTTGAAAAAATCGGCAGATGGCATTTGTCAGAATCTCTCTACTTCTTGATTTTTGGGGGTGGGGAGTTTAGCAATTTATGAAATCCTCTTAATCTGCAGTATTACTTCAGTTTAGGAGACAACAGATGCTAAGCAGTAGTGAAAATCTCCAGGATAGTTTCCCCAAAAACTATTTAGTAAATCATTATTATCTACATATTACTCAGACAAGGGGAAAATGCCATCCTCCTGGGTGGTGAATACATTACAAGTTGACAAAGTGTTCCAGTCTCCTGCTGCACTCTATAGTTAAAGGTTTCAGAGGGGTAGCCATGCTAGTCTGGATCAGTAAAAACAACAAAAAACAACAAAAGAAACAACATTTTACTAATGTGGAAATTAAAGCATAAAGACAGAAGCGACTTGCCTAAGAAATCAGGGACAAAGCTGGAAATGAACCCAGGGCTTCGGTGTCACAGCACAGCATGCTGGCCACGAGGCCACACATCTCATACTCACATAACTCATTTTATAGCAAGGGGATCTGGTTAAATTTTTTCCTTTGGAATGTTTTTCAACAACCAAAAAAGCCCTTAAAATTGCAGAAAATTTGCATTATTTCTATTTTTCCCCATTTTTATGCACACCCCCCCCCAACTAAAAAAGTTTCAGTTTTCCAAAAACAAAAATGAAATTTTTTTTGGTTTTCCAGTTTTGGGTCCCTCTCCATCCTCTTCCTTTTTTCCTCCCCACTTACCTTTTTCTATTTTGCCACTATAAGTGCAGGTAGTGGGGGAAATGGAAGAAAAGGAAAAGGGGGAGAAAGAAAGCAACCCCTCTGAATTAAAAAATTACAGATTTTCATTTTTGATTCTGAAATACCCCCCTTCCCCAAAGAGGTCTTTTTGGTTTCTGTTTTAGTTGAAAACATTTTCAGAATTTTTTTTTCACAAAACATACCCACCTATTTTTTAACCAGTTCTAATATACAACAGTCTGCTGAACAACAGTCAGAAGGTAACAACTTTGGTCACTTCTGACTTAGACTGACTTCAAACTAGTGATTTGGAAATGTAGTTTTCCAACTTTTTACTAACTCTTTACACCACTATGGCCTTGAGAATACTTTTTACCATTTGGTAACTCTGCTAATAAAGTTAAGGTAAACTCTTCTCAAAGGCAAATGGCAGAAAAATGAATCATGCGCTAAAAATTGGGATATCAGGAGATCCATAGATTAAAAAGGAGGCAAGACATGAAATTGGAAACCCAAATGGGAAGCTGAAGAGAGTGTCCAAGGAGTGCTTTTGAAGACTACTTAATCGACTGCACAGTAAGAAAGGAGTGCAGGAAATTAGATAAGGACACTATAATGAAATGAATATTGGAACTAGTTTATATTTTAATTCTTCTTTCAATGGAAAGAGAAACCACAGTGCAGGAGTATGGACATCTGAGTTACTTTTTGCTACCCCCTATCATTCACTTGGCCTGATACAAAGACTACTCCTGGGGGCAACTCTGCACCGAACAATTAAAAATTCTGCACACAATATTTTAAAATTCTGCATATTTTGTTTGTCAAAATAACAAAATATCACACCAGTTTCAATTATTTTGGTAATTTATTTCAAAATACCTGTCAGCAAGTACGTCTGAAACAAAACAGGCAACAAAAAAATTCCCTCGGGAGTAAAGAGTTAAAGAAATCCCTTTGATAACCCAGTCCCTGTTTCTCTGTTATGCTTTTGTCGGGTGTCTGAGTCTGGGTGTGTCACATATGCCAGTTGGGCACATCTTGGGGGAAAACTCTGTCCCTCTGCTCGTTTAGTTGATTCTTGTTTTTTTGCCCTGCCTCCCCAGTCTTACCATATTTCAAGTTCCCAAATAGAGAACACTCCCAGGGGAAGTTGGAGAGTGGGGAGAGTACAGTTGGGAAATGTTGAAGGGGGTATTTGGGAAGTGCAGGAGAGGGTATTTCAGGGGTGCTGAAGGGGCATGTGTGTACTGGGAGGGGATATTTGGGAAGTATCGGAGAGGGCTGCGCAGGACCTCCTTGGCCCAGACACCTGCACTTCCTTCCCCCACAGAGCACAGTCACAGGCTCCACTCTACACAGCTTCATTACTGTCCTGCCAGGCAGAGATGACCCACACCTACTGATAGTGGGGGGCATGCCCACTCCCCAGCAGGACTTTGCCTTACCCTCATTCTTCCCTCCTGGAAAGCAGTGACCCTTTCCTGCAGCTCTGAGCTGTTGCTCCTGCCTCTCCTAACAGGGCACAGTTCACCAGCTCTGTCAGCTGTAGTGCAGGGAGGGGGCACCATGTGACCAAGTGGGGCTGGCAAACCTGGAAATTGCAGTCTGCCCACACCTCCCATGAAGGCGCACCATGAGCTGGGGAGCTGGGCTCTGCCGGGTCTAGTGGCCTCAACCAGCAGCCAGCAGCTCTGCAGCATCAATTCTATGATGGGGTGGGGGAATGAAATTATGCACAGAACATTAATTCTGCACAAATTCTATTGCACAGTGGCATAGAATTGCCCCAGGAGTAAAAGACTATTGAAATCATTGGAAAGACTCCCACTGACTCCACTGAGATTTGGCTCAGACCCTGAGAGATTGATAGGACCAAATTCTATTGTTATGTTCCACAACATAGAATCATAGAAATTAGTTAAAAACTTAAAATACTCTTGCTGGAATGCAAACACTACTTTCTTAGAATTCAGAAACACAGAAGAACCCCAAAATAAAGAGAAAGAAAACAGTCTCTCTAAAATAGAAAAGGAGTACTTGTGGCACCTTAGAGACTAACAAATTTGAGTATAAGCTTTTGTGAGCTACAGCTCACTTCATCGGATGCATTCAGTGGAAAATACAGTGGGGAGATTTATATACACAGAGAACATGAAACAATGGATGTTACCATACACACTGTAAGGAGAGTGATCACTTAAGATGACAGGTTAAGATGAGCTATTACCAGCAGGAGAGCACGGTGCGGGGGGAGAGAAAACCTTTTGTAGTGATAATCAAGGTGGGCCATTTCCAACTGTTGACAAGAACATCTGAGGAACAGTGGGAGGTGGGGGGGGAATAAACATGGGGAAATAGTTTTACTTTGTGTAATGACCCATCCACTCCCAGTCTCTATTCAAGCCTAAGTTAATTGTATCCAGTTTGCAAATTAATTCCAATTCAGCAGTCTCTCGTTGGAGTCTGTTATTGAAGTTTTTTTTGTTGAAGAATAGCCATTCTTAGGTCTGTAATCGAGTGACCGGAGAGATTGAAGTGTTCTCCGACTGGTTTTGAATGTTATAATTTTTGACGGCTGATTTGTGTCCATTTATTCTTTTATGTAGAGACTGTCCAGTTTGACCAATGTACATGGCAGAGGGGCATTGCTGGCACATGATGGCATATATCACATTGGTAGATGCGCAGGTGAACGAGCCTCTGATAGCGTGGCTGATGTGATTAGGCCCTATGATGGTGTCCCCCTAATAGATATGTGGACACAGTTGGCAATGGGCTTTGTTGCAAGGATAGGTTAGTGGTTCTGTTGTGTGGTGTGTGGTTGCTGGTGAGTATTTGCTTCAGGTTGGGGGGCTGTCTGGACTGGCTTGTCTCCCAAAATCTGTGAGAGTGATGGGTCATCCTTCAGGATAGGTTGTAAATCCTTGATGATGCGCTGGAGAGGTTTTAGTTGGGGACTGAAGGTGATGGCTGGTGGTGTTTTGTTATTTTCTTTGTTGGGCCTTTCCTGTAGTAGGTGACTTCTGGGTACTCTTCTGGCTCTGTCAGTCTGTTTCTTCACTTCAGCAGGTGGGTATTGTAGTTGTAAGAATGCTTGATAGAGATCTTGTAGGTGTTTGTCTCTGTCTGAGGGGTTGGAGCAATTGTGGTTGTATCATAGAGCTTGGCTGTAGACAATGGATCGTGTGATGTGATCTGGATGAAAGCTGGAGGCTTGTAGGTAGGAATAGTGGTCAGTAGGTTTCCGGTATAGGGTGGTGTTTATGTGACCATCGCTTATTAGCACCGTAGTGTCCACGAAGTGGATCTCTTGTGTGGACTGGTCCAGGCTGAGGTTGATGGTGGGATGGAAATTGTTGAAATCCTGGTGGAATTCCTCAAGGGCTTCTTTTCCATGGGTCCAGATGATGAAGATGTCATCAATGTAGCGCAAGTAGAGTCGGGGCATTAGTGGATGAGAGCTGAGGAAGCGTTGTTCTAAGTCAGCCATAAAAATGTTGGCATACCTTGGGGCCATGTGGGTACCCATCACAGTGCTGCTGATTTGAAGGTATACATTGTGCCCAAATGTGAAATAGTTATGGCTGAGGACAAAGTCACAAAGTTCAGCCATCAGGCTTGCTGTGACATTATTGGGGATACTGTTCCTGACGGATTGTAGTCCATCTTTGTGTGGAATGTGGGTGTAGAGGGCTTCTACATCCATAGTGGCCAGGATGGTGTTTTCAGGAAGATCACTGATGGATTGTAGTTTCCTCAGGAAGTCAGTGGTGTCTCGAAGATAGCTGGGAGTGCTGGTAGCGTAGGGCCTGAGGAGGGAGTCTACATAGCCAGACAATCCTGCTGTCAGGGTGCCAATGCCTGAGATGATGGGGCATCCAGGATTTCCAGGGTTATGGATCTTGGGTAGCAGATAGAATACCCCAGGTCAGGGTTCCAGGGGTGTGTCTATGCGGATTTGTTCTTGTGCTTTTTCAGGGAGTTTATTGAGCAAATGGTATAGTTTCTTTTGGTAACCCTCAGTGAGATCAGAGGATAATGGTTTGTAGAAAGTGGTGTTGGAGAGCTGCCTAGCAGCCTCTTGTTCATATTCCGACCTATTCATGATGATGACAACACCTCCTTTGTCAGCCTTTTTGATTATGATGTCAGAGTTGCTTCTGAGGCTGAGGATGGCATTGTGTTCTGCACGGCTGAGGTTATGGGGCAAGTGATGCTGCTTTTCCACAATTTCAGCCCATGCACATCGGCAGAAGCACTCTATGTAGAAGTCCAGTCTGTTGTTTCGACCTTCAGGAGGAGTCCACCCAGAATCCTTCTTTTTGTAGTGTTGGTAGGAAGGTCTCTGAGGGTTAGTATGTTGTTCAGAGGTGTGTTGGAAATATTCCTTGAGTTGGAGACGTCGAAAATAGGATTTTAGGTCACCACAGAACTGTATCATGTTCGTGGGGGTGGAGGGGCAGAAGGAGAGGCCCCGAGATAGGATAGATTCTTCTGCTGGGCTAAGAGTATAGTTGGATAGATTAACAATATTGCTGGGTGGGCTAAGGGAACCACTGTTGTGGCCCCTTGTGGCATGTAGTAGTTTAGATAGTTTAGTGTCCTTTTTCTTTTGTAGAGAAGCAAAGTGTGTGTTGTAAATGGCTTGTCTAGTTTTTGTAAAGTCCAGCCACGAGGAAGTTTGTGTGGAAGGTTGGGTTTTTTTTATGAGAGTATCCAGTTTTGAGAGTTCATTCTTAATCTTTCCCTGTTTGCTGTAGAGGATGTTGATCAGGTGGTTCCGCAGTTTCTTTGAGAGCGTGTGGCACCAGCTGTCAGCATAGTCTGTGTGGTACGTAGACTGTAATGGATTTTTTACCTTCAGTCCTTTTGGTATGATGTCCATCTGTTTGCATTTGGAAAGGAAGATGATGTCTCTCTGTATCTGTATGAGTTTTTTCATGAAGTTGATAGATTTCCACTCCATACGGCTAAATTCAGTGCCTTACATAATGACGGGTTTCAGAGTAGCAGCCGTGTTAGTCTGTATTCGCAAAAAGAAAAGGAGTACTTGTGGCACCCACATGCCTCCAGCTTTCACCCAGATCACACCATACGATCAGTTGTCTACAGCCAAGCTCTACGATACAACCACCTTTGCTCCAACCCCTCAGACAGAGACAAACACCTACAAGATCTCTATCAAGCATTCCTACAACTACAATACCCACCTGCTGAAGGGAAGAAACAGATTGACAGAGCCAGAAGAGTACCCAGAAGTCACCTACTACAGGACAGGCCCAACAAAGAAAATAACAGAACGTCACGAGCCATCACCTTCAGCCCCCAACTAAAACCTCTCCAACGCATCATCAAGGATCTACAACCTATCCTGAAGGATGACCCATCACTCTCACAGATCTTGGAAGGCCATTCCAGACAGCCCCCCAACCTGAAGCAAATACTCACCAGCAACCATTCACCACACAACAGAACCACTAGCCCAGGAACCTATCCTTGCAACAAAGCCCATTGCCAACTGTGTCCACATATCTATTAGGGGGACACCATCATAGGGCCTAATCACATCAGCCACACTATCAGAGGCTCATTCACCTGCGCATCTACCAATGTGATATATGCCATCATGTGCCAGCAATGCCCCTCTGCCATGTACATTGGTCAAACTGGACAGTCTCTACGTAAAAGAATAAATTGACCCAAATCAGACATCAAAAATTCTAACATTCAAAAACCAGTTGGAGAACACTTCAATCTCTCCGGTCACTCGATTACAGACCTAAGTGTGGCTATTCTTCAACAAAAAAACTTCAAAAACATACTCCAACGAGAGACTGCTGAATTGGAATTAATTTGCAAACTGGATACAATTAACTTAGGCTTGAATAGAGACTGGGAGTAGATGGGTCATTACACAAAGTAAAACTATTTCCCCATGTTTATTTCCCCCCCCCCGCACCCTCCACTGTTCCTCAGACGTTCTTTTCAACTGCTGAAAATGGCCCACCTTGATTATCACTTCAAAAGGTTATCTCTCCCCTCCCACCCCACTCTCCTGCTGGTAATAGCTCATCTTAACCTGTCATCTTAAGTGATCACTCTCCTTACAGTGTGTATGGTAACACCCATTGTTTCATGTTCTCTGTGTATATAAATCTCCCCACTGTATTTTCCACTGAATGCATCTAATGAAGTGAGCTGTAGCTCACAAAAGCTTATGCTCAAATAAATTTGTTAGTCTCTAAGGTGCCACAAGTACTCCTTTTCTTTTTGCGAATACAGACTAACACGGCTGCTATTCTGAAACCTAAAATAGAGGCACAACTTACCGCACCTTGCTTAAGGTGAGAGGTTTTTCGCAGGAATGGGTGGGTGAGATTCTGTGGCCTATGTTGAGCAGGAGGTCGGACTAGATGATCATAATTGTCCCTTCTAACCTTAGTATCTATGAATCTATGAAAGTTGTCTCTTTTCACATTGACTCTAATATAGCATGCTCTACTGGAAAGCCCTCCTAACCCGCAAGCAGGACTAGGAAACATTCCCCTTCCACCACCATCACTCTTAAAACAATAGCTGGCAATTCCAACACAGTCCTCAGTACGCCACATCAATAATCCTAAATCATCTGAGTAATCTTTACTTAGGTGATTAGTGCTCTGAGCAAGGTTTTGGCCATTCTTTTCATCCTGAGGAGTTGCTAGGCGGAATTGGTCTCTGTCACTTTCTTCTTTCCATCTTTGTTCTGTCAATGAGCTTGCACTGACCTACAGAAAACACTAGCTCTGCTGACTCATTCCTGGATTTTTTTTCCTGAGAAAATCAGTTCTTATGATCCCACGTCTTTGCATACTGCTAAACTTTCAATATGTTCACATTTTGATCACTGTCAGTTTTACTTGCTTATTCCTTGATGTAAGTAGATATCTAATTACTGTGATATCAGTTCCTTACGGAACTTTAAATAATTACATCTGTGTATCTTACTGCTATCCTGAAGAGTCTGCGGGAGGTTGGCTTCTGACTTAAGAGCATCAGGTGTCTTCTGTTTTTTCAAAAAAATGTGTATACTTATTTCCAAGATTTTCTTTCTTTCCTGCTTACTGAAGCATCTGGAAATAAAAATAAGTCAGGCCTAATTTAAAAAATAGACCATAGTACTGGATGGAACTCAGGAATTGTCACCATCATTTTAAGAGCTCTTTGCTCCTACCTTTTTGGATAAAAAGTCTTATTTTGATATTTAGCAAACCCATATTCCTCTCTCCTCTTTCTTTTACTTTCAGGTTGGTACATTAATTTTATAATCCTCCCTTTTTAGACAATCTTATCTCAGTAGCTGTGAACGTTGAGGGACATGAAATAGGAATAAATCAGTCATAACAGTGGTCATGAACAATATATTGTTATGGCAGGTATCATCAGGTGGTGATGTTACACATAGTCCTCCAACTTTTTAGTGTGTGAGCAAATCTACAGTCTTGGGAAGACGAGCAGTATTGTAGTTTTTGTCACGCACAGATCTGTGTAGAGGCAGTGGTCCAAGGCAAGAGATGTATAACTGGCAAGAGACATTACCCTGTCTTGATCTCTGATTAGAGTCAATTCTTGAGGCAGAGTTGCTCTCTGGAATTCAGGCATTGGAGTTGGACTGAAGTTGCTGTAAGTGATTGCCCTGCATGCTGTTTGATCATCTCTGTTTCAGGACACTGTGCATGTGTAAATAAAATAATAACCTAAAATACACCCAGACTCCACAGCACTGATTTATCCTTCACTGGGAAGTTGACTTGCAAGGCCCTGGTCACGTGCTGCTGCCCGGGGAGAGAGGTGACACTGGTAGCAGAACAGGACACTGGGATTGGAAGAAAAGGCAATAATATATACAGAAACACAGTAAAAGGACTACAGTTATTATAGCATGGTGCATTGTTTGCTATAGTATTGTGCATAGATGTGTTTTTTCTGAATATTAAAGTTTTCTGGCACATCCTTTTAACAAACATGTGGAATGACTGAGCGTATGAACAATATTTGGTATTGGTTTGTTTATCTTTTGGTACTTAGCTACTTCTTAGCAGCACAGTTCCCCAAAGGAATCCTGAGGAATTATTTCAATTGGAATTTATTTTTTGGTCGCACAGAACTTCTGGGCATGTTTGATTTACACATCGTCAATGAAACATACTGGGCGGGGCGGCACTGTTATTTTTAAATGATTAGGGGAGTTGCAAATATGTTGGGGATGGTTTGCTGCATTCTTTGTGGGATAATAAATAGTATTTATAAAATCATCTTTTTGGTGTGCTGGTATTCTTTGGAAGATGTCTATTCTGACAAGGAGCACAGAACAGTACCTTGGCTGGGACAGTTCTCAGCTGTGTACCAGTAAATGACCTCACAATGTTAGCAGTGAGGTTTGACAGGTGTACCGTGTTGTCCTTCCAAATGAGTATTCTTCAGATGTGCTTTGGGTGATATACTTGCTTTATTTTTTGCAATCGCTTTTAGATCTATGATTAAAACAACTATATAGGAGCTAAACAGCAGTAATATTTGGTGGTTTTGTCAATCCTTTGGAGGTGGCTTGCTTATATTTTGGGGAAAGGGAGAAAAGTGGGAATTTATACTATGTCAGTAATTCGGGAGGATTGTACTTACGTGCAGGACACTCACAGGAAGTTACATGGAAGTCAATGACAAAAGTTGCACAAGTAAAGAACTGCAGGAACAGGCCCCTCTATTTGTTAGTACTTTGTGGTGATCTGTGCATACTGGGGAGTACTTGTAAACACATTGGGGATTTTTAAATTGAGTAACAACCTGGGAATAGTTAGCTCACAGCTGGATATTCTCATGATTTGCCTATTGCTCCTGTGACTGTTCTAGACTTTACATTTTATCATCATTGACTACCAATATTTGAAAATGTCATTGCTTGAATATGGTGCTTGAATAATAGTCAGTAAAGGCCCAGATCTAGGACTCCACCCTAGCTCCTCTGCTCTGGCCCACCAGTGCAAAGGGGTTCTCAACCAGGGGCATGGTTGAACCAGAGGACTTCAGGGGGTACATCAATTCATCTAGATATTTGCCTAGTTTCACAACAGGCTACATTAAGAGCAGTAGCTAAATCAGTACAAACTAAAATTTTATACAGACAAAATGAGAAAGTAAGCAATTTCTCAGTAATACTGTGGTGTGACACTTGTATTTTTATGTCTGATTTTGTTTTTAAGTGAGGTGAAACTTGGGGGTATGCAAGACAAATCAGACTCCTGAAAGGGTTACAGTAGTCTGGAAAGGTTAAGAACCACTGGTCTAAACCCACTGGGCACTGGAAGATTCCCAACACACAGGGATATTGGGGTACCATAGCAACTTGTATACCACATCTCTCACAGCCACCAGTGTAAGGGGCACATTCCAAGAAGAGGGAGCATGGTTGGGCCGCTGATGTCTGGCTAATCCATGGCTGCTAGAATGTCCCTTTTGGACCGTAGGAGTTAAAGCAGCAGTAACTTACTTCAGGGCAAAGTTGGTTCCTAGCAATCCTGAGTTTGGCGGAACTCAAGGTGGGTTTAAAGCCAGCTTTGTCCCTCCCATCCTGAATTCCTGCACCAAGCACACCTCAGCCAGATCAAAGAATCTGACCCAGAATATTCCTTCTATCACTAATATACACATATGTAACCCTTCTGCCAGGTAGAGTTAGCAGCAACACGGGGCAGGTTCAATATCTAGGGGTTTCTTTTAAACAATACCAAAAGACCCAGCTCAAGCCCCCCCACTTAGTAATAGGGGAAATGACAAGCTACCCCCTGGGTGCCTCAAAGAGGCAATACTTCCCCTCTTGCAAGCCCTGAGTCTGAGTTTAGAAAAGAAACATTTTTTTTAAAAAAAGGGCAGAAAGTAACCCAGCATTAACTTGGATTCATGATCATAAGACCATGAGCAAAACACGCACCCCGGAGTACATTGAGCAGTGCCTTTTGCCTCAGGTTCTTCAGTCCAACAACCAAAAGTTCCTTTAACATGCGCCTCCCATCTCCCTCCACCCCACCCCACTCACAGTTGTTGTTCTTGGTCAGTGGAGATCCAAAGTTTAGAGGTGCATTCACATGAGTTCACTTCCCACCCCGGTGGGGGGGGGGGGAAGGTACCTTGCTTGCTCCGTGCCACTCATTCTGCCTGCTACTTGCTCCACTGCAACCTCTGGGATGTCTTGAGGTCATACCACTTAGCACAGCTTCCAGTGATTTCAGCTCTCAATGGGGGAGCCTCACTGCTAGCCCAGGATGAGTAATCTCTTTCGTCAAAGACATTGTCTCAAAGCAGGCCTAGTTCAGCTCTATTGGTTTGTAATAAAATACCCTTCAATCAGGTTTCAGAGTGGTAGCTGTGTTAGTCTGTATCAGCAAAAACAACGAGGAGTACTTGTAGCACCTTAGAGATTAACAAATTTATTTGGGCATAAGCTTTCATGGGCTAAAACCCATTTCATCAGATGTATGGAGTGGAAAATACAGTAGGAAGATATGTATACATAGTACATGAAAAGATGAGGGTTGCCTTACCAATTCTAATGAGACAGTTCAATTAAAGTGGGCTATTACAGAACAATTAACGACCCTTTATTACCCCTGCACCCAATTTCAAAGTGACTTGCAATCCAACACCAGCCAAAAGTGATCATTTGGGCAAAGCAGCCCCATCATGCTGCGTATCTAGGCAGAGTGGGCATGTCTATGCAAACAAGATCAGTTTATGAAGTTTTCTTCCCCAGCTCCCTGTTTACACATATATTTGGGAATTTAGCCCTGTACATTTATGGAGAGTGGGGAAGGAGAAGGCAGAAGGACCCTCCCCCCAACCCCTTGCAATCTCAGTTCTTGCATTCTCAATAAGCAACACTAAGGAAGCTGACTGTAGTGCAGAAAGCCTCTTAAGTGCTTGGAGCATGCCCTACTGTATTGTATCAATTAGAGGTTCTGGGACAGCATGAAGGGAGTTCATGATTCATCCTGTAAAATAGTGGAGTAGAAGCTACCATTAGGCACTTCCTCAACAGTCCTGGAGCCACTACACCAAATTCTCTGCTGGTGTAAATTGGCACAGTTCCATTGAAGTCAGTGTAGCTGCACTAATTTACATCAGCCAAGACATGGACCCACTATGTGCCTTCAGACCTCCCCCTGGAAACATAAATAGTGGTTAAATCCACAGCCCCATCCTTCATTTGAGCTATAAATCTCAAGAAAACAGGACCATGTTTCCTGCATAATTTCTATTGTTTCATCCATTTGGTAGGTAATTTTCTTTGCGTTTGCCAAGTTTCAAAGGCCAATTAAACATTTGGCAACATTGAGAGATTAGCAGATTTTCATTTATGTAGCAGTAGTCTCTTGGCAATCATATTAGCTTTCAGGAGAACATTTCTTTCCAATTTATTGATGTTATGTATATTTTTAAAATTTCCTAAAATAAATATTGATTGGTCACTGGGAATGTACTTATCAGGAATCATGTTTATTCTTATCTCTTCCCAGAATTTATTTACTAAGTATGATAAAGTATCCATTCTTCTGTTATCAATTCTATATCTATATCAATTCTATCAGCATCTATTTTTCTCTATTATGTCTGCTTTATAGGTTGAATGTCAGTCGCATATACATAGTGGATATATCAATGTTCTTGAATACTCTAATGGAATATGATATAGATTAAAAATGTGCAAGTCTTTCTCTCAGCTAATTAGTCAGACTAATTACTGCAAATACATGATAAACTAAACATCAGAATTATATTCATTAACAACACAGGAAAAGAAACAAATTCCAGTGTTTGGACATGATAATAAAGCAAAGGAAGAAATGTCATATAAGGGTCAATGGACTTTGGAATCCATTATTCTTTATCATATAGTTTATTCATATTGGAAGGATTATGGAGAGAGAGTGATCACTATATAGTTAATGTTGCAATTGAGATGCCATTATAAGCCTAGATTTTGGCCTTCTCTAAAATCCACACACACAAAAAGCCATTTTGGCCTCAATATTGGTTGGTTAGATCTGTGGCCAAGGGAGATTTTTTCTACAAAGTTTAAACTGAATTTAAAAAAGGATTTCTTGAATTATAATTAAGGCCCTACCAAATTCACGGCCACGAAAAACATGTCACGGACATGTGTCATGTGATATCTCTTCTTCCCCCATGAAATCTGGTCTTTTGTGTGCTTTTATCTTATAATATACACATTTCACGGGGGAGACCAGTGTTTTTCAAATTGGGGGTCCTGACCCAAAAGGGAGTTGCAAGTGGGTTACAAGATTATTGAATCTTGTGGGGGGTTGTGGTATTGCCACCCTTCATTCTGTGCTGCCTTCAGAGCTCGGCAGCCAGAGAGTTGTGCCCCGCCAGCAGCAGTGCAGAAGTAAGGGTGGCAATACCACCCATGCATAATTTAGCCCTAAGTGTGTATGTGCATTTTCAATATAGCTAGTGGCAGAAATTTCATGTTTAAGCTATCTGGTGGTTTAGAGAATTATAAATTATTGCAAAGCACTGTTTTTCTATTTTGTACAAATCCAATTATTGAGGGGAATATTTGATTGTGAATATAGTTAGAAAAGGGTCGTCTTCTTTTTTTCAAATTTCCATGACAATAGTTTAGTACAAAGTAAGACCCTGATCCAGCAAACACTTATAGATGTGCTAAACATTAAGCATGTGAGTATTCCCATTTACTTCAATAGTACTATGTACATGAGTAAATGCTGGAAGGATCAGGGCCTAAATAATTCAAGCACAAAATCCCAGAACCAGTTATTACGAAAGACACAAAACAAAAGGCAAAAAAAACAAACAAACATGCTGGTAAGTTTACAAAAAGGAACCCATAATGGGAGGAAAATGGTGCGTTGGCAACAACACTGCAAGCTTATCTGCCTGCACCTGTGGGACTCCCGACCAGACAGGCATCCTGACCCTGGAGGCTTCCACCCAGGCCCTGATCTTGACTTGCTGTGGATGTGGTCCGCATGTCCCCATCAACTAAAGCCAAGCAAGGGGAACTACATCAGGAAGCAGGTCAGAGAGCTGCAGGAAGAGGTGGTTGATCTGTCTTGCATCCAGGAGCATGAGGATTTCATCAACAGGATGCAAGTGTAAACCTCTGGGATGGAGAATGCTGGGATCCTTGCTGGTGCAGCAATGATGGTCAATCATCCCACTGCAGTATCAAGGTCTGGGTGTCACAGTAAACATCCTTTTGCTATATCTTCAATGGTGGTGGAAGTTCCTTTTTTTCTCCCCCAAGTCTCTTTTTAAGGCCCCCCAAAAGGGGTGATGGGTGGAATGGTCCACCCTCTCATTATTTTGCCCATTAATTAGGCCTAATTTCCAAAGCACAAATTTTGGTCCATAGATTTCTAGTTCCCTACTCCTCTTATTTACAGTCATAATCTCACCACTGTCCTTGTTTAAATTAATTAAGTCTTTCTGTGTCCTTCTCAAATCTTTTCTTAAATCATTTTACATAACAGGTTATTGTGACAATTCCTGAAACTACCCACTTTCCACTGATTAGCCTCACAATTAAAGGAAGCCTCCCAGGCCCCAGTTATTACCCCAACATTCTTTTCCCAAGATATTAGTGGGTATCTTCTGCACCTGAGCACATCCACTTTGGTAGCTCAGATACAGAATTAAGATTAAGAGCAGAGCCCTTTAAATATTGGGGTCCCACGAATAGCATCACTCTCACTGAAAGAAAAGGCAAGAGAAAGAAGAACTCTTAACGGGCTAAAAGGATATATAGCCAAAGAGTTAATTTTAAGCTCTCTTTGAGGAACGTTGCTTCAGAGCTACCATCTAGTCTGACAAACTATAATTAACATGTGATGGGATTGAAAAAGATTTGGAGGGAAATTGGTGTTAATTTAAATTAATTAATTTAGTCTCAGCATCATTAGAAATACGCTTTTACTGCTACTAATTTAGCTGATTACAAAAAAAAGTTTGGAAAAAAGGAGGAAATGGAGCTGTTAGATGCTGTCGACATTGTGCAAATCAGAACACAAATTGGAGCGGGCACGTATGTCAATGAACAAGAAAGCATCTGATCAATGCACAGCTGGGAGCATAACATGTTGTAATGAATTTTTTTGAGATTCCAGTGATAGATTGCACTTGTAAAGTTAAAGAGGAACAACTGAGATGTGCAAAATACCCCAGATAAAGAAATAGAATTATAACTGTATACGCGCTAGGAACTTCAGTTGCACTTGTGAAAATAATGGTGTGCCTGGTGCAAGTCCCTAATTCCATACCTAAATTGCATTCTTTGGAAATCTAGACTGCAGGTCCTACATTTTCATTTTATTGCACTGTTTAAAGCTGTTAAATTGTGTGTGCCATTGTAACAATATATTTTGGTTACAGATTTAGTTTATAAAGTACAATCTGTCCCGATTCATATTTTGAAAATAAAAAAATGGAAATAGGGAAAGAAATAAAACAACTGAATCAGAAGTTCAGTAATCAATTTTTTTTTTATTCCCAGTAAGGAACAGTGTATTGAGTAAGGAACAGATGGCCCAGATGCAGTGAGAAAAAAAAAATAAATTACTACATTTTCACCCCAAAAGAAAATGAAACAGCAGGAATTTACATGCAGTTTGTGGCAATAATCTCATTATGGCACTTAAGTAGCATAATACATTTGTAGGGCAGGTAATACAATAGCTGCTGCTCCCTTAAAACAAGATCCAAGCCCACTGCAGTCAATAGAAATACTGCCATTAACTTCAGATCAGGCCTCCTGGTGAACTCCGACGATCCTCCTTTCTTCTTCCCTGCCTCTTCCAGTCTTATTGTCCTTGATACTTGTGAAAAATACTTCAGAATCAAAAATGTAGTTGGTATCATTTACTAATCAAGCTGCTTAAACAATACAGCTTGCTCTGGTGATATACCTTTGATGTAGGACCTGATCATTTCCTTCTTCATTTGAGGAGGTGTAGGGACACCTTTTCAAAGGAAGATAAAGTGGTGCAAACATACATATGCACCCTTCAAAGCCATATTTATACATACACTTTGGGTAATTGCATACATAACACCTAGTTGAACCCACTATTACCTTATTTGTGTGCTCAGATAAAGACCTGAAGATAAATAGGTGGCTTCCTAGCTATGCATTCAACTTTCACAGGAGCTGTCCATCTTGTCCTACTGGCTTGTCTTCACAATTTCTCGATTAATCATGAGCCAAGAACCATTTTTATATCTGCAGATTGCCAAGCATTTTTACTAGTGATGAATGAATCTCAAAAGGCTTTACAGGTTCAATTTATTTAAGCACCCAAAAGTTCAGAAGATTTACTAATGTTTAGCCAAACCATTGAGTTCT
The DNA here is from genome assembly GCF_009764565.3 of Dermochelys coriacea. Lineage (NCBI taxonomy): Eukaryota > Metazoa > Chordata > Testudines > Dermochelyidae > Dermochelys > Dermochelys coriacea. The sequence continues at coordinate 156,458,879 of NC_050069.1, read as the reverse complement.
CTTTAATCTGCCAATGTGTTGGGAAGTCACATGAAATCAACCTTTAGCCTGAGATTTCTTGCTTCTGAGTGGGTCAGAAACACCCAGAAAACAATCTTTCTTCCAATAATCTGACACTTCCCCTGCTAGCCTCGACAGAATCAGGAAGTGCAGAGGACTGTGAAAATCAATTACAGGGACAAAAATAACCAAAAAAACTTTTCAAATTTCAAAAAAGTTTGATTCAATATTTTGTCCCAGGTCAGTTCTCACTTTATCCAAATGGACTGGCCTATTCCTAATTATTATTTTCTTCACATTAGCAGTAGACCTGTGATGGACACTTATCTGGCTGGTTTGTAAATAGCTTCGCAATTATTTTTTCTGCCAAATTTTCCATCTCTTAAGCAATATTTCAGTACTGCCATTGCTGTGTTGCTGATGGATGCATCCTCTGAGGTGACATAAGCAGCTACATTCTTGTCTACGAAATTAATGTTTTCAGAACCCCTTTCTTTCAGGTTTTGCTTCTGCAAGTTCACTGTCAATTTGGACAGGGTACCAGATTAGACTTGGTTTATGGAAACAATAAATGAAACGGCAACAAGCTCAGTGCTCATTTTTATTTGCTTCACAGAGAAAAACAGCTCAAGTGACCCCAACTCAGTGCATGGACAAAAGAGAAATGGAGTTTTCACATCACCAAGATAAATGTTTTCTGCTCTGCCTGAAGTGTTCCTGTTGATCAGCAATGAAAAATATTTAGATGCTGTCCTACACAAATGCAAACTACTGGAACTTTCAGGATTTGGAGACAGTGGAACTTGTGCAAGGAACTATGCACAACTTATTCGCTAAATCTACAGCGAACTGGAAACAGTGTCAGGCCAAACTGCTTCAATGAAGAGAAGCATTTGCCACTACAAATATTTCACTTCACATCGTGGATCTCCCAACTATAAAGGCATATTTGGAGAGTAATTTAAGACAAAGATACAATCCCTGGAGCTCAACATCAAAAGAATGCAGAGGTACCTGCCTGTCCTTTGCGTTTCAAAGTCTGAAATCAATGACAAGCTGAGAACCCGCTTTTCGTTTTCTATTGTTATAATGAAATGACTTATTCAGAAGAAAGAGACATTTTGAATGTATGAGTTGTGCTACGACTAGCTGTGCCTATCTGGGATTACAGTTGTGATACACAGATGGAAACTATGTTTCTAGACTGCTTGGTTTTTAAATTTGCTAATTTCAAAACAGTTAGAAAAGCAATAACAGATTATGAGCAACTGCTAGTAAAGGAGGAGAAAGTGACAATTCTACTTTTACCTTTAAGGCAGTTCAGAGATCTTACTATGTACAGAATGTTCTTCATATGATCTTCACATCATTAATATATTTAATCTTACTGGAGAAATGTAGACATAAGTGACAAATGTTAAATGTTGCTTCATAGTTTGCCCTGTAGAAAAGGCATGAATCAGTAAATATAACGAAACCACTGTGGGTGTTTGTTATCCCTGTCATCATGAGATGCATTTGGTTTGGACTGTGATACGTTAAGGAATATGAAGAACTGGAAAAAACAGAGAATAGAACTGTTCTAGATGCCTTATAGCTTCACCCCCTATCAGGTTGTCAAGAGCAATCTTGCTATGCCCTCTCAATTTACACACAAAATATGTATGTGCTGAATTAGTCCTATATGTTTCTTTGGAGTGCTGGGTGGATTAAGTTTTAAAAGTTATTCATTAATGGAGTTAGTCTTCTTTCTGCTATATCTACAGAAGAGGAAGAATTTGGCAAACTCATTAAGGCTGATGTTCCTTTCTTGCAGCAGTCCCCTGGAAATGTTTTAGAATTGCAACTAGTAATAACACAGTAGTAAAAGTGCAGTGATTTGGGTGTGTACAGAGTTATATTTATTACCAAAAATCTTCATTGAGGCAGAGTTAAGGAAGCTTAGCACTTCCTTCATGCCCTTCCAGAATGTGGCAGCCCAGGTTCAAACCTGTCATAACCAGGAAATACAAACAATTAAACAAAACTGAAATGTCAGAAAATCAAAAAAAGCATAGTTCTAAGTAATACGCACCACACCCCTCTAACCCTTCCCCCATCAGGAAACAAAGCTACATTTCAATCTCTGAAGTCCAGGAATTACAGAGCTGTGGTAAAGCCTCTCATACCACACCCTTAACTCTGCCCTCTAGAGATGGCAACAGTCACTTGGGACAAAGCGCATGGGCTTTGGTTTGCATCAAGAACTGACTATTTGTCTACTCTTGTGAGCTGGAGAGGCTTCCCAGGTCTTTGTGAGTAAAGGGCAGGCTTAGTTATGGACCAGATGGATTTTTACCTCAGGAACTGACTCTTGTCCTTATCCATGTCAGGCTCTGCTACTCCAAGTATTTTATTCCAAAACCAGTGGGAGTTGTATCCCATTTGTTGGCCCCAGCCATGGTCAGTTGTCAACCCGTGGATATAACACCCAAACAAATATCATGGTCCTATATAAAATTACACCAGTGCAATCTAAAACCACAGGATTATCAGTCTACCCATATACAAATCAATGACTCAGTGCTGCTTTTGTGCTGCCAGCCTAAATGTCTCTCTCTCTCATGGGGAACAGTTTCATGTTACTTGGGAAATGCAGGAAGCTTCTGAATTCTCTCATCCTAATTGCTGCTATCATTTCTTTTAGGAAAGCATAAAGATCTCTGGGAGGAAAGTACAACAAAAAAGGCAAAAAAAGAGTATATTTTGAGGGTTCAGTAATTCCTACATCACTTACAAATAATTTTAAATTAATTAGGTCTATTTAACCTTTTGTGGCCCGACCTCTGATTGTCAAAAAGGGAATAAATGACTAACTGTATACCGTATTATTATGCTTTTGCCATGCAGAAAAAGCAACCAGATACTCTCAGTCTTAATGACTTATTGAGTAAGGGAAAAAACAAACCACAAAAGGAAGTTCTCCGTGAGAGAGAACACCATGTTTAGCTGCCCCATATGTTGCTGCATCAATTTTCCTCACAAAATGGTCACTGGTCCTGCAGAGCGGCAGGCTCGAGTCTCAGAAATGTAAAGTTGGAGCACACTTGCAGTTCATAGCTACATACATGGCATGTGTGACTGGTAAAGTCACAGTCAAAGCAGCCCCTTTGCTGATCTAGCTGTGATACAACTGTGTTACGTAAGATGAAGAAAGTTTCTGGCAATGTCAGTGACAGTGTTCTAGTAAGAACCAGACATTTTCACTGATAATATCATTTCAAAACTGAGCAAATATTGCAAAAAAGCCTCTTAAATTAGCTCAGATTTTCTAGAATTCACAGCTACCTTGCCTTAAAGCGCTACTTTCCCCAGAGAGATTCAAAGCCTCAGTGACTTTTGCAAGGCCTCTGGCTAATAAAAGTTACACTCATATGAACATAGACAATAACATGAAATTTATTTGACATACCATAATTAACCAACATGCATCACATTTTGAATATCGGGTATTGAAATCTCAAAGCAAGCAGTTTGCAATTAACCCATACAATGCAACACAACAATAAAATAAATAAAACAAACCAACCAATCAACCCAGAAAAAATTCAAATGAACGAACCCAAGGAAACTGCAATCAGCCTGTGCAGAAAGGAAAAAGGCTAAATCTATCAAGGAAATTGTTTGCTGCAAATTATTTGATCAACTTGATGTAATATTCTACCAAACCCAGATGTCAGTAAAAATAACTTGTTAGCCACACTGCAGAGCGTGCTGCATTTTGCACGTACGTTTCTCACATTATTTTGTTTTGTAACCGTTTGTAATGCTATTGTGCTCTGACAATTTAAAAATTACTCACATCTACTCCCTGTGTGTAATTATAAATCATATCTGTTGACTTTACTGATTAAACGATTCCTTTTATTCCCCTTAGCTCTGCAGAAGAGACTGGCCTGGAGCTCTGCCTCCTACACCTGTGCATAGTGTGGGCATAATTTAAAGACAAAGAGCCTGATTCTGATCTGACTTAAACCAGTTACAGATTGGTGCAACTCCATTACCTTCAGTGTAGAGTCTCCTGATTTACACTGCCTGTCTCTAGAAATTAATGTCACACATCATCTTAGTACCTGAGTGCCTTGCAGAAGTATATTACTCAACGTGTAATGTAATCGATCTAGGTCTATCTTTTATTTTCCCCATATTCACCTTCATATACAGCTAAATGAGAAAGGGAGTGATTAAAAAGAAGTGGGAAAACTAAGTCAAAGCTGTGAGACTTGAATTTAGTACTAAAGATGGTGTGATTTGTGGTTGCTCTCATCTGTTCCATAAAGGAGTTCCAGAGATGTGGGCCAATCACTGAAAAAGCTCTGGGTCCTGATCTTATGAGATTTCACTCTTGCTGTGGATATTTCCATTGGGTCTGGTGTCACAATGCTCTAAGTCAGTGGTTCTCAACCTTTCCAGACTACTGTACCCCTTTCAGGAGTCTGATTTGTCTTGCATACCCAAGTTTCACCTCGCTTAAAAACTACTTGCTTACAAAAATCAGACATAAAAATACAAAAAAGTGTCACTGCACACTATTACTGAAAAATTGCTTCCCATCTCATTTTTACCATACAGCTACAAAATAAATTGATTGAATATAAATATTGTACTTACATTTCAGTGTGATACTTGAGCCTGTTTTTCACTTGTGAGCCTTTTCTGAAGCCTGAGCCCCAGGTGGCGGGGGCTGAAGCATTCAACTTAGCTTCGCAGGGGCCCCTGTGGCATGGGACTCCAGGCAACTGCCCTGCTTGCCATCCAACCCTGCACTTGGGACAGGTTTAAGGATGTCACATGACCCTCCTCGGGGCTGCAATCCCCAGGTTAAGAAACACTGATCTAGATGAAGTTGAGTACCCCCAGAAGAGCTCTGCTACCTTCAGGGGTATACATATCCCTGAGGGAGTATCACTGCTCTAAGAAAACTCAGAATTTGGGTCAATGGGATCACACAGATGTTAATAAAGGCACAATTTGGCCTGCAGAACTTTTACTGCTGGTTACCGTTAGTAATTACATGAATAAATAATGAATAATAATACACTCAGCCACTCAGAACCCAGATCAAGTTTGTGGAATGGCAGTAAGAAAAAACATCTGTTTATTTGTGAAGGGAGTGCATTTGATACAGAAATCATGGAGCCCCATGATGTGAGTTTTAGAGTCAGTTTTCAGTGCAGAACTACATTTTAACCATTTTTTCCCTCTCTGGGTGGACTTATTATATGGCATGCATGATAGATGCCTCTGTATTGCCCTGGCATAGGTGTCTCCATAACACAAAGCTTTGTAATGCCAGGAAACCTGAGATTTGAGAGCCATTTAAATAAAAGACAGTATGGATGGGTGGGTTTGGGGACACCATCTATACAATCTAATCAAACGTCCAGCAGAATGGTGTCCAGAGTAATGAAAAGTTCTCGTCTCTGAAGTATTTTTAAAGAACACCTTTGTTTCTAGTTTCCTTTTTTGGCCCCCCACCATTGCATTTCTACAATCCCAGAAAGATATTCTCTGATAGGGCCACCCTAATAAAGTAGACTACCCTAAACTTGTGTACATGCCTTGTCCTCTGAGAGGCTGGGGTTTGATTTACCACTTTTCAAAGCTCAGTTATCGCTGCTTCTAATCTGCCATAAGGAGGAAATGTAGAAATGCATAATTAACAACCTTTCCCTCCCCAGCACTCCCATCTCTGACTGGCTCAGAAGCGAGAGGCAAAAAGAGTGGTTTATACATGGTTCTTCCACTTCATAGCATGTAATATAAATCCAGGCTGCTGGCTGGATTGACACTAGGCATACCAGTCTCCTAGATAATTTTCTTCTCTACCCTGATGTTATGTCACTTCTTCCCAGTCCTGACACTGGAGGCAAAACTGACCTTTATCCTGAAATGAGCAGAGTATAGTCATACTAAAGGCTTGGATTGGTCCCATTGACACAGTTATTCCAACCCAACGTATTCTCCATTGGCCAGCTGCACATGAAGAAGCCAATCAGTCCAGTCAGTGGTAGAGGGGTGCAAAACATTCATAATAGACTGCAAAAGTAGCCGAAATGGAAGAATTTGAACAGTTCACTATGAATCCATCCAAACAAGCTCAGTTTTGTGGCAAATGTCACTAAAATAAGAACATTTTTGAGAATTTTTTTCCAGTGAAAATAAGCCCCATTTTCCAGTACAATGGGGTTTAATAGAAAGAGAATTAGATGGGAATTTGGCTTGTTGCTGAGCGAAGGTAGTTTTCAAACTAAAAATGTGAACATTTGCGTTAACTAGTTTCTCATTGAAAAGAAGTTATTTCATCAAAACCGCAAATGAAGCAGAAATGTGAAATGATGCAAAATTGCTCACATCAAAATGGTCAGATGAACTTCTGTGAAGCCAAAATTGTGAATTTTGTACCTTTCTGCTTACTGGCTAGCTGGGGGCGGTGACTGTGAAACTAAATATCTGGCTTGGTTCTCCCCATTTGCTATACAACTTTGGCTAGTTCCACTCAGATATCAGGATCAGAGCCTACCTTCACTCACTCCTCTTCTACTTGGGAAGCATCTGGAGACTCTTCTGCATCACCACTCTGGACCAGCTCCAACATCTAAGCCATCCATATGGCTATGGTTTGAAGGGTCACTATCCCTAACCACTGTAGTGCCCCAAGAGTATGATCCAAAGCCTATTGAAGTCAATAGAAGCATGCATTTCTATGAACTTCAGTGATCTTGGTATTAGGCCTTAAACTTGAGCCCCCCTAGCTTGCAGAAGAATAATTTTAGCCCACTAAACAGAAAGAAATGCAGATCTTTCAACTGAGAACAAAGATCTTTAACTGCCAAACAAACCCAAGATAAAGTCATATTTGCAATTGTTTTGTGAAAGTAATTTAGCCGATTGCAAGTTCACTGTTATACTGTATATCAGAGGTTAATGCAATCTGAGTTAAGATAGCTAAATTGGCTTTTTATTATTGAATTATAATCACTTGAGCAATTAAAAAAACAGGTGTTGCTGATTGAAATCAATTATTCCTTCACCTGATCACTATACAGCTGATAAGGACTCAGGATTGCTGTTCAAGCACACTTTCACTGCTGCTGAAGCCTTGTTGAAAGGCATTTATTAAGCAAAGATGCTTTGAAAAAACCTCCACTGGAAGGCAAGGACAAAGATTAAAATCTTCTTAGAAAAGATGTACAAGCTATGGTGCCTACAAATCTTGACTGGATCATTTAGTAGCCTTGATACCGGGTTGACTGTTGAGAAGAGAGGTTCTCAATGTATCTGCAGGAACTTTATCCGAGTCTGGCTTTTTAAAATGTATACATAGAGTAATATGAATTTTGAGGAAATGCTTAGATTTGTCAACCCTTAAAGTGGAGCAAAAATATTCATTTTAGTGCAATTTCTGTAGTATTTAACATTCTGATCACATGTGAAGCTGTGGTGAGCCAATTCTTTAAATATTTTGCTCAATTGACCACCATGCATTAAAGTATTGACTATTTTATAAGAAACTCATCTGAACATTACTGAGAGGTGCAGAATCTACTAAATACAGTCTTAAACATCTGAAACAAGTGTTAAACACAAAGTAATGCAAGAGGCAAAGTTAAAACTTTCTTTCAATGTCTGGGGTCCTTTAACTGGAAAATCTTTCAATAATTACCAAAACATGAGGCCATTGTTCATCTTTATATAAGAACTGACCTGAAACTTTGCCCAGAATTTTAACTGAACTGCTGATATATGGTTTCCTATAGATAAAATACCTATTAGTAACAAAAAAAAGCAATATCAATTATTTAATTTACCCATCCTTCCTACACTCCACCACAACACATGTAAAATATTGCAGATCCAGGCGATACATTTCTTATATCATGCACTTGACCATTTCTAACATTCAAAACCTCTAAGTATTTTTCTAAAAGCTGCCATTTTTTTTAACAGCTTGTTCAAAATTATTTCCATCACAGGTATCACAGGCCCAGCAATACTTAGTCCATTACAAGTGCAAATCACACTTCTTTGAACTTGCACTCACTAACACAAAACACATAGCATATCATTTACAAATTCCAAGTAATTTTCCATCTTGTGAGAAGAATGGAAGAGGAAGCTTACATGATGGATGCTAGTTGTAATGCATAATGCATAGCTCGAAGGTCCTCAGATACCTTGGTGATGGGATTAATAGTCACCCCACTAGAATAAAATAGTATACAAATAACACAAATAAATGGCAACTAAGCTTTTGCTTTAATCATGGGTGTGCCAGTCATACAATATCAGGGCTGGAAGGAACCTCAAGAGGTCATGTAGTCCAACCCCCTGCTCAAAGCAGGGCCAATCCCCAATTTTTGCCCCAGATCCCCTAAATGGCTCCCCCAAGAATTGAATGCACAACCCTGGGTTTAGCAGACCAATGCTCAAACCACTGAGCTATCCCTCCCCCCTAATGGACTCCCTACAGAGATGGGTAAATCAAATCCAATTCAGGGGTCCAGTGAAAGGGCAGGAGCAAATCAGTGATTGAGAAGAGGGGAATCAATGAATTTATCAAAAAGTGACTTTCTTCCCTTCTTAATTTTAGGCTAAGTCTACATGGCAAAAAAACAAAGCAAAAGAACAGCTGCAGCTAGGAGTCTCAGAGCTCAGGTCTACAGACTTGGGCTAGTGCTATGGTACTAAAAATAGCCATGTAGAGTTCAGGCTGGGACTTCAAAACCCACCTGAGCTCCAGCCCAAGCCTGAACATCTACTCAGCTTTTTTTTTTTTAGTGCCATAGCATGAGCCCCATGCACCCAAGTCCATAGACCTTGGCTCTGAGTCTCACTGCTACAGGTTTTTTTTGTTTGTTTTTACTGCATAGACATTACCTTATTATTGCTACTTTTCTCCAGAGTTGTTGTCAGGATTAATACCCTGCAGCAGCTCCAGCTCAAACTCCTGACAGCCTAATGAGCACAGCTGAACTACTTCAGCTAAACCACTTGATGGATTGCCCCCACCTGATTGGCTGAGGAAGCTAGCAGGCTTGCTCTTAAGCCCAGCAGCAGGTCACTGACTACTTAAAGCATTCACTCACAGCTGCAATAGTACATGTGCCTGCTTCTTCCAGCCCTGTTCCTACCTTGACTCACTCCAGGTAACCCAATTATGACTCTGGGCTCAGATTCCTGATTTTGGCTTGGATATCTGGACTCTGACTCTGGTTCTGATCCTGGACTCAGAGTTCTAGCTATCAATGCCTGCTCCAGCCATTAGGCAGGACTGCCCAAGTCCCAGTCACTGATGGTGTGAGCAGCCACAACAACAAAAGAGAACAAGAGTTAATAAAGGGTACAGCCCAGCAGCTAGAACAGACCTCTTCCTAGCCAATATTTCCTTGCTGGATATAATGGAGGACTTACAGACCCTGCTGGTCCAGGTCACTGCCTTACAGGCACACAGTGCAGCACTGCAAGGGCAGGTTGTGACAAATTTTGAGGGTTTCTTAATTCATGCCTGCCCTTATTTCTGCTGCACGCATAGTCATTCCCCACTGACCAAGTCAGAGTAGGACTGATTATCAGCCTGCTGATTGGGCAGGCTCCAACGTGGGTGTTCCCAACTCTAGAGAAAGCAAGCCTGCTCCTGGGACAGCTTGAGAGCTTCATTCAAGCCATGCCGGTGATCTTTGGTGACCTGAGTGGTGAGCGTACAGCTGCAACTGCCCGGCTGGTGTTGTGGCAGGAGCGCAGGCTTGTTGTGGAGCATGCTGTGGAGTTCCATGAGGTAGAAGACACCAAGTAGTACAAGGCCGCACAGTGCTGTCACTTTTGCCTCAATCTAAATGACGATATCAGAGATGAGCTGGAGCAAGTGGATCCCCACCCGGCCTGGATGCCTTGATTTGACTTTAGCTTAAAAATCAACAACCTCTTGACAGAATGCCATGAAGAAGAAAGGCCAGTCTCCTACTCCCGCCACCCCTCCCCCGCATTTGGCTCCAGCCCTCCAATCACCTTGTCTACAGCCCAAGCCCACACAAGTCAGGCTCCTCCCTCCCTTTACAATACACAGAAATCTCATTGCTGGGCATCACGTCTATGCTTATACTGCAGGAAACTGGGACTCTTAATGTCAAGCAGCCCTGCCAAAGGTCCAATCTGCAACCCAGCTGGGAACCCCAACTCCCGCCTCCAACAAAGGGATCCAGGCTGGGGTAGTGCTTTCCCACTCTGTTCAGCATCAGTATCTGTCCACTGGTACTTTGGCAACAGCTTAGCAGGACCCAATACACCTCCAACTCCCCCTGCAGATCTGACATGTCACCATATCCAAGGTCAATCTGGAGGTGCTGGTGGACTCAGATGCCTCCAGAAACTTCACAGACTTGGATTTTGCAAAGCTACATAGGATCCCCACCCAATGCAACAACTCTCTGGATTTGGTGGAGTCTATCAATGACTCACTCGTTTGGTCTAGACCAAGTACCTACCGGCTGCCTCTTCCTGCGGCCCCCATTGGCCTGTGGAGTCGAACTGTGGCCAGTGGGAGCCGCGATCGGCCAAACCTACAAAAGCGGCAGGTAAACAAACCGGCCCGGCCCCCCAGGGGCTTTCCCTGAACAAGCGGCGTCCCAAGTTTGGGAAACACTGTTCTACATGAATATTTCATTGTGAGTATTTGATACTGAAAATTTTAGCTGTATTGGTCAGTTTTAACTGGATACATAGGTTTTACGGTATATGTTTCTTTTTGATGATTGGATGAACATAAGTCTTTGTATTAGATTTCTGGGACAGAAATACTTAGATTTATGAATAAAAAAATTCATTTACCATTACTATTCTTTAATATTTACTTAAAATTTGCTGTTTTAGTGAATATTCCACCTGGTGAATATTCCATTCAGTTATTCTGTGAAAGCAAAGCAAGTGGGAACAAATTTAAAAATATGAACAAATATTTTGCAGTATTTGCTAATTTTTCATAAATTAGGAGAAAGTGGAAATACTGGTCAGGAGAAACAGATACAAAAGGAACTGATGATATTGGAAACATGGGCAGATAACACAATTAGACTAATCTTAGAAAAACCACTAGCTAATATGTCTGAAGGGAAATAATTCTAAATACATGTATTATAGGGGAGGGAAAATAGTAATGCTTAAAGTTACCTGAAGTGGTAGTAGATGGCAAATTAAACATGAGTTTGCCATGCAATATGGCTGCAGAAATAGGTCAATGTAGCTGCAAAGACATCACATCCAGGAGTGTGGAGATAATAGCTCCTTTCTGTGTAATTCTGGGGCTCTCCTAAAAGATTGTATTCTGTAACACTTGCATATAAAAATCACAGGTTTAATGAAACACGAAGTACCAACCCCAGGACACACGGGAAGGACATACTTCCTGCTAACGCCTTCCCCTCCCCATTCCCCATCCCATAGAACAACAAAAACAACATACAAGACAACAACTTAACCCTAAGGTAAAGATACAGCACCATCTATTGGTGGAGGTGCTATCTGCCCTGATGATTACAACTTTCCTCTCTCTAGTCCAGGGGTGGCCAACCTGTGGCTCTGGAGCCACATGCGGTTCTTCAGAAGTTAATATGCGGCTCCTTGTATAGGCATCAACTCCGGGGCTGGAGCTACAGATGTCAACTTTCCAATGGGCCAGGAGGTGCTCACTGCTCAACCCCTGGCTCTGCCACAGACCCCGGCCCCACTCCACCCCTTCCTGCCCCCTCCCCTGAGCCTGCCATGCCCTCACTCCTACCCCCTCTCCCCCAGAGCCGCCTGCATGCCACAAAACAGCTGATCGGGAGGTGCGGGGAGGGAGGGGGAGGTGCTGATTGGCGGAGCTGCAAGTGGGTGGAAGGCACTGGGAGCAGGATGCAGGAGCTGATGGGGGGCTGCTGACGTATTACTGTGGTTCTTTGGCAACGTACATTGCCAAATTCTGGCTCCTTCTCAGGCTCAGGTTGGCCACCTCTGCTCTAGTTGAATACAAACTTAAATCAGTAGTTCCTAGCAATCCAGGCAGCCTGCCATCCACACAGGTTCCGTGTTGGTCTGCCTGTTTGAATCCTATATTCAATCGTGAAGACGTCACTTTTAATTCAGTCTAGATTACCAGGATGTGCACGGCTCACATCCACCAAGTTACATCTATCCACGGTAGTCAGTTGAACACTGCAGAGTGTTAAGGACCCAAGGACACTTTGGACAATTCATTCTCCACAACCAATCCCCCATTATGAGCCACAGGAATCTGCATCCCTCTGGGATATTTGTTGAGCATCCTCAGCGTTTGTCCTTCCCTTTTTGTCAATGAATCTGTGTGCACCAGTTCTGTGCAGGTGCAGAGGGGCTTGCTGGTTATTGCTGCCTGAACATCAAATCAGAGAAGCAAGGGTTTGTGCAGTCCAGAAATAATCTCAACGGGAGAGCAATGGATAGTTGAGTGCCAGCTGGTGTTATGAACAAAGATGACAAGTTTCAGAGTAGCAGCCGTGTTAGTCTGTATTCGCAAAAAGAAAAGGAGTACCGGTGGCACCTTAGAGACTAACAAATTTATTAGAGCATAAGCTTTCGTGAGCTACAGCTCACTTCATCGGATGCATTTGGTGGAAAAAACTTTTTTTTTTCCACCAAATGCATCCGATGAAGTGAGCTGTAGCTCACGAAAGCTTATGCTCTAATAAATTTGTTAGTCTCTAAGGTGCCACCGGTACTCCTTTTCTTTTAAAGATGACAAGAGATATCTTCGTACCCCAGTCTCATAGGTCTTCACTGACTAAGACTCTAATCATGGAACCAACAAACAGTGTGGTTTACTGTCTCCATTCCTCCATTACCTACTGGGTAGGCAACACTGGTCCTCACCTGGGTTATCTGAGAGGCCAGCAAACCTAGTATAATAACTGATTCAAATTCCTTCCCCTATCACTGCAGATGCAGGTTGGTGGGCTGAAATGCAACACCACATGTTCCATCAATGCAGTCATAACTGCCTCAGTCTTTATCTTCAGTGGCTGCCTACCACATGCTTTGAGAAAGCATACATACCAGCAAATACTGATTTCCAGCTGGTGTTTCTGGTATGGGCCTTTCCAGTAATTCTGTATGAACTCCTGGGGCTAATTAAGTTGGGATATTTCCCCTAAAGGAGTTCTGCCTCTCCTTCCTGTGTTTTCCTTCCTTGTTAGGTAAGATAGGAAAGTACCCAGTCTCAACATCTGCAGCCATGCCCAACCAAGAAAATCTGTCAAATGCCTGACTTAGTGTCTTTTCATAGCCCAGGTGGCCTGCTCCTTCATCATCATGTAGACACTCCAGGACCAATGTTGTCCTCATAAATCAGCAAGTTGGTAGCCAGATCCTGGGTCCTGTACTGCTTTGAATCTCCCCAGTCTGGGTCTCCTTCGTTAGATCTGTTGGTGCACTGAACATAACTCAGTGTCCTCACAAGTCTAGGCTGAGTCTATTCTCGCTGCCCTCATCTAGCTGAGAGCATCTGCAATCACATTTTGCTTTCTAGGTTAATGGTGCATTGGGAATGTTTATTCAGACAGTTCATGAATCAATCTCCCTGGGCATCCTTCTGCATTGTGCTTCATAAGGGGCCACTGCAGGGCACCATGTTCTGTGTACAGTGTAAATTCCGTACCTAGTAAATAGGGATGATAGGCCTTGAGGGCCTTCACAATAGCCAGATGCTCCATTCTGTAGCCAGATATTTGGTTTCCTACTCATTTAACTTGCAACCTCCAAAAGCCAATGGTCTGCACTTACCAAGCTCATCAATTTGTTCAGGTGCAAATCTGACAGCAACCTTTGAGACATCACAGGTCACCACAAATTGAGAAGATGGATCAAGGAATTTAATTACAACATAGATTAGAAATCCTTCCTTTAGTGATGCAAACACTGTTTGGCAATGCTCTGTCCAGACAAAGTCGCTCATAGTTAGCTAGTATAATGGCACTGCCCTCTCTGCAAAAATTATTACAAATCTCCTGTAGAACCTGTGGAGGCCTACAGACCACTCTTCCTTCTCCATGTTTGTACAAGCCTTCCAGTCCTTTATACATTCAGTTTCTGCAGTTCAAACTACAATCCATCCTCCCCAGCTATATATCCTAGGAAGGTGATGCAATTCCTTGAAAAATGATATTTGTTTCTTGAACATTCTCTAGAAAGCTTTAAACCATTTCCACTCCTACCAAGTGTTCCTCCAGTGTCCTGTGGGGAAAAAATATGAATTCCTCTAAGTATGTGAGGCTGTCTTCAGTTCTCACAACTTGGGGTAGATTCATAGATTCATAGATACTAAGGTCAGAAGGGACCACTCTGATCATCTAGTCCGACCTCCTGCACAGCGCAGGCCACAGAATGTCACCCACCACTCCTATGAAAAACCTCACCCATGTCTGAGCTATTGAAGTCCTCAAATCATGGTTCAAAACTTCAAGGAGCAGAGAAGCCTCCCTCCAGTCAACCATGCCCCATGCTACAGAGGAAGGCAAAAAAACCTCCAGGGCCTCTCCAATCTGCCCTGGAGGAAAACTCCCTCCCGACCCCAAACATGGCAATCAGCCAAACCCTGAGCACATGGGCAAGATTCACCAGCCAGATACCCAGGAAAGAGTTTTCTATAGTAAATCAGATCCCATCCATCTAATATCCCATCTCAGGGGATTTGGCCTATTTACCCTGAATATTTAAAGATCAATTACTTACCAAAATCCCATTATCCCATCATACCATCTCCTCCATAAACTTATAGAGTAGAATCTTAAAACCAGATAGATCTTTTGCCCCCACTGCTTCCCTTGGAAGGCTATTCCAAAACTTCACTCCTCTGATGGTTAAAAACCTTCGTCTGATTTCAAGTCTAAACTTCCTGGTGGCCAGTTTATACCCATTTGTTCTTGTGTCCACATTGGTGCTGAGCTTAAATAATTCCTCTCCCTCTCCTATATTTATCCCTCTGATATATTTATAGAGAGCAATCATATCTCCCCTCAACCTTCTTTTAGTTAGGCTAAACAAGCCAAGCTCCTTAAGTCTCCTTTCATAAGACAAGTTTTCCATTCCTCGGATCATCCTAGTAGCCCTTCTCTGTACCTGCTCCAGTTTGAATTCATCCTTTTTAAACATGGGAGACCAGAACTGCACACAGTATTCTAGGTGAGGTCTCACCAGTGCCTTGTATAACGGTACTAAAACCTCCTTATCCCTACTGGAAATGCCTCTCCTGATGCATCCCAAAACCGCATTAGCTTTTTTCACAGCCATATCACATTGGCAGCTCATAGTCATCCTATGATCAACCAATACTCCAAGGTCCTTCTCCTCTTCCGTTACTTCTAATTGATGCGTCCCCAACTTATAACTAAAATTCTTGTTATTAATCCCTAAATGCATAACCTTACACTTCTCACTATTAAATTTCATCCTATTACTATTACTCCAGTTTACAAGGTCATCCAGATCCTCCTGTATAATAGCCCGATCCTTCTCCGAATTGGCAATACCTCCCAGCTTTGTATCATCTGCAAACTTTATTAGCACACTCCCACTTTTTGTGCCAAGGTCAGTAACAAAAAGATTAAATAAGATTGGTCCCAAAACCGATCCCTGAGGAACTCCACTGGTAACCTCCCTCCAACCTGACAGTTCGCCTTTCAGTAGGACCCGTTGCAGTCTCCCCTTTAACCAATTCCTTATCCACCTTCTGATGTTCATATTGATCCCCATCTTCTCCAATTTAACTAATAATTCCCCATGTGGCACGGTATCAAATGCCTTACTGAAATCTAGGTAAATTAGATCCACTGCATTTCCTTTATCTAAAAAATCTGTTACTTTTTCAAAAAAGGAGAATAGGTTGGTTTGGCATGATCTACCTTTTGTAAAACCATGTTGTATTTTGTCCCATTTACCATTGACTTCAATGTCCTTAACTAATTTCTCCTTCAAAATTTTTTCCAGGACCTTGCATACTACAAATGTCAAACTAACTGGCCTGTAGTTACCCGGATCACTTTTTTTTCCTTTCTTAAAAATAGGAACTATATTAGCAATTCTCCAATCATTCGGTACTATTCCTGAGTTTACAGATTCATTAAAAATTCTTGCTAATGGGCTTGCAATTTCAGGTGCCAATTCCTTTAATATTCTTGGATGAAGATTATCTGGGCCCCCCGATTTAGTCCCATTAAGCTGTTTCAGTTTCGCTTCTACCTCTGATATGGTAATATCTACCTCCATATCCTCATTCCCATTTGTCAAGCTACCATTATCCCCAAGATCCGCTTTAGCCTTATTAAAGACTGAGGCAAAGTATTTGTTTAGATATTGGGCCATGCCTAGATTATCTTTAACCTCCGCTCCATCCTCAGTGTTAAGCGGCCCCACTTCTTCCTTCTTAGTTTTCTTCTTATTTATATGGCTATAGAACCTTTTACTATTGGTTTTAATTCCCTTTGCAAGGTCCAACTCTACTCGACTTTTAGCCTCTCTCACTTTATCCCTACATCTTCTGACCTCAATTAGATAGCTTTCCTTGCTGATCCCTCCCATCTTCCACTCCCTGTATGCTTTCTGCTTCTTCTTAATCACCTCTCTAAGATGCTTGCTCATCCAGCTTGGTCTACAACTCCTTCCTATGAATTTTTTCCCCTTTCTTGGGATACAGGCTTCCGATAGCTTCTGCAGTTTTGATTTAAAGTAATCCCAGGCCTCAACTACCTTTAGATCCATAAGTTCTTCAGTCCAATCCACTTCCCTAACTAATTGCCTTAATTTTTGAAAGTCAGCCCTTTTGAAATCAAAAACCCTAGTTGCAGATATATTTTTGTTAATCCTTCCATTTAGTTTGAACTGAATTAGCTCATGATCACTTGAGCCAAGATTGTCCCCTACAACCATTTCTTCTATGAGGTCCTCGCTACTCACCAAAATTAAATCTAAAATGGCATCCCCTCTAGTCGGTTCAGCAACTACTTGATGAAGGAATCCATCAGCTATCGCATCTAGGAAAATCTGAGCCCTATTATTATTACTAGCACTGGTCCTCCAGTCTATATCTGGGAAGTTAAAGTCTCCCATGATCACGCAGTTTCCATTAGTATTTATTTTATTAAAGACATTAAAAAGGGCTCTATCCATATCCAAATTAGATCCCGGAGGTCTATAGCACACCCCAAGCACTATCGTAGGAGAGGCTTTACTAGTTTTCTTCCCCAATGTAATTTTTGCCCAGACGGACTCTGTCTTATCCATTGCATCGCTTCTTATTTCTTTACATTCTAACTCATCGTTGATATACAATGCTACTCCACCCCCTTTACCTTTGTTTCTGTCTTTCCTAAACAGCACATACCCTTCAATACCTGTAGTCCAGTCATGACTACTATTCCACCATGTTTCTGTTATCCCTATAATATCTGGTTTCACTTCCTGCACCAGTAGCTCTAGTTCCTCCATTTTGTTACCTAGACTCCTCGCATTGGTGTACAAACATCTTAATTTTTGCTGTTTGGCCTTGCTCACATTTTGTACCCTATTAGGCACAGTCATTCTACAGCCAGTATAACCTATTAGACTAGTATCCACACCGCCCTCGCTCCTTATATACATTCTCCTACCCATGGCTGTATCCTTTCTTACTTCATCTTCTTCCCTCTCAATGCTAAAATCTGGCGTGGAGATTTTCTGGACATCTCCCATCCATCTCCCCCCAATTCCTAGTTTAAAGCTCTCTTTATCAGTTGTGCCAGCCTCGATCCTAGAAGTCTATTTCCTTCCCTACTCAGATGAAGTCCATCCCGAGAGAACTGACCTCTGTCCGTGAATGCCTCCCAGTGGCCATACATCCCAAAGCCCTCCTTATAGCACCACTGCCTAAGCCATCTGTTGACAGTCATAATCTTGTCACACCTTTGTTGCCCTTCTCTAGGAACAGGAAGGATCCCGCTAAAGATCACCTGAGCCTCAATTTCCTTAAGCGTCTTCCCCAGCCTAGCATAGTCTCCCTTGATACTTTCCAGCGACAATCTGGCAGAGATCAAGAGCTGTGAAGCAGCCCAATCAATAAAAGAGCTAAGGGTTGATTTGACAGAAGAATCCATAGAAGGCAATAAAAGGAAATGATTAGAACAGCTGTTCTTATGGTATGCTAGTGTGCTCTCCAAAATAATGAAGAGCTTGGCAGATATGATTGGGTGCAACGTCGGATTGCGCTTAAGCCAGGAAGTGTTCCTGTGAGGCAGCCCCCACATCAGATTCCCCTGGAGTATCCAGTTGCAGGGGGGAAAAAGTTCAATTGCATGCTGGAGGATGGCCTGGTTAAGCAATCTACATCAGCTTGAGCATTCCCAACTGTAATTTTGAAAAAGCCCAATGGAGACTTGAGGATATGTGTTGACTACAGGAAACTTAATTCACAGACAGTTCAAGTTAGTTACCCACTTCCCTGCAGAGCAGATACCCTGAATAAAATATAAAGACAAAATATTTTAGTTGTTTTGATATCAGCAGATTAAAGTGGCACATGAGGATCAAGAAAAAATCTGCCTTTGTGACACCTTATGTACTGTTCCAATTCTGCAGAATGCCTTTTGGATTCATGAATACACCAGGGACATTTCAGAGGGTAGTAAATGATCTACAGTCTCTCTTCTGACCCTTTGGGCGTCTGTGACTAGCTTGCACCTGGACATCCTCCAATTCTTTAGCCACTTCCCTAGCAATCCTTTCTCAAAGAGCTGCAAAAGAGTCACCCTAGGGCTGGGAGTTAACAAATTATACCATTACAGAAGCAGCAGTTTCTTCATCCACATCTTAAACTCTGAATAATCTAGTCAATAAGTTTATCCAGTATGTCATTCTTTTTCACCAGGAGGTTATGACGTTCCTCTGTTAAACTGTTTATAAATTGACTTTTCGCACAGGATTCCCTCATGACCTGCCATTGAGCGCAGGCCTCTCTCTGCATTGCTAGTTCCAGATTCAGCACAACAGGTTCTGCTTCACTCAAGCCATCTCCCAGCCGGGGTGGTGCAGAGAAATCCCTATCAAACAATCTCTGCAATGCACACAAATAACTGTATAGGAGTTCCCCTCCCTGCCACCTCCTGGCTTGCCATTCCTCCCAGTATTTCAAAAGGGCCAATCCCCTCCTCCTAGTCATTGTATAAGTGTTCATGTAATTATCTATAACAACCCCATGATCCACACTAGGCAGCTGCGGGCAACATGCTTTGATATCCAAAGATACTCCTAGATACTGTGCAGCTTTCCCATCAGTCCATTCAGTCTCAGAGAACAACAGTTCAAAAGTCTGTCAAGTATTCACAGATTCCAGCCTCATCTGCATTGTCAGTAAATTTCTTCTCAGCAAAAGTGCTTTTGCCATCTTGAAGCTGCTGCCACCAGCTGTAATAGTCACTTATAGAATCACAGGGATTTACTAGAATGCTGCAAGTGCCAACTCCAGCAGGCACAGGCAGGACTGAACTTCCTGCTAAACCCCCCAGAGCAGATCTTACAACACAACATACAAGACAACAACTTAACTTTATGGTACAGATACATACCATTAATTGGTGGAGGTACCATCTGCACTGATCATTACTATTCATAGCTGAGCACCAAGCCCTGATTCTTGACATCATTGGGGCTCCATGGAGAGTCAATTGCAAATTCAGGGACAAAGGGCCAGACTTTCAAACGTATTTGGGCATCTAAAGATGCAGATAGGTATCTTCAAAATTCCACTAGGTGCCTAACTACATTAGGCATGTAACTCCCATTGACAATTATTTCAACAGAAGTTGGATAACTAATCTGTTTAGGCACTTTTGAAAATGTCACTAGGTGCCTATCTGCCTGTTTAAAAGCCTAAATATCTGAAAATCTGTCTCCAAATAACCAGAAACACTTAAATTCTGAAATCTCTCTAGTATGTGAAACAACAAAGATCCAGGAACCTAGTGACACTGATTTCTAATGAAAGATTAAAAGACCTCAGGCTCAGTGATGACTAAGGTGTGGGGCTATGAAAACAGTTGACAAATATTTGAAGGATGTACAAAGGAAGAATAGAAAGTTGTTATTTAGTGTGTGATACATGGAGGCATAGCTAGTAATCAAGTGGGGTCCCACAGGGATCAGTGCTGAGTCCAGTTCTGTTCAATATCTTCATCAATGATTTAGATAATGGCATAGAGAGTACACTTATAAAGTTTGCCGATGACACCAATCTGGGAGGAGTTGCAAGTGCTTTGGAGGACAGGATTAAAATTCAAAATGATCTGGACTAACTGGAGAAATGGTCTGCAGTAAATAGGATGAAATTCAATAAGAACAAATGCAAAGTACTCCACTTGGGAACAATCAATCAGTTGCACATGTACAAAATGGGAAATTGTCTAGGAAGAAGTACTGCAGAAAGATTTGGGGGTCATAGTGGATCACAAGCTAAATATGAGTGAACAGTGTAACACTGTTACAAAAAAGGTAAACATTGTTCTGGAAGTATTAGCAAGAGAGTGTTGTAAGCAAGACAAAAGTAGTAATTCTTCCACTGTACTCCATGCTGATTAGGCCACAACTGGAGTATTGTGTTCAGTTCTCGGCGCCATGTTTCAGAAAGGTTGTGGACAAACTAGAGAAAGTCCAGAGAAGAGTAACAAAAATGATTAAAGGTCTAGAAAACATGACCTATGAGAGAAGATTGAAAAAATTGGGTTTATTTAGTCTGGAGAAGAGAAGACAGAGGGGACATAACAGTTTTCAAGTATATACAAAGGTTGTTACAAGGAGGAGGGAGAAAAAAATTGTTCTCTATAACCTCGGAGGATAGGACAAGAAGCAATGGGCTTAAATTGCAGCAAGGGTGACTTAGGAAGCTTTTCCTAATGTCCAACCTAACTGTCAGGGTGGTTAAGCACTGGAATAAATTGCCAGAGAAGGTGCGGAATCTCCATCATTGGAGATTTTTAAGAGCAGATTAGACATCCCTTGTCAGGGACAGTCTAAATAATATTTAGTCCTGCCATGAGTGCAGAGGACTGGACTAGATGAACTCTCGAGGTCCCTTCCAGTTCTATGATTAATTAGATAAAATGTCTATTTATGGAGGCAGACGCATCACTCTGGGCTTTTAAAACTAAACTGGATACAGGATAAAACACTAGAAAATGTACCATAGGGAACAATCCTGTATTGGCAAGGAAGTGGATTACAGCATTGAATAGATTTTTGCCATCTCTAGCTTCTATGATTTGCTGAAGTTTTACTCCAGACACTTGACCAGGATACCTTAGTACAATCCAATGTCTTGGAGCAAAGAGCAATTTGTTCTCAGATTTGAAATTCAAATACCCATAGTAGTCTTTTATATGACCTCTGACTCTAGGGATTCAAGCAAAAAAGGATTCCAAGTAATAGTTATTCACTTAAATATTGAAATGGATATTAGCATTTTTGCTGGTTGCTTCTTTTAAAAAGTATTTGTTCACAGCTATTTTAAATGGTTCAAGAAACTGGTCAAATTGTCTCCTTCATGCTCATGACCTATTTATGAGTGCAAACAGATGATATACTCTACTTGAATTATTATATTAGCTCAGGCTATTATTAGTTAATGTGAGATTGACCTCACCAGCTATCTGGATCTGTTTGAGCTACGCGAGCAGGGGAGAAACACCTACTATTTGGAATCTGCTAACTCCAAAAAAGAAGACAACCCTAGTTATGAGTGTTCTCCTTTTTGTACTGTAATTATAATCTGTGATTAATCCTCTCGTATGATGGAAAATATGCATGTTTTGTTGCTGGAGGGGATGTCTTTAAGTTCCTTTGTGCTCATCATATTTAATGCAAACTGACAAAAACTATAGTAGAAAAAGGAAGAGAGGGGAATCTGGATTATTTTAATGTATGTACAAAATAAACTAGAAAGTCATTTTGACCTCAAAGTTGGCGACTGGGTAAAAGAAACTCCCAATCAGCACTGTGACTCCATGTCTATCTCTATGAATATACACACACAAAAAAACTTACCTACTTCTTCTCCCTCCACAAAACCCCAATCAGTAATGTTATTGTGCTTATCCTATTTTGGCCTCCTTTAGGCACCCCAGCAATCTTTGTCTAATTCCTCTTTTCTGTTCGTAAGCATGAGTAAATCCCAGCCTGCTCTGCAAACACTGTATTTACTCTAAATTTACCCTCTCCTGGGGTTTGGCCTCAACAGAAACTCACTCAACGACCAAAGCGTAAGCCACAGTTTGTGTATGTTCTCTCTTTAAGGCTATGTCTTCACTGCCAAAAAAAGGCATGGTTTACAATGAGCTAACCAATGCACATAGCTATTCAGTTCTAAAATCCAAATGCAGGCAAGGCACAGTAGTTTTTACCGTGACGTACCTGGGTGAGATCAAACCCAAGTGTGAAGGGTGGGTACAGTGTTGACCTCACATAGCTACCTCATTGTAAAAGCTGCCTATGCCTTGTCTCCACTAGATTTTACAGTGAGATAACTAATGCATATTAACTCTCTCTCAGTAAAACCCCAACTTTATTTTGGCAGTGGAGACAGCCTAAGAATGGCTGCCCCAGACCCTAGTTCTTTCTGAACAAAAAGCCACTTTCACCTCCTTTACATCCAGGATGGTGTTAATAGCTCACAACTGCCATGACTCAGTAGAAAACAGTCACCAGCTCTTTGCAAGAGCCTAACAGGGTGGCCAATAGCTATCCACTAGACCATTCTTCCATCCATTTAAAGCACCAGACTGAAAATGACCTGGGGTCAATTTTAGCCACACACTGTTTTACCTTGGCCAAATCACTTAATCCCTCTGTGACTCAGTTCCCTGTCTGTAAAATGGGATTACTGCTCCCTATCTCACCAGTATATTTGAACTTTGGTTGTAATCTCTTTTGGCAATCTCTCTATCTGTAAAGTGCCACACAAATATATGTAGCTGAATAAATAGTTCCTTCTTCGCTAATTTGAGAAGCTGTGTGGAGAGGTAGTAATGCAGCATGCTCTCCTCTGAGTTTATGGCAGTCATAGCCCATGCAATCTGGAAAGTCATTACCAGAGGTGAAAGATCTCCATTCAGGACAAAATTGGGGAATTGCCGAAAAAGCCTCTCATAAATTGCCCACAGAAGTAAAAATCAGGCAGGAAGAAGAGGAAGAAAATATTCTGAATATATTTTAGTAAAGAATGTCCCATTTATTCACATTCATTGCATTATTCATGAAGAGCTTACCAAGACAGTTTAGTCCAAAGTCTCAACTCTTTTCGATGAGCCTATGAAGAATTGGCTTGGCCAACTCAATCAATCTTTCATCTGTCTGATAAGTTAAAAGGTAAATGAATCAGAAATGCAAAGTAATGCAAATGAGAACTGCACAAACCATTGTCTACAAAACAGAAAGGAATTATGTTTAATATTGTAATGACATAGGGTAACGTAAAACTGTAGATGCAAGAAAATTGTGGAATCTGCAATTTTAAGGTCTTTTTGCAAGGTTGACTGTTTTCTGTCATATTAGTTTTATTTTAAAATATTAAATATTATACATAGAACTATTTCTATTAAGATAATAGGTTTCATAATGTAAACAGATGCACTGTGATCCTGTTACCCAGACTTGCAGGAAATTGTCTGCCAAAGAGCAACAAGAGCAAAGGTGTAACCTTCACCACATACCACCAGTAGTGATAAGAGTTTTATTTATAGCTATTAATCAGTTCCTGGTTTATTGCAGTCATTTATGTTTACTTAGTGATGGTTGTGGATGGGAGTGATGGTAACAGCTGAATCAACTTCACTAAGACTTATGAGTTGAAAAACTAACCCTTTGCCTCCAGCCAAGTATTTGTTTCTTAGGTTGCTATGCTTAGTAATTTCAGTGGCCCCTACTAAGCTTTGCAGTGATTACTCCCAAGTTTAATACAGGTTTCAGAGTAGCAGCCGTGTTTCTTAACACAAAATGGAAGCCACAGACCTGTATATTTCTGACAAGGACTATCTGTATGAAAAAAAAAATCTTGTTTTGAACTTATGCTGAATTCTTATCTAAAAAGAAATGAAGGTGGAAATATTTGAGACATGGAGGACCCGCAAAGGTCTGTCCTGGGTTCAGAGCTATTCAAAAATTTCATTAATGACTTGGATAATGGAGGGGGGAGTATGCTTACAAAATTTGTGGATGACACAAAAATGGGAGGGGTTGCAATTACTTTGGAGGACAGGATTAGAAGTGGAGAATTGCTCTGAAATCAACAAGATGAAACTCTATAAAGTCAAGTGCAAAGTACTACACTTAAGAAGGAAAAATCAAACCCAAAAATACGAAATGGGGAATAACTGGTGAGGCAGTAGTATAGTAGAAAAGGATCTGGGGATTATTTGGATCACAAATTGAATATGAGCCAACAGCATAATGCAGTTGCAAAAAAAGTTAATATTCTGCAAAATTATATTAACTGAAGTGTTGTATGCAAGACATAGGCAGTAAATGTTCTGCTCTGTTCAGCACCAGTGAGGACTCATCTGGAGTAATGTATCCAGTATCGGGCACCACAGTTTAAGATAGAAGAGTAGAAATTGGAAAGAGTCTAAAGGAGAGCAACAAAAATGATAAAAGGTTTAGAAAATCTGACCTATGAGGAAAGGTTAAAAAAAACCCTGAGTTTATGGTTAGTCATGAGGAAAGAAAACCAAGGAGGAACTTGATAACAGTCTTCACATACCTTCAGGGCTGTTATAAAGAGGACAGTAAACAATTGTTCTCCATGTCTACTGAAGGTAGGGCAAGAAGCAATGGGCTTAATCTGCAGCAAGGGAGATTTGGGTTAGATTTTAGGAAAAACGTCATAACTGTAAGGATAGTTATGTACTGGAACTGGTTACCAACAGAAGTTGTGGAATCCTTGTCACTGGAAATTTTTAAGAACAGGTTAGATAAACATCTGTTGGGGATGGTCTAGGTCTAGGTCTACTTGGTCCTGCGTCTGTATGGGGGGGCTGGATTTGATGACATTTCAAGATCCCTTCCAGCATTATATTTCTATGGGTATGTCTTCACTACCCGCTGGATTGGCGGGCAGCAATCGATCCAGTGGGGATCAATTTATAGTGTCTAGACTAGACATGATAAATTGACCCCCAAGCACTCTCCCATAGATTCCTGTACTTCAGCGCTGCAAGAGGCACAGGCAGAGTCAATGGGGCAGCGGCAGCAGTCAACTCACCGCAGTAGAGACACCATGGTAAGTCGATCTAAGTACGTTGACTCTAGCTACGTTATTCACGTAGCTGAAGTTGCGTAACTTCGATAGATTCCCCTCCCCCCCCCCAGTGTAGACCAGGGCTAGGATTCTTTTGCCAGGGAAAGCATGCCATTCAGCAGCTGAAAAATGTGCAAAAGGGGTTGACCAAAAGAATCTTTCCATCATCCATAATCCATCAAAGAGAGGGATAACTTATGGGACTTCACAATAGAGAGGGCATGCAAAGAGTGGCCCAGGATATTTGGGTATGGCCATGCCTTGTTTGTGTCTTAAGCAACATCTAATGGCATGGGAATGATTCAGAACATTCATTTGCTGCCAAACCTACATTTTAATTAATTTCTTTCTATATTCTAGGCTTCCTAGAAAACCTTCATACATATCTGAACACTGTCAAAACTACACTATCTGGATCTCTTTGACAATCAAGGGCTCACTGATGGACACCCTTCAGAAAACTATATAAAGTAATGTACAATTGTGTTCCTCAAACCATCTCCACTTTTTTCTTTAAAATATGCAAACACAGATACAGGATTCCTGTGGTATCTTCTTCAGAACACAAAACCTGTGGTAACTGTCTATATTCTAAAACTCAAGCAACATTCATTGTTATCTCTCATATTTTTTCTGCTCAAGATATGCATTCAGGCAGAGTCACCCCTGGGTACGGTGAATAGGGACAACCACTCCGGGCCCTGCGCTTTGGGGGGCCCCACGGGCTGCTGCTGCAATTGGCCAGGCACAGTCAGTCCCAGAAGTGACGGGTCGGTCCCAGAAGTGACAGATTCGTCACTTCTGCCCCGGGCCCCACACCGCCCTATGAACAGCCCTGCATTCAGTCCTCATTGTGCCATCCTGATCTGTTTGGGCATATTGAAAAGTTGGTAAAGAAACTCCAAAGTATTACATGACATGAAAAAGAAAAGAAAAGCCTGGGTAAATAAAATTGTATTTGAAAGACAGTGGAAAAAATAAACCATTACTTTTAAAGTAGCCACCAAGTCCAGGAATTTTTTCCAGAGAGGTGGGGAGTAACGACTTCACTCAATGGTAAGCATAGGATAACTGATCTTAATTCCTTAGAGCTAGACTGTGCCTGTTAGGCAAATCCAGTCAAGAGTAAGGGTCAGTACACAGCCACACTGCCCCGTGTATGTGTGGCACTAAAAGCATTTTTATGAAGGACCAGCAGAGGCAGACATACAAGTACCTCCATTTTGTGGGAAAATTGATTATACAAATCAGGTATTTCTTTGGTGCAATCCTGTTTATCTACAAACAATGGACAAAGTCCTATTTCCCTGAACATAGTAGCAACAAACAACAGGAGATCAATTGCTCACAATCTCCAAACCTGCCTTTTCAGCCAATTACTCTGCCCAACAGAAGTACTTCCTCCTGACTTCCTCCCAGGGCCATGCTCACACTGCTTCTCTTGCTGTCAGCTCACTTTCTCTCTGCTTTCTGCTCTGATACACACAGACACACTCCACTAGTCAATGCCCAGGGCCCTGCATTTTCAATGATTCTCACTCTGATTCTCATAGAGTTAGTGCTTGTTCAGGCCTTTCCATGCAGTCCTGGGCCTTAGGCGGTGGCTTCTATTGTTTCAGCCATCTTACTGCATAAAGAAGCTTAATTGCTTATCTCATTTAGCCAGAGTGAAGGGTGGCTAGCATGTCCATCAGCTTCAGTGAGGTCTGTGATTGTTCACAGATCAGAGAAAGGCTTGATGGCAGCCAATAGGAACAGGCAAAGGCAGCACCCAGAAAAGACAGAATGCTTAACAGAAATCCAAAAAAGCTAGTATAAACCCTTTCCTGCTTGATCCTTGCAAAACTTCAGCTTTTTGATTTTTGCTGCCCTTTCAACTGATGAAGTGTAATGCACTGGGTGAGCAGATGACCTATTGTAGCCCACCTGTCTCACCAGCTGAGAAGTCTTGTCTTAGAGCACTGTAGGTGAATTTAGCTTGCAGCACATTCTCTCGCTCTGTGGCCATCACAGTGCTATACAGACACATGCCTGCTAGATTTGGAAGACCCTTATCTATGCAGAATAAGGGACTATAAAATCTTCCTGCTCAGTGTGGGCTCCAGCATGCATCTTCCTGCTGATAAGACAGAAGGAGTATCACAGGGGAGTAGTGGCTCTTTAAGAGGGAAGACGCCAATGCACCTCTGACTGGTTAGCTGACTCCCAGCTGGGCTATAAGAAGGCACCTGCAAGCTGGGTGAGTCAGGCCTGAGGGTCAGTCAGGAAAGGGACAAAGAACAACCAAAAGAGAGCACAAGCGAGAGAGCAAGATCTCACTGCCGGCTCGGGCCAGGAGGTCTGAGTAGTGGGAGCAGGAGCAGCAGAAAATGCCCTGGGTGCGGCTGTCAGAGTCCCCTAGGAGGAGAGACAGTGGGAATCTCCTGGCCGAAAAGGATCCTTGGGGAGACAACCCTGTGAGGCAGTGCTCAGTTAACAGAGGATGGGAGAATCCTGCAGTAGGCCTTGAAACAGGAGGAAGTGAGAGAGGCAAAGGGAAAACCCCCCTGAGAACTATAGCCCACAGTGGGCTGAGGAACCGCGTTTGTGGGTTCTTTGCCTATGTTTGAGAAACAAAACTGCCTGGAAAAGAGACTCTGGTGTGTCAGCTGGTTTGTGGGCTGGGAACAAGCCAGCACCTTACATAGATCTTCTCCCTTCTATCTCCTCTTTTAACCCCCTAAATTTTCTTTACCCAGAGTGGCTCAAAGCAATATGCTGGGCCAGGCTGCATTCTCCATTCACAATCGTCCACAGGCTGCTGCTGCTGCCGCCAACGCCCACATAAGAGCACCTGCCACATGATGCTGAGACAGCCTTTTCTGGACTTGCAAGAATAGTTTCCCAGATACCAAGAGTTCAGCCATCTTATCCCATTCCGAACCAGAGGTTTCTGCCCAGCTGAACCAAGTTCTGAATCTGAGGTACATACAAAATTGGCAAGTTTGGTCTGAATCCAGGTTTTTAGCTATAAACAGCTACAAAATTTAAATCTAGACTGTTGATTCATTTCCATCTCTATTTCTAGGGAAATTATTCAAGTTTATTAGTATTGTTGAAGCCATTTTTAAAAGGACTTACATGTTCTAATTGCTTGCAATGAAGAGCCACATAATAATGCAATCATCAGATGGCAGTAGCTAGGCACAATGAACTAAAGCTTTTCTAATTCTTAGCACAATTTATAAATATTAAAAAGTAGATTGGTCAAAACGCACCTCTGTCTCCTTTAACAACATTTTTAATTTGAATAAATCATTTTGTAATATTTACTGTAAAATAAAAAGAAAACTAAAAATTCAAGGAAAGTCAAAGAAACCTTCTTTAAATTCAGGCTAGGTTCTTCCCCCACCCCCACCCCAAAATCAGGAATATCAGAAGGCTGAACCAGATAATTCTGGTCTTTACCCAGGTCCCAAAAGATGTCCCCAGTTGTATCCCTTTGGGAAATGTGGAACTATTCTAGTGTTTCTTTACAGCACTAGCCAAAATTCCATTTCTGTTCTCACAATCTATTAATTTAACCTGACACGCCACCAATCACCACACATATTTTCAGTACCATATTTTCTGCTCAAGGCTCTGATATCAGACTGCTATTGTCAAACAAAACTGCCAGTTTTGTTCTGGCTCAGGTAAAGCAGGGTAGAAGATAGTTCTCTCTCATTTCTTCCATTTGTGGTAGGCCCTCAGCAGTTCTCTCCTCCTGTGTCACTTTCAGGTTATTCTCCATCTCTCTCACGGTGCCTTCCTTCAGAATGGCTCCCTTTCTAGCATCCTGGGGATTTAAAAAGAGTTTGATGAGGGCCTCATCCTTCCAATCAGTAGAGTATTAGTGCCCTTAAGGATTTTCCAGATCATACATGATCTGGAAAAAGGGGGTAAACAGCGAGGTGGCAAAATTTGCAGAGGATACAAAACTACTCAAGATAGTTAAGTCCACAGCAGAGTGCAAAGAGTGACAAAGGGATCTTATAAAACTGGGTGACTGGGCAACAAAATGACACATGAAATTCAATGTTGATAAATGCAAAGTAATGCACATTGGAAAACATAATCCCAACTATACTTATAAAATGATGGGGTCTTAATTAGCTGTTACCACTCAAGAAAGATCTTGAAGTCACTGTGGATAGTTCTCTGAAAACATCCACTCAACGTGCAGCAGCAGTCAAAAAAGCAAACAGAATGTTGGGAATTATTAAGAAAGGGATAGATAATAAGACAGAAAATATCATAATGCCTCTATATAAATCCATGGTACCCCCACATCACGAATACTGTGTGCAGATGTGGTTGTCCCATCTCAAAAAAGGTATATCGCAATTGAAAAAGGTTCAGAAAAGGGCAACAAAAATTATTAGGGCTATGGAACGGCTTCCATATGAGGAGAGATTAATAAGATTGGAACTTTTCATCTAGGAAAAGAGATGACTAAGAGAGAATATGATTGAGGTCTATAAAATCATGACTGGTGTGGGGAAAGTAAATAAGGAAGTGCTATTTACTCCTTC
This sequence comes from Dermochelys coriacea, assembly GCF_009764565.3. Taxonomy (NCBI): domain Eukaryota; kingdom Metazoa; phylum Chordata; order Testudines; family Dermochelyidae; genus Dermochelys; species Dermochelys coriacea. The sequence goes on along the minus strand of NC_050069.1, from coordinate 156,428,969 downwards.
CCATAACACAAGAACTAGGGGTCACCAAATTAAATTAATAGGCAACAGGTTTAAAACAAACACAAGGAAGAATTTCTTCACACAACACACAGTCAAGGTGTGGGGAAAGTAAATAAGGAAGTGCTATTTACTCCTTCCCATAACACAAGAACTAGGGGTCACCAAATTAAATTAATAGGCAACAGGTTTAAAACAAACACAAGGAAGTATTTCTTCACACAACACACAGTCAACCTGTGGAACTCTTTGCCAGAGGATGTTGTGAAGGCCAAGACTATAACATGGTTCAAAAAAGAACTAGATAAATTCATGGAGGATAGGTCCATCAATGGCTATTAGCCAGCATGGGCAGGGAAGGTTACAGTTTTTTTTTCCACTATACGTTCTTGCCAGGTTATTTCAGTAGAATTCCAAATTCAGCTGTCACTGTCCAAATTAATAATGAACTGGAAATCTGAAATATAAAAGTATTTTAAAGTTGATTGATAATTGTATCAAGTGCTCAATTAAGAGAGAAGGTCCTTTATGTTTTAGGAAAATACATACTGTGGGAATTTTTATTTTCACAGGATATTGTAAACTTACCAGCCACCCCTGTACCTCTGGAGTTTCAATTCTTCTTTTTCTATTGATGCTTAACTCTTTTCAAGATTTAGTAGCATTGTAGTTATCAGTAGTGGTCCCGCCTTGTCAGGGCTGGAGGGAGGCCACTCTGCCTTCCTGCGTCACACAGCAAAACCACTGTTAGTTAGTAGTCTATGGGCCCTGGCCCTCTGGGTGCGGCAGAGCAATGAGCCATCTTTAACCTAGCCTCCTGGCTAGGCCAGACAGCTAGCACACAAGGTACAGACCTTCAGGCCTAGGATGAGATCCCAGGGGTGGGATCCAAGTCAGAAGGATAGGGGGACTCGGGCCCACCCTACTCCACTGGGTCCCAGCCCAGGGTCCTAACAGTGACGAGTTCTTCCATCATTGGGGATCCTACCACAGCACGCTGACTCATACTGTGACAGCACAACTGGACTAATGTCTGGTTTCCCTGGGCTACTTCCTACCCCAGTGAGTCAGCGTGGCTCCATCATCTGTGAGTCCTCAGCCTCCTCTTGGTAAACAGCAGTTCTAGCAGCTCCTCTCCACAGTCAGTGTGCTCCAGGATCAGGGCATTACATGGCTTGGTAATGGGGCCAGAGTCCTGCAGCAGGCAAGAGACATATGGCTCCTTCCCTGGCTCCCTGCCAACTGAGTTTGAAGTTCTGCCTCTTATACTTCCTGTCCCACTCTTCTGTTTCCAGCACAGGGGATATGGGGCATGATTGGCTTGGCTCCACCCACCAGCGGAAGTGTAGTGGTCCCTCCCTGTCAGGCTCAGAGGGAGGCCACTCTGCCTCATCACAAGCATCCTAACTCACCTGACTCTTCCTCCTCCGACCAGGAAACCACTTCTCTTTGAACAGCTGAAGTGTCACTGTCCAGAAGCTTGTTATGAAGTGAGCTGTAGCTCATGAAAGCTTATGCTCAAATAAATTTGTTAGTCTCTAAGGTGCCACAAGTACTCCTTTTCTTTTTGCGAATACAGACTAACACAGCTGCTACTCTGAAACCTGTCAGAAGCTTATTGAACACAATGTAATTCTGAATTTAAAGCTAGTTATTAGGAGTAGATTTTTCCCTTGCAGCCTTATCAACATGGTCCAACACACATGATTATGACCAAGGATTGCTGAGAGCTAATTTAAAGACCCTGGGATTTCTAGTTTAGCCTTGTAGTTAGACTAGATTATGTTTCCTTTCTCCTATCAATATATTGTTTTCCAACAGGCCAAAATATAATCCTACTCATGGAATTTAGAGCTTACTTTTTACTTAATTATCCAAGGATTTTCCAGTAAGAAGCATACTTTCTATGAAATAGCAAATAAAATAATAAATTTACTGTGCAGGGGCCAGTGCTGCAGTATTTACTCTATTGATTTGAGTGGTGTTCTGCCTAAATAAGGACTGTATGACTGGGCTCTAGACTTTTAAGCAACAAACAATGTATTAGGAATTTTCTTTCATTAGTCTTATATCGGCCAGATAATTCATGTTTAATGGGACCCGGTAATTCCAGATAGTATGAGCTCTGGATCTCTGGAAGTGGTCCAGCAAAAACAGATTCTAATTAAATAAGCCAGCCATGCAAAGATGGATTTGGATAGTACTGTAATACTGCTTACAATGAGTTAGTTTGACTGTAATGTCAATTTATTACTTGTTAAATAATCATTGATTCTAACTGTTCTGATCTATTTTGCAACCTTTCACTACCTAAATTCAGATAAATTGCAAAAATAGGGGCATTTACATTTTCAAAAAGAGCTTTAATATCCCTAATCTCTTTTGAAAAGTAAGTAAAATTATTGAGGATTAGGAACTGCACAGCCAGTTTATGGTAACCATAAAGAGGTTGTATTCTAAGTATGTTTTACATACACAGTTATGGCATAGCAATTTGGAAAATGAGCTTGTTCATTAGATAGTGCATTATGCAAACCATACATTTATTATAAGGCCATGTTTACACTAGCAAGCTTACAGCAGCACAGCTGTATCAGCACAGCTGTGCTGCTGTAAGACCGCTCATGTACCTGTGCTATGCAGACAGGAGAGAGCTCCCCTGTCGACATAATAAAACCACCTAAATGAGCAGTGGTAGAGCATCTCCCGCCGACACAGCACTGTGCACACGAGTGTCCATGCCAGTAAAACTGATGTCACTTGTGATGGGTGGGGAGTTCACACCCCTGAGAGACATACGTTTTGATGACATAAATGGAAGTGTAGACATGGGCCTGGTCTACACTAACGAGGTAAGTCGATCTAAGTTATGTTAGTTAAGTTATGTAAGATACATCACTTAAGTCGATGTAGCTTAGATCAACTTACAGAAGTGTCTACACTACACTATGTCGATGGGAAACACCCTCCGACTGACATAGTATCCACTTCACAGGGAAGTGGAATACTGAAGTCGACAGGAGAGCGCTCACCCATCGACTTATCGCATCTTCACCAGACCGGCTAAATTGATGCCCACTGCATCAATCGCAGCAACGCCGGTTTAGCCTGTAGAGAAGACAAGCTCATGGCCTTAGTTTCTTAGTGAAGTAAAAGCTTTTGGTCTTATACCACAAGTCCTAAATGGTTTGGGCCCTGATTACCTGAGAGGCTGCCTCTGTGTGTGATCCCACAGCAGTTGTATGCTCAAACTAACATTCCCCTTGTTTAAAAGGAAGGGACTGCCTTGGGTCATTTTCTGTGAAGTGTTCTTGAGCATGGATCTCTGACTCTCATTCCATCAGAGCCTGAATTTGTTGCCCATCAGGCCATTATTGGTATTATTTATTAATTATTATTTATTATGACATATTTGTATTACCATAGTGTTGTGGTGCCCTAGTTGTGGTCCAGGACCCCATTGTGCTAGGTGCTGTACAAACACAGAACAAAAAGACAAGGCTCCTCTTTGGGGATAGAACAGGTGGAGAAATAGTGATGTGTATAAAGGAGAGTGACTTTTACTGTATTCGCAAAAAGAAAAGGAGTACCGGTGGCACCTTAGAGACTAACAAATTTATTAGAGCATAAGCTTTCGTGAGCTACAGCTCACTTCATCGGATGCATTTGGCGGAAAAAACAGAGGAGAGATTTATATACACACACACAGAGAACATGAAACAATGGGTTTATCATACACACTGTAAGGAGAGTGATCACTTAAGATAAGCCATCACCAGCAGCAGGGGGTGGAAAGGAGGAAAACCTTTCATGGTGACAAGCAAGGTAGGCTAATTCCAGCAGTTAACAAGAATATCAGAGGAACAGTGGGGGGTGGGGTGGGAGGGAGAAATACCATGGGGAAATAGTTTTACTTTGTGTAATGACTCATCCATTCCCAGTCTCTATTCAAGCCTAAGTTAATTGTATCCAGTTTGCAAATTAATTCCAATTCAGCAGTCTCTCGTTGGAGTCTGTTTTTGAAGCTTTTTTGTTGAAGTATAGCCACTCTAAGATCTGTGATCGAGTGACCAGAGAGATTGAAGTGTTGTCCAACTGGTTTTTGAATGTTATAATTCTTTACGTCTGATTTATGTCCATTCATTCTTTTACGTAGAGACTGTCCAGTTTGGCCAATGTACATGGCAGAGGGGCATTGCTGGCACATGATGGCATATATCACATTGGTAGATGCGCAGGTGAACGAGCCTCTGATAGTGTGGCTGATGTGATTAGACCCTATGATGGTATCCCCTGAATAGATATGTGGACAGAGTTGGCAACGGGCTTTGTTGCAAGGATAGGTTCCTGGGTTAGTGGTTCTGTTGTGTGGTGTGTGGTTGCTGGTGAGTATTTGCTTCAGATTGGGGGGCTGTCTGTAAGCAAGGACTGGTCTGTCTCCCAAGATCTGTGAGAGTGATGGCTCGTCCTTCAGGATAGGTTGTAGATCCTTGATGATGCGTTGGAGAGGTTTTAGTTGGGGGCTGAAGGTGATGGCTAGTGGCGTTCTGTTGTTTTCTTTGTTGGGCCTGTCCTGTAGTAGGTGACTTCTGGGTACTCTTCTGGCTCTGTCAATCTGTTTCTTCACTTCAGCAGGTGGGTATTGTAGTTGTAGGAATGCATGATAGAGATCTTGTAGGTGTTTGTCTCTGTCTTCAGCCATGCAGAACACAGTGCCATCCACAGCCTCAGAAACAACTCTGACATCATAATCAAAAAGGCTGACAAAGGAGGTGCTGTCGTCATCATGAATAGGTCGGAGTATGAACAAGAGGCTACTAGGCAGCTCTCCAACATCACTTTCTACAAGCCATTACCCTCTGATCCCACTGAGAGTTACCAAAAGAAACTACAGCATTTGCTCAAGAAACTCCCTGAAAAAGCACAAGAACAAATCCGCACAGACACACCCCTGGAGCCCCGACCTGGGGTATTCTATCTGCTACCCAAGATCCATAAACCTGGAAATCCTGGACGCCCCATCATCTCAGGCATTGGCACCCTGACAGCAGGATTGTCTGGCTATGTAGACTCCCTCCTTAGGCCCTTTGTTACCAGCACTCCCAGCTATCTTCGAGACACCACCGATTTCCTGAGGAAACTACAGTCCATTGGTGATCTTCCTAAAAACACCATCCTAGCCACTATGGATGTAGAAGCCCTCTACACCCACATTCCACACAAAGATGGACTACAAGCCGTCAGGAACAGTATCCCCGATACTGTCACGGCTAACCTGGTGGCTGAACTTTGTGACTTTGTCCTCACCCATAACTATTTCACATTTGGTGACAATGTATACCTTCAAATCAGCGGCACTGCGATGGGTACCCGCATGGCCCCACAGTATGCCAACATTTTTATGGCTGACTTAGAACAACGCTTCCTCAGCTCTCGTCCCCTAATGCCCCTACTCTACTTGCGCTACACTGATAACATCTTCATCATCTGGACCCATGGAAAAGAAGCTCTTGAGGAATTCCACCATGATTTCAACAATTTCCATCCCACCATCAACCTCAGCCTGGACCAGTCCACACAAGAGATCCACTTCCTGGACACTACGGTGCTAATAAGCGATGGTCACATAAACACCACCCTATATCGGAAACCTACTGACCGCTATTCCTACCTACATGCCTCTAGCTTTCATCCAGATCATACCACTCGATCCATTGTCTACAGCCAAGCGCTACGATATAACCGCATTTGCTCCAACCCCTCAGACAGAGACAAACACCTACAAGATCTCTATCATGCATTCCTACAACTACAATACCCACCTGCTGAAGTGAAGAAACAGATTGACAGAGCCAGAAGAGTACCCAGAAGTCGCCTACTACAGGACAGGCCCAACAAAGAAAACAACAGAACGCCACTAGCCATCACCTTCAGCCCCCAACTAAAACCTCTCCAACGCATCATCAAGGATCTACAACCTATCCTGAAGGACGAGCCATCACTCTCACAGATCTTGGGAGACAGACCAGTCCTTGCTTACAGACAGCCCCCCAATCTGAAGCAAATACTCACCAGCAACCACACACCACACAACAGAACCACTAACCCAGGAACCTATCCTTGCAACAAAGCCCGTTGCCAACTCTGTCCACATATCTATTCAGGGGATACCATCATAGGGCCTAATCACATCAGCCACACTATCAGAGGCTCGTTCACCTGCGCATCTACCAATGTGATATATGCCATCATGTGCCAGCAATGCCCCTCTGCCATGTACATTGGCCAAACTGGACAGTCTCTACGTAAAAGAATGAATGGACACAAATCAGACGTCAAGAATTATAACATTCAAAAACCAGTTGGAGAACACTTCAATTTCTCTGGTCACTCGATCACAGATCTTAGAGTGGCTATACTTCAACAAAAAAGCTTCAAAAACAGACTCCAACGAGAGACTGCTGAATTGGAATTAATTTGCAAACTGGATACAATTAACTTAGGCTTAAATAGAGACTGGGAATGGATGAGTCAATACACAAAGTAAAACTATTTCCCCATGGTATTTCTCCCTCCCACCCCACCCCCCACTGTTCCTCTGATATTCTTGTTAACTGCTGGAATTAGCCTACCTTGCTTGTCACCATGAAAGGTTTTCCTCCTTTCCACCCCCTGCTGCTGGTGATGGCTTATCTTAAGTGATCACTCTCCTTACAGTGTGTATGATAAACCCATTGTTTCATGTTCTCTGTGTGTGTGTATATAATCTCTCCTCTGTTTTTTCCACCAAATGCATCCGATGAAGTGAGCTGTAGCTCACGAAAGCTTATGCTCTAATAAATTTGTTAGTCTCTAAGGTGCCACCGGTACTCCTTTTCTTTTTGCGAATACAGACTAACACGGCTGCTACTCTGAAACTTTTACTGTATTGCAGCTGGTGATTTATAAGGTTTATTGTTTTATGGTGGGTTTGGTTGGTTGGTTTATAAGGCAATTCATTTGAATTGGGGTTTTTCCTAAAATGTTACTTTTTAAAAGAAACTCATACAGGAACCTAGAGCTACTACATATAGGTGCTTTCAAGAAATATAAAAATACAAATAAATTATTAAAAAAAGCAGAAGAAAATATGGGACCAATAATTCTCTAAATAAAAATGACATGATTCACTTATATCTATCCATGAATTAAAAAGCAATCTTGCTCTAATGGAATTTCACACATCACCTTACCTGGAAGGTACCAGAGTACAGTGTTATCTGGCACTTTACCAACCAGAAAGCTCTATTAACTGGCATTTCTGATAGCTCCCAATACAAATCTTCAATCTAGTAACTGGGACAAGTATACTGCCCAGGAGGTTATGCAGTTGGACATTTTGCACTCTACTTTTATGCAAAAGAGGCAGAAGACAAGTAAGCAAGCAGATATCAGGGATTTATTAAAAAAAGCAGCTTCCAGGGTGTGTCATAGGGTTGTTACAAATTCAAGCCAATCTCCAACACCTTCTACATCTACAATGATAATTGATGTTTATAATGATGACCTTGAGGCACTGCAAGATCCTGAAGTGCCTTCTGAATCAAATTATGTTCAGTATAGTTTTAGTGTTAAGTGTATTTTTAGTGATCTGGGTGTACATCACGCATTGCCCATAGTGATGTGTAGTGTCATAGGATAACCTACTATAAAAAAAACCCTTTACCAGAATATACCTAAGTGCTTCAAGAAACCAATCACTCTACAGCACTACTACTACTGAATTGGTGAGTACCTGTATACTCTTTTATATTTTATTAATTTTATTGTATTCTAATTTTTTGAAAATTGGTATTCCATTGGTAAGTATAACTCTTACTTAACCGGAATATTTGATTAACCAGCACTGCCCCCACCCCCTCTTGACATGCCGGATAATGAAAAATATCTTTCAACAAAGAACTGGCTGGAATGCAAGAGCTGTACCTTCAGTGCTCCTCTTTAAGGCCTGGAACTATGCAGAGAGGTCAGGTGACTAGATTATGTTGTACAAGAGGTTTTTAGAGCTTCTTGCAAACACTCCAGTGCTGGACTTTGTGAGTTATGTACTTTGATGCTTGCTAAAGTTTTCATAAAATGTTCCTGCTTTAATATCACCCTGGTCTGGGAGAGCAACAACAGCATTTGTTGCTGAGGTTCAATAAGGATAAGTGCAGGGTCCTGCACTTAGGATGGAAGAATCCAATGCACCGCTACAGACTAGGGACCGAATGGCTCGGCAGCAGTTCTGCGGAAAAGGACCTAGGGGTGACAGTGGACGAGAAGCTGGATATGAGTCAGCAGTGTGCCCTTGTTGCCAAGAAGGCCAATGGCATTTTGGGATGTATAAGTAGGGGCATAGCGAGCAGATCGAGGGACGTGATCGTTCCCCTCTATTCGACACTGGTGAGGCCTCATCTGGAGTACTGTGTCCAGTTTTGGGCCCCACACTACAAGAAGGATGTGGATAAATTGGAAAGAGTACAGCGAAGGGCAACAAAAATGATTAGGGGTCTAGAGCACATGACTTACGAGGAGAGGCTGAGGGAGCTGGGATTGTTTAGTCTGCAGAAGAGAAGAATGAGGGGGGATTTGATAGCTGCTTTCAACTACCTGAAAGGGGGTTTCAAAGAGGATGGCTCTAGACTGTTCTCAATGGTAGCAGATGACAGAACGAGGAGTAATGGTCTCAAGTTGCAATGGGGGAGGTTTAGATTGGATATTAGGAAAAACTTTTTCACTAAGAGGGTGGTGAAACACTGGAATGCGTTACCTAGGGAGGTGGTAGAATCTCCTTCCTTAGAGGTTTTTAAGGTCAGGCTTGACAAAGCCCTGGCTAGGATGATTTAACTGGGACTTGGTCCTGCTTTGAGCAGGGGGTTGGACAAGATGACCTTCTGGGGTCCCTTCCAACCCTGATATTCTATGATTCTATGATTTGACTTTTGGCTTTTCTGACTGATTTGCAAATCTCAATTACACTGAAATGAAATCTGTCCTCAAGGGAGATAGCATTATTTAAAACATGCAGGAGGAATCCTCATGTTTTTATTACACTGCAGTCCTTCTTAACCCTAACCACGACTTTCCATCTGGGACTACTAGTAGTATTTATGGTTCTTGCCAGGAGTGAATATGCTTTGTATTTAACAGTAATGATGAATGGTTTTTATGCATCATAGCAAAACTTAATATTTTAAATTTATAGTGGCTTTGAATTTGAATCATGAAATATTCATTATATTTGGACAACAAAAAGTTATTCTAACAAATCATTCACTCAGTACATTTTATACACTAATTTGGTATTGCTATGGAATACAAATTCTGTACAGAAATGGCAGCTTATAGCTACCATGAGCAGTTTACCAAATATTCAAACTCTGATCATTTGGAATAGGTGCATAAAAATAATGAAGCTTTAGCCCTTATTTTCCTCTTAGGCAAGTGTACAGTGTAGATCCTTAGTTTAGGTTAAACTTGCTCAGTCTGCATCAGTTAATTATATTTTTCAGTCAGAAAATAACCCCCTTTTCTCTACCATTTTTGCTCCATCCATGAAAAACTGACGACAGCTCCAATAACAAGGAACTATCAATATCTTGCTACATTCATTAGCTTCAGTCTTATCTGAACCTTGTACTCTCTTTTACCTGAACACATCCAGTTTAAATTTTCTGCCAGAAATATATTTTTTGTGTGTAGCAAGATGACTCCCCATCCAATATGACTTTAGACCTACGGTAGGTATGGCACAAACACTTATTTGTTTATATCGTTCAATGACCTCTCCCTGACAATAGACAGATGTCAAATGTTTTTATGGACCCATTTGGCTCTGTCTTTGACATTGCTGACCATGAGAAGCTGTTGACTCACTTACAGATCCTGTTGGAAAGGATGAAATCATGCTTGAGTGGTTCCTTGGAGAGGCTCCAGAGTCTGATGTTGGGCAATTGTTCACCAGGCTTTAATGCTCTCTTATATGGGGTGCTGCAAGGTTCTTTTCCATCAGTCCTCTTTGGTAAGGGCTGGACAGAGCTGGGATAAAAAGAAAACAAGATATTGACAGTTAAAGAAGGAACAATTATGAAACATTATACGAAAAGTGGATTTAGGAGAGCAGAGCTTGAGTAATAGGGAGGAAAAATTATACCAAAAGATATGCAATAGAAAGAAAGAAAAGGCTGCAGAGAAAAGGAAAGAAAATAGAAAACAAAGATAAGGGAGATTTAATTTTAAAAATATTAATTTATAGTATTTAATGCCAAAATAATAAAATACGTGTAAGAGTTTTGAAAAGCACATGTAACACACACGAACATCACTTGAAAGCTGAAGTATTACAAACCCACTGTTGACACCATTATGGATCCCCAGGATCTGTGCTATGCCCCAGCTTTCAAACAGTCCCTTGGAGATACCCCTTCAGTGTGTCAGACCCCCTAGGGGACCCATTCTTCTACAAGGGTAGACCACACACCCTGAATGCCTCAGAGACTGAGCCACGGGGCTCTAGCACTCCTGTTTCACCCCAGGAGTTCTGCCCAGTGAGTCCAACTGAGATAATCCCTATGGTGAAAGCCTCTGGAGTCTAATGCACCTCAGCAAGTATGTGCAGTGACACCAGGCAGCCTTTTCAGAACAGAGTAGGGTTTATTAGTCAACTGGAACACAGCACTGCCGAGTCCTTAGGTTAGCATAGAGAAGCAAAAGTTAAGAAATGGTTCATGCTGGCCAATGCCAGCCATGCCGCTGTAGGAACTATCTTGCTCTCCTCCCTCCGTCCCTGTTCCTTTTTCTGCCAGACAGTCCCAGGTGACAGCTTCCTGTGTCTCTCTGAGCTTAGCTCTTAACACAGATATATGACACCTCTCAGTCCATTGTCCTCCTCCTGCAGAATTATGTTGAGTTCACAAGTTCAATTGGCCAGAGCTTCCCTCTGTTAGGTGTCAGTTGTTGGGATTCCCATTATCCTTCCAGATATTTCATTGATATAGGTTGGTTTCAGCCAGTCCTTAAGGACCCATTCATACTACCCCAGACAGTTTTGTGACACAAATACCTCATCATCTCCTGCTCTACACCAGCAGCATTTTAACCCTTCTGCACCCATTGGGTAGCAATACCAAGTGAAGTAAGTCACTGCCATGCATATCATTAATAAAAAATATTATAGAGGAGTCCTACTTTGTCATAGACATACACAGCCCTATTCCCTGTACTAAACATATTTTCCAAGCGATCAAAAATTGAATTTCTTGTATTTTTTAGGTTTTTTTGTATGTCTTTGTATTTTTTTACAGTATTTCTCTAATGTCTGATTTGCTAAGGCTTAAAGTGGGCCTTCTTGCTCCCTGTTTTCATCACTGGGCTTGTGTATGATAGAGTAAAAAAAAATATCCCCACCATTGCTATCACTGGTTCAGTTCCATCAGTGGTCTTAATAGTAGGAGAGGAGGTGGCAGCCAGTGCCATTGTAACCACCAAGTTGCCTAGACATGTGGCGAGTATGGTTAGGCAACACAGCAGGTGAAAACAATGATTGTTCTATGCTAGTATTCCACCACTGTTCCCACTAGTGGAACTGAACCAGTAGGAAATTTTAAGAAACATATTCTAAAGTCACTAATTCTGTATTTAGTAAGAGGACTTTGACTTTCATAATATGCTAGTGGAAAGTTTCTGTGGAGGAATGAATTTAACTTGTACGTTTTCATTTATTTTTTTAAAGAGACATGCTTCTTTTAATTAGTTCCAGTGACTATGTCCTATTTTTTGACTCTTCTCAGCTTGCAAACATCTCATGTCAGGACCTCACCTTCCTTCAAGTTCAGTACAGCTGTAAGCACAGTGGGATTGCGCAACAAATAATAGCAGTAAATAAATAAGATTGAAATAGGCTCTTTTGTATTTATTTGAGTTTGCAAGATGAAAGTAATGTAACTATTTGCACAATGCTTACAGTAAGTCTTGAATTCTCATACTGACATTGGAATGCGATGGCACAGAAATCAGGCTGTGTGTTAGAGTGTGGCTGGACACAGAATCCTTAAAAGACATTGGTCTCAGGTCCAGGCACTGGTCTCAGCTGCAAAGGAATGAGTACTCCCAAGCACAAGAGAGGAAGAAGGCAGCAACTGGAGAACTGCCCCAGTGGGCTCCAGAGAAAACAAAGGAAATGAAGATTATATGAAAAAAATAAAGACAAAGTTATTAATTCATTAGGTAAAATAATTTTGGGGGATAAGGGAAATAAAGTTAATTCTGAGGCATAAACTCAGAGCAAAACTGAGAAATTCCATCATTAGATAATAAAGTATGCAGGACCACAACCCTTCATCTCTGCCATCTTTTTCAGTGTAAACAAATCTGCTGGTTGCTGGTGTTATTGTTGAAAACAGATCTAATCAAATTCTGTACACAAGATAAGTTTTATCTTTTGGAAATAAAAGTTCTATTACTGTCATTATACCTGTTCATGCAGGAAAGCCACATTTAAGTCCAGACTGAAAATGGTCAAAGATACAGGTTCTTATTAAGTGATCAACAACCTGAAGGCATTGCTTTCTCTAAAGCCTTAAATAAAAAATAAATAGGAAAAGGGGTCCAGAAGGCAGGATCTAATGTAATTTAAAATTGGAATTACATCAGCAGTTTCAAACAGATGGCAGAAAGTGGAGATAAATGTGTTGGCTCTTCTAGCTTATTTGGTGTTTCCATTGTTTGCATCATTAAAAACAGGAATAGTTTAAAATAAAAAAAAAATACACAAGGTATTATACATTGGAAAAAGAGACACACACAACTGAATGGGAGAGGGGAGGATTAAATTAATTTGCCATACTTTAATGTACAGTATCTGGGATGCTTGAGGCAAGTCTGAAAATAGGTTTTCTAGGAAATGAGATGAACAAAAACAATGATCTTGAAATTGTACCCCAAATGTCCCAATATTTAGCAATATGGCTCAGAAATGGCAATTATTTAAAATACAAAAGATCCTTAATTGTTTCACATATAGTGTATCCAGACAGGTCAGTTACTGTACATAGCTGCAAAAAAAATGGTACATGATTAATAGGGAGTTGCTCATGATAGTGCTAATGAGTGTTTTTGAACTATAAACTAGCTAATTTCCTTTTCAATAAAAAAACCTCCTTTTCAAAAAAAAAAAAAAATAAAAAAAAAAAACTGTTTTTGATTAGGGTCTTCAGAAGGTTTAAGTCTGTAGAAGCAAAATACTCCACTTTCACTTGTGAAATGGCTTAGCCATGGAACAAGCAACATCTATTTATGACAAACAAGAAGGTTTAAACAAAATAACGGGATGAAAACGTTGTAAATATCAAAGTCAAACAATTTGGAGTAGGCTGGTGTGTACAGTACTAGCTTGATTGCTGTAAAAAGAATGGGTGAACCAGTTCAAATAAATAAGAGTGACCCAGATGCATATTCAAAGTTTGAACCAAACTTGAAATGAACTTTAAGATTTGTAAAACTGTAATTAACTTTTAAAAAATTATTCTCGTCAGGTATCTCTAAACTCATTACAGTGTAACCTAAAGCAAGAAGCATTAGAAATCATGTAGAAAACCTTTTTTTGATGCTCCAAGCACAGTTTTGCAGTCCTATGAAATTCAGAAATAAAATTTGAAGTTTTGGGGTGACTATCCATGTCAGGTGCACTTCAAGAGGTGCACTGATACCAGGAATCAGACTGTGGGGAAAAGGCATTTGTGCTCTTCCAAGCTTCACCCACAAAATAAGTTCTGCCCAGATGAGTTCCCAAATGAAATGCTGCTCACAGTAGATTATACAGGTATTCAAAATATGAGTTTCTTGCCATTTTGGCCACTAGACTCCTAAATTTGACTCCCCCTCAGTGGGGCCCATGGACTCTTTTAGGCTCTGGGCATGGCTCCTTCCTGAAGGAGAAAAATAATAAATTCTGGTACCTCCCAACCACCACCCACTTGAATTACCAAAATGAGACGTCACTCACAGTAAATTGGGCAAATCTGTGACACCCCGCCCGCTCTTCCCCCCTCCACCCCCGGTTACATAAGGCTGGAAATAGTTAATGTTGACGCTTAAAATCATAAATCACTGGGTATTTAAATAACATCCCACGGACAGGGCCAGATTATGACATTCTGAGGCCCTAAACTAAGTCAAGTGTAAGAGGCCCCATACCATTAAAAAAAGAATTTTATTTTCACAGAGAGGACTATTTATATATAAACACAAAAGCTTATTATTTGCATATATACAAAGGCGAAGTTGTAAAAATAGAATAATTTTCAGCAACCCTCTCTGTAACAATGACATCATGACGAAATAAATTTTAGACAAATTCTTTGAACTAATTGCATATGTAAGTATAGTAGAAGTAAATACAATATTTAAAAAATACAAAATAAAAAATAGAGTAAATAATACAATTTGCTAGAAGAGTTCTCAGAAATTTTTCTTCTCTGTTGGGGCATCTAAATTGTGGAATTCCTTGTCTGAATACGCAATGAGACTCTTAGAGGATACAGGAGACTTATAACCCACAAGCTTGAAGCTCAGCTGTTAGTTATAATGATATGAATTACACCCAGGTAATAAGCAAACCATTAGAAAACTGTATGCGGGTTGCATTTTTCCAATAAATGGATTTGTGTTGTTTTTATAGAAGGTTATGCTGAATTGCTAATATTGCTACTAAAATTAGTAGCAGAAAGTTTTTATTGAAACCAGTAAAAAAATTAGTTTTATATATCTATACAACAACAAATTATATAGGCCAAAAACCTGGATATTTTACCAGGATATTTCTGTGAAGGTTACTTCTATTTTGTCTATGTTCTCACAGGAAAACGAGAGGATATATAATTGTTTTTACATCATGAATAAGGAAAATTATCCTTCTTTTCATATGAATGAATGAAAAAAATGTTTGATTAATTTTGTTAGGGAAATACAAAGTTTATCCAGACTATATATATATATATATATATATATATATATATATATATATATATATATATATATATTTACAAATGTTTATTCCTATTTAATTTTTGTTACAAAATAATGAATTGTTGGGATTTTTCTTTTGCCATACTATAAAAATACGATGTATTATGCATACATGTGATTTATAAGTCTATATAAGAATTTTTACATAGCATACTACCTAGAATAAAATATTATCTTGCATGCTCCAAACTCGCCAAGCAGAAAATCCCTGTCTTTTTTCTAGGCGGACATTTCTCTTCACATTCGCTTCTTTATCCTCTGTCTCCCCCCAGGACCACTAATTAATCTCGAGTAAACACCTCAGACACAGAGTGACAACAAGCTACATGTGCGAAAGAGAAAGAAAGAATTTACCAGAAAAAAGACTGGTAATCTCTAGACTGACATTGAGAAAGTGAGAAAAACTAGCCTATATTCAAGCGAATATAATGAATATTATAGGCTTTAATAGCCTATAAATCATATATGCACATAGTTTGAAATAACTTGCTCACCAAGTACTCAGAATATTTTGATATCTATGTACATCTTCCTTCACTTCTCTCAAAACTCACTATTTATCCTTTCATCAGCGCACTCTGATATTTACTGTGAAGGTTTCCCGAAACTGACGGAGGGAAGCCTACACAAATTTATCCTCCTCAAGAGCCACTCGATCCAAGTCCATACGACAATCACCTGCAAACTCAATCATATGAAGCATGGATAGCACATGAAGCAAAAATCCGCGTGCGCACTAAAATACACAATTGAAGGCATGCACAGATCAAACGGGGAAAGACCACACTGACATACGAGTATGAGCCTGGCAGGACAGCTTCACGGCACTGCTGTCTCCGACCTCACATTTTTCCAGGATTTCATCAGCAGTGGGATTTATTTATTTATTTAAATACAATTCTGACCGTGACTTCGTAACTTATCAGTAGCAGCCGGCCAACAAAACGCTGCCTTAGGAGACGGATA
The DNA here is from genome assembly GCF_009764565.3 of Dermochelys coriacea. NCBI lineage: Eukaryota > Metazoa > Chordata > Testudines > Dermochelyidae > Dermochelys > Dermochelys coriacea. Next base: position 156,412,961 of record NC_050069.1, on the reverse strand, counting down.
ACAGACTTACTCATAGAAATACTAACTTTACAAGTGCAATTATCGTTTTTTTTTTCTCAGCGCTGGCCTCCTGCCTGTCAATAATGAACAATTAACAAAGGGTAAGGGTATTTGTGTAGCCAGATGTGTATATTTGTCATATTTGAATGAAAATGTCTATATTTAGAGAGACTCTTTTTCCCATATTGCCTTTATTTATCAACCGATTTTGATAACATTTGAAATTGAGTCAGTTTTTTCTTTTTTAGAGGCCCCTCATATTGCAAGGCCCTAAACTGTAGTTTAATAAGCTTACACCTTAATCCAGAACTGGCCACTGATATAAATGGGGCAGTTCACACCTCTCAGAACTATGTTCCAAGCTCTCTGAAGACAGGTCCCTGTGTTTCTTACAATTGGTTCATATTTTTGAGGGGGTTTCTGTCCCCCTCAATCGTGACTGCTAGAGACTTGATTTTTTTTATTTATTTTTTTTAAAGAAAGCTGAGATTCTGGAGAAATAGTACCTTCAGCTAAGTGCCACTATGGCATATGGGCATGTATTGGCTGTTTCCAAGCACTGGTTATCACTAAAGCTTTGTTTGCACTACGAAAAAAGTGTTTTTCTAAATGAAGTTAACTAACTTGAGATAAAATCCTAGTGAAGACATAGCAGTTTGTAGTTTTCATATAAGTTAGGCCTAATGCCTCATATGAAAACTGCAGACTGCCTAGTCTTCACTAGAATTTTAAATTAAGTTAGCTAACACACGTTAAGAACACCCCTTTTTTTTGCATAAAGACAAGGCCTAATTTTAGTTTCTCTACAGCTGGAATACTGGAATCAGTTGCTCCTTCAGCTGGAACACTGGAATCAGGAACATTGGAATTCGGTCAATGTACAAATTTGAGGGATAGGTAAATTACTCTACACCCCCACTTCTGTGCTGATCTCAACTATATTAATATCACATGGGGAGGAGCATATTTAGAGGTTCCTAAGAGTCATACCATAAAATCATGGAAATTTAGGGCTGGAAGTTACCTCAAGAAGTCATCAAGTCCAGCCCCTTGTGTGAGGCAAGATGAAGTAAACCTAGACCATCCCCAACCGGTGTTTGTCCAACCTGTTCTTTAAAGCCCCCAATGATGTGCATTCCACAACCTCCCTTGGAAGCCTGTTCCATACTTTAACTAGCCTGATAGTTACAATGTTTTTCCTCATATCTAAATTAAATTTTCCTTGCTGCAGATTAAATCCATTACTACTTCTCCTAACTTCAGTGGCCATAGAGAGCAATTGATCACAGTCCTCTTTATAACAGCCTTTAACATTTTTGAAGACTTATCTTGTCTCCCCCCCCCCCCCATCTTCTTTTTTCAAGACCAAACATTCTCAGTTTTTTTAACCTTTCCTCAGATTTTCTAAATCTTTTAATCATTTTTACTTTTCTCTCTCTGGACTCTCTCCAATTTGTCCACATCTTTCCTAAAGTGCGGTGCCCAGCACTGGACAGAGTACTCTAGCTGAGGCCTCACTATTACTCCTTGTCTTACATACAACGCTCGTGTTAAAAAACCCCCAAATGGCATCAGCCTTTTCCACACCTGTATCATGTTGTTGGCTCATATTTAATTTGTGATCCACTATAGCTCCCTGATCTTTTTCAGAATTACTAGCACCTAATGAGTTATTCCCCATTTTGTAGTAATGCAATTGATTTTTTCCTCCTTAGTATGTTGCACTTATCTTCATTGAATTTCACCTCGTTAAATTCAGACCAATTCTCCAATTTCTCCTTATAGTATTATGATTTTTTCCTGACCTTAAAATGAATATGCATTCTTGTTTGCTTCTTCATTTGGCACCAGCCGGATCAAGGATGCAGCACTAACACAGCTTTGGGAATAGTTTTTATAAAGAACTGTTGATTATTAACATTACCAGGCACATTAGGAGGAAGATGCAGAGAATTAATGCAATTCCTGGATGATTCAGCCAAAATTCCTTCTGTTGTCTCATGGCAGTACACAGTGCATACCCCCAATACCACCTTTGAAAAAGCTTAGCATTCTGCCCCGCCAGTTCTGCCGTGACATCACCCTTCCCAGGCTCTTTCATGCACTATGGAGTGCATAGACTAATGTCTCCAAGGGGATTCTGGCTCGCTCCTGTGCCTTCCACATCTTGTGCCTCTGTGCCAGGGCTGACCAAAATCTGGGCCAGAGGTAGTAACAGCTCCTGTAATTCAGCTGAAATTCTCATTAAAGTAAATAGGAGTTTTGCCTGAGTAAGGGCTGCAAGATTGAGCCAATTTTCTGTATACATTTTGTATACATTGTGGTTTAGGTTTTTTTAAATTTCTTTCCCAAGTCCATTTTTCTTAGATTCCTAATTCAAAAATATTGTTTTATTTTTTTGATACCTCAACGTAGACTCAAGAGGACATCCCCCTCAAGAGAACACTCCCTACTAAATGATATTGAGTTCAAGATGGGTCAAATTTTCATTGACACTTCTTGACAGTGCCCCTTTTCTTTACATTGATGCCATTTGATTAAACTGATTGAAAAGCATTTAATACTTGTGTTTTGTCAGACTATATTTTGGGCTTTATAAACAAAATTATAGTAGATTGACTTATACAAGTATTTCACACAGCTTGTCACATTGAATTAATTAATGCTGTTTGTACAACTTGGGAACATGGAGGGTTTTCCTCTTATTATTTCTGTATTTGCTTTATAACTAAATTAGGGACAAGGGAACAATTACACAATGTTAAGTACTTTAAATTTTAAGAGGCATAAGACAAAATATATTCAAATAAAACTGGCTTTGTTTTCCCATGCTAAAGAGCTGTTCTGGAGGGAGTTTTTTGTCTGTGTTCCCCCCGCCCTGCTTTAGGTCATAAAAGTGTTTCTGATGCAATTTTGTTTGCATTTTTGATGCAGTTACCTTTCTCAAATGTATACATAGAATTTGGAACTAAAATAACCAAAGAATTGTAACATATCAATAAGAGTTTGTGCCACATTCTCCTTGGGCCTTAACCCGCTCATAATAAAGTCAACAAGGAGTTTTGTAGCTGACTTCAGTTGGAGTAGAACTGGGCATACTACTAGTTTGGAGACTTTATTACCATCTTTCGGTATCACTCTAAATACTTTGCCATATAATGACAGGTTTCAGAGTAGCAGCCGTGTTAGTCTGTATTCACAAAAAGAAAAGGAGTACTTGTGGCACCTTAGAGACTAACAAATTTATTAGAGCATAAGCTTTCGTGAGCTACAGCTCACTTCATCGGATGCATTTGGTGGAAAAAACAGAGGAGAGATTTATATACACACACACACACACACAGAGAACATGAAACAATGGGTTTATCATACACACTGTAAGGAGAGTGATCACTTAAGATAAGCCATCACCAGCAGCAGGGGGGGGAAAGGAGGAAAACCTTTCATGGTGACAAGCAAGGTAGGCTAATTCCAGCAGTTAACAAGAATATCAGAGGAACAGTGGGAGGTGGGGTGGGAGGGAGAAATACCATGGGGAAATAGTTTTACTTTGTGTAATGACTCATCCATTCCCAGTCTCTATTCAAGCCTAAGTTAATTGTATCCAGTTTGCAAATTAATTCCAATTCAGCAGTCTCTCGTTGGAGTATGTTTTTGAAGTTTTTTTGTTGAAGAATAGCCACTCTTAGGTCTGTGATCGAGTGACCAGAGAGATTGAAGTGTTCTCCAACTGGTTTTTGAATGTTATAATTCTTGACGTCTGATTTGTGTCCATTCATTCTTTTACGTAGAGACTGTCCAGTTTGGCCAATGTACATGGCAGAGGGGCATTGCTGGCACATGATAGCATATATCACATTGGTAGATGCGCAGGTGAACAAGCCTCTGATAGTGTGGTTGATGTGATTAGGCCCTATGATGCTATCCCCTGAATAGATATGTGGACAGAGTTAGCAACGGGCTTTGTTGCAAGGATAGGTTCCTGGGTTAGTGGTTCTGTTGTGTGGTGTGTGGTTGCTGGTGAGTATTTGCTTCAGATTGGGGGGCTGTCTGTAAGCAAGGACTGGTCTGTCTCCCAAGATCTGTGAGAGTGATGGGTCGTCCTTCAGGATAGGTTGTAGATCCTTAATGATGCATTGGAGAGGTTTTAGTTGGGGGCTGAAGGTGATGGCTAGTGGGGTTCTGTTGTTTTCTTTGTTGGGCCTGTCCTGTAGTAGGTGACTTCTGGGTACTCTTCTGGCTCTGTCAATCTGTTTCTTCACTTCAGCAGGTGGGTATTGTAGTTGTAAGAATGTTTGATAGCGATCTTGTAGGTGTTTGTCTCTGTCTGAGGGGTTGGAGCAAATGCGGTTATATCGTAGCGCTTGGCTGTAGACAATGGATCGAGTGGTATGATCTGGATGAAAGCTAGAGGCATGTAGGTAGGAATAGCGGTCAGTAGGTTTCCGATATAGGGTGGTGTTTATGTGACCATCGCTTATTAGCACCGTAGTGTCCAGGAAGTGGATCTCTTGTGTGGACTGGTCTAGGCTGAGGTTGATGGTGGGATGGAAATTATTGAAATCATGGTGGAATTCCTCAAGAGCTTCTTTTCCATGGGTCCAGATGATGAAGATGTTATCAGTGTAGCGCAAGTAGAGTAGGGGCATTAGGGGACGAGAGCTGAGGAAGCGTTGTTCTAAGTCAGCCATAAAAATGTTGGCATACTGTGGGGCCATGCGGGTACCCATCGCAGTGCCGCTGATTTGAAGGTATACATTGTCACCAAATGTGAAATAGTTATGGGTGAGGACAAAGTCACAAAGTTCAGCCACCAGGTTAGCCGTGACAGTATCGGGGATACTGTTCCTGACGGCTTGTAGTCCATCTTTGTGTGGAATGTTGGTGTAGAGGGCTTCTACATCCATAGTGGCCAGGATGGTGTTTTTAGGAAGATCACCAATGGACTGTAGTTTCCTCAGGAAGTCAGTGGTGTCTCGAAGATAGCTGGGAGTGCTGGTAACGAAGGGCCTGAGGAGGGAGTCTACATAGCCAGACAATCCTGCTGTCAGGGTGCCAATGCCTGAGATGATGGGGCGTCCAGGATTTCCAGGTTTATGGATCTTGGGTAGCAGATAGAATACCCCAGGTCGGGGTTCTAGGGGTGTGTCTGTGCGGATTTGTTCTTGTGCTTTTTCAGGGAGTTTCTTGAGCAAATGCTGTAGTTTCTTTTGGTAACTCTCAGTGGGATCAGAGGGTAATGGCTTGTAGAAAGTGGTGTTGGAGAGCTGCCTAGTAGCCTCTTGTTCATACTCCGACCTATTCATGATGACGACAGCACCTTCTTTGTCAGCCTTTTTGATTATGATGTCAGAGTTGTTTCTGAGGCTGTGGATGGCACTGTGTTCTGCATGGCTGAGGTTATGGGGTAAGCGATGCTGCTTTTCCACAATTTCAGCTCATGCACGTCGGCGGAAGCACTCTATGTAGAAATCCAGGCTGCTGTTTCGACCTTCAGGAGGAGTCCACCCAGAATCCTTCTTTTTGTAGTGTTGGCAGGAAGGTCTCTGTGGGTTAATATGTTGGTCAGAGGTGTGTTGGAAATATTCCTTGAGTCAGACGTCGAAAATAGGATTCTAGGTCACCACAGAACTGTATCATGTTCGTGGGGGTGGAGGGGCAAAAGGAGAGGCCCCAAGATAGGACAGATTCTTCTGCTGGGCTAAGAGTATAGTTGGATAGATTAACAATATTGCTGGGTGGGTTACGGGAACCATTGTTGTGGCCCCTTGTGGCATATAGTAGTTTAGATAGCTTAGTGTCCTTTTTCTTTTGTAGAGAAGCAAAGTGTGTTTTGTAAATGGCTTGTCTAGTTTTTGTAAAGTCCAGCCACGAGGAAGTTTGTGTGGAAGGTTGGTTCTTTATGAGAGTATCCACTAACCCAGGAACCTATCCTTGCAACAAAGCCCGTTGCCAACTCTGTCCACATATCTATTCAGGGGATACCATCATAGGGCCTAATCACATCAGCCACACTATCAGAGGCTCGTTCACCTGCGCATCTACCAATATGATATATGCCATCATGTGCCAGCAATGCCCCTCTGCCATGTACATTGGCCAAACTGGACAGTCTCTACGTAAAAGAATGAATGGACACAAATCAGACGTCAAGAATTATAACATTCAAAAACCAGTTGGAGAACACTTCAATCTCTCTGGTCACTCGATCACAGACCTAAGAGTGGCTATACTTCAACAAAAAAGCTTCAAAAACAGACACCAATGAGAGACTGCTGCATTGGAATTAATTTGCACACTGGATACAATTAACTTAGGCTTGAATAGAGACTGGGAATGGATGAGTCATTACACAAAGTAAAACTATTTCCCCATGGTATTTCTCCCTCCCACCCCACCCCCCACTGTTCCTCTGATATTCTTGTTAACTGCTGGAATTAGCCTACCTTGCTTGTCACCATGAAAGGTTTTCCTCCTTTCCCCCCCTGCTGCTGGTGATGGCTTATCTTAAGTGATCACTCTCCTTACAGTGTGTATGATAAACCCATTGTTTCATGTTCTCTGTGTGTGTGTGTGTGTATATAAATCTCTCCTCTGTTTTTTCCACCAAATGCATCCGATGAAGTGAGCTGTAGCTCACGAAAGCTTATGCTCTAATAAATTTGTTAGTCTCTAAGGTGCCACAAGTACTCCTTTTCCTTTTGCGAATATAGACTAACATGGCTGCTACTCTGAAACCATTCTTTATGAATGCTAAAATCCATTGTAGCGCAGCTCTTATCATACTAAATAAAAAATAATAATAAAAAAATGCCAAGGCCCATATTTCCACAAACAAAATAATTATGATTAATTTAAGAATTTCAATGAGGAGAACTAATGTGCAAGTGCTTCATTTAAAATGGAACAGTTGGACAAAGCATGATCAAATATACCTGCCATTAAAATAGATGCTATTCCAGAAGGTAGTCAGATATCTTAGTAGTTTTAAAACTCTTCCAGTAATTTTTGTCTACATGCTCATTCCCCCCTCCACTTCTGCCTGAATCTTGAGGCACATGAAAAGCAAAAACACTTTAAATCAATTTCATGTTGTCTTACAGTATTCATTATATGTTGTAATAACAATGGAGTGAGTCCAACGTTGAGATGAAAGCTTCAGAAATTGCAGGTGGCAAAAGTTTGTCCACCTGTCTGTATAACGGCAGTTTACTTGCCTTACAAATTAGTGACTGTGCATTAATGCATTTTAGTAGCCTGAGCAAATTCATGTCTGTAAGCCCAGTCGTGTCCTATATATACCACTGTGGCTTCTGATATAGTTTATAGATATTTGTTTTTAAAAGCAAGCAAAAAAGCATAGATGATACAAAGTTAAATCTGTTTTGCTGTTAGAGGTTTATAAAAAGTGTTGAATAATCTTTGTTCCCTCCAACCTAGTGTGTTTGTGATGTTTGAAATATAATCTTTATCTTCTGGCTTCTTCTTTTTCTCCCCCTTAATTTAAAATATTGAAATAACTCTGGGTCTCATCTTCCTTCCATGGCAAAACTTCCCTTGACAAACAGGCCCTTAGTCTTGGATTATTTGCCCTATATTTTAAAAAGAAATGCTAGAAAAACAATGCCCTACTATGTACATCAATTTATTACATGTGAACATATGCTTTCCCACAGACTCATCTTTAAATTAGAGGCAATATAAAATCCTCCTGTTCCATGCATTATGTTTGCTCTGCACTGCTGTTTTTTGTGTGTGTTGCTTGTAATGTAATTTGACTTTGACTGTGACAAGGAAGTAGACCTGGCCTGATTGACTCTATTGCTGGAACTTAATAAACAATTTTGCTGGTGGGGCACATGAAGCTATAGAATCCAGAGCCCTCTCTTTTTTTATTCCTAATAATCTTGCAGAGCCCACACAAAAGGGTAAAGCATCAAGTCTAATTCAGAGCTCTTGTAGCAGGTTCAACTCCTCTGATTTTAGTAGAGTTGCATCTGCTTACACCAGATCTGAATTTGGTCCCCTGCACTTCAAGCATATTTTGAAGTGAAAGAATCTCAAAGACCTTCACATAAGCACTTCACCACAGCTTACCAAACTTAAGGCAAATTTCAGAGAGACCTGTGCAGACCCGACTATTGAATACTGCCCTTTGCATCTAACAAAGAAAGACTGATAATGTCCCAGACCTGAAGAAGAGCTCCGTGTACGTGGGCGGCACGTGAAGCTTCCTCTTGGGGAGGCTAGCTCCCTGCTCTACCTCTTCCAGTGGAGGCCCTGCCCCTTTTCTTCCTGTGAGCCTGCCCATGGCCTCACCCCCATTCTGTCCCCACTCCACCTCTTTCCCCCAAGGCCCCGCTCAGAGGTGCTGGAACTAGGGGTGCTGCCGCACCCCCTGGTTTCAACTGCTTTCCATTATATATAGGGTTTACAGTTTGGTTCAAGGGTTGTCGGCACCCCCACTTTAAAAGTTGTTCCAGCACCCCTGGCCCCACCGTCGGCTTGCTCTGTGCCCCTGCCACAGCCCGCGGGCTCCAACATGGGGCAAGAGCTCCTCCAGCCCCAGGGCCATGGCGGGGGGAGATTTTTCCAGTGGCCCCAAATAGGCCGGGGCCTGTGCAGTAATCAGCCACCGTCTTCCCCTGGAACCCACTGGCAGCATGAGGTTTGGGGAGGTTTAGCCTCCCCTAGCCTCCATTTCGAGCCACCCATGTCTGTTTAAGCTCAAAAGCTTGTCTCTCTCACCTACACAAGTTGATCCAATAAAAGATTCTCTCACCCACCTTGTCTCAGCAATATAATGAAGTCATCCCGCAAAGTTTTCAAAGGTATTTAGGCACTTAAAGATACAGATGGATGATTGAAGTCTATGGGACTTTGGCACCTAACTCATTTAGGCACTTTTGAAAATCCCAGTAGGCATCTATCTGCACACACAAGAGTTTTAACATTCAATATTAGTTCCTCCTCTCCTGTAAAGTATCCTAGTTAAGTTCTGTGCTCTGATTTTTTCTTCTTGGCCTGAGGGGTAGTAGGGTTTCCATTGTTTCACTACACTTTGAGTTTATTGCTCTCTGACAGAGTCTGAAAATGAAATCCCCATTAAGGAGTAAAAGTAATTCTAATTTACATCACCTTTGACACTGTTTTCACTGGACCCGCATACCTTCTTTTTGTTTCTTGGCAGGACAGCTGAGCAAATTGTGGCTAATCATTTATGCTGTGAATATAGCCAACAGTAGGTGAAATTTCTCTGTCAGGAGGAACTTGACTAGGTGAGAGGAAAACACAGTGCTTGGTATGGGAATAAAAAAAGAAGTCAGGGCAGCTTGTTATTTGATAGTGGAGCATGTGGATCAGGAGATAGCAAGGACATGATTTTGTAGCCAGAGGGAGGACTTGGAGATCTGATCACGGGTAGCAATGGACAAACTCAAGGGCCAGATTGTGACTATCTCTGTGTGTGTGTGTATGTGTGTGAAGAAAATTTCACACACCGTGGTATTCATGCACAAGGGCCAGCCACACAACCAGGAGCACAGGCCCCGTCTCCTGCTAGGACACCCCCCACCCCATTAATGTTAGCTGCCTAAAAAAGGAGTGGGGAGAGGATAGGACCATGGCCCTACTCCTTCTTTTCCTTCACTCCTCTGCGCTGACAGGAGAGAACAACTGATGCAGAGCTACGGCCCCAGAGTGTGCTCTCCAGCTGACTCAAGGAAGAATTCTGGTTGAGTGAGTCACAATACTTCCTGAGGCGTCTGGCTGCAGCTCAGCCCCTCACCTTCCCCTCCAGGGTCACTCTGGCTGCAGAAGCTGGAGTCTAGCCACTGGTAGGGGAAATGGGACATTTTTAGTTTGGAACTGAATATATTTACTGGAGCCAGTTGAATAACATTAATAGATGCGTTATCCAATCATTCCTCACTCCCCCACCAGTGAATTGTCAAACAAATGATTTAAATGGACAGGTCTTCCTTTTTACCAACTTTATAGGTGCTCAAGCATTATTCATCAGATACTTTTTTCCAGATATTTTTCTGGCAATCAGCAGATGAGCTATTTGCAAATAAACACTTTCATTATGCAACGAGTTAGAATGTTTTTGTGGCTCTTGACGATGCGCATGCCAGATGTGGTTTTCAGTTGCATTTCACTGGCAGCCCTAGAGGCATGGAAAGATTCCTTAAAAGAAGAAAAGGACATTACTACTGAATGTCACATACGAGATGGCAAGAGTGAAAAAAAATTGTACTTATTGACATAGGGCAGGAATCCCAAAGCAAAACCCCTGGTTTTTGCCCACAATTAGCATTTGTTACTGCTTCTTCCACTGCTGCTGTGCAGAAGTGTCAGAACAAAGACCCAGCAGTGCTAGCAGAGGTGACTGTAATGCAGATGCTGGCGCAAGAGCAGACGGGAAAATTGCAGCTGTTCTGCCAAAGCTGACATGTAGCTCTGGTGGAGATATGTGCAGTTGCAGTCTGCTGCTGGAACATACCATGCAATCCTGTCAGCCGTATGTCAGTCATGCTACCTGGGACATCTAATAACTGCCACCTTGATTGTATTGCATAAATTCAGGTTTTAAGGTGAGAAATGACCATTAGGGGCATCTAGTCTGGCCTGCTGCCTAACCCAAGACCTTAGAATTTCACCCACTGATTCCTGCATCCATCAACTACAGAATTTCTGGTTGAGCAGAGCTTATGTTTTAGAAGGATATCCTGGCTTGATTTAAAGACTTCAAGTGACAGAATCAGCTTATGCCCTAGGTAAATTGTTCCAGTGTCCCTCACTTAAAAGTTTACACTTTATTTCTAACTTGAATTTGCCTAGCTTCAATTTCCAGCAATTTAAACTTATTATGCCTTTGTCTTCTACATTAAAGAGTTCTCTATCAGAAATTATCTCCCCATGTACATACTTATAGACTGTGATCAAGTCACCTCTTAAGCTTCTCTTTGATAAGCTAAATAGATTGAGCTTCTTAAGTCCCTCACACTAAGGAACGTTTCCCAGACACTTTCCTGAACCTTTTCCAAATTTTAAACATCTCTTTTGAAGTGTGGACACTAGAACTTGACCAAATATTCCAGTAATGGTCTCACCAATGCCTTATACCAGGGCAATTCCACCTCCCTCCTGCTGCTCGAAATTCCGGTACACATCCAAGGAGCACACTAGCCATCTTAGCCAATATATTATAGAGGGAGCTTATGTTCAGCTATTTATCCACCATGACCCCTAAGTCCTTTTCAGAGGCATTGCTTTCCAGGACATTGACCCCCATTCGATAAGTGTGACACACACACACTTTTCCCAGATGTATGAATATTCATTTTGTTTGAATGAGCCTGACCCAGCTTCCCAAGAGAGCCAGATTGCTCTGTATAATTAACCTGTGTCCCTCATTATTTACATTCCACCAGTCTTTCTGTCATCTGCAAAATTTTCCAGCGGTGATTTTATATTTTCTTCCAGATCATTGCTAAAGATATTGAATAGCACTGGGGCAAGAACAGCTCCCTAGAGTGAACCACTAAAAATATCCCTATTGTACGATGAGCAGGGTCTGTGTTGGTCACAGAGGTTGTGGAAGTCACGGATTCCGTGACTTTCCGCTACCTCTGTGACTTCTGCAGCGGCCGGTGTGGCTGACTCCAGGGCCACCCAAGCAGCTCAGGAATCCCTGGGGATGGCCACACCGGCCGCTGCTGGAGCGGCTCCTGCAGCCAGTGGTACCGGCTCTGCTGGAGTGGCCCCAGGGCCAGCCACATTGGCCACTGCTTGGGCGGCCCCAGGGACACCTGAGCAGTGGTCCCAGGGCATCGGAAGCAGCTGCAGCCCGGTGACCCCTGGCAGTTGGTGCCACTGGCCCCTGCCCCCCCCCGCCCAGAGCAGCACCCCCCTGCACTCCTCAGAGCAATGGCCCCTATGCACTCCCCAGAGCAGCAGTCCCCCCGCACCCTGAGACAAGATTTAGTCAGGGGTATCTAGTACAAATTATGGACAGGTCACAGCTCCATGAATTTTTGTTTATTGCCCATTACCTGTCCATGACTTCTACTAAAAATACTTGTGACTCAATCGTAGCCTTAATGATGATCCCCATTAACAATTTGAGGATGAGGATGCCACTCTACAGAATTGTGTCTGTGTTCATGTCTCAAAAACAGTACACTTAAATCAACAACATCCTTTAGCGACAGCATTTATGTCATATCTATCTATGCCCTACACTTCTGTTTTCTATCCTTTCCTCATTGCCACTGACTGGCAGAGAAGGAGCATATCCAAATGAGCAGTGACTGCAATATCAGTGCCATGAATTCTGCATTCATTCCACATAAGGATGAAATATGTGTCCTTTGCAGATAACAGTGGATAACATAGCTGATCAGAGAGCAGATGGCATGGATGTGCAGTCATTCTCTGTAGCGGGGAACACTGGGGTTAGGTAACAGCTGTACATTTTGCATCTGAAATACAGTTTACCATCCCTGTAAGAGCCATATTTTCCAACACAATGCTAATTAACATGTGCCTGAAAGGTGTTCAGCTTCTCAGTGAAGCTACTAGTAGTCGTTTTCACTGCACCCATGATATTTAGACCAGTATCCATACTCAACAAGCCTTGAGTGGACCAAGGTGCATGAAACAGAGGAAATTAAAACTAGCTCTTGGTGGAATCTCTCTGAAAGGGATGCACATAACTTCAATGATAGTAAATGAAGTCAACCTTGCAGTCAATATACTGCATGGTTTCATGGTGATCCAAGAGTGCTATATTTCTTAGATTGCCAAATCGCAGTAGAGCAGATACCTGCTGCTGCTGTAGAAGATCACCCTAAAAATACATATGGACAGTTTGCCTTCAGCTATGTTTGACAGCTAGCATTATATCTTTGCAACTCTGCTGCATCCTAAGGCCCTACATCCTCATATATTGGAGCCACAGAATGGAAAAATTTCACATGGAAACAGGCGAGAAATACCAAAGAGCACATGGAATGAAAGCAAGAGAACCAAATTAATACCAACACCACCAGTGATAGCCTTCAATGCATGACAGACTTGGGGAAAAAACATGCATTTGCCAATCACCCAGCAAATCACACCAGTATCAGTTCTAATGCATTTGACCCTGGAAAGAGGAAAAACACAGCCAGCACTACACCAATAACTGAAGAGACTTAAGCCTTTGCCTCCTTGCTCATTAAAATAAAAGGAATGTGACTTGTGTCGGGAAAACACATGGGGTCTGATCCAAACCCACTGATGTCCATGGAATCTTTCCATTGACTTCAATGAGCTTTGGATCAGGTCCATTTTGTGGAGCTCATCCAGCTTCATTCCATGTATTCTCTTAAAGGGTGCAAGTCCGCAGGTGCAACAAATGACCAGCCCCCAAGAAATAGACAAGGACTCGTAATGAATGGCGAAATGAGTGAGCATTGGAATGGTGGATTAAAAGTGCCTCCATTTCTGTGTAATGGATGACAATACATTCCAATGGTATAGGAAAGGAAAACACACACACAGTGTGAGCTCTCTGGCTCCAGAGGGGAAGCTGCTTACTGTTCTCTCTACTGATGAAAAGTGCTGACATTGAAAGCTTCATTTTGCATACCCACAATTTCCCTAATGACACTTGGGGAATCACCTTAACTATACATGAATGTGGAGGGGGGGTAATTGGGCTTAGAGAGGGGATAGAACTCTTCCCTTGTAGCAAAGAGCTCATTTCCAAGCAGCTAGGCCTCTGCTCAAGGGTCACCACCTGTGAGGAGTTTGCTGCATGAGGCAATGTAACCTGAAGACTTCATTGTGAGAGATGTCCCAGAGGACTCCACAAAGAGATGATGCATACTGAGGACTTTGCTAAGAGAGCTTTCTCAGAGGACTCTGTGGCAAGGCACGATACAGAGGACAGCAGCGCAGCTGAGTGGACTCCGGTGAGGACACCACCTCCCAGAACCTCAATGAGGCTGAATCATTAAACTGGGTTCAGAAATGGCGCCTCCCCATGGGACGGGGCAAGCAGCTCCCCAGGGATTGGAGATAAACCTGCAAAGAGACACTTAGGCTGCTGTTACTCACTCACCAAAACCATGAGTGAGTGTTTGGTGGATAGGTGATGTGGTACAACCAAGAAACTATCACCTGTGGGAATTCAGTGGGTGGGAAGGATGTTAGATGGACTATTGCCAAAGTTATTGGACCGTGTGGGGCGGGAAGGTATTTACTCTTTTTTTGCACATACGTTTTGTTGCTGTGTTTTCCCAAGTTTGTGATTGTGTTTGCTGTCCCTCGATGAAGGTTTCCTTGTTTGCACAGGGTCTGAGTGTGCTTGCAAAGGGGGAAGTTTTGCCTCTTAAGGGCACCCAGGGAGGGGGTATTTAGTTTTCTGGGTGGGGGCTTGAGCCACTTTAGTTATTTGTCAAGAGGGATCCTGCATATATTGAATCCCTGGCCCTTTTTGCAGCCATTACCCACCTGGCAGAAGGGTTACAGCAGGGAAGGCCAACCTGAGCCAGAATTTACCAATGTACACACTAATATGTCAGCAGCCCCCCATCCGCTCCCCAGCCCCAGTGCCTCCCACCTGCCAGCAGCCCCCACCAACTCCCTACTCCCCCAGCCTACCGCAATCAGTTGTTTCACATGTACAGGAGGCTACGGGGGGAGGAGCGAGGGCATGGCTTGGGGCAGAGCAGGGGGTTGAGCAGTGAGCACCACCCAGCACATTGGAAAGTTAGCATCTATAGTCCAGCCCTGGAATTAGTGCCCAAGTAAGGAGATGCATATTAACCTCTGAAGAGCCGCATACGGCTCCAGAGCCACAGGTTGGCCATCCCTGGTTTACAGCACTAAAATGTTACTGCTTCGCTTCTTCTACTGGAGTCCATTATGAGTGGAATGGCAGCTACACTCCTGCCTCCCATCTCCAATTTCAGTCAGCAGAGCAGCAGTGGATCTGCTGCTATATATCAACTACAAGTATTTTAAATACACTAAACGAACAAGCAAATGTGTGGACTTGTCTTTGTCTTTCCTCCTTCAAACCCTTCTATATTGTTTCCCTCAGAAAGAGAGAGCTCTGTGCAAACATCTTTCTCACACACATACACTCTATAGTGAGGCAGACGGCAGTGTACAAGCCATTCATCATTGGCAAAGCGGGGTTTGGACCTGCTGCTTTTATCTACCCTCTGGGCTGCAGCCTCTGCAACCCCAGTACCTGGTTTAGCCTTTGACAAGGCCTGCAGCCTGGGGAGTTGCCAGGCGGGAGCTCCCCTGCTCCTCTCACCTTTCCCGTTGCCTGCACCCTCAACTCCCAGACAGCTAGGTCCTTCTCCCTCTGAAGCTAGAGGGAGAGGGTGTCTAGCTCCTGGCTCATAGCCCTTTTATCAGGGCCAGGGAGGTCTGACTTGGGCGTGGCCCAGATGTGGCTTCTTCCTCAATCAACCTAGCTTTTAGCCCACAGCTCCAGCCCTCTCCCAGGGCTGGCTGTAACCCTTTCCAGACCAGGGATCAGGTGACCACCCCGCTACACACTCACTCTGGCATCCAGCCTGACCTAACAATTCCTTTGCTTTTCTGAGCTTCTGTTGATCAGAAAATTATCAGCTGTACTGAATTGTTACAAAGAGTGTACTGGGGGGGTTGCGATATGTACAAACACTACTACCACTGATAATACCAAACTCATTCTATACGTGTGACCTAATCTAGCATTTGATTTCAGGTCTACAGAAGTTAATGGCTAATGCTGACTTAGCCTCTGACTTTTGAGACTTCTAATAGAGTAGCCTCATCAGGATATAAGAGAGTATATACAGAGCAAGGGATTCTCAGACAAATTGTCAGGATCGGATAGGACTAACAGGTAGCGCAGCAAACGGTATAATTTTACATACATTCTCTTATGCAGGAAGGACATGCACAAAAAAAAAAGAGATGGAGGTTGTGGGGAAAAGTGAGGTGTTGCATGTACACCGCCTACTTAAACATGGGTATAGTTGATCTATATCTAGGTACATCCACAGTGAATTCATATCAAGTTTACTCTTAAACTGGTCACACTCTAGAGTCCTAAATCATAGAATATACAACACTTTTTGTCTCAAAATGCTTTGTAAACTATAGCATATATCCTTAAACAACTTGCAAATACTGCCAAAATTGACACTTAGCTATACTGCAGCAGCGGCATTAATGTTCACCCATATGTCATGGACAGCAGCAGCCCCACACATAGTCACCTCTTGTCAGATCCACAATTAATCTACTCATTAGCCATGCATAATGGCTATTGTCAGTTCATGGGGTGCCTGTGCACAAACATCTGGCCAGGAACATTGGGACTTCCTGGCTCGCTGACATCCCAGACCCGTATACCCTGGCTTAGAGCAGCCCTCCATAATTAACTATGAGTTATGTAGTCAGCCAGAATAGCCTCAGCCACCTTACCTTTGCTTCCGCTGCTGGATTTGGGATTTGAAGTGGGCATCACTGAAAAGTATTTGCCAGAAAGTGTCCCTCTCTAGACATGAATAACTTCAATCACCATTGAGCTGTAGCCACATCTGGGGAGGGACATATCAGCTAGTAGCATAGCTCACAAGAACACAAAATAATGAAGAATGTTTATTCATCTGAAACTGCAGGGGGACTTTAAGCCAATAGAATGAATTGTCCAAACTGGAAGGTTTAATTAAATTTTTAGAGGTCATCCCAAACTAGCAGCCTGGAGCTCAGCACCATTTGACTTCTGGGGAATCCAAATCTGAACCTAGATCTGGGTATAGATATAAGAAAGTATAAGAACCTATACAGAATAGATCTGAATTACACAAATGATATTTCTATATATACACAGAGCTGTAGTTATGGATTTGTCCGTGCTTCCATTCAAACCACAGCCCCTGATCTGAACACTGTTAACTTTGGTGTGCTCAAAATCCAGGACTTTTCAACCTGGTCCACAGTTCACAAACAGACTAAATATATTCAAGGGCAAGACACGGATGCTAACACCCCTACTCTTGCAAAAATGCCATGAGATCTTTAAGGACAACAAATGGACCCTTGTGTTGAGCACTGGTGTCTGCATCTGTGTGTAGAAGATACAGGGGACAAATGTTTCATTCTGACAGGCAGACTACTACAGAAGAGTGCACAGAACATGTGTAGCGTCTCAGCACAGTGCCTCCTAGTCACCTGCTAGGGCATTAGCCCTCAGAAGGAAGGGCATTAAGTACTGAAACAGTAACATTACTTCCCTTCACACCTGGGCTTTCCTCAGAAGTCTCTCAGCCAAGTACTGACCAACATTGACCCTTTTCACCTTGTCTGAGCTGACAGGGACATAGCCCAAGTGGTCTGACTGGAGGCATGGATGTCAAAATTGGAGAGTTGGTCAACTATAGACATTAATATAGTGAATTTCTGGCATGCAATTCTATTTTTTCTGACATGCACCTCTGGTTTCAGGGATGTGAGGTTAACAGCGGCTGATGCACTCAAACATGAGCCACAGTTATCACCCCCCCACTCGTTCAACATCAGGGACTCGCTTCCTACACTGAACAGGAGAGGAGTCCTGAGTCTCAGGACCTATGAAGATGTGAAGGAGTGACACTCCTCTCTTTACAGACCATACAATGTCTACAGGTTCAGGATTCTCCACTGGTGAGCTGGTGGGACTGTGGTATACAATAGTATAACGAGCAGGGAGCAGTGGGCCCAATTATATGGGCAAAATGGCAGTCACTGAGAAACTGAAAGGTAGGGAAGAAGCAAAACAAGCAAAACAAAAGGGGCAGAAGGAGGAGGAAAGACAGATAGACTGGGATGAGAAGTGGAGGATCAGAATGGAGGACTAGGTGGCAAACTGGAAAAGAAGGGCAGGGACAACAGAAGTACCCACACTACTGGACACTTGACAATCAGAAAAATGTCACTTTTGCCTATCGATGATACAAACGGACAGACTGGTTTTCTTTAATTTGCAAAAGATAAACAAAGATAAAAAACAATTTCACAGCTAGGATGAAACTGTGTGTGACGAGTTTCAGCCTAGCATTCATTTTATGGCCAAGTTCTAAATCTAGAAAAATAGGAGTATATAATGGAAGCACAACTCCCCTCCAACCCCCATAACTACAGCGCTGTGAAGGATGAGGCTATAATTACTGACCATCCAGTGGGAAATACAAGCAAACAGCTTAAGCAGAACACTTTTTGTGAGGGAAAAGAAAGCGGTAAATATAAAACTCCCCCTTCGCTCTTTGTCCTCCAAGATGATTTATGAACTCTCTGCTATTCTGTCCTAGTCTTTTAAATTAAAGAATCCAGTTAGCTTTTCATAATGGCAGAAGTAATTAAAAAGGTGATCAACTTCAGTGGAACATAAAACACAGAAAAGGTCTGCCTCTTTAATGATATCCCCTACATACTTTACTGGCGGGGATTCTGCTAATCTAATACCTGTTAATTTTCTTTCTAATTAGGGCTATAGCTCACCAGCGGCTGTTTTATACTTAAATTTGTTGGGGTTTTATTATATGGCTCAACAGTCAGCCAACCACTGTGTGCATCATGTGATCCTGGCTGTGATCTTTCAGGCATTACTGCACACCAAGGCCCTTGGAGAGAACGTGCCACTACAATTTGTGAGTCACCCGTTCTTGCTCTGCCTTGGTCCTGTCATGTGTGTGCCTGTCAGCATTCATCTCCATCTCCATTACCCTTGGGGCAAAAAGTCATATTTTGTTTCTGCTCACTTGTCTGATTTTTAGCAGATCATATTCCCATCTTCAGAACCTGAAGCAAGTGCCATCTTTTGAGAATTTAAGGTGGAATTTTAAGTGCTGACCAAATTCACCTCAAAAAACATCTTTTAATTGACATGAAATATCCTCCATTCAACCATTCTTAGATTTTGTTAAGGATATATATATTTTATATAAATAAAACCAGAGAATCAGGCTAAAAGCATTCTTCAGTGTAACCAAAAAGAGGCATTCTCCTAGAATATTCTCACTGTCTCTAGCGTTTGTAGAACATTCAAGTTCTTTAAGATCAAGAAGGGTTCAGCAGGAGATGTTTATATGTTTGGAGCAGTTTTAAGGTCTCAGGGGAAAAATGTGTTCCAAATATTAATGCTGCTATTTTTGTAAAAAGTTTATAATCAAATTATGCACCAGTTAAACCATCTCTCTTGGAATTAACAGGAGAAAAAAGTAAATAGCTCACAATTAAAGCAAATTCAGTGGCGTTTTAGAGTAATCTAGGATTCAACAAATGATAATAAAAGAACATTTCTGTCAGCCCCTTTGTACCAGCCTACAAAGCTGGCAATTTTTGGTCTTTCCTCTAAGATATTGAGGATATCTCCAAATAAACATAGGTTTTAGTGTTGTGTTAACTCAAAAGTATAACTAGACAGTCACCATTAGCTGTTAAATGGAAAACTACACCCTACATCTTGTAGACACCCATCAGATTCATAGATACTAAGGTCAGAAGGGACCATTCTGATCATCAAGTCCGACCTCCTGCACAACGCAGGCCACAGAATCTCACCCACCCACTCCTACGAAAAACCCCACCTATGTCTGAGCTATTGAAGTCCTCAAATCGTGGTTTAAAGACTTCAAGGAGCAGAGAAGCCTCCCTCAAGTGACCCGTGCCCCATGCTACAGAGGAAGGCGAAAAACCTCCAGGGCCTCTTCCAATCTGCCCTGGAGGAAAATTCCTTCCCGACCCCAAATATGGCGATCAGCTAAACCCTGAGCATATGGGCAAGATTCACCAGCCAGATACTATAGAAAATTCTTTCCTGGGTAACTCAGATCCCATCCATCTAATATCCCATCTCAGGGGATTAGGCCTATTTACCCTGAATATTTAAAGATCAATTAATTACCAAAATCACATTATCCCATCATACCTTCTCCTCCATAAACTTATCAAGTAGAAGTACATTTACAAATTATTTAATTATACACAGGGGGTTATAAGAGCACTTTGTGTGATATGTTGTTTGACGATAACACACAGGTTTGGACATGCATTGTACTGTACATCCAAGGCAATAAAAGGGCTAACTTGTCAGGTTCTGATGCGGGCAACTCTCAGGTTTTCACAATTACAAAAATAGGAAAATGGGAAACAAAGGACAATTCATTTATAGTAAAAGTTATATATGACAATATTATTTCCATTAAAGGAAACGGAAAATATTGATACTACATAGGATACATATAACTACTGTCTAAATCACCAATAAAAATAAGCTTGGGAAAGTCCCACCCCAAACATTGGTCTCTTACTGTTCGGATTTTGTTGGAGGAGTTATTTTTTTCCTCCCCAGACATTAAACCTTGTGTAAAAATTAATAGTTATGGCAAAAGAGCCTATGCAGCCAATCCAGCTACGTATCTAACTGCCTTAGTTTATCTAATTAAGTACAAGGTACTGGAATTCTGTCCACCTCAAACAAAAACCAAGTGATCTGGACTTAATATAACAGAGCGTTTGACTGCACAGGTACATGACAGATCAAAGAATCTCCAATAGTATTTGGCAATGGAAAACCAAAGGAATTGGATTCCTGGGATCAGGGAGTTCCAGGCAAAATATCATCATCAAAGCCAGCCTTGTAGCTAGTATGTATATTGATTAGATGTGTGAAATGCATCCAGTTAGGCAGAAGAACAATTTATTCATACTCCATTGGTCATTGAAGGCTGCTAGCCCTGACACAGTCCAAGGAACAAGTAAACCCTGCTTGAGGTAGTCTGTCATCTTTTCCCCATCCAGAAAAAGAAACCAGCCCTCAGCTGCAAACAACAGGTATCACATGAAAACATAGGGCTGTAAGCTACTCTCCCCTGCTCAGTAAAACAGGCAGTCCAAATGCTGCTAGGAAGAATTCACAGAGCATAGGGAGCATTTGGGTTTGAACAGAGAGGTAAGGGTATAACCATCAGATTCAGGTCATCCCTACTGTGAGGCCATGTGGTTCTTCATGGCCTTCCCAGTGGAATCCCTTGCGCACCAGTCACTGGGGTCACCTTCCCACTTGCAGCTCCATTCCTTTTGCACCCAGGCTTCCATAGACTCCAGTCCCATGCCTCTCTTAGAGAGAGCGCAGGCATCAAAGGAAGTTATTGCTGAGGCAATCAAAGACCGCTTCGTGGATTTTTAACAGAAATCTGCACTGTGAACAAACAGATAGCAGCTATGCCCAATTCTACCTCCCTCCTACCTGCAAACACCCTCAACCCAAAGCCCTGGGACTCAAAATTCTCTTGCAGAGGGATATTCACCTTCTTAAGGGGAGAGGTTAACCATGCCACAGAGGCACTGCTTCCCCCATCACCACTTCACATGTTTAGGGAAGTTTTACCTGGCCTTTCTCCCCTCCACACCTTGTAACAGGCGGCACAAATGACCCTTCAAACCTAACCAAGAGCTCACTTGTAAAGAACTTTCCAACCTGGAAGATGATTAGAGTGGCTTTATTTTTAAAAGTCTACACCTGTGGGATTTGCAGTTCCATTACCCTGTAACTGAGTAATTTATGATCAGCACCATACTCTACAGTGTGTGTGTTCAGGGCCAGATTGTGGCTGACCTCTGTGTGGGTATGCATGGGAGGGAGGTGGGACAAGGAACTTTTTCCTCTTTTGATCCACATGCAGACTGGTCACTGATGCAGCCTTTTTACTCCATTGAATGCAAGGACTGATATGGGCTAGTATTCCTGTGAGTGCTAGAATCTGCAAGAGGGCAGGAAGAAGGAAGGGCTTGCACCCTTCAGTCCCATCCCTGCACCAGTCAGCAGAACAGGCTAGCTTTTGAGGAGAGCACACACTATCCCTTTTAAAGGGGCAGTGCAGCAGCTATCCTCCCTGGGAGCCAGTGCACCTCTAAGGCATGACGCCTCACAGAGCTCCCTCTGGACAGTGCAGCTCTATCCTATTACTCAGACTGCCTTAACGGCACAGTTAGGGTGAGCAGGTGTCCGGTTTTTGATCGAAACACCCAGTCGAAAAGGGATCCTGCTGGCTCCCGTAAGCACTGTTGACTGGGCCATTGAATGTCCGGTTGGCAGCGCTGCCCAGCGGGGCTGGCAGACTTGCTGCTAGCCGCCAGGTGACACGGCTCCCAGGAAGCAGCCGGCACGTACGGCTCTTATGCTTAGGGGAGGCCTGGGGGCTCCACATGCTGCCCCTATGCCCCACCCCAGCTCCCATTGGCTGGGCCAGGGCAGGGCAGGGGACGAACTAGCAGGACTCGCGAGCGCTCAGCAGGGGCTGTTGAGGGATCATGGCGTGCGCCTCTCCTGTTGCTGCCTGGCCAGCCCGCTTCTCCTCCTCGCACTCCCCATGTGGCTGGGCTCAAGCTGCGACGCATGCCCCTGCAGCAACCCATGGTCCGTATCCCCATCTCCAAGTGCTGGGAATGGGGCTGCTGGAGGGCAGGGGAGGAGGAGACCAGGGCCAGCCCTGTGAGTGTGGGGGGGATAGACTTGAGCTGCAGAGGACAGCAAGCCAGGTGACTTCTCCAGAGCAGGGGTGGCCCCTCCTCCCCCATCGCATGCAGCCACCGCTGCTCCTGTTCCCACCTACAAACCCTGTTTCTCCCCAAAAGCCCTGGCCACTCCGGGCTAGGAGCGTCCTCCTGTCAGCTGTGCGGCGGAAGGGGAGGCTGATGGTGGGGTGTCCCCTGCCAGTGTACCCTGTCTCCACTGAGCTGGGATGACGGGTCAGGGGGAATCTGTGTGTGCTGCTGCCTCTCTGGCTCCAGTGCTGCTGGGAGATGCTTGTGTCTGAACAGGCCTTCAACTGCCTGACCCTGAAACCTTATTAAAGGTCATACATTCAGGCAGACACACACACACACACTCACCCCCAGGGCTCCCTGCATCCAGGTCACTTTCCCCACCTGGGCTGTGCTGTGAGGTGAGCAACAGGAGCTGCTACTCTCTGCCCTCTCCTTACCCAGCCCAAGCAGGGAAAGTGACCTGGATGCAGGGAACCCTGACCTCACTCCTCGATTCCCCTCTCACAGCCCCCTAGGAGTGCGCAGGGGTGGGGCACAGGAGCAGCCGCCCAGGGGGCAATGCCAGCTGCTCCCTTACTGCATCTAGGTCAGTTTTCCCATGTTGGTGCAGGAGGGGGATGCAGAGGTTAGGGGCACTGTAGGGGTTGGGGTGAAGAGGGCACAGTGCAGGGATTAGGGGAACAGGAGGGAGGTGCAGGGGTAGGAGCAAAGGGGGTGCAGGGATTAGGGGCACAGGAGGGGAATGCAGGGATTAGGGGTGAAAAGAGCACAGTGCAGGGGTTAGGGCAGGGTGAGGGAGGGTGGGGAGCCCATGGGGGTGCGGGTACACCATGACCACTGGGGCCAGGGGCACCAAAATGCAAGTTTGCCCAGGGTGCCATTTTCCCTAAGACCAGCCCTAATACGAGACTGCCCCTCTCGGGGCCCTGGGGCCTGAGGGATTTCTGCGGCACTTCCCCCATATGGCCCTAAGAAAGTATATGAAAAAGAGTCTCTGTGTAGGCAAGTGTGTGCATCTCCCACATTCAAACTGTTGCAGCTCCTGGCCTTCTCCTGGCACCTGTTTGGGCCTTGCAGTGAAAATGAGCGAATGAGCGAGGATGGGGAAGAGTGAACCACAAAGGAAGGGGGGATAGAGTGAGTGGGAACGGGGCTTCAGGGAAAGGGAGGGGCCGGGCAAGGGTGTTTGTTTTTCTGGAATTAGAAAGTTGGCAATCCTAGGCACAGTCTGGTCCTTAATGTTAGGACTTATCCTTCAGTTTTCCTAGGAGTCTAACACTTGTTAGGAAAGGTTAAAAATTGCCAAGAAACTTTGGCTTGACCAGGAAGTGCATTAACTGTAAGTGGAATACCCAGAGGCCTGATCAGATCCAGCCATGTAAGCAATAGCTAATATTGCATAAGCTTAGGAAGTCCCCATGAATCTGCCTCTCACTAGACTAGTTTTGCCCTTGAGAATTTGAAAAACAGAATTGTTCTAGAGCAAATCAGTTTCTACCACACCTGAGAGAGGAGCCAGGTCACAATATTTCACTTACCTTTTTCACACCCCAAAAAAGCCAACAGAGCCAGGCCCAGATCCTCAAAGGTATTTAAGCACCTAACGTTCATTGAAATCAATGTCAGTTAAGCACCTAAATACTTTGAGAATCTGGGCCCAAGTTCTTAAAGGGGAGTAAAAGAAAAATTAAGCACCTTGATTGATGCTGAATTTAAAACTATAATTTCTAAAATCTAGTGCAAAATATTACCATAGTAGAACATTTTCAGAATGTATAGTCTATGTGCAGGAGCACAGAACATTACCTTTGAATTTCCTACCTTTTGTTGGTTTCAAACCTCCTCATCAGTGCTCCCATTATGACATTTTTGTATTGAAATTACTTGGGAGAATTTTGAGAGAAAAGAAAAAGATGTACAACTATATTGAAAAATGTCATACACAAGATTTTTCCTGACCTGAAGAAGAGCTCTGTGCAACTCGAAGCTTGTCTCTCTCACCAAGAGAAGCTGGTCCATTAAAAGATATTACCTCACCCACCTTGTCTCAAAGACAAGATAATCCTTCAGTGATTTTTTTTTTTTTTTTTTTTTTTAAACACAGAAAGAAGGTGGTTCTACACAAGTTTTTACAGTAGGGTGATTTGCTTTAGCATTTTTTGAGAGGCTATAAAAAAATACTACTTTGCACTTCTTTGTAATGCCAAGATCAAAGTGCTTTATAGACATTCAGCAATTAATCCTCACAAGCCCTCTGTGTAGGTTTTAAAACCACCCATTTACAGATGAAGAAACTGAAGTACAAACAGATGTACAAAACATTCAGTCTTATTTCCTTCCTCCCACCTCTAACCAAGGCTTGTTGCAAGTTTCATTGTAACTTCACGATAAATTACTACTACTAAGCATTCACAGCCATACCTTAGGAGCCCATTTTTCCTTAGAACTCAAAATTGATGTGTCTATTTTTAAATGATGTAACTAAGGACAGGGCAACCAAAAAGCGTACGAAAAGAAACATAGCAAAGTGAAAATAATATTTAATTTTACTTATAGTCGTCCCACTATTACTACATAAGTGACAGAGGAAAGAATTAGGGTACAACTTTTTGCATATATGACAAAACAGGAAGGCCAACTGGTGGGGGTTCTTTTGTTTGTGTGGGGTTTTTTTCTGAAAATATTTTAAAATAGCAGCAGGGTTATGGAAGATAATTTTGATACCTCTATAAATATTCATGGTGACACAAGTGGTTTATACCTAGGAATAACCAGATACAGTTCAGAGAATTTTGAGCTGAATATCAATCAAGAAAAAATTCTGCGTGTTAGGAAAGTAGAGGGGAATCATATACCCCACATACGTCCATGCAAGGAGAGGGCCTTCCACATGCATATCTACCCCTCAATTGCAGAAGGGAATCAGATAATCGCCACAGCATCCCCCAGATCTCACAAGGTCCTCTAGGTGGATCATGATGTGGTAGGAGATGGGCATTGGTTGGGGGGGACATATGTATCATCCTTCCACTGACCCTGTGGACATTACAAGAAAATGTTCATACAGCCCCAAGTTGCAGGGGGCATAGAGATGATGTGGAGGCAGAGAGTTTCCTCATAGATGGTCCTGGACTCCTTGGGATTCACACACAACCTTCTTGTTGTCAGGCTGGACCCTGAAGCCAGTTTTGTCGGGGTGCAAACCCCACTCTCCCAAAGAAACAATCTGCAAGGGGAGCCTTGAAGTTTTCCTCCCCAAGTCTTGCAGTGGACAGAGAGCTCCAGTACAGTGTGACCTCTTAGGATGTGGAATAGTCTTCCAAAGGAAGTGGTAGAAGCCTGGAATATCAAATTAAACTGGACAAAACAGGGAGCCGGTGCATCTTGTACTGACAGGCGGAGTGAGTAAATGGCCTAACAGGCTTTTCCAACTATAGTTTCAGTGATTAGGTGTCAGTGTATGGAATGTGGCTATTTTTAGGCAAGAGTGCAAGCCATTCTAATTGAATAAAAGTTGGGCACACAATAACTGGAATACAATTATGCTGTCCCGCCCTGATTTATAGAACTCTGGTTAACTGAAATCCTACATAACCAAAATGAAGTTATGTTCCCCACATTTATGGCCTCCCAAGCCTGGATTGCAGGAAAGAGAATTCTAACTAGCTGTGCTGACCAGTTGGCTTTAAAAAGGCTGCAGATGTACAGTCTGATGCCTTGACAGAGAGATGGCCTTCCGAAAGCTGGATGGCATTGTCTTTGCTGCTCTCTATGTTCGGGAGACAAGGAGACCAGCTGTTTCCAAATCCACTAGCTCAAGCAGACTGGGACCCCTATTTTACAGAACCCCATTTTTCAAAGGGGTTTGGATATCAGGTGTCATTTTAGTAATCTGGAGCTGCCCTGAATTTTTATATATTTATGGCCACATTGAGCCCTAGTCCTATACATGCAACTCTCATGGACAGTAATATGATTTGTGTGCATCTTTTGATGGCAACAGGAGTTCTGAGCAGGGATCAAGGGAATAATATAAGCTTTTCTATTCTCCCTTTCCCCTCCCCAAAAATTTCTTTCCACATGATCAGATTCTTTCCCTGACCCAGGATTGAGGCCCTTAACTGTATATAAAGTGAATATAAAACAGCCTCTGGTGAGCTATAGCCCTAATTAGAAAGAAAATTAACAGGTATTAGATTAGCAGAATCCCCGCCAGTAAAGTATGTAAGGGATATCATTAAAGAGGCAGACCTTTTCTGTGTTTTATGTTCCACTGAAGTTGATCACCTTTTTAATTACTTCTGCCATTATGAAAAGCTAACTGGATTCTTTAACTTAAAAGACTAGGACAGAATAGCAGAGAGTTCATAAATCATCTTGGAGGACAAAGAGCGAAGGGGGAGTTTTATATCTACCAGTTTCTTTTCCCTCACAAAAAGTGTTCTGCTTAAGCTGTTTGCTTGTTTCTCTCCCCACCCCCACCCATAAATGGTTAGTAATTATAGCCTCATCCTTCACAGTGCTGTAGTTATGGTTTTGTTTGCACTTCCATTGTATACTCCTATTTTTCTAGGTTTAGAATTGGCTCTAAAACGAGCTTCAAGCTGAAACTTGTTGCACATGGCCTAAACCCAGCTGTGAAATAGTCTGAAATTCCTTTGTACCATTTTGCAAAGAAAATTTAAAAAAATATCAGTTTGCTCCTTTAATCAATGGCAAAAATGACATTTTTCTGGTTGTCAAGTGTCCAGTTTTGTGGGTGCTTCTGTTGTCCCTTCCCTACTTTTTCAGGTTGCAATCTAGATGCTATTCTGGTCCTTCATTTCTCTTCCCTTTCATTCCTGTATCAGATTCCTGGCCTTGCTATTAGACCCACATCCCATGATAGCAAGCGCCACAAACAGCTAGTGGAGTTATCAAACGAAGCTCAGAGTCAGAACTTGCCTACCTCTAGTTCCCAAATTCTTCTGGGAGAAATTGTGTATTTATTTATTTGTAATTAGCATCATCCTTAATCTGAAGAATCTTAATAAATCAGAAAGGAAATGAAAATTCACAATGAAAATATTGAAATATACATACAAATTGTGCAGATTTCCTGACTTCAGGAAATTCATTCAACCCTGCACATGCTGATCAACTCTGCCCAGACACTGATCCTTGGGGTTCACTTATGGCCAGAAACTTGCCAGTGGAAGTTTGGCCTAGCCTTATTACCAAGCATATACAGAGAGTTCCCAAGTGCAACTCTGAGACAGAAAGGGATGTATTTCTATATTTATTTCTGGGTGATGTCTTGATTGGAGCCCCTTCAAGATGGAACAAGATACCAAATTTAACAGTTCAATTTCTTCATCCCAAAACTTTCTAGTAAATTTCCAGAAGAAGAGGATTAGCACATTCCACACTATCCAACACCAATTGCACAAGAGAAGAGAGATAACTCAATCAGGGAAGTGAACAGGCAGGTTCATATCCACAGCATCTCATCATTCAAAATTGAGCCTTTGTAGAATGCTGATATCCTGGACAGGCCTGCTGACTTTAGCAAGGCTTTGTGTGTCCTCTCCAAAAATTTCTACAGTTGCTATCTCCTGTCAGGTGACTCCAGCAACACTGCGAGATATCAGAGTAGCAGCCATGTTAGTCTATATTCGCAAAAAAGAAAAGGAGTACTTGTGGCACCTTAGAGACTAACAAATTTATTTGAGCATAAGCTTTCATGAGCTACAGCTCACTTCATCGGATGCATTCCTGTGAGATACGTTTCTCTTGAGATATGAGCTTCAAATACTGACATCCAATCAGAAAACCAGAGCAAGAGATGGCC
Source organism: Dermochelys coriacea (assembly GCF_009764565.3). Taxonomy (NCBI): domain Eukaryota; kingdom Metazoa; phylum Chordata; order Testudines; family Dermochelyidae; genus Dermochelys; species Dermochelys coriacea. The sequence goes on along the minus strand of NC_050069.1, from coordinate 156,384,547 downwards.
ACTAGAGATACCATCTTATGTGGCTTGGGAGGTTAACTATCATATCATGTTGTCCAGAGTAAGTGGATCCATAAATAGACAAATGAAAGTATACATTTGCTGAACTTGCCATTCAGCTAGTGCTCCTGGCCTTGAAACAGCATGTGACTTACCAACACGTTAGGAGGGGAAAGGAGAAACACAAAATCACCATGCCTGCAAACAGACGCAATATTGCTAATCAGGTGAAAAGAGTAAACACTAGCCTTGCTTCAGGCCCTGTGCATCAAAAGCCAATGCAATGAGGAGGTAGACAGTCTGAGAAGGCAATCAGTGACTCCTGTAGAATGGAAATTCTTATCAGTCCACGTTCCACTCCCTGTTGCAGACATCTGAAATACCAATGTGGAATTTTTTTTTACAACCAACAAAATACCAAGATTTACATTTTCTTCTCCAGATATAGAAATTTAGGGGGGAAGCTAGGAATGCACTGTTCCAACCTGGGAAATTGGTCTTCTACATAGCTTTCCTTCTTTTTCTGCTGATATCCAGAACTCTAAGACAAGCAAGACAAGAGAATGCATCAGGAATATTACTGAATCTGCTCTGGCTCCTGCAGCCCTGGTTAATCGAGCTGTTGAAATTATACTCCCATCCATTTATTTATCTGCACACATCTGGTAGCATTCACTACCTCAAACATCCTCGTCCTTCCAGAAACAGGAAAATTGTCCGACCACCTGAATATTGAACAGAGACAACTAAGAAGGGAAAGCTCTTTTGAGAAAGTGATTGAAACACTCCTTAGAGGTCTACTAAATCAGTATTCCAGGGTTTAGAATAAATTTAGCTCAGCATGCCCAACTAAAGGTAATCAAGCCCACATCAGCCAAATCTCAGGCAGGGCTTGCAAATGTGCCTCGGCAATTCCATCCATTATTGGAATGAACAAACCTTTCCGGCTTCATCTCACCCTCACTTACTACTGCTCAAAAATAAAAAGAGCCACAAGACAGCCCCAAGATGACTCATGTTGGTGCTGAATGCTCTAACTAAGCCACCCATCACAGCACATAGGAGATGGTGAAGAATGTTGGGAGGATTAACTCAGTACACCTAGGACAAACCCAGTGGCATATGCTTGATGTCCACAGGGCAATTAAAACCACGCTTATCAGAACAAAGCAATTAGGAGACGTTGTGAGTATTACCTGCTACCAACAACCCAGAAAAATATCAGTACCTTCAACTGGAAAAAATATTGTATTAAAGAAGCCTACCATCTACCAAGGCTTTATCTCTCCAAAATCACCTATTGCACAAAAGCCCTAGTCAGTGTCTACTGTATTGGCTGAAAAGGTTTTTCATCATACAAAGAAATATGTCCGATGGCTACCTGGCCATCTACATTTGACATTTGGCTAGGGTGACTAGATGTCCTGATAAAATAGAGACTGTCCCGATATTTAGCCCTTTGTCCCGCATCCTGATCAATGTACGATCGGGACGCCATTTGTCCCGATATTCAGGTAAGGAGGTGAGCGGGAGGGAGATGCCAACTCTGTGGGTGCTCCGGAGCTGGAGCACCCACGGGGAAAAATTAGCAGGCTCTGCACCCACCGCAGCCAAGCTCCACCCTCCTCGTCTCCTTCTCCCCACTCCTTCCCGTGGGCCGCATCCCTACTCCTCCCCCACCCTCCCAGCACTTCCCAACACCTAACCGCTGTTTGGCGGCAATTAGGACTTTCCTCGGAGGGAGTGGGAGGAGTGGGGATGTGGCACGCTCAGAGGAGGAGGCGGAGAAGAGGTGGGGACTTGGGGGAAGGGAGTGGAATGGGGCAGGTGAGGGCAGTGCAGGAGTGGGAAGAGGCGGGTGAGCACCCACCAGGCAGAGGGGAAGTCAGCACCGTAGGGGTGAGTGGCAGATGGGGGGGGGTGAAAAGACGAGTGGCGAGCGGGCATGGGGGGGTGAAGAGGCAAGCAGTGGGTGTGGACTGAGGAGGAATGCAGCAAGCCAGCGGCGGGCCAGGGGATGAGGAAGGGTGCGGTGGGGGTGGGGAAAGCGGGGAATGGGTGGGACATGGGACGGACTGTGGGTGGTGCTGATGGTACCCCAATATGTCCTGATATTTTACTGTTGTGATCTGGTCACCCTACATTCGGCAGGCACAACAAAAAGCCTTGGCAGGAGTCTCTGTTGGCACGGGGGCACCACATACTGTGGTGTCTCAAAAAGAAAAGGAGTACCGGTGGCACCTTAGAGACTAACAAATTTATTAGAGCATAAGCTTTCGTGAGCTACAGCTCACTTCATCCGATGAAGTGAGCTGTAGCTCACGAAAGCTTATGCTCTAATAAATTTGTTAGTCTCTAAGGTGCCACCGGTACTCCTTTTCTTTTTGCGAATACAGACTAACACGGCTGCTACTCTGAAACCTGTGGTGTCTCAGAATTTCTAATGAAATCAAACTTCTTTTGATGCAGTTAAGATATTGAGGTTTCACTGCTGTAACAATCCAATGATTGCAAATGGGAAGCCTGGATATGAAAGAGAAAATTGTTCCTCAGTAGTTTTTCCTCAAGTATTCAGGCTCGCTGTCCGAACCCTGCCTTAATTGACATATATTTAAAGTTACATTTGACCTTGCAGCTTATTCTGCTCTGTAAATGGATCTCTAAGGAAAAGAGAATGTAACATTTTATATACTGTTAATGCAGCCAATAATAATTATTGGAATATATTTCAGCTTTAAAAGCAGTCTAAGCTGTGGGCTTTCCAGAAAGAGAAGCCAAATGTTCTTCTTATGAATTATAGAGCCGAGGTTAAATCCTGGTCCGTCTGAAGTCAATGGGAATTTTGCCACTGACTTCAATGAAGCCAGGATTTCTCCCCATCCTTCCTCCAACAGCTACAGAGAAGAAGAAAATTCATTGCTGAAAAGGTGAGCTTGGATATTTGGAAAAGAAAATCCATCTACCAACAAATTCCTCGGACCCACAGGTCTAACAGAAAAATAATTTTCCCAAACTTTCGGAGAGAAATTACTTCCAGCTTCAAACTTGTCCATAGAGCGTTTTATTGGAATGTAGGGGCTTTTTCCCCCTTGCTAAGTGAAAAGTGACTGAAAATGTAAGTGGCAGTGCAAACTTAACTATTGCAATAGCAGTACCAGTTACATCTATAATAACCTTGATCCCCTCAGTGTGGCGTTAATCATTTATAAGACAAATCAAGAAGGGATCACATTCCCTGTTATAAAGAAGGCCAAAACCTCCATTTGGACAAGCATTTCCTGTATCACAGCTAAAATCTATCAGACATTCTACATTAGGGGAGTCAAACTCATTTCATATGGCAGGCCTGATCTGATTCTCTGCCACTTGGAGTGGGCCACATTCAGCAAAAGTTATGAAAATAGAAATAGATAAACTATTTTGGTGATCACTCACATTTAATTTAGATTTCAGTGCTACTGCTGCTCCCAAATACTTAGCTTGTCTTAGTTTAAACCAGTGTCTTAGTTTAAACCAGTGTGTCACTTAGTTGACAACTTAGTTTAGATTTGCTGATATTTATGATGAATAATATTTGTTCACATGTTCCATGCTTCCAAACATGGAAAGAATTCTTGATGCAAAATACTTTTCTGTTTGGGATGATTTGATCCCAGATATTGATAAAACTTGGAAATAACAATATTGGAAACCTCGACTTTCAGAGTGTCACACTGCAGTTCAATACATTTCATTTGAAGCTCCTCTGATATATCATGCATACTGACAAAATAGTGTGCCAAAAATTGCAAACTTGGTTCCTGAAGACATATAATCATCCCTGAAATTTCTCTCTCAGTTCAGCAATTTTGCCCAAGTACCTTTCTGTGGTATCATCACACAGAGTCACGTAGTGACTTCAGGGAGGGAAAATGTGCCAAATTACACTAGGAAAATTGTTTCTCTGACAGCTAAAGCTTAATTTCAAAGGTTCAAATGTTGTCATAGTATTTTGTCACTACTTTGTTACACCCCTGCATTCTTGTGTTGAGCAAGTTCAGATGCTCTGTAATATGTACTATGAAAGTAAGGTCTTGAAGCCATTCATTGTTTTGCAATTCAGGAGCATCTTCCCCTTTCTGATCCATGATAAGTTGGATCTCACCATACAATTCAAAAACCACTTCAACACAGCTCCCTGACTTAGCCACCGAGCTTCAGTGTGATGCAGAAGTCCACGATGACTGTCTCGTTCTTCCAACAGACAGCAGAACTGCCAGTGGTTTAGACCTCTAGCTCAACTAATTTTTTCAGTTTAAAGAAGCACATCCATCACATGATTCATTTTCAGAGTTTTACTACAGAGAGCTTCTTGATGTAAAATGCAATGAAACTGTATGCAGTGAAAATTGCTAAACTGCTGGCTATGGTTGATAGTTTGCAATTTGGCCTTCAATTTTGTCACAACTCCAGCTTTCTTGATCTCCATTGAGGGTACCTAATCTGCAGCCGAGTCACAGCTCTTGTCCAGTCCACCTCCCATGTGTTCAGCGCTTTCACCCAGCTACCAAAAAAGTCATTTGCTGGCAGGGTCACCAATGCTACAAGCTCCTCTGCTACACACGTTCCCATCAACTCCACAAATGAACACTCTTAGCTGAGAGACGTCACTTACAACTGTGCTGTCATCAACTGCAACTGAAAAAATAGCACAGGGTTGTCCCAACATTGACCATTCAAATTCTCAGCTAAATCATTGATTCTCTCAGCAATTGTGTCTGAGAGGCAGATATTTACAAAGCTTATGGCTTATCTGGACCCACCATTTCTGCAGTTTATGGCATGGAGCATTTTTGAGGAACTGCCTCAGAAAATGGTTTTGATGAGACAGCTATTTCACGGGCAATCACTTAGCTCGCTTTAGCAGCATCACTTTCATGACAAGCATTAGTAAACACTGATTGCTGCCTTTTCAACGACTGTGGTAATTCAAAGTATTTATCTTCACTTAACTTTCCTGTGTACTTACCATAGTTCTTGCCATGGTTTGCTTCATAGTGTCATCGACTGTTGTGTTCTCTTACCACAGCTACCTGTTCCTTACAAATCAAGCACGAGGGCTCTCCATTCATGTCCACAAAGAAATAAGAATTCTCCGTTTCTCTTGACATACACAACACTCTTGATTTATCTTTCTCTTCTTGGGTAAAGATATGATGGCCACTTGGCAGAAGTGGAATAAAGAAACAGAGGAAGGGAATGGTCCCCCCCTTCTTTTCTTCTTTGTATTTTTAAATTTTTAATTTAAAGAGGAATCTGCCAGTCTACCAGTTGCAATTGGCATTCACCCTTTCAGTTATTTGAAGTTTCCTTTTCTTTGACTTGCCAGGCTGTAATATCTACTCTTCAGCCTGGGGGCTAATGCTCTTCAGTGCCATTTCCTCTTGCCCGGACACCTGCCAGCTTCCACCAGACTTATGCCTCTCCAGCACCTCTTAAATGTGACCAAGTGGTTCTACACCTGTAAGCAAGATTTTGCTGGATTGTTATGCTGGAGTCTGAACAATGGGGGATGTGATTTTTAAAGTGCATCAGTGTGTTGCGCTCTAAGTCCCCCAAGTGGATCCTGCTGATGTGCACTAAATGTTCCTTCGTGTAGTATGCAAGGTCCTGGAAAAAATTTTGAAGGAGAAATTAGTTAAGGACATTGAAGTCAATGGTAAATGGGACAAAATACAACATGGTTTTACAAAAGGTAGATCGTGCCAAACCAACCTAATCTCCTTTTTTGAAAAAGTAACAGATTTTTTAGAAAAAGGAAATGCAGTGGATCTAATTTACCTAGATTTCAGTAAGGCATTTGATACCATGCCACATGGGGAATTATTAGTTAAATTGGAGAAGATGGGGATCAATATGAACATCAAAAGGTGGATAAGGAATTGGTTAAAGGGAAGACTGCAACGGGTCCTACTGAAAGGCGAACTGTCAGGTTGGAGGGAGGTTACCAGTGGAGTTCCTCACGGATCGGTTTTGGGACCAATCTTATTTAATCTTTTTATTACTGACCTTGGCACAAAAAGTGGGAGTGTGCTAATAAAGTTTGCAGATGATACAAAGCTGGGAGGTATTGCCAATTCGGAGAAGGATCGGGATATTATACAGGAGGATCTGGATGACCTTGTAAACTGGAGTAATAGTAATAGGATGAAATTTAATAGTGAGAAGTGTAAGGTTATGCATTTAGGGATTAATAACAAGAATTTTAGTTATAAGTTGGGGACGCATCAATTAGAAGTAACGGAAGAGGAGAAGGACCTTGGAGTATTGGTTGATCATAGGATGACTATGAGCTGCCAATGTGATATGGCTGTGAAAAAAGCTAATGCGGTTTTGGGATGCATCAGGAGAGGCATTTCCAGTAGGGATAAGGAGGTTTTAGTACCCTTATACAAGGCACTGGTGAGACCTCACCTAGAATACTGTGTGCAGTTCTGGTCTCCCATGTTTAAAAAGGATGAATTCAAACTGGAGCAGGTACAGAGAAGGGCTACTAGGATGATCCAAGGAATGGAAAACTTGTCTTATGAAAGGAGACTCAAGGAGCTTGGCTTGTTTAGCCTAACTAAAAGAAGGTTGAGGGGAGATATGATTGCTCTCTATAAATACATCAGAGGGATAAATACAGGAGAGGGAGAGGAATTATTTAAGCTCAGCACCAATGTGGACACAAGAACAAATGGGTATAAACTGGCCACCAGGAAGTTTAGACTTGAAATTAGACGAAGGTTTCTAACCATCAGAGGAGTGAAGTTTTGGAATAGCCTTCCAAGGGAAGCAGTGGGGGCAAAAGATCTATCTGGTTTTAAGATTCTACTTGATAAGTTTATGGAGGAGATGGTATGATGGGATAATGTGATTTTGGTAAGTAATTGATCTTTAAATATTCAGGGTAAATAGGACTAATCCCCTGAGATGGGATATTAGATGGATGGGATCTGAGTTACCCAGGAAAGAATTTTCTGTAGTATCTGGCTAGTGAATCTTGCCCATATGCTCAGGGATTAGCTGATCGCCATATTTGGGGTCAGGAAGGAATTTTCCTCCAGGGCAGATTGGAAGAGGCCCTGGAGGTTTTTCGCCTTCCTCTGTAGCATGGGGCACGGGTCACTTGAGGGAGGATTCTCTGCTCCTTGAAGTCTTTAAACCATAATTTAAGGACTTCAATAGCTCAGACATAGGTGAGGTTTTTCATAGGAGTGGGTGGGTGAGATTTTGTGGCCTGCGCTGTGCAGGAGGTCGGACTAGATGATCAGAATAGTCCCTTCTGACCTTAGTATCTATGAATCTATGGATGTAGTCCTCTTCAAAACAGGACTACATCAATGCACATTAGGAGGGTCTACATGGGGAAGTTAGAGCACAACACACTGGTGCATTCTACAAATCACACCCTGTAGTAAGTACTCCGGGATCATGTAGATAAGCCCAATAATTCGTGAGAAATCCATGGGTCAGATGAAACTGTTCTGTGGCCCAGTTTTGATAGCCCTGCTCTACAGTCTTCAGAAAACTTTGAAGCAAAGAAATCTTTCTCCAACTGGTAAAAAAGACAAAGCAAAATCCTGGATACAAAAAGGGATAAATAAATATAATTGGACATATCCCTCACAAGACAGAAAGCTGCAACAGTAGTTGCAAAAGACTTGAGGGTGCAAGTTTCTTTTTTATCCAACCCTTCCAGCATACCTTGACTCATACATAAAAACCAAGGATAAAACAAAAATAAGGAGCAACCCCCAGAGAATTTTTTTTAAAAAATATGGAAGTCTGAGTGCTTTGAAAAGCAGTTTAAAAATGCTGCATGTAGTTTGAGACAACACTCTGACATTCTCTTCTTCTTTTCAGCTCTCTGCTTTGGGGTGAGGGGTCATTACCAAATTAAGGACAAGAGAATTTCAGATAGATAAACAAAACAATCCTCTTGATATATTAAACCCATTCATAACACATGTAAAAATACAATTAAATATTTTATACAAGTGAATCCAAAACATTTCTCACTTGTAAACCAACAATTTAGAAGAAATTTTTACACAAAAACACAGAGTTTGAACTTCTTATTGAAACCTCATAGGACAGGATCTATCCAAAGTTTTATCATTTCTGTGAACACTGCGGATGGAAGTCAAACTCAAACATCCTAATGGGACTAAATCGGGGGGGGGGGGGGGAAGGGTGATAATCTCCATCTAAGAACATTAAAGGAACTGGCACATGAAATTGCAAGTCCATGAACAAGGATTTTTAATGACTCTGTGAACTCAGGGTCATACCCTATGACTGGAGAATTGCTAATATAGTTCCTATTTTTAAGAAAGGGGAAAAAGTGATCCAGGAAACTGCAGGCCTGTTAGTTTGACCTCAATTGTATGCAAGGTCTGGGACGAAGTTTGGAAAGCGAAAGTAGTTACTGACATACAGGTGAACAGTAATTGGGATAAAATACAACATGGTTTTACCAAAGGTAGATCATGCCAGATCAACCTGATCTCCTTCTTTGAGAAGATAACTGATTTTTAGACAAAGGAAATGCAGTAGATCTAATCTACCTGGATTTCAGGAAGGTATTTAATAATGTTTCACATGGGAAATTATTAATTGAATTGGAGAAGATGGGGATTAATGTGACAACTGAAAGGTGGATAAGAAACTGGTTAAAGGGGACACTACAACAGGTCATACTGAAAGGTGAACTGTCAGACTGCAGGGAGGTTACTAGTGGAGTCCCTCAGGGATTGGTCTTGGGTCCAAATCATATTTAAACATATTTATTACTGACCTTGGCACAAAAAGTGAGAGTGTGCTAATAAAATTTGCAGGTGACACAAAGTTGGGAGGTATTCTCAATAAGGAGGAGGACCAGAATATCATACAAGAAGATCTGGACAACCTTGTAAATTTGAGTAATAGAAATGGGATGAAATTTAATAGTGCAAAGTCATGCATTTAGGGACTAACAACAAGAATTTTTGCTATAAGCTTGGGACTTATCAGTTGGAAGCGACAGAGGAGGAGAAAGACCTGGATGTATTGGTTGATCACAGGATGACTATGAGCTGTTAATGTGATGTGGCTGTGAAAAAGGCTAATGCCATCCTAGGATGCATCAGGCAAGGTATTTCCAGTAGAGACAGGAAAGTGTTAGTACCATTAGACAAGGCACTGGTGAGACCTCATCTGCAATACTGTGTGCAACTCTGGTCTCTCTTGTTTAAGAAAGATTAATTCAAACTGGAACAGGTGCAGAGAAGGATTACTAGGATGATCTGAGGAATGGAAAACCTACCTTATGAGAGGAGACTCAAAGAGCTTGGCTTGTTTAGCCTAACCAAACAAAGGTTGAGGGGAGATATGATTGCTCTTGAGAAATACATCAGAGGGATAAATACCAGGGAGGGAGAGCAGTTATTTAAGTTAAGCACCAATGTGGACACAAGAACAAATGGATATAAACTGGCCATCAACAAGGTAAGGTTTGAAATTGGATGAAAATTCCTAACCATTATAGGAGTGAAGTTCTGGAACAGCCTTCCAAGGGGAGCAGGGGAAACAAAAAAACAACTACAGTTTAGGAAAAGGAATCTTCAGCATTTCCCCCCCAGGTCCACTTTACAGTAGCTGTGCTAGCACTTTGTGAGCAATGAAACAGACCATTTCCATTTACATCCCCTGTGATAACAAAGGAAGGTATGTGTGGTTCTAGAATCACACAGTCTCTTTGCAGATGGTAAGGTTTTTCTTTATGCCTTAATCTTTGCCATTTGTCCATAATCTGCAGCCCAGCTTTCCTGGGACCACAGAGAAGATGATGAACTTTATATAGTTCTTCTTTGGAACCAACTGAATCCCAGAGTAACATCTAAACACTTCTGTGCTCCACAACTATGTAACCTCACAGTTGAATATCAGCGACAGCAAATAAATTTCAGTTGAAAAAATAAAAATCAGACAGGAGAAAAAGCATTAGTCTCAAACTCAAAAATCTAATTTAAAAGTTAAAGAAAATGAAGAAAATAACAAAATCAGTCAAGGAAGAGTCAATGCTAAAAGTATTCAAGACACTGATAAGGCCCTAGGTGTATCATATTCTTAGCCTTGGTGTCTGAGTTTTTCTAAAGTTTTAAAAAACATATATTCTTTAGTTGTTGGATGAGTCTATTTGAAGGCTCTTTCATGATTTGTTATTTTCACTGGAGAGGGCACAGAGCCATGTTTTTATAAATGTTTGGCCACTGTGTTTGGTATCTGAGCTGTATCTCATGCACTGTTTGTCATTTCACACCACTTAGAACAAATCCCATCTGGCTAGACTCCTAGTCCTGTGGACTGTGAGTCATGGATATTAAATGACCATCATGTGATCTTCTGCATGCTGCCATGGATAATGTAAGATACTGTAAAGTTGTACAGTATCTTATCGCAGAACAGCATCTGGAGAACAGAGGATCAACATAAATATACAATTTAAGCACGGACATTTGCTTTCTAAACAAAATAGAAGAGATTTGTTTTATTAAGAGCATGACAGCCCTGTTAATTAATGGTACCCCTATACAAAGAAATGAAATTATGACCACCAAACAGTCAGATTCTTGGGACAGATTAAAAATAATTTGTAGAAATGACAAATACATGAGATTCCAATTCATTATTTTAAGATAAATTAATCAGATTCCCTTCATCAGGATGAGACTGACAGACCTTGGAAACTGACATTTTCTGGTCATCTATGGGTCACTATGTCATCCTAATCAATATCATGCAGGAATCAGGTATCAGAAATTACATGGAAGAAGTCTAGGAGGGAAAAATGTTCTTTCCAAAGAACAGCATATTTACACCTGGATTAGGTGGCTTCACTCCCCTATAGAAATGAGACAGACAAACTTCCTGTTGCCAGTGATGAAGGGAAAGTCCATTATATGGAGGATAGAGGAAAACTCTAGTGGCATTAATTACAATTGTCCATTACTTTCTGCTATCAGTATGACCAAGCTACTGCAACTGATGTTATCCAGTCAAATCAATCAATATAGTTGTCTTGTGTAGAATACCATGAAACTATATCAACATTCAAAAGAAATCATCCTCTCAGCCAGCAACACTTTCAGGGTTATTTTTAAAACTCCTTCCTATGCCATGGTTCCAATACGAGTTCTCCAACTGGTTGCTATGGCTTACATTTCCCTCCATTCCTTCTATGTTTTTTCCTCTCTATCTCCCACCCTCAACTCCTTCCTATTACAGTCACCAGCAGTTCTCCCTACCTTTTCTGATATTTCCATCATAGAGTAACAGTTAGCTATTCTGAAATCAGCACTGTTATGTATTAGTATCTCACATTTTCCAGGGGTTTCCAGCATAGAGACATTTCAGAATATGGGGAAGTCCACAGCTGGGCCAGCATAGGTAGGTAAACCTCACCACTGATTTTGCAATATATCAACAATGATAAAGGGTTTGTTGGCGGCAAATATCTTTGAATTAGGAGAAGGTTTTTCCAAACAGGTATTTAGCCAAACTGATTTAAACCTATTCAAATGCACAGTTATAAAATGGGCTAAACAGCTGGCCAGTAGTATCACTGAAAAGAACTGAGGATTACTGTGGCTAATGAATTAGACTTGAGTCAATATGACTGTTAGAAAAAAGGCAAATGATATACGGGGCAGGAGTAATAGGAACATCATATTAAAAATATAATTATGCCATCAGAGACAGCTCAGCTGGAGTCTTGCATTCAGTTTTTAAAAAGACAGGCAATTTGGAGAGAGTTTCAAGGGGAGCCATAAAATTAAGGAAAATGTTGGGAAATAAAATCTATAAGGAAGGATGAAGAGACCTGGGCATGTTCAGTCTGCAGGGGAAAAGGACTGTGGGGAAACAGGGTTGTGTATAAATAGATATTAGACAGTCTCATTAGTCAATGGGGAAGATCAGGAAGTAATGGAATCAAGCATTAGCGAGGAAAATGTAGGTTAAATATTAGGGAAATCTTCATAACTATATAAGCAGGCAGGAACAGAGCAGGCTGCCAAGGAGAAACAAGCTGCCAAGAGAGGTTATGAAATCACCTGCACTGAGGATACCCACCTACCAGAGCTGATTTGAGGATAATTAAATCAATGCTTTCATAGTGCAGAATAATAGATTGTATAACCCACTAGAGGTCCCTTCTAATCCAAATGATCCTATGGTTTTATAGCTGTGTTTCAGCCCAAATGTTATATTTTCATGGTGGTTCATCCATCCTTAATTAGTATCCTGGGTAAAACTATAGTTTTCTTGAAATTCTTGTGTACTGAGACATTATGACATAAAAGCAAACTGAAGGTGTCATCAAAGCAAATCAGAGATTTTGAGAGATGTGAACAGAAATAATTGATTCTTTTCTAGGGGCAACATTCTCCTATTTTGTGTTATGAAAGGCATTAAAAATTCATAGCCAAACACCACTAGTAAGATAAAACTTGAGGAATTTCTGTGAACAGGCCTACTTTATTTCTCAACAAGACTGATATTTCTTGATTAGGTCTGTAAGATAATTTTATAAATGAAGGAAAATAAATGTCACCACCAACCCATTGGAGGCAGTGCACGCCTTTGGGTCTGACGTCAGTGGCAGGAAACAGAAATATGTTGTTTTTCTCTCTCAACAAATGTGGCAACAGTTTGTAAGCCAATATACAACTAAAGAGTCTCCAAAAAATGTGTATTTGTGATTATAGCAGCACAGTGTACTGAACAATTTGCAAAGTTTCCATACCTACTGGTTTCAGAGTAGCAGCCATGTTAGACTGTATTCGCAAAAAGAAAAGGAGTACTTGTGGCACCTTAGATACTAACAAATTTATTTGAGCATAAGCTTTCGTGAGCTACAGCTCACTTCATCAGATGGTATTTTCCACCAAATGCATCCAATGAAGTGAGCTGTAGCTCATGAAAGCTTATGCTCAAATAAATTTGTTAGTCTCTAAGGTGCCACAAGTACTCCTTTTCTTTTTGCGCATACCTACTGGGCGTGTAGGACCAAATTCATGATCTGACGTCAAAAATGTAAACTTTTGTAAATACATTTGAAGGATGTATTTAATCTAGTCTGAGGGAAAAATCGTGTCCCACCTCAGGAAATCCTGCAAGGGAGAGGAAGACTGGGATGAAGTGGCAATATTTTAGCCCTTCCAACCACTGAAACAACACCTAACCCTGGATTTTGTTTCAGTTTTGGATTCATGGCCCTACCACAATATGAAGTATTTTAGCCTTTCCATTGCTCACTTGAACATTACCAAGATTTTTGCTGCCAAGTGTTCTTGTCTGGTTCTAGAACTATGAAGGAATATATTTTTAAAAAAATAAGCACATAAACCCCAGGCTCAGTATTACAAAAGTACACACTGTATAATAGCACGTGGTAAACCAGCTCTCTATGTGTCAACATACACGGGGAACACAGCAAGCATTGCCAAAATACCCCTTGGATCATTCAGCTAACAAGCCATCAACCTGGCCAAAGCACAGGTACAAGTCTATAATTAGCTAGCCACTAGCTTTGTTGACCTAATATGAGAGCATGCAGTAAATCATCACACAGCCATAACACACAAAGGATCATGCAATTAGCAACACCCAAGAACTAACAAAATTCAGCTTGAAACCTTCAGTGAAGCAGTGTCCAATATTGTCACATACAGTAAACAGAGCACCAGATAGTAAACCCTAGTAAGCATTCAAATCAAGAAAACCTTAAATCATCATAGAATCATAGGATTGGAAGAGACCTCAGGAGGTCATCTAGTCCAACCCCCTGCTCAAAGCAGGACCAATACCAACTAAATCATCCCAGCCAGGGCTTTGTCAAGCCAGACTTTAAAAACTTCCAAGGATGGAGATTCCACCACCTCCCTAGGTAACCCATTCCAGTGCTTCGCCACCCTCCTAGGGAAATAGTTTTTCCTAATATCCAACCTAGACCTCCCCCACTGCAACTTGAGACCATTGTTCCTTGTTCTGTCATCTGCCACCACTGAGAACAGCCTAGCTTCATCCTCTTTGGCAAGCCCCTTCAGGTAGTTGAAGGCTGCTATCAAATCCCTCCTCACTCTTCTCTTTTGCAGACAAAACAAACCCAATTCCCTCAGCCTCTCCTCATAAGTCATGTGCCCCAGCCCCCTAATCTTTTTCATTGCCCTCTGCTGGACTCTCTCCAGTTTGTCCACATCCTTTCTGTAGTGGGGGGCCCAAAACTGGATGCAATACTCCAGATGTGACCTCACCAGTGCCGAATAGAGGGGAATAATCACTTCCCCCAATTTGCTGGCAATGCTCCTACCAATGTGCAGTTAGCCTTCTTGGAAACAAGGGCACACTATTGACTCATATCCAACTTCTCATCTACTGTAATCCTCAGGTCCTTTGGCAGATGGAAACTGATCACCATAAGACCTATCACTACAAAGCTGTGTCTAAGCACTCACAAATTGTGCTGTGACACTACAAGCAAACAGATCCCATCATCATCCCACCCAAATTGTCCCTTTCTCCTCTGGAGATAGGTCACAGCCTGTGATGCATCTGATCATGTCTGCTCCTCTCTCACACACGCAAATGCCCTTGCATATATAAACACATACAAACAGATTCTCTGTGTTTGTTTTTAAACAGATATTTCCCCTTGTGTTTTGGTGCAGGGAGTGGTTTAGGCTATGCAAGGAAAGAAATTATGTATTCCTATTGAACCAAGAATGGGCAAATCGCCGAGGTACTTACAAAAATCAAAGTGGGCCAGCACCATTAAAGCAAGACATAAAGTGGATCTAGAGCCTTATCAAAAGCAATTAAAGCAGCACATGAAGGCTTCCCAGAAAGCACTGATGACTTGAAGACAGAAATAAAAACTTTGTTGGGGCATCAGCTACGAAGTGTCTGGACAGATTTTGAAGTCTAGCCACAAAATGCTCAGTTTGGGCTGGTAAAACATTGAAGAGTTGAACAGCAATCTGACTAGCAAGGAACAAAATGTCTTCCAGGAAACAGGCTAGACCCAGAAAACTTAGAGCAACTGGGGAACTTGCTAACAGAGGTGGGCTGCAGCAAGGACTAAAGGAACTAGAAAATCAACTAAAAAGGAAATTTCAAAGATTCTATCTATGATACTTTTATGGCCCCAATCACTGTAGTATCTGAGCATCTCATAGTCTTTAATGTGGTAGCCTCAGAATACCCTGCTGAGATAAGGAAGCACTATTATCCTAGTTTTTACAGATTGGAAACTGAGAGGCTAAGGGACTTGCCCTAAGTCACAGATGGGAATCAAACCCACATCTCCCAAGTTAGAACCTAGCCATTGGACCATTCTTCCCTTTCCCCATGCATACCACAGTGGAAGCCAGCTGCTTGAATGAGGAGTTGGGCCAGCCAAAGAACTTGGGTAAGACAGGACATATACAACACTTTTCTACTTTTCTACCCAGAGTGGCCCCATGTAGGAGAGGTCAGACTGTCCCAACTTGAGTAATACTAACTTTGAGGAGAAAACTTCCTGGGAGGCTTACCTGGGTCAATTTAATATTATAGCCCAAATGAACAGTTGGGGAGATGAACAGGGAGGAAGGTGTCTAGTAGCCAGTTTGAGAGGACTAGCTCTCATAGCGCAGCAAAATTTAGTCCCAGAAAAGAGACCAAGTTAGTTGGGTCTGTGCAAGCTCTTGGGTGACAGTTTGGAGCCAGTCACTAATCCGAGTTGGCCTGGGCTCATCCAATGGCTAGAAGGAGAGGGAAAGAAGGGATCACACCTGAACTGCCAGAGGTCTTGAGGAGACTTGTGTACCTGGCATGCCAGATACCAGTGAGCACATCCAGGATAAATCAGCTAAGCATCTATAAATTGGGCTATAGCTAGACTTGGACTTGCAGATCAGTATCAGAGGAAGGAGGACAAAGGTAAGTGATGTAGCTATAGAATTTGTGATGGACCTTGGCAGCAGTGCAGCAGAAAAGAAAACAGCCACTAGTGAGGAAGATGGAAGCTGATCACCATGAGACCTTTCACTACAAATCTGTGTCTAATGTGCATGATGAAAAAGGGAACTCTAATCTGGTTCGTAACATTTTTGAACGATTAGAAAAGTTGTTAAATTTAGTTTGTAAAATAAGGGAGATTGGGAATAATACGACAAATAAGGGAAGCATGGGTCTGTGAAACATGGGTACTGTGGAAAAAAAACTGACCACAGGAAGGATTGTTATAAATTTAAAGTCAGGCCTGTACAGCGCGTCAAGTGTCTAATCCAGTTTGGGAAACAGGGGACAGCAAGCAGTGGAAGGGCCAAAGTTTGGAGGTACAAGGCTCAGAACCCACAATTTTTGTTTCAATCTGGGCAGTTAAAAACAATAATTGAATGTGTAATAGGAGCTAGGAAAAACACAGGGATAGAGGACACTGGCTCAACCACAACAGTTGCTAAACCGGACAGGCTAAAAATATTTGGGAATGGAGGATATAAAATTAAACCACCTAATTTGTCTCAAATGGAGAGAGAGACTAGGGAATGGGCACGTGTCCAAAGATGGGCTTGAAAATTGGACAGCTGAAATTAGAACAGGATAGACAAGATAGTGGATGAGCAAATAATCAGTTTGGATTTCATTATGGGTAATAACTGTAATAAATGCTGGGAAAGGTGTCTTGGAAATGCCAGTCTGTAGAGATTCCCTTTAAAGATGTGGCTGAGATTAAACAAATGGGTTGTAGGTGACTAGTTTGCAATACACAAGTTACCCTTCTTACAGAGGCTGAAACCATAACATCGGCCACGTGCTGCAGTAGCTTTCCAGAAAGTGGAAGATGGAGAATGGTTGAAATCTACTTTGAGACCCAGGATCTTGGGAGGATTAGAGCTGCTAGAGCTGTGGATCTGAAGCAGGAACAGATTCCTGTTCACTTGTTGAGCATATCTAACAAACAGCAAATAGTTTAAAATGGCACTTGTGACCACTCCTGTCTTAGCCTATCTATCGCTTTCATATTAGACACAGATACTAGTTCTTGCAGACTGGGGGTAGTATTGGCCCAAGAACAGAAAGGATTTGTGAGAATGTGGTGGCTCATTATGGAAGAAGTCTAGACACACACCTTTACTAGAGAAATTTGAAAATAGCCACATATAAAATAATATTTTTTCTGATGTCAGGTCATATCCGGAAACTTTTAGAAGTTTGGGAACCTAGTCTGGTTCCCAAAAGAGTGCTAAAATAGCTAACCCTTGGAAGGGACCCTATACCATACTGACACAAATAAGTAAAATGGTATATAGAATACAGTCAGGTCCAAGGGATAAACCCCACATTATTCATAAAGATCACCTAAGTAGGTACCAGGGAGACAAAATTTCAGTTTTGTTACCCCCAGATATGGAGAACATATTGTAACAAAGCTCTGTCCTTGCCTCTGTGAGTCCCGCGTTTCCTGGCGGATTTCGCTAGCCTCAGAGGCTCACTGTGACCCTGCACGCAACCCTTCTCTCTCTAGAGACAAGGGTCATAGTCTACTGAGCCATTTTCATCATAAGCCAGCAAGGGAGGTGAGGAGAAGTTATCCTTCCTTGCATAGTCTCTGTTGTCTCCCAGTCTCAGTGGATTAATCAGGGGGCAAAGGTGGGAGGGGGGGAGCCCAGGCCCACCCTCTACTCCAGGCTCCAGCCCACGGACCCTAATAGTATCAGTTATGGTAGCTGACCTTTCAGAAACATAACATGTACAATTCCCTGGGCTACATCCCCCACAGCAGCCCTCACTTCCTCAAGCTCCACTTCACCCTTACCTCAGGGCCTCCTTCCTTGTGCCTGATATCGTGTGTACTACTCAGCCTCTCCAACAGCGCAACTTCCTCCCACAGCTCCTGACATGCACCCCCACCTGACTAACTGGGAGGCTTTTAACTAGTTTCAGCCAGCCCCTGATTGGCTTCAGGTGTCCCAATCAACCTAGCCTTCTCCCTGCCTTCTGGAAAGTTCTTAATTGGCCCCAGGTGTCTTAATTGACCTGGAGCAGCTGCCATTTCACTTATCACAGTACCAGGGATTTGTTTAGCCTGGAGCTAATATATCTATCTCCCACTACTTTTCTATAGCCATCTGACCTTGCCCCGTCACATATCCCTGCCTCTGCTCAATATCATAGAGTTGGGCAACTTGGGACGCCAGGCAGTATGCTCGTGACAGATCATCATCGTTGCCATGGTGGCATCCAGCCCTGTGCCGTATGCGGAACTGGAATGGTTGGAGGGATAAGAACCACCTGGTGACCCTTGCATTCTTTTCCTTATTCCGCTGCATCCACTAGAGGGGTGCATGGTCCATCACAAGGGTAAATCGCCGGCCTAAGAGGTAATAATGCAGCGTCTCCGTAGCCCATTTGACAGCAAGGCATTCTCTCTTGACTACTGCGTATTTCTGTTCTCTTGGGAGAAGCTTTCTGCTTAGATAGAGGATCGGGTATTCCTCTTCTCCCACCATTTGCAACAGAACTGCCCCCAACCCCACCTCGGAAGCATCTGTTTGTAAAATAAATTCCCTGTTAAAAAGTCTGGGGTTATGAGTACGGGGTCATTACAGAGGGCCGTCCGAAGGTTGTAAATGCCCCCTCTGCTGCGTCGGTCCACTTTACCATGTCTGGTCCTTGGGCCTTCACCACGTCCATTAGGGGACTTGCTCTAGTGGCGAAGTGGAGAATAAAACATCAGTAGTAGCCTACCACACCTAAGAACGCACGGACCTGCTTCTTTCGGGTTGGCCTAGGCCAGTTTTGAATTGCCTCTAGCTTATTCGTTTGGGGCTTCACTATGCCCCTTCCCAAAATATATCCCAGGTACCTAGCCCTATGGTGCATTTAGCAGGATTAGCGGTGAGGCCACCCCACCTTAAGGTGCACAGTACTGCCTCAACTTTCTCCAAGTGGGTTCCCCAGTCTGGCGTATGGATGATGACATCTAGGTATGCAGCTGCATAACTAGTATGGGGGTACAGCAGCTTATCCATGAAGTGTTGGAACATGGCTGGGGCCCCATGTAGCCCAAAAGGGAGGACGGTGTATTGGAATAGCCCATCTGGGGTGGAGAATGCTGTCTTTTCTTTAGCTTCTTTGGTCAGAGGAATCTGCCAGTACCCTTTTATCAGATCCAGTGTAGTCAAGAATCGGGCACTACCCAGTCGGTCAACCAGTTCATCGATACGTGGTATGGGGTAAGCATCAAACTGGGATATTTAATTCAGTCGGCAAAAGTCATTACAGAATCTCATGGTACCGTCAGGTTTAGGCACTAGAACTATTGGACTGGACCACCGACTAAGATTCTTCAATAACCCCTAATTCTAACATTTTCTTTACTTCAGCCTTGATTTCTTCTCTTTTGGCTGCTGGGATTCAGTAGGGTCTCAATGTTACCTTGGCTCCGGGGATCATGCGGATATGGTGATAGGTCTCAGTCGTCCGCCCTGGTTTCGTAGAGAACACATCTCGGTTGCGATTAATCATGTCAGCTGCCTCGATCTTTTGGGTCGGTGTCAAGTCGGATGATATCCTCACTTGCTCGTGTAAGTTATCCTCCTGGGGAAGGGCCTCCTGCATGACTAAGCATGCCTCTCAATCATGCCAAGGTTTTAGAAGATTGATGTGGTAAATTTGCTCCGATTTCCGGCAGCCTGGCTGCCGCACCTTATAGTTCACCTCTCCCACGGCTTCAATTATTTCGTAGGGTCCCTGCCACTGGGCCAACAGTTTACTTTCTGCTGTGGACACCAGTACCATCACCCAATCCCCTGGTTGGAACCATCAAAGCTTCGCTTGGTGGTTATAATGGGTTTGTTGGGTCTCCTGTGCTCTCTTCAAGTGTTCCCGTACAATGGGCATAACTCGGGCTATCCAATCTCTCATCTGCAGTACCTGCTCAACTATGTTCTTTCCGGGATTTGGCTCCTCTTCCCAGGCTTCTCTGGCTATATCCAATATGCCCCGAGGCTGGCGCCCATATAGTAGTTCGAATGGAGAGAAACCCGTGGAGGCATGCGGAACCTCCCAGATGGCGAACATAAGGTAAGGCAATAGGGTATCCCAATCTTTCCCATCCCGGCTCACCACTTTCCTGATCATGGCCTTGAGGGTCCTACTGAACCTTTCTGTTTGCAGGTGGTATACAGAGCTCCATAGGGCTTGTACATGGAGCAATGAACAGAGATCTTTCATCAACTTAGACATGAAAGGTGTCCCTTGATCAGTCAATATTTCCTTGGGTAGCCCAACCCGGGCAAAGATCTGTACTAGCTCCTTAGCTATTGTCTTGGAAGCTGTGTTGCGCAGGGGAACAGCTTCAGGGTACCGGGTTGCATAGTCCAGTACAACAAGCACATGGTGGCCCCGAGCTGTCTTTTTTAGGGGCCCTACCAGATCCATGGCTATTTATTCGAAAGGAACCTCTTTTATTGAGGTTCCTTATTATTATTAGCTATTATTGGAAGAGGTATCAAAGGAGCCCGCAAATGCGATGTAACTGACAGTCCGGACAAGAGGTGCAGTATCGCCGGACATCTTCATGTATTCCTGGCCAGAAGAACCTCCACAGGATCCATGCCTGGCTTTTCTCTACCCCTAGGTGTTCTCCAAACAGGTGACTGTGGGCAAGACTCAATATGGCTTTTTGATGTTTTCGTGGCACCAGAAGTTGTTGTATCTCTTGCTCCTGCATTTGCACCATGCAGTACAGGAGATCTTTCTTCACTATAAAGTAAGGTCCAGGACCCCGGACCTTCCCATCGATCTCAGCCACCTCTTTCCTGGCGTTATATCTGGGGTCCTCCGCCTGGTCCCGCCCAAAAGTCTCTCTCCTGGGACTAGCCTGCCCAAGCTCCCAGGGGCCAGCTTCTGCTTCTTCCAACGGCTCACCGCCGTCATGGCTGGGGGCAGCTTCTGGCTCACCTTCAATGGTGGAAGTTTCTCTGTTGGCTGCTCTCATCCATCTGCCTGCTAGGGAGGTCTTCTGGCCCTGGGTCAGGATCCAGGTTCCCAAGGCCTTCGCGGCCTTCTTCTCTTTTTTTGTCTTCCGGGTCTTTTGGGGGGCTGAGAACAGATCCTGAGAAATCTCAGCAAACATTGGGGGTTGACATTCCCCCGGTGACGAGTCGCTGTCCTCAGGGTCCCCACCTCCCTCCAGCCTCTCCGGGGGGAGTAAATTATCAAACCCTGGATAGTCCCTCCCAATGACTACAGGATATGGGAGTTTAGGAACTACGCCCACGGTCACCTCAATGGGGTTTCCCTGAACCTCTATCTCCACTGGGATGGTGGGGTAATGGCTCACGGCCACATGCACGCACATCACTGTTACGTGTTTGGCTTGTAGCAGCTGACTACTTTTTACCAGCTTACCCAATATGAGGGTAATAGCACTCCCAGATTCCACAAGTGCTGTAGTCTCTGCTCCATTTATCCTCACTGGCCTGGTGTAATTATGCAGGGCTAATGCGACCCCCGCGAGGTGGATAAGGGAGCATGGGACCTCCCAATCCCCCAAGTTACATTGCATAGGCTCCTCGGTGGTGGGACACTGTGCTGCTATGTGTCCCCACTCCCCACATGCATAACATCTATAATCACTTTTAATCACTCCCCTATCCTGGGGGTTAGGGGGTTTAGTCCCGGGGTTCCCCCCACTCAGGCCAATCCCTTGCTTCTGGAGTCCCCGCTGGTTTTTGCCCCCCCTTCTTCCACCTAGGACTCCCCGGGGGTTTGGCTGCCCAACTTTCCAGGGTTGGGGTCGGGTACTTGCTTCGAAAGTAGTCGGGTCAGTTCCCTGGCTGTCATCCATCTTTCTACCAGTGTGTTCATCTCGTTGTACGTGGATAGATCGATCTACCCAAATGGCCTACCCATTTGCGGAGATCTGGCAGCAGTCCCCGCATATAATCGTCTATGACCAGGGTCTCCAAAATCTCCTCTGGCCTGCACACCTCAGGTTGTAACCACTTCCGTGTGAGGTATATGAGGTCGAATAGCTGGGACCTCGGGGGTTTGTTCTCCTGGTATTTCCACTCATAGAACCTCTGGGCCCTTACCGCTGCCGTTACCCCTGATCAAACAATCATAGAATATCAGGGTTGGAAGGGACCTCAGGAGATCATCTAGTCCAACCCCCTGCTCAAAGCAGGACCAATCCCCAATTTTTGCCCCAAATGGCCCCCTCAGGGATTGAACTCACAACCCTGGGTTTAGCAAGCTAATGCTCAAACCTCGTGCTAGGATCTCTGCCTTCAGATGGTTATAGTCAGTGGCATCCGTGGCAGGCAAGTCAAAGTAGGCCTTCTGGACCTCTCCACACAAAAAAGGGGCGAGAATGCTGGCCCACTGCTCCTGGGGCCATGCCTCACACTGAGCAGTCCTTTTGAATGAGAGGAGATATGCCTCTACGTCACCTCCTGACGTCATCTTTGGCAGACAACCAGTGGCCCTCAGGGTTCGCGTCCCATTGGACTCCCGGGCCTGGGTGGTGAGGATCTTCAGCTGGTCCACCACCTCTCTCAAGAGGGCACGATCTTGGGTCACCTGGCTCATCAATAATTGATTGGTATCCTGCTGTAGCTGCATAGACTCCTGTTGTGCCATTGTCTGAACCCGGGTGGCCTCCTGCTGGGCTGACGTGGCTTGTACCAGAGCTCTTACCACCTCCTCCTTTGTGGTACAAAGCAAACAAACCAAAAACAAAACAAAAAAAAAATCCAAAACCCCAGTGCACTTTTTTTTTTTTTTTAAAAAAACCTCTTTCTTCCGCCACGCTGTGAATGAAGTCCCACTCCTGACACCAGTTGTGGCAAAGCTCTGTCCTTGCCTCTGTGGGTCCCACGTTTTCTGGCGGATTTCGCTAGCCTCAGAGGCTCACTGTGATCCTGCACATAATCCTTCTCTCTCTAGAGACAAAGGTCACAGTCTACTGAGCCATTTTCATCATAAGCCAGCAAGGGAGGTGAGGAGAAGTTATCCTTCCTTGCACAGTCTCTGTTGTCTCCCAGTCTCAGTGATTAATTAGGGGGCAAAGGTGGGGGGGGGAGCCCAGGCCCACCCTCTACTCCAGGCTCCAGCCCACAGATCCTAATAGTATCAGCTATGGTAGCTGACCTTTTAGAAACATAAAACATGTACAATTCCCTGGGCTACTTCCCCTACAGCAGCCCTCACTTCCTCGAGCTCCACTTCACCCTTACCTCAGGGCCTCCTTCCTTGTGCCTGATATGGTGTGTACTGCTCAGCCTCTCCAACAGCGCAACTTCCTCCCACAGCTCCCGACATGCACCCCCACCTGACTAACTGGGAGGCTTTTAACTAGTTTCAGCCAGCCCGATTGGCTTCAAGTGTCCCAATCAACCTAGCCTTCTCCCTGCCTTCTGGAAAGTTCTTAATTGGCCCCAGGTGTCTTAATTGACCTGGAGCAGCCGCTATTTCACTTATCGTGGTACCAGAGATTGGTTTAGCCTGGAGCCAATATATCTATCTCCCACTACTTTTCTATAGCCATCTGGCCCTGCCCCGTCACAATATTTAAGGGGGCTAAGAATGAAAGAGTTGTTCCCCATTAGAAGAGAATGAGCAAAATCATTTACTGCTGTTTCAGCTAACAGGCCCAACAGAAACCAGGCCCAACCACAGAAATCAGTTGAAAGCAGCCCTTCCTGATATGCTGAAGGAACGGAGGTCAGGGAGAGACTGCCCCAAAGAGAATTGCATGGGAATTCATGAATCCGAATGAATTTGGAATGGTGATATGAAAAGCCCTGACAGGAAGAAAATGATGTAATTGTTTAACTAGTTAAACCTTCGTTGTCATTCCTTTAAATGTTTCTTTTCTTTCCTGCTTGGAACATGTATTCTTGTGGGTGCCAATGCAGAAATTCATGACATTGCTTAAGGCTCCACTGAGGGTGATGGAATGGATCTAAAGAGGGGTGAATGTAATGGTCACCATTAAGCACTATGTAGGCCTGGTCAACACACAGTTCTCGTACTGATGTAACACTTCCTCTCCAAAAGCAGAACGTGCAGAGGAACGGGAAAGTGAAAAATAAAGAGTCAATTGAAAGCTTTTGAACTGCAAAATAAAACTGATTAAAGAAGGTTAGTATCTGTTCTTATTTTATTTGAACCATGTTTTTTTCAACCATACCTTGAGAGGTTGGGAAGCATGTTCAAAATCTTCTCCCACAACCCTGCACACACCTGGCTTAAAGAGGGCTTTATACACACACACACACACACACACACACACAGTATTTTCTTATCCTAGTTCCCTGTTTAGTACTATTAAAAACCTCATGATTTTATAATGGTAATACTAAGTGGCTTGCAACATAAATACTGAATGTAATAGCATAAATGAAGATGGGGTGGGATTGAGGGCAGGGAGGCACCAACTTGCAGAAGTTGGCTTTGATAAAAATGTAGCACTCTGCTACCCTAACCTAATTAGAGTTCTTCTTTGCAGCTTTGGTTCACAGTCTGGCAACCTGTAAACTTCTCTGAACAAGGACAGCTCTCCATTTACTGTAGTTCAAGCAAGGGCTCCCCTTCTTACACTTTTTCCTTGAACTGTTTCCATGGAATGCTGTCCATATTCAGAAACATTTACAGGTTGCCAGACTGTCAGCGAAAGCTGTAATGAATGGTTCTAATTACATTCAAGTAGCAGAAAGCATTGCCATTTTAATCAAATCTGAGCCTTGCGAGCATTTGGCAGAAATACAAGAGCAAGCCTGAGGAAAACACTGCCAAAGTGTTAGTAACCTTTTATTCTAAATTCTGCCTTTCGGAGGACTGAATACCAACTGCTTGGAGAAGGTTTTGTTTTATTTTTAAGTAGCCTATATGGTTTCCTCATAAATTATTATACCCTTCTAAACACACACACACACACATATACCCACAACCCCTCCCCCCACCCCCAATGTCAAGAATAACAAAGATGACCATTTAGTCCATCAGTCAACTACAGTCAGATTGCTAGTTGTGGAGAAATGAGGGACCTCAATATCCTCTTGCTAAGATGCTTTCTGCCAAAGTTCACCTTCACATTACATCCAGTAAGACATATAATCAAACCACTTTGTCAGAAATCATGTGAGATATTACTCCTAGCTCCTCTTCAAAAAAACACAGCTTTGTGATTCAAAGTGCATTCTTATCCTAGCAATGTAAAAGCAGTTACCCTTACCATGGCTTGCTAACCTTCATCTTCCATGTCCTCTAATTACTGGCTTTTGAGTTCCTAAGTTCTGAACTAATATAGCAATTATATATTTACTTACTTCTTTATTTCAGTTTATTTAGACACCCTACCTCATACTTTGGTACTTTTAGAATAATTCAAATATACTGGTACAGTATAGAAAACAAATCCAAATATCACTGACTAAACTGAAAAGAGCTATCCTAATAATTATATAAGATTAACAAGGCAGGCCAGACAAAAGACAAAAGCCACGTCCCTAGAGCTTTTTACATTGGAAAGAGACTTCCCTTTCTGGGGGCACTGGTTTAGTTAGCCAATTAGACAAGGTACCTACAATTATTTGTTTGGGAAATTGCTTCAGACCATCCTCAGAAGTATCTGCCCCAAAAATACACAGAAAATTGGATTCACTTCCCTTAGGCTCCAGGAGAGACCCAGCGGCACAATTTGTCTCCATCCAAGTCTCACCTCATCCAAAGCATGGGGAATATATGCTCTTTTATTTTCCAGGATGCCTTGTCCCAGCCCAGGACTATAACCTGGCTGCCATTTCCCAGAAACCCTGCTGCCCTGTAATCCAGAGAGAGGTCGCCTCTGAACAAAACTTGTCCCTTACCGCTGGATAGGAGAAAGCCAGCCCACCTTGCTCATGGAACTTCAGTCTCAGGTGTCAAAAGCAATCAGAAGTATGTTTCCCGCGCACTCCTCCCAGTCTCTAAACTGCCTCCTTGTGACCACTTTCTCTCCTTCAGTGACTGTCTCCTCTATCCCATACATGTTTTTTAAGAGGCAAAACCTCAAAGAGGGTAATGCTGACCCAGGCAGATTCCCTCACAAATCTAAAAGGATAGTTACATTTCAATTAGTAACGAATCTTGAAAGGGTTTCTTTCCACTGCTGCATTATGCATGCTTCCAGACAGAAGCAGGATTGATGTGAAAAAGATATCTAGATGTAGATATCTGGCTGTGGTCTTCTTTGGTGGTCATGTAAATGGTACACTTCTGTCATGCAGCAGGAGAATTGGTTTTGATTTCTAATCCCAAAATGTCTCACTTCTACCTACCCCAGATTTGAAAGAGTAGGGATGGCACTCTAACCTGGGTCAAAATCATGGAACTATCTTTCTCCTTCTGTTGGTGGTGATCTGGCTGGTGTGTGCTTGAGGAACTTTGTTTTCCTGATGGCGTTTTTTTTTTTTTTTTTGGAGTGTACCTTGCTGGAAATTCCTTCTGGGTTGGCTGAAAATGACTATTTTGGCTGCATCTGACCTAATTGGATTTCTGGTGTGTTGCTGCAATATGTCACCATGTGCTGTGTTACTGGTGACATAGTTGATGCTTCAACTGAGATAATAGACTAGTTAATATGAGGATCAA
This sequence comes from Dermochelys coriacea, assembly GCF_009764565.3. Taxonomy (NCBI): domain Eukaryota; kingdom Metazoa; phylum Chordata; order Testudines; family Dermochelyidae; genus Dermochelys; species Dermochelys coriacea. The sequence continues at coordinate 156,357,862 of NC_050069.1, read as the reverse complement.
TTCAAATCTTCCTCAGAAGCAGAACTGGCCTTAGGGAAAATAGCGTCCTGGGCAAACTTGTATTTTGGCATCCTTAGCCCCTGCTGCCTCTCTGGACTCCCAACACCGGGTCAGCAGCCGAAAGAGAGGTGCGGCAAGAGGAGGGCACCAGAGGGCTGTGGTGGCAGGGTAGCATGGTGACCAGGAAGGGGGGAGAGAACCAGATGAATTCAGATAGAGTCTCACTGGTGTGAGGATGCAGGGGGGGGGGGTAGTGACCTTGCATTGGGAATAAGGAGGGAGGCTGTAGCTACATAAGTGAGGAGGTTGTCGCTCTGCATGAGTTTGCACTCACGTGGCAAGTGGCACAGGAGGGCAGCAGATGGGTGTGTTGGGGAAAGTTTATTGATGCTGAAGATGACCTGGAGCACCCAAGACTCACTGCCACATGGAAATGCTTCCCACGATTTCTGAACTCTGGAGTGTAGATACAGTGCTGGGTATCTGCCCTTTCAGTGTGGTACCAGTGGGCAGGCGGGCGTGTTCATTCACTCCAGGAGATTTGGAACAGGTGCCCCTGGGTGGAAGGGAGCTTTCCTGCTGAGTTCCTGCACGCACCTTTTCTTGGCTAGAGCTGCCTGCAGAGCAGGCTCCATCTTGGCCGTGAGGACACTATAGTTACACACAGGAGTTTCTAAAACCACAGGAACATTTACTCTCAGAGCATCCAAGAGTTATAGACCTTTAGCTTAAAAAAAAAAAAAGCGCCTATAAATGTTCCTTCCTGAGTCTATGCTCACCCCTTCTTGTGAGTCCTTAGGCCCAGTCTTTGTGTCAGGCAGGCAGGCCCCTCCTGCCCCTTGCAGTCCTCCTTTTGTCAGCCAATGGTTGGCTAGTGAGAAAGAGAGGGCCAAGAGCAGACCTTGCCCCTAAATAAGATTTCAGCTCTTTGTCTGACCAGCTTCAAAGCTTTAGTCAGGTGGTTTAAGTCCCAGTTCCCCCCGGAGACAAACTAGGAAAATCTATCCCTACAGCCTAGGCACTCCCTGTAGCAAACCCACTGTTCTGACAATCACTGTTGGCAACTTGCATTAGTTACTTCAGGGAGGTGTCTGGCCTCACAATAAGCTCTCATTAACTCCTCTAGGCACAGACATTTCATACTCAACATGCAAGATACATACCTCAAAACAGCGGTTACAACATCAAATGAATAGGGCCCTTCCAAATTCACAGCTATGAAAAACTTATCAGGAACCATGAAATCTCCCCCGTGAAATCTGACAGGTAGAGGCAGTGCTGGGTGCATCCCAGTCAAAGCTCCTACCACAGGTGCTATGTTCCTGTGCTCTACCCCATGCCCACCCGCACTTCACCCCTTTCCCCAAGCTCCCACTCCTTCCATGCCCCGTTCAACCCCCATCTGTAAGGACGCCCTGCCCTCGCTCCTCCCCCTCAGTGCCTCCTGCATGTTGTTGAATGGCTGATCTGTGTCGGGTGGGAAGTACTGTGGGGGGAGGCATTGATGGGGGGGCCACTGCCGGGCACAAGGTGCTGGATGAGGCGCTGATCAAGGGGGCTGCCAGTGGGTGCTGAGCATCCACTATTTTTTCCCCTATGGCTTCTACCCTATGCCAGGCTCCAGCTGCTAGTTTTAGCTGACTGGGGGGAGATAAGACTTTCCGCTTCTGCTGAAGGGGCTGCTCTCAGGGTCGAGTTAGACCCACCTCAGGAACTTCCCCCGGCTGCAGGAAGCTCCACCCCCCCAGCCTGCTTCTTACCCCTATCTCTCCACAGCCATGGGACAGGGGGTCACTGCACTGGAAGCAGCCATGGAGGTTCTTGCAGCCAGGGAAATGTTCCCAGAAGCAGGCCTGACTCAGCCCCAGGAGCAGCCCTTGCAAGAGAAGAGGAAAGTCCTGTCCCTCCCCAGTCCAATTGAGACTAGAAGCTGGAGCCTGGCCCACGGTAGGAGCCCCCAGCCAATGGCACCAGAACCGGAGGGCAGCCCCAGGGTCATGCCCCCACTTTTTAACATGGGTATAGTTTGGGGCAGTGGGGGACCATTGCCCCCCAAATGCAAGCCTTGGGCAGGTGCAGAGTGGCACCCAGCATGGACTGTGCTTTGCAGCGGGAGAGCTGACCTGTATGTCACAACCAAGATGTAGGCAGTCTGGCCTTGCAGGTAGGACCAGGAGTCAGGCTTCCTGATCAGAGCCAGAGCCACACAACAGGAGCCTCGTCAGGCATCAAGCCAAAAAGGTCAGAGCCAGAGTCCAATGCAAGGACCAAGAAAGGAATCTGTAGTAGCAACAGATAATGCAAAGTAACTCCCACCACACTTAAATAGTGCATCTGGACCAATCAGATGCAACAGACGGTACTGCCCATCAGGCCTCCGTGGGTAGCACTTCCTGTGGTGCTTAGTCCCCCAGGATTTATAATGCATGGATTGCAGTTCTGCCAGGGTGGTGATATGAACCTATCGCTCTCCAAGAGCCCTGTAGACCCTTCCCACCTCTACTCACACAAGTAGACTCATTGATTTTAGTGGATGCTTTGCATTAGTAAGATTTACTTATGTGAGTAAAGGCTGAAGGATCTGTTCTTTAATAACAGCCACTTCAAAATATTAAAAAGAAAGAAAAATCTGTCCTTCTGTATTTAATCTGTTCAGTTTCTCCTTTCTTTGTTTCTGGTTTAGTACTGTAGATCATCCTCCCCTCTCTGCCATAGCTCTTGTCCTCTGTTACTTTCTTGCCTTTGTCAATTCTTGTTTTTCTTATCCTTCTGGTTTGCTAATTTGCTTTCTCCTGTGGTTTCCTACCTAAACTCTCCTTTATTTCAGTTGAGCTCTGTTCTTTATTCCTTTTTGTTTCAGATCAGTATCACCTCTGGAAGCATGGGCCAGACAAGAATAGGAAGACACAGTTAAGACATCCAAGTAGGCAGTATTCTCCTGTCAGTAAATTCTGTTTTTTCCATTCTGGCATCTGGTTGTTTTGCTGAAGACAAGAGTCTGCCAGACTGAGGAGAGTAATGCTGATTGACAGAAGCATCTTGCAGAGCTGGAAGCGTTTACAAATCTGACAAGAGTATGCAGGTGTGGGTAATGTGTCTGCAGAGAGGAGCTGTTGTGCCTGGCTGACCATGTCAGGGAGCTCAGGAGTCCCTGGAATCTCTCCATGTTTTGCTGTTTGAGATATCACAGCTTGGGGGGTGTGGGGGGAACGGAGTCACAACCAAAAGTATAAGTGCCCCGGCTGCCATCAATGCTTCTGACACAGAAAAAGTTGTGCACTTTTAAAATGTTATCTTCTTCTGTTCCTTTATAGAAAAGGCAGGAATATGACAAATACCTGATTGGACTCTGGTATAAGTTGAATTTTAATGAGAGCAAAGGTACAGTATTTGAAATTTAAATAAGGTTTTTTAAAACATATGGCTATCCAATGATCTCCGATGACATGCTATGCCCACACAGCCATGATTGGACATTCATTATTCAAAGCAGCCAGTCAGACAAGTTTTGTTGCGAAGAAACCCATTTTGACTTTTTGTGGAACACAATGAGTAATAGTAACAAGAAATTTTCTTCCTGCGTGTAATACAATCCAACAAAAGCCAATGTAAAAGTATTAAAGCCAGGATTTATTGTGGAAACTTAGTAAATGCTGTGGGAACACACACACACACACACGGAGAGAGAAACAAAAATGAAATGAATGCTGGCATTTATTATCTTCTTTACCTTTCTCCACCCTAAACTGCTGCTTTTTACTGATAGTTTTCCTTTTCTAGGTTAAGTTTTAAGTTGTTCATTCAAAATATGCAGCTACAAATGCATCTGGGAGATTGTAACTGCAAACTGCATGCCTTATATAATATTTTAGGTGAGAAGCACTTAGATTAATAAAAGCTACTGGAATTTCCACTAGAGCAGCTTTGCTGAACTCTAAGCAGACTGCAAAACAATGCACCTCCGAATACTTTTGTGCATAAATTTATTCAACAACCAATACTTGGTTGATCAAAAATATCTCCAGTCATGTAATAGACAGAATTCCTCATGTTAGAATGAGCTCATGAAATGGAATGTATTTTTTTTTTTTAACCTGTCTGCTTAGTGATGTGCAGCTAAAACTAGAGATGGCCAAAATTGCTTTGGGTAACAGAAGAATTGATTTCGGCTTTGATCTGAACTCAAACCAAACCTTTTTCTCAGGTTCAGGAAAATTTAGTTACCATTTCCTCTACATTATTATTAGCACTTTTTCCACACCTCTGCACTTTCTGGTTCCAGCCAGAATCAGACCTATCAAGTCTCAATATCTAAATGCTGATCATGCCACCCACGAAAAAAGAACAATACTAGAAATCTTTTAAAGCCTACCTCTTTCAGACCCAAACCTGCAGGGTCATAAGATTTGGACAGTTTATATAAGGTTTAAAATAAAACACCCAAACTTTTGGAAGCCAAATCTTTAAAAATTTTATTCTGGTTTGTCATCACTAATAATATCAGAGTGACTGTCAAACAGTTCTGTTGCCATAGTCACTACTGTTGTTGATACACTTGCAGTAGCTACTGGAAGCAGGAATCTCTGAGCATATAAATATAAAAAAACATTTAGGGCCTGATTCTCCTCTCACTTCCACTACAGTAGCTGCACCAACTGTTGTTACTCCAGATTTACACCCAGTGTAAATGAGCAGAATGAGACCCATAATCACAGTTAGCATAATTAAATTTACCTAGCTTTTTCAGGTACATCTTCTCTCAATATACCCTACAGGGTGAATACTTTTGCTTTACTGTCTGACAACTTTCCAAAGCAGAGTTTCCAGTCAAGAAAGAAATACATTGACACAGTGAATGAGTTCCTCAATTGCTGTAAATCAGCGTAGCATCACTGAATGGAGGCATACCCTTTACGCCAAAACAATGAGTCCCAGTACACATTGGGAAGGGGATGTCTACACTGCAATTAGAAACCCACAGCTGATTCAGGCTCACAAGGCTCGGGCTACAGGGCTGTTCCCTTGCAGTGTAGACTTCTGGGCTTTAGGACTCAGAGGTGGGAGGGTCCCAGAGCAGGCTACAATGGAACAGCCCCGCAGCCCAACTCAGCTGCCACAGGCCAGCTGCAGATTTTTAATTGCAGTGTAGAGATACCCTGGAGGTGTCTGTTCAGTCCAAGCTTGCCTCTGTGAGCCTCCCTGATTCCACAAGTCTCCCCGTTCCAAGCATATTCTTACCCCATAATCTTGACCCTTCCTAGCATAGCTCCCTCACTGTGGGGATGTTTTTGTATTGTTCCCCCCTGGCCCCTTGTATACTTGGTTCACCTTGTCCCTGAACAGGCCAACCTGGTGGCTAGGCACTTTACATACCTGTCAGGGGCTTATGTTCCCTAGAAAACCAAAGGTTTCATTTATTTTGTTTATAATGAGTAACAGCAAATATCTGCAACTCATGCAATTTTCTGCAGGAAGGTGGCAACAAGCATTCCATCAGCAACACATTAATTTTCCAGCAAGCAGTAAAGACAGTAGAACCAACTTATTAGGATGCTCTCTCTTCATATATCCCTGTACTGATGGTTAAAATGGGCAGAGAAAAACAATCAGATTTTCATAAGTGGAGGGCAGTACAATATTCAAATTTTCCATTTTTAAAGAGAAAATCACCATTCTCTGAGGCGTGGAGGGGTTTTCTTAAGTTAGATGTTATGGGCTGTAATGCTTATGAGATGTCAGATGGCTTTCTGGGCTTTTCTGCAAAATACTCCTAGATTCAGTTACAAATCACACAGGACTCTGAATTCAATGCAAAGAAGTGATCTATCAAGGCAATGGGTTACCCTGGTGTAAAACCAGTGTGGGATCAGAATCAGGCCAAAGTATATCTGGGATAAAAATGCCCTCCATTCTCTTTATGATATGTACTTACTGTGATCAATGTGGGAATTTTCTGTAATATTTTTATGAGCTATTGGTATAACTCTGTACTGATCACCTTTGTATCACTATCCATTGAGGGAAAATTTTCTCCTTAGCCCACAGGAAATCAGGCTAGGTATGAGACAGAGCCGCTCAGACAGTCTGGGCTGGAATCAACACCTTTGAATGAAAGACCCTACAGAAACAATGGAAACCCCAATGACTGAAAATTAACACTTATCTGAAGATACAGCTAAACATGTGAACACAGCACGGCTTTGTCCAGAGAACAAAAACAAGTAGTATCAGGCAGCTTTGTTAACAGTTGAGCCCTCAGAGACACAGGGGCTCACTTGGGACTGTCGGACAAAAGGACATAGACAAAGACGAGAAGGAAAGATGGTTCCTACAGCTAGGGTTGCCAATCCTCCAGGATTGTCCTGGAGTCTCAGGGAATTTAAGATTAATCTGTAATTAAAAGATTATATCATGTGAGGAAACCTCCAGGATTACATCCAGCCAAAACTGGCAACCCTACCTAGAGCAGGGTGGCTCAAGGGAGTCCTGGCATTACTCTGTCTTAACCTTTGTTTCTCTGTGCTAAACTAAGGACCTTTCAGGTTTTTTCCAGTGGCTAATAAATTGTTACCTTAAAAAGGCTGCTTGGGGTCATTTCAAATACTTACTGAGAGTATTGAGTCCTAAAGGAGTATGGACCAAGCCTCCTGCAAGAATCTGGTTTGGCCAGAGGGGGCGATGGATTGCTGGTGCCTGAAGGCCCAGTTTCAGAGTCATGGAAGCAGTGACCCTGCCCCTGTAGATTTGGGTGGACTCTTAGGGTTGGGCACTATGAAGGGGTCACTCCACAGGGACTGGTTACAGGTTGGGGACTAGACAAGATGAGACCATAGCCTGATGCACACCCCACCCACAACTAGCTGACCAGGAACTCATTGCATCATCTTCAACTGTTAGATGAAGAATACATTAATCAGAAGATGAGACACACAGAGCTTTTATCATTCATATGGAGACACATCTCCAAACCTTTCTGACCCTTGACTTGTTTTTCTTATGTAAGTTTAAAGCCTGCTCTGTTAACATCACTTGGAATTGTGTAAATGTCTGTCTACATGAGGATAAAAAAAAAAAACAAAACAAAACAAAAAAAAAAAAAAAAACCATGGATGGCCCAGGTCAGCTGACTCAGGCTCTGGGGCTGAAAGATTGATGTGTAGACATTTGGGCTTGGGCTGGATCCCAAGCACTAGGACAATATCCCAAGCACTAGGACTCTGTGAGGCTGGAGGGTCACAGGAACCCGAACATCTACTCGGCAATTTTTAGCCCTGCACTCCAAGCCCAAGTCAGCTCCCTGGGCCAGCCACGGCCATGCCACAGGGCTTTTGTCCCCAAGTATAGCTACCCTAAGTAAGGCAAACAGGACTGGGCTCTGACGGGCCAGGTACAGACACACAACAGAAGATTAACAGGTGTTACAGTGGAGAATACTAGCACTCAGCAGGAGTTGTAGGAAGAGAACTGGTAGCATGTCAGAAGTGCACTGAGTTTAATAAAAGAAAAGCTAAATATACAGAACTTTTGAGAAGCCGATCAGGGCATCTTTATTTGGGTCTCCCTTTTCTTATGGAAGCATTTCTACTCTTCGCTTCCTGAAAGGGTTTGGGACATAAAATCTTTAATGACCAACTTCAGGTAACACCTTACATAGCTGAATGTAGCAAACTGTTAAATGCCTTTTCATGTGTATTTTAAAAATTATGAGCTGCCCAGATACTTTAAACATTTCATGCAAAGAAATTACAGTTCTAAGGAGGTAAAAAAGAAGTCTACATTCGTGAAGAAATAAAAAATGTCAGAATGAGGTAATTTGTAAAAGTTCCTTTCAGTTTAAATGGAAGTTTCTTCTGCAGATACTTAAGGACTGTTTTCATTAAACTAGTCAGCTTACATCTGCTTAAGGACATTCATTTCTTTGGACACTTTTCAAAGACACCATAATAGAGGCTGACCTCAACTTAAATGTATACCCCAAATTAAAAAAACACAGTAAAAGAACTAAAAAAAGAGCCACAGTGGCTTAACAACCATGTAAAAGAAGCAGTGAGAGATAAAAAGGGCATCTTTTAAAAAGTGGAAGTCAAATCCTAGTGAGGTAAATAGAAAGGAGCATAAACACTGCCAAATTAAGTGTAAAAATATAATAAGAAAAGACAAAAAGGAGTTTGAAGAACAGCTAGCCAAAAACTCAAAAGGTAATAAAATGTTTAAGTACGTCAGAAGCAGGAAGCCTGCTAAACAATCAGTGGGGCCCCTGGACAATTGAGATACAAAAGGAGCCCTTAAAGATGATAAAGTCATTGCAGAGAAACTAAATGAATTCTTTGCTTCAGTCTTCACGGCTGAGGATGTTACAGAGATTCCCAAAGCTGAGCCAGCTTTTGTAGGTGACACATTGAGGAATTATCACAGATTGAAGTGTCACTAGAGGAGGTTTTGGAATTAATTGAGAAACTTAACAGTAACAAGTCACTGGGACCAGATGGCATTAACCCAAGAGTTCTGAAAGAACCCAAATATGAAATTGTGGAACTATTAACTATGATTTGTAACCTTCCCTTTAAATCAGCTTCTGTACCCAATGACTGGAAGATAGCTAATGTAACTCCAATATTTAAAAAGGCCTCTAGAGGTGATCCCGGCAATTAGAGACCAGTAAGTCTAACGTCAGTACCGGGCAAATTAGCTGAAACAATAGTAAAGAATAAAATTGTCAGACACATAGAAGAACATAAGTTGTTGTGCAAAAGTCAACATGGTTTCTGTAAAGGGAAATCATGTCTTAGTAATCTACTAGAGTTCTTTGAAGGGGGGGGTCAACAAACGTGGACAAAGTGTACTTAGATTTCCAGAAAGACGAGGTCCCTCACCAAAGGCTCTTACGTAAATTAAGTTGTCATGGATAAGAGGGAAGATCCTTTCATGGATTGAAAAGTGGTTAAAGACAGGGAACAAAGGGTAGGAATAAATGGTAAATTTTCAGAATGGAGAAGGGTAACTAGTAGTGTTCCCCAAGGGTCTGTCCTAGGACCAAGCCTATTCAACTTATTCAAAAATGATCTGGAGAAAGGGGTAAACAGTTAGGTGGCAAAGTTTGCAGATGATACTAAACTGCTCAAGATAGTTAAGACCAAAGCAGACTGTGAAGAACTTCAAAAAGATCTCACAAAACTAAGTGATTGGGCAACAAAATGGCAAATGAAATTTAATGTGGAAAAATGTAAAGTAATGCACATTGGAAAAAATAACCCCAACTATACGCACAATATGATGGGGGCTAATTTAGCTACAACTAATCAGGAAAAAGATCTTGGAGTCGTTGTAGATAGTTCTCTGAAGATGTCCACGCAGTGTGCAGCTGCAGTCAAAAAAGCAAACAGAATGTTAGGAATCATTAAAGAAGGGATAGAGAATAAGACGGAGAATATTTTATTGCCCTTTTATAAATCCATGGTACGCCCACATCTTGAATACTGCGTACAGACGTGGTCCCCTCATCTCAAAAATATACTGGCATTAGAAAAGGTTCAGAAAAGGGGCAACTAAAAGGATTGGGGTTTGGAACGGATCCCATATGAGGAGAGATTAAAGAGGCTAGGACTTTTCAGCTTGGAAAAGAAGAGACTAAGCAGGGATATGATAGGTATATAAAATCATGAGTGGTGTGGAGAAAGTGAATAAGTTATTTACTTTTTCCCATAATATGGGAAGTAGGGGCCACCAAATGAAATTAGTGGGCAGCAGGTTTAACAAATAAAAGGAAGTAGTTCTTCACACAGCCAACCTGTGGAACTCCTTGCTTGAGGAGGTTGTGAAGGCTAGGACTATAACAGGGTTTAAAAGAGAACTGGATAAGTTCATGGAGGTTAAGTCCATTAATGGCTATTAGCCAGCATGGGTAGGGAATAGCGTCTCTAGCCTCTGTTTGTCAGACGGTGGAGATGGATGGCAGGAGAGAGATCACTTGATCATTACCTGTTCGGTTCTCTCCCCCTGGGGCACCTGGCATTGGCCACTGTCAGTAGACAGGATACTGGGCTGGATGGACCTTTGGTCTGACCCAGTATGGCCATTCTTATGTTCTTTGAGCAGAAAACGCAGGTATATCTTAATACAAACACCACTTCCCTGCTATGCACCTAATACACACATTTCCCAACATGTGTTAGTGGGCACTTCTTGATTCTAAATTAGGCAAGGGATCAGTCTTAAAGGGTGTGGAGTCAGACAAAACAAAGGCACTGAAAGTTTTAACTGATAAAATATGTAAATGCCTAAGAAACAGAGTGTAAAGTGTCGAGTGGAGTAGTTGTTATGCATTCTTAAAGTGTCTGAAGCATTTCACCAGTCACCACCAGAACAGATATAGCTGTAAAAGTCGGGTGAAAAGCACATGTTCAAGGAACGATCTGTGGAAAATGTACACACTAAAATACATCATCGTTGCTATAAAAAGGGATACTCTGTAAATGTACAATCTGATGAAAAGGAAAGATAAGCCTTGTATGAAACAGCATTCAGCTTTTCAAACGTAAGCTGCAGATGGGCACAAACTCAACTTTAAATTGTTCCATACTTCTGAAGCTATTTGCGGAACTATACTTAACCTGACAGAGTTATGATAAATATGGCTATAGAGGATTACCCAATAATTTTTCTGCAAGACTTACTTCTCTCAACTCATGAAGCTGCACAATGCTGAAAAGGCTGCAACTGTACAAGACAGCATGAAATAGTTGATAACTAATTTCCATATATACCAAGTGAGAACTGCCTGTGCTTTATGCTGTAGTTCTGTTTGTGGTCTGCAGATCACCAGTGGCCCAGGGAGCCCTTCCTAGCGCGCTGCAGAATGAAATGTGTTTAAAGTCAAGCAGTAAAGGGAAAAGGGGGTTGGGATGGGTTAGGTAGCTCATAGAAGAATGTGTCTCTATGAAATGGCCCACTGCATGGAAACATTGGAAAAACCAATAGTGCTATGTGTTTAGCCCTTCTATACCCCCCAAACTATCTCCTATGGACAATACATAGATGGAGAGGCTTGGTGCTGAACAGAACCCTCCATAGGCAGAAGGAGGAAGAAAACACTTCCTCTCACTGCCAGTGTTAACAGACGTATACTATCCTCTAATCCCCAGCACGCTGTTGCTAGGGAACTGTGTATTAGATATTAATTTACAGGGCCTGCTAGCTAGCAGGTAGTTTGCTAGGGAATGCAAGGCTTCTTTGGATTGAAACTCCTGAAAGCTCTCCTATATGGATGTGAATGGACAAAGAATATATGAAACATTTTTTCCCCTTCCTGAGTTTTCTGCTGATTTGTCCTCAGACATTCTCTAACAGAAGGTTTGCTCTCTCAGACAAACCTAATGTTTAAAGGACTTACGAGAAACATCTGTGGCCAGGTTGGTTTTTTTCTGTTGTAACTGATAGTATACAGCCATCACCTGCCTGCTGTAACAGTCACCAACTAAGTGTATTCACCTCATCTGTGATTACAGAATTAGATGTTCAAAGCTGCCTAAACGATCCAAATGAAGTGAGCTGTAGCTCACGAAAGCTTATGCTCAAATAAATTTGTTAGTCTAAGGTGCCACAAGTACTCCTTTTCTTTTTGCGAATACAGACTAACACAGCTGCTACTCTGAAACTATTCATTTTAATAGAAATTGGGCATCCAAATACCTTAGGTAGTTTTGACTGAACCATAACTTGTTGTTGGTTATGGGTGTTTTTTGTGATCAAGGCACAACAGAAAAAAAAAAAACAACAACATAAAAGGAAACAGGTTCTCTCCCAGAAATGAAATTCACCCCAATGCAGAAATCCAGCACAAGGCCAGCACTACTTATGTCCTACTGAAAGGATTCAAAATAGGACTAACATTTAATTGTAAGTGGATTTTTGTGCTGAATTTCACCCTTTAGTAGTATTGAAACTGGTTGCATCTCTCTGCTACTAGATAAAACATAATTATTCAGAAAACCTCCTGGAACTTCAATTATACCATTTATGGGCTTTTGGTGTTGGGAGCTGTAATCTCCTAACTGAATTTTCTTTATTCTTGTTTTGGTTTGTTAATTTAGACTAATATTAATCAAAGAAATGTAGGGAATTCTTGAATTCAAGAAGGAGTCCTGCAAAGATGGAAAGAATATTCTAAGTCCACACTTAGCCATCCTGAAGCAACTCCATGTCCAGATCAGGATGCATTAGTAGTAGATGCAATCCCTGACCCCAAAACTTGTGTAGATTCACCCGTGTTGGAAGAGGTTTGCTCTGCCATAGAGAAACTGAAGCAGGTGTGCTGCTGGACCCAACAATATAATGCCCAAACTTCTCAGGTGTGCCATAAGGGTAGTGTTACACTAGTTTTTTGTCAGAGTCTGGACTACTAGGAACATACCAGCAGAGTGGAAGGAAGTGATCATTTCCCTCTTTATAAGGGGAAAAGTCCATGCACTGAGTGCAGTAGCTATAGGCCAATAACTCTGCTCTCTGTCCTTAGAAGAAAGTCTTCACACATGTCCTACTCATCTAGCTCCAGGCTGTTCTTGTGAAACACTGTCACCCAGAGCAATTGGGCTTCACTGTGGGGTGATCTACAACAGACACTATATTCACTCTCCCTCTTTTATCCGAGATTCACTGTGAATTTAACCAGACTTTGACAGCAGCATACATAGACCTAAAGGCAGTCTTCAATTCTGTTGATAGAGCTGCCTTGTGGGATGCCCTACGAGGCACCATTGTTCCTGACCTCTTTCTGAGGATAATTCAAGATCTACATAATGGCTCAGGGACATGGGTGCATTGGGGGACCCCAAGTTCTGACAGGTTTCACAGTAGATCAGGGTGAAGCAGGGATGAGTCCTGTTCTGCTGCGTAATGAATTGGTTCCTTGAGTGCATCTCCATCATTATCTGTATAACTGGCAGTTCAGACTCTTGTATCACTCTGGGATTATGTCATCTTTTTCGGGCAGGATGCAGACGATCTCAAAGATGCACTAGAGAGCTTCTGGCATGAGGCAGCTGCCCTTGGGCTAAGGGTTTCTTGGGCAAAACCAAAAAAACCCAAAGTGTCAGTGCAAGAGTTGCAAGACATCTGTGCTGCCAAAAACTGTGGCCTAGTGGATGTCTTCATCTATCTCAGCAGTAAACTGTCATCACATGGGCACAGCCAGCCAGATGTCCTTAGCAGAATTAATTTAGCAGACTCAGTCATGAGGGACCTTCTTAGGGTCTGGAGCCAAAAGAATGAAATTATATATAAATTTACCGATTTATCAAACTTGTATGCATACAATCCTCTTGTATAAAACTGAAACATGAGGATTGTTTAAACAAGATATCAGGAAGCTGGAGACATTTCATGTTTTACCAGAAGTAACTAATAGGTATAAGATGGTTTGACTATCAGTATAAGGGATATATAATTGAGAACTGGCCTGGAGAGGACTGAAGTTATCATTGGTCATTGCTGGGTGGCACTTTTTGGTCATGTTCTCTGCCTCACAGACAAAGTCCCTGCACACTGAGCTCTGTAGATTAGACTGGAGGTCAGGAGGGAACACTGCCCAGTGATGGACTGGCGTTGGTAACAAGATCACCTGCAATTAACCTAGCTTCACCAAAACAGTAATAACCCTGTGGAGCTCTAAGAGCCTGGAATAAAGCTTACAGTGTGATCATGGACACGCACAGCACTACAGACCGCCACTGTCTAAGCGTATCATAGTTGTAAGTCTTCAATCCAGGTGGTCTTTCCTCCTTTCTCACATCTACCACTTCACTGTGGGTCCATACCAAGCAAGAATGAGGAGGGTGTCAGGTACTGAAATATGGGCCATGCAGGATTTTTCTAGGAGAAGACACTAAATTAATTCAAGATAATGACAGCTCTTCGGTTCAGTTCCTGTCTTGGAGTAAAGTGGATTTTGGCTAAATAGGCTTTATATATATGGCAGGAAGTAGCCTCTCTCAGGAAATCAATGCACTGGAGAAGATTATATTCTGGGCTATCAGCTATAAGGATGCGCAGGGTGGTATATGAGAAGAGCTTTGACTCTTGTGATGAGATAAACTAACCCCACACTAGAACATAAGAGTTCAGCTCCAGAAGTCATGCAACTGGCTCACGCTATCCCCTCTGCTGGTCATTTCAGGTATAAGAAGCTTCTGGACAGAATTTTAGATTGCTTTTTTCAGCCCAAGATTCACAAAGGAGTTAAAGACTTCTGCAGTTCCTACCCCAAATGCCAACTCATCGGACCTAAAGGAGTGACAAAAGCCCCTCTGGTCCCACTCCATGTAGCTGACATCCCATTTGACAGGATCAGGATGAACCTGATTGGACTCTTGGAAAAAGGTGAAGATGGTGATAATTGATTCACTACCTGCTACCCTGAGGCAATCCCACTGAGCAACACTAATGCAAAGATTATTGCTACACAACTGCTAAAAGTCCTTTCCAGAATAGGGGTACCTAAGGAGATCCTCACTGATCAAGACACCAACTTGACATCCCAACTGCTGAAACAGGTATATATACAATGTTCTAAATATAAAGAATGTACATCTTTATGTACATGTACAATTTGAATGAGTCAACCTGACTCTGAAAAGAATGTTAAAGAATTTTGTTGCCAGGGCCCTCAATCACTGGGATCAGCTGACCCCTCTCATGTTGTTATTTGCTATTTAAGTCACCTACTGGATTCCCCCAAGTTAATTCTTATGTGGGAGACAATTCTAGGGAACTCTTCAACTGGCCCAAGAAATGTGAGAGGAGCAGACCCATAGGATACACAATATTATACAGTATGTACTGAAGCTCTGGGAGAGGCTCAAGACCCTAAGGGCCTTTGCCAAAGAATACCTCCTCAGTGCTCAAGAGGCCCAGGAACGAGTCTGTAACAAAGGGGTATATATGCACATATTTAAGCCAGACAACTGGGTACTATTTCTACTTCCAAGTACAGAGTCCAAGTTACTTGCTAAATAGCAAGGACCATACAAAATAGTACACCAAGTTGGGTCAGTTAGCTATTAAATCAGGTAACCACACAAGAGGAAATTCACGTCTACCATGTTAACCTTCTGAAGCAATGGAAGGAGCGAAAGAGTTTATTTCTCTCTCCTTACTCCCAAACCAGAACTGGGGGCCCCCAAGTGCCCACCTCACCAGACCCAGACCCTATACAGATGGAAGAACACCTCTGCCTGGAACAGAGGCCCAGGTGAGAAGCCTCGTAAAAGCCTGGGAGACAGGCCAGTCCTTGCTTACAGACAGCCCCCCCAACCTGAAGCAAATACTCACCAGCAACCACACACCACACAACAGAACCACTAAACCAGGAACCTATCCTTGCAACAAAGCCTGTTGCCAACTTTGTCCACATATCTATTCAGGGGACACCATCATAGGGCCTAATCACATCAGCCACGCTATCAGAGGCTCGTTCACTTGCGCATCTACCAATGTGATATATGCCATCATGTGCCAGCAATGCCCCTCTGCCATGTACATTGGTCAAACTGGACAGTCTCTACGTAAAAGAATAAATGGACACAAATCAGACATCAAGAATTATAACATTCAAAAACCAGTCGGAGAACACTTCAATCTCTCCGGTCACTCAATTACAGACCTGAGAGTGGCTATCCTTCAACAAAAAAGCTTCAGAAACAGACTCCAACGAGAGACTGCTGAATTGGAATTAATTTGCAAACTGGATACAATTAACTTCGGCTTGAATAGAGACTGGGAGTGGATGAGTCATTACACAAAGTAAAACTATTTCCCCATGTTATTTCTCCCCCCCACCCCACTGTTCCTCAGACCTTCTTGTTAACTGCTGGAAATGGCCCACCTTGCTTGTCACCATGAAAGGTTTTCCTCCTCCTGCCGGTGATGGCTCATCTTAAGTGATCACTCTCCTTACAGTGGGTATGATAAAACCCATTGTTTCATGTTCTCTGTGTGTGTGTGTGTGTGTGTGTGTGTGTGTGTGTGTGTGTGTGTGTGTGTGTGTGTGTGTGTGTGTGTGTGTGTGTGTAAATCTCCCCACTGTATTTTCCACCAAAGGCATCTGATGAAGTGAGCTGTAGCTCACGAAAGCTTATGCTCAAATGTGAGTCTCTAAGGTGCCACAAGTACTCCTTTTCTTCTTAACAGTATTTGTCTCCCAGCTGGGGCAGACTTATCTCTTGCAACACCATATCCAAATGGAACCTGGGCAACTCATCTGAGAGAATCCATGGCTACTCTCTAGAAAAATGTGGGAGGCTGAGAGGCAAGAGGAACAGGCCATGTTGGAGCGTGGGGTTATTGAAAAATCCCATAGCAAATGGCAAAACCTGGCATATTGGCCCCAAAGCCAGACGGCACTATTAAGTTTTGCATAGACTTCAAAAGGTTAATGCTATTTTTAGATTTGATGCTTTCCCTATGTCCTGAGTAGACAAGCTATTAGACCAGCTAGGTGAGGCCCGATATAATCAACATATTAGACCTACTGGCAGATCCCATTCACACCAAAATCATAGGAGAAAACTGCCTTTGCCACATTGTTTGGCCTGTCTAAATTTAGAACTATGCCCTTTGGCTTCTATGGTGCTCCAGCAATGTTCCAATGGCTCATGGATCAAGTTCTTCAACTACATGGCTCATTTGCAGCAGCCTATTTAGATGATGTTGTCATCTACAGCTGAGATTGGAAGGAATATCCACCACAAGTTGCCACCATACTTTGGTCCCTACAGGAGGATGGGCTAACTGCAAACCCAACAGAGCGTATGACTGGGAAAGAAGAGACCACCTACTTTGGGGAAGGGCCAAATCCAGCTCCTCAGGAACAAAGTCCAAGCCCCCAAAGCATGCCCTCATCCAGCCATGAATAAACAAGTCTGAAGGTTTTGCGGGGTCAAAAGCTACTACCACCGATTTGTGCCAGGGTTTTTGACAATAGCAGCCCCCCCTTACCAACCTAATTAAAGACAGTAGACCCAAGAATATTCACTGGTCCAAGACATGGGAAAAGCCTGAACTTTTCTGAACAACTTCTGAAAGGCCACTTGTGTAAAGAGCTTGTCCCGTTCGGTCCCAATTTCTCAATAGAGTTCATTTTGCAAACCAACATCTCAGAAGTGGGCCTATGCACATATTGTCCCAGGAAACAAATGGAGGGGAACATCCTGTACTCTATTTGAGCTTCAAATTGTTCTCTTGGGAGCAGGCATATTCCATGATAGAAAAGGACAGACTCACCGTGAAGTGGGCCATGGACTTCTCTGTTATTACCTCCTGGGAAATCTGTTCAAGCTAGTCACCAATCATGTCCCCTTAAGGTGGTTAAATGCTATGAAGGACACAAACCCCCAGGCTTATGCACTGGTACCTGACACTGAGGCCATACAACTTCCAAATTCAGCACAGAGCAGGAAAAGCTAACCAAAATGCCGATTTCTCCCCTCCAGGAAAAGGCATGGCACAATCAACTGGCCCCAGTTCCCCAGGAGCCATCTTGAGGGTGAGGGTGAGGGTGTGTGATGGGGTATACAAATCCCACTCCGGACGAGAGGCTAAGGAGAGCTCTGGCGTCAGCCAGCTGCAACCTACCACACCTGCAAGAGATGCATAGGAGGAATGAAAAGGGAAGTGGAACAGCTCATTTGTGGCAGACTTGAGAAGGAACAGACCTTCAATCCTCAGCTTCTGAGGAGAGGGCCAAGGGAAGGCAGGAACTTCCCTAACAACCACTGCTCAACGGTCCCTCCCTGAGGGAAGGGAGGGCTTGATCCTGATCTACCCTGAGACGGAGTTGCTCCTTGCTCTCTCTTACTAACGCAGTTTATTTGTGTAAGTTCTCCTTGCTTTTTGTTTTTAAGCTATCCTGGAAGGGGAAGACTTTGAAGAAGGGGTGAAAGTAAGCCGGTATGGGCCGCTATGGCGTACCGGTAAAAAGAGGCCGCTGGTAGCGGCCTGTACACATTAAATCGCTACGCGGGGGGAGGGAAGGGGGAAAGGGCGCAAAAGGGGCAGTGACGTTAAAGCGCTAGTCCTTTGCTGGGGGGGGGGGGGGGGGCAAAAGGAGCAGCTGCCCCAGGGCCAGCAATTTAAAAGGGCCCAGGGCTCCAGCTGCCGTTACCATGGTAGTGGCCAGAGCCCCGGACCCTTTAAATTGCCGCTGGAGCCTTGGGCGGCGCAGGCCAGGCAGCACAGATGGGCTGACTGGGGGATGCTGACCCCCTTCCGCCTGAGGCCCTGCCTCTTCCGGGCACCAGAGCCGGCCCCGGTACCGGTAAGTGTTAAATGTTACTCTCACCCCTGCTTTGAAATGACCTGGTTGGAGGAACAGAAACAGGCAGGCCGCTCCGCAGCAGCAGACACCAGAGGAGTCAGAGTGGCTATGCCAATCCTGGCCACAAGGAGGTGCCAGCAGTGAGCTGACCCCTTCAGGACTCTAAACACATCTGTGCTCCTCTCAGATGCATCCAATGAAGTGAGCTGTAGCTCACAAAAGCTTACGCTCAAATAAATTTGTTAGTCTCTAAGGTGCCACAAGTCCTCCTTTTCTTTTCTCAGACACAGCAGCTTGCAAAATCCAGGAAGAAGTACCTGACAGATGGAAAGACAGTGATCTCCATCCAAGGGATTTGTTTGTGGGAAAAGCTCCTAGAGAAGGTCAGCCTACTGCAGAATCTGACTGTCTTTAAGGTACACGCTTTCAGAAAGTTCTCATTATAACCTGGATGATAGGTGAATGGGGGGAGGGGAGGTAAAAAAAATAAAAAGGATCAGGGAGGAGAGAAAAGGAGAAGAATCCCTGAAGTCCACTAGGGACCTCACCATGAGATTTATTTGCTTCAGAAGCATTTAGATACTACATGACGGGAGCTATAGAAAACAGTAAATTACATCAATAATACCAGCAATAAACTGCACGTAACTGAATAGCGTATGGCAGAAGGGAAAAGTTTGTAACAGAATTTAGTAGAAATTATTCTGGCTTTTTACAAAACCACCTAGTGAGATTTATATTGTGTTTATTTCTAGTCAGCAGATTGCTGAAAGGGCCTATCAGAAATCCAAAGTGTACCCAAATCAGCTACAATGGTTCAGGTTAGAGGTGTGAGAAACACATAAAAATGATCCAGCTTTGATCTTGAGACTACAGGGTGCAAGGATAAGATTAGATTCTTGCCAGACCTCCCAATCTGAGAAGACGACTTTAAAGAAAGAAGGGCAGGGGAGTTTTATTGTGTTTTGTTTTAATTCCCATATGTTTTGGAAAGCCTCCAGCTCTCTATTGAGAAGTCTACATTTGATGACAGAGGACACGCAAATGAGCTAAGGATCCACACAAGCAGACCATATCAGAACAGATCTCCTGTTCAACACTTAAATCAAAGGATTCTCCCACCTCAAAAAATGGATTAATGTCAATTTTTGTGACATTGATTAAAAACAAGCAGTCTGATTCATTTTAAATGGGGATTTACGCCGTGATTCATTTATTTCTGCACAGAGTGGTTAACATAGGGACCAAATGCCAAAGGCAACAAGAGGAGTGAGTAACAGAACTCTTTGTGAGAAGAAGTTTCATTAGTCTTTGACAGAAGGTTGGACTCAAACATTTCAGCCACTCGGTAGCTTAATTTGACCCTGGAAAATTATGGATATTAAAAATAGCCAATCCTAAAGAGTCAGAGAGCTACACTTTCAAAAATAGATAGTTTACTTATAACTAAGATAAATGTGCTCAGTTAGGATTCAGCTGAGACAGACCAAGTGCCAATAGAACTCTTATGTACCAGTGTTTGTACAGGCAAACCCTATATTTGCAAGTACCTTTTTGCTCATGTAAGTGTCTAACTTGGTCACGAAAATGCAGATTTGGTTATACGTGGATGATATTTTTGGGGCAAAAGCCAGCTTGTCGTTTTTAAACTTTGGCATAGAATCTAGTACCTAAATATCCTTTGGGTTTTTCAAAAGAATATTGGTATGTCACTTTCTTCTACGCCTGTCAAAATATAGCAAATTGGAAATATTGTTTTGTGTGTAAGTTTGTTCAGGACTTTAGTTACTCTTGTCAAGAAAAATGAGCTGCATGTGATCTTTTCTTGAAGAGTTACTCATTTTAGAGGTATTCTATATAGAGCTGAGCGAACCTGATTTTGCAATTCAGTGACCGATTTTTGGGGTGGGGGAAGAGAATCAGGAAAGAATTTCATTCAGGTCAACCCAAAATGGAAATTTCAGTTTCTTACCAAAAAATTAAAAAAATAATTTCAGATTGAACAAAATATTTCATTCAACCCCAAACTAATATTTTTTTCTTTTTCAGGTTCATTTTGCTTTTGTGGGGTTTTTTGCACTTTTTGGTTTTGAAATAAATCTAGCTAAATTTCAAAACAAAAAACACTCATTTTGAAATGAAGAAGTAAAAAAGTTTTGATATGAAAAATATTGAAAAAACTTTTGGGGGGGAGGTGGGGTTTTTTAGTCAAAATTATTCACTGAATTCGACCCAAATTTGTGAATAGCTTTGGTCAGCCCAAAACTACATTTTTCAATAAATAAATTTGCCAGAAATTTTCTCCCAGCTATATTTCTAGCTATACAAGTTATCTCTGATCCTGCCTGTGCTTAATTTTAGACACTGTTAGTTGTCCCGTTGACTCAGGGCTTTACACAGGAACATAGAAATTGACACAAAAGATCAGACTAATGGATTATCTAGTGGAGTATCCCGTCTCTAGTAGTAGCCAGTGGCAGTTATCTCAAAGAAAGTTGAAAGAATAATCCATCAGAGAAGTTTCTGCCTAACCCCATTAGTTACTGGCAGTTTATAATGGGTTTATAGCCCAAATTTATTTTATATATTCAGAAAAACACTGCATTGGAGGTCAGTTAAGGTTGCTCTATTCATAACATTCCAACCATAAATGAAAAGTTAAGGCTACTAATTGTACACAGCCTCTGCTCCCCGACGCAAAGCCACACACACAACCACTATGCACTACAGAGAATCCACCACATCTTTAACTGTGCCCCAAGTAAGGAGGCAAGCATTCCAGCACCTGTTTGGCTCTAACGAACTCTTCAACCTTCCCAGTTACTCACGTTGTTCTTTTCCTGGCCTTCCTGCTTCCCTTTGCTTTCTCAGCCATTGTTAAATATGTTTAATGAGTTGAGGGTCTATCTCCTCAGCTGTGGCCAGTCAGTGGTCAGCATATCTTAGTAATTGTGTGCAAAGGTACACCTTACAACCACCACCACCCCTAGTGCTCTTTGGCTACTGGCTGAGTCCCTGGTGTAAAACATTATGGTGGCCACCCATCGCTTCAAGGAGCTATTCTAAAAGCCAGAAGTCAATGGGGCATAGGGGTTCTCAGCCACACACCCTTTTCCCCAGTCATGCCCTCGCTGAGGGGGGGGCCAAGAGGAGTGCCACAAGGTGGCTATCTGCCATCCAGGGGTTCTCCTAAATGGAGGGAATCCTCAAGTGGCTAAAGGGCTGCTTTATGTCAGCGGATCTAGCCCTAAAGATTTTTAACACCTTCACTTTTGACATTAGGACCTTTTTGACAAGCTTACTCACTTTCTTCAAATCCTCTTTTCTAACATTAGTGTCACGAGGCTATCTTTTGGTACAACCCCTCCCCCAAGGATGGGGAACTTAATTACATTAAGGTCACTATTACTCTGTTCTGTGCTCTAATCCCAAATCATCCCAAGAAGCAATCTTTTAAGGTGCTGAGAAACTGCTTCTCTAAACCTTATCCCAAAGCTTTTTTGACCACTTTTATATGTGGGAAACTGAAATTATCCTTTATTTCTGTTGTACATCACTTTCTCTCCATAACATCATAACAGTTTTCTCCTTTGATGAACAGAGTGGACTGGTGATGTCAAATATAGCTTGATGTAACATCAATTGGAAACCCAACTCAATGGTAAAAAAAATAAAGCATGTTTGAGTAGGAAATTTTTCCATCATACAACACACCAAGAATTACATTAATGTAGACATTATCAATGCAATTGCCTTTTCTAGATTTTTTTAGTAGGCCTGTGCGCTCCTACTTCCGACCCTAAGTAGGAAGTGAACTTCACAAGAAACATTAATTATGATGCTATGGAGCCGGCAATAGTATTCATATCATGGAAATCACTGTGGTATCTTAGTGCCTAGCTTCTACTGCATTAAGGCCCTGATCTTGTACCACTAACTTCAGTGGAAGCTTTGCCACTGATTTCCATGAACATAGGATGAAGCCCAAATTTATCATTGTACTGCTTCAGGAATGTAAAATTTCCACTGAAACTGCTCCTTCCTTTGCACAGATTGAGCAAACACACCTTTCTAATAAAAATGTGCAATGTCAACAGTACATAAATACAGCTAAAGTCTGTCCTCAAAGCAACTGAGATTAGCGCTGATTTCAGTGGGAGACCTACAGACATGTTCCAGGGAACAATTTAGGCCACTGGATACATCTTTAATAAAAGTGTAGCCAATCAGGAACAAGCACCCTGGGAAAGGAGTAAAAGCTTATAGTTCTCATTTCCAAAAATATATTAACATTTAAAAATAAGAGCAAAATTAAACCAAGCTAGCTACTGCATCTTTAAAACCCTGAGAAGTAATAAAGGGAAAACTTCAGTATTATGTATATATTTGGAAGTAAATTTCAAGTTTTTAGAATATTTAAGTTAGTATTGTTTGTACTTTACAAAAACAAACTGTCTAATTATGCTAGCTATGATCATCATAACAATTAGGCTACATTCACTGTTCGTACTATTACTGTTCTAAGTTAGGTCAGTGCAAATAACTTTCTTCCATGTGAATCTGTGGAAGATTCTGTTTTGTAGAATTATTTAAGAGACAGATACTTCTCTTTTGCAGAGATTTGCATATGAAACCAGAAACCTCAGCAAGTGCCTTTTCATATGATGGGGAATAAAAGTTGTGCCATTTGGGGGGAAGAAAACAGCATTCCATTACAAACAGACTTCTACTCTAAATGTGCAATGTTATGCTATAGATAAAATGGTAAGTTTTCCTGAATTTATATTACAGCAAAATTTCAATAAACTTATTTTTTCATAATAAAACAGCACATTTTTCAGCTGTAGAAAATAATTTGTTTTGAAAACAGTTAAAATAAAGGCAAGCCTGCAAAATGTTTAGCAGAGTTTCAGTTTCATGAAAATGCAACTCAGATCATCACTTCTGGGACAGAGATTTCTTGGGTTTTGCCACTGACATGGATAAAGATTTAACACCTACCGTAGTCTATGAAAGGTCAAGAGACTTGCTTGAAGGGTATAATCCTGGCCCCAATGAAGTCAATTGGAGTTTTGCCATTGATTTCAGTGTGGCCAGCATTGCACCATCAGTATAAATGACCTGCCCTGAGCCAAAAATTAGGTTTGAACTCAAGGTCTACAAGCATGAGCCACTATCATTTGAGCTAGAGTACTAAGTCCCCTAACTAACACTTCTAGAAAGCTCATTAGTCTCACTTGGACCAGCCTCCAAAAGGGATTAAAGACCACAGACTCCTAGCGTGGCTTATATTAGCAGAAACCAAAAGTAGCAGTAATAGTAGAACTGATGCCCACTGATATCGGATGAGCATTGTTCTCTGTTCTCGAGAATGAAATATGCTGAAGCACCTTTTCTATTAGAAAAATCTTCCCTCTATGAGCTGCACCAAAATAGTCAGTGCTGAAAACTCATTACGTTAAATTATCTCATTTAGCCCCTGTAACCTCTCATGGGGATGGTATAAATAAAACAGTAATAATAATAATCCAGTAGTGACCAGAGATTTCAATAAGTATTAAGGCCCATTGTCTAGGCAGCCACCAGACATATGGAGTACCTGAAGTACATAGTATCTGCTCCAAGGAATTAGCAATCCACTATTTGTTTATAAGCACCAGCAATGCTTCTTTGCAGAGTCCAAGAATTCACAAAAATACAACTGCACCTGCAGCAGTGTCTCCAGCACAAAAATCTTCCCGCAAAGCCTTCTGGTTGGAGCACTGTTTTTTGGATCCAGTTGCCAGAGCAACAAGAGCTCACTTCTTCAGAAAGTGACCAATGGAAAGGTCACCAGGGAACTTTTGAATAAATTAACAGCCAAAGAAATTTTCTCAAGCAGAAGGGACGTAAAAGGCTGAGGAGAAGCAGCTCTTACTGAGGTCTGCAACAGTTGGATTAGCAACTCGGAGCAGAGGGGTGAGCCAGAGCTCTGCTCTTATCCACGGCAAGCTCCCGTCTCTGCTGCTGACACAAGGAACATAAGAAATTGTAATACTGTCAGTGAGGACTTCAGCGATTACATCAGGCCAGAGACTAAGCGAAGGGTATTATGACAGCCATGGTAGTCATTATCTCAGAAATGCCTGGATCCCTGCTTCCACTAGCAGGATCTGGGTAATTTCCTGGCACAGATTAGAATAGGTTCCACAAACAATGTGGTTCCTGTCATGTTTGGAGGGATTTTGCATTATTAGCCTAATTGCAATAGAACTTTTTACAGTTTTAACCCTTGTTAAAGCCATTTACAGTGAACTACCGACTTCCTTCTGCTCCAGGCCAAGACTCGGAATTCCCCCCATGCCTTGGTGACAGCAGGTTGCTATGCTGGTTTTACAGCATCCAAGCATTCCTCCTACATTGGGGGGGATCTCTAACTGCCCTCTGAAGGGCTGCTCCCTACCCCTTTGTGTTGCCAGAGCGGTACAGAGGGACAGAGCCAGGGGGTCAGATTCTGATCTCAGTTACTTTGATGTAATTTCATTAAATTATATGTCCTATTTTTGCCAATGAAAAGAAGTTCCCCCCAGACTTTATAAATACAGTTTTTTGATTCCCTGTAACAGGGTGGCACCCACCTCTTGTGAACACTCCCTGGCAGGTGCACCTCTGCACCTTTCTCAGTCTGTGGTGACCCCAGATGGTGGCTTCTCAGGCAGTTTCGGTGAGTCAGCCCTCCAGCCAAGTCCAGCACATTCTGTGCGCATGAAACAAAACAGACGCTTCCGGGATATACAGTCCAACAGTGGCCTATCCCAATACCCCTCCATTTGACATCTCCATAGCCCTCCACGGGCTCAGTCTTTAAACAGTCCTGGCCCTGCTATCAAGCTGTACCCCCAGGGCTTCCTCCCTGGAGGCAATGGTTTCACCCTCACTGGGTCCTTCTGGCACCAGGTCTCCAGCTGGGCCACTCAGCAGTTCAGTTCCCCTTCCAGGGGTGTATCAAAGTCCAATACAGTCCAATCCCTGACCTTCTTCAGGGTCTTCAATCTCTTCTCTGAGAGGAGTCCAGCTCCCCTCTCTGGGATTAAGGCCATTCCATCTGTGGCAGGTGGGAGGGACCCAGTCCCACCCACTACTCCAGGTCCCATCCCAGGGACCCTATGAATAGCAGCCACAACACTGCATTCCTTTTAGCTCTTCACTAAACGGATACAATTCCCTGAGCCACTACCTCACAGCCTCAGTACTTTCACCAATGACCCACCCTCACCTCAGGGCATACAGCAACCAAGTCCCAGCAGCCAGCCAGGAGCCCTAAATCTTGCTCTCCCAGTCCCTGCCAGCAACTGAGCTGTCCATGTTACTACAGCTTCCTTGGGCCAGCCAGAAGCATTATCTATGCTCCTCTGGCTCCATCAAGGAACTGACTGACACTGGCTCTGCAGCTTCTTTTATGTGAGCCTGCTGGGCCCTGATTGGCTGCTCCTTGTAGCCTCTCTCAAATTTACTAAAAAGAAAAGGAGTAGTTGTGGCACCTTAGAGACTAAAATTTGAGCATAAGCTTTCGTGAGCATCCGATGAAGTGAGCTGTAGCTCACGAAAGCTTATGCTCAAATAAATTTGTTAGTCTCTAAGGTGCCACAAGTTCTCCTTTTCTTTTTGCGAATACAGACTAACACAGCTGCTACTCTGAAACCTGTCAAATTTACTGTTTCCTGCACAGCCTCTCTAGGCCCTTTGGAGGACTCAACACCTCTGCACCTTTCTGGGACGGAGTGTGGTAGGACCCTGAGGCCTCCAGCTGGGGATCTCTGGGCCTGGTCCACTCGATCACACTCCCCCATCACATGTATCTAATGGATGGTTTTATAGGAGCTCAAATACCCTGGTGATGGGTAGGCTATATAAACTGGGACAGAACAAAATAGGATTTCTTTATTCATGTTTTTGTGCTGAGCATTAAAGACACACTTGACCTAACTAGTCAGCAGTTCACATATTCAATTGAGTTCAACTTAATATGTCTGGTAACTGCTCTTTTGGCTTATTTGGGCCACAAGGAGGGGTTATTCACAGGGAGTAGTTATTTTAAATGTAGGCTTAAGAGAATCCTCACACCAATGTAATCATAAAAATATATATAAAATACATGCATGAGAGAATATAAAATAAAAAATAACCATTTAAATGTGCTTTTTAAGAACTCTGCTATATATTTATATTCTAATAAGTGGGGGAAAAGAATAAATTGGTACAGTTATTCCCTGATAAATCTAAGCAAGGTAATAATCATGTATTTGTACCTTCAGACTGTTTTCAAAGTAGCTTTCTTTTTTCAAAAAAGTGACAAATCTGTGCTTTTATCTAACCATGAAAATAAGTCTTTGAGCTAATTATTATTTTGTGCTCAGCTGCTGCAGGAGAGGATTAAAACAGAGACTTTTTTGCTCACGATTCAGGAATGGGTAAAAATCTCAAGTCTTTTATATGGGCTGAATTTGGCCCTGATTTGTGCCTTGTAAAATCCTGTGACTTCAGCTACTTTCACTGAGTATCATTCAAGACAGACTTTTATTCATTAACTTTCTACTGCAGCCCTCTCCTTAGATGAATGGCCTATACCAGGAGTTCTTTACTTTTTGTCTATTATACAACTTCCAAACCACCTGGTTTTTTTCAACTCCATATCACAGAATCCTCTGTGCTTGTATCACAAAGTACTCTGCATTGCTTCAGCTAACCATCCACAATTCTGTAATACAGAATAACCTGAGAGTTTATTTAACCTTAGCATACTTCATATGGCCGATGTAGGCACTGGCAATCAGTACAAATAAATTGCATAATTTCACATCTTTAGAAAAAGATCAACAAAGTATAAATAAATTCTTAGTGAAAATGTGATGATTTGAACATTAGCTGTTGCTATATATTCAATAAGCTACAGCTACTTACAGTCAAAATTTTAAATAACCGTTTAGAGAAGATTCTGTATATCACATCCTCAGAACTTAATTTCATAACTCTTCATGAGGTTCTAACCTCAAAGTTGAGTAGCATAGGCCTAAACTAATGTGAGGGCATGGGAGAGGTCACAATGTAAATCTGAAAAAGATGCAGAGGGGGAAGTAAAATAAAATTGAACAGCAATATAATTAATGCAGGGCAAATACTGCCCAAAATACTGTAAATCTTCAGAAAAAATAAAAAGTATGAATTCGCTTTGCGTGACGGGTTGAACCCCCCTCCTGGGGTGTCACCTGATATGCTGGAGTCCCACTGAGCCTGCCCTTTCCACCACCCTGGGTTTTCTCACCTGGTTCTTCCTGTGCTAGGCTCTCAAGCTTTCTCCAGCACACATGCATGCACACGCACACACACACACCCCCCTCCTTTCCGGTATAAATCCAAAATAATATTACCTTGTGCTTTATAGAAAGATCTGCACAGTGCAAGCTCAAAAATTTGCTTTCTCCCTCAGTGTGGAGAGATATGCACAGCTTTTTGCTCCCCGCCCCCATATGAATTGCACAAACTGGCTTTTTAATAAATAAAAAAGTTTAACTACAAAAGATAAATTTTAAGCGATTATAAGGTCTAGCAAACAGAACAAAGCAGATCACTGAAAAAATAAAACAAAAAACACACAAACTAAGCTTATTACACTCAAACAGGTTACAAAATGTAATTTCTCACCCTAAATGTTGTTTGTGACAGGTTGCAGAGATTCTGTAGCTTAGAGTTCTACTTATTTCTCTTTGCAGACTAGACCCCTGTCTCAGCCTGAATTCAGCCCTTGCCTTTCCCTCAGCTTAGTTCCTTTTGCTAAAAGCATCTGAAGAAATTTTCTTTCTTGGACAGGGAGTCAATGGAGAAGAGTCCTGATTGACTTACTCCCCAGCCTTAAATAGAATTTACATAAGGCGGGAATCTTTTCTCTCTCAGTCTGACCCCGCACCCCCTCTTAATAGAAAAAACACTAAAAGCCCCAGATGAGGGTCTACTACCAGGTGACACAATCACCTGGCCCTGTAGTGTTAAAGCAGCAACCCTGAGAGCTTCCCAGGAAGGTGGGAGATTAGTATTTCCAAGTCTTATTGTTCTTCTTAATGGCCCAGGAAGCTGACTGCATACTGTCTCGTGGGTGTTCCCCCAAATACACACACAGTTGTAATTGTTACATAATCAATATTCCTAACTTCAGATACAGAAATGATACATACACCTCTACCCTGATAACGTGGTCCTTGGGAGCCAAAAAAAAAAAATCTTACCATGTGTCATAAATATAAAGGGAAGGCTAACCATCTTTAAATCCCTCCTGGCCAGAGAAAAAAACCCTTTCACCTGTAAAGGGTTAAGAAGCTAAAGATCACCTGCTGGCACCTGACCAAAACAACCAATGAGGAGACAAGATACTTTCAAAGCTGGATGGGAGGAGGGGAACAAAGGGTTGTCTGTCTGTGTGTTTTTGCTTTTGCTGGGACCAGAGCAGGAATGCAGGTCAGAACTCCTGTAAAGGGTTAATAAACAATATAGTTAGATATGCGTTAGATTCTGTTTTGTTTAAATGGCTGATAAAATAAGTTGTGCTGAATGGAATGTATGTTCCTGGTTTTGTGTCTTTTTGTAACTTAAGGTTTTGCCTAGGGGGATTCTCTATGTTTTGAATCTGATTACCCTGTAAGGTATTTACCATCCTGATTTTACAGAGGTGATTCTTTTACTTTTTCTTCAATTAAAATTCTTCTTTTAAGAACCTGATTGTTTTTCCCTTGTTCTTAAGATCCAAGGGTTTGGGTCTGTGTTCACCTATGCAAATTGATGAGGATTTTTATCAAGCCTTCCCCAGGAAAAGGGGTGTAAGGCTTGTGGGGATTTTGGGGGGAAAAGACGTTTCCAAGCGGGCTCTTTCCCAGTTATAATTTTGTTAGACACTTGGTGGTGGCAGCAATAAAGTCCAGGGACAAAAGGTAAAATAGTTTGTACCTTGGGGAAGTTTTAACCTAAGCTGGTAAAAGAAAGCTTAGGAGGTTTTTCATGCAGGTCCCCACGTGTGTACCCTAGAGTTCAGAGTGGGGAAGGAACCTTGACACCGTGTTATAGGTGAAACCGCATTATATCGAATTTGCTTTGGCCTTGAACATTTGTTATTAATAGTCACTTCCCGCCCCGACTGACCCCTCAGAACCCCGACCCATCCAACCCCCCCGTCCCTAATCATTCCCAGGACCCCACCCCCTACCCAACCCCCCTGTTCCATCTGCCCTGACCCATAACCACACTCCCGAACTCCGACAGGCCCCCTGGGACTCTCACACCCTATCCAATGCCCCCGTTCCCCATCCCCTGACTGTCCCACCCCCAGAACCTCCGAACCATCCAACCCCCCCATCCCCTAACTGCCCCCCCAAGACCCTCTGCCCCTTATCCAACCCCTCAGCCCTGGCCTGGCATCCTTAACATGCTGCTCAGAGAAGCATGTCAGAGCCAGACATGCTGACGCACTGATCCGCTGGAGCGGGCAACCCTACCCTCCAGAGCGCTGCTTTACTGCATTATATCCAAATTAGTGTTATATCGGGGTCGAGGTGTATGTACAAATTGGATCAACTCATTCAATAGATCATAACCTTTTCAATGATACCACACGACCCATCTTGCATAAAACATCTTAGTTATACCATGTTCACATCATAAAAATATTTCTATGAAGAATATGGGGTGTAACATCACACTTTGCTTTCCTGATAGTTTGAGTCTGACTTTCACATCTCTTCTAGCCAATGAATTTGCTGGCATAATGGCTCCTAGATACAGCAAATTTTAAATGAAAACTGGAGAATATTTTAGTCAGAAGATTTTGAGTTCATAAACACACATTCATAGTGGAAGCCTGATTTTAAGATTTTTCACTCAGCTAGGGTCATAAAAGTTCATTGGCTTAAATGAATTTAGGATCAGTGCCCTAGTCCGGGAACAGAAGCAGTACCATGTGACCTGTATGTCCAATTAAACTAAACATAGCTTGAAGTTTGGATATCAAATAGCCACATTTAATTGGTTAGAAACAATCTAAGTGCCCAAAAATTAGTTGCAGGGAATATTTGGAGAATAGTTTACAATTAAAATGAATTCAAGAAAAATCACAGGCCACTTGCAGACAAATGTGAAGGTTAAATTTATCACGTAAAGTATTCTCTATTAGTAGTTTACTCAGCTTTAAAACCTAAGTTTATGAAAAATTTTAGATGCATATGCAGTGACCATTTCAGAATATATTTTCATGACTGTGTCATGTAGCAATCTGCCATCTGCCCACAAAGAAAGCATTATTTAAAAAAAAAAAAAATAGTCACAGCTGAAATATTTTGGTTATCTAAAGAGAACGCAGTGAAAGATCTCTCCTCCTAAAAAAATCTGAAAGAAACAAGTGTTACTAAATGGCTTTTTCTGCTGAGTCATAGTATACGTAAAACCATGTTTTTCTTAGTGTAGCTTTTTTATCTTTAGATATTTGGAAGTGCTTCAAAACAGATTTAGATAGCCATGAAGCATTACTTCCTGAAACTGAAATTTCAGATGTTCACCAGGTTATTTATAGAACTTTACATGTTTTTAAAAGCATCATTGTATTAGTTGAATACTATATTCTGATCTGATATGTTTTATAATTGTCATTTGACTGGTCTTAAAACAAGGCATAATACTGAGGTTACAAAACTTTTTTTTTTTTTTTTTTAATATAACCAACAAATCAAAAAAGTTTTATGTAAAATCAGATGTTCATGGGCATTACTCAGAACAACAGAGGCCTGTCAGATGCCTCTGAGAGACTGAAAACACTGATTGGCTGAAATCAGGTTAAAGTTTTAAGCAGCCAATAAAGAATGACAAATAATGGATGAGTGGTGTTCCACTTCATCTGCATTAGTTATAGAATAACTTCACTGAATGATTTCTAAACTTACAACAATGGAGTTGTAAATGGAATGGTAGTGTATTGTATCAATAATCAGAGCCCTAATTTTAGACATTCCTGTAGTTAGACTATTGACATTTGATACACCAATGACAGTTTGTCACATTTTGTTTTACAGTACCAACTCTGGGCGAGAACCTTATATGATGCATGTCGGCATAATTCTATTGACTTCAACAGTGCTACACCAATGTATCTAATAGGAGGCTCTGGCCTAGTATTTTCTTTCTACTATAATACACATTCTGCCAAATTCAAAATATTATGCAAAGCAAATGAATTATACAGTATTTTCCAGGCTGAATTTTAACAACTTTTTCATGTTTTATCATTAAAGTGCTGAGACACCTACAGTGCCTATTGAATTCAGTGGGAAACAGGGGTGCTCAACACCTCTGAAAGTCAGGTTCCAATATATTGTCTGAATACAGTCGTTTTTACAAAGATCAACATTAAAATATACATCAGTGACAGAACTAAAGTAATTAATGTATATGTTTAAGTAGTTTTATTCTGCTCTCAGAGTTCAGCTCCTGTTTAGGAACCTGAGAAAAATAGGAGCTGCTGGCTCCTGAGCACTTTTGAAAAAGGTGGCCCCAATTGTGCGTGCAGAGCAACTGTAAAAATCTGGCCCAAAGAGGAGCCAGTATTTGGATTACAATGGACAACCTCTTCCCATCCATGGATAAATGGCAAATTTCCCTGCTGAATTGTATAAGGTCAATCACGTGATACTACTGTCCCAGCTGAAAGAGATGGCAGGGTCCAGGGAAACACTTTGAAATTATTTGAATCCTTTCTGAAGGTGTGACCCAGGGAGTCCTTCTGCTGGTAGGCATTGAGGGTACACCATAACTCACAGCAAGCCTGACACTCATTTTCCCAACACACTGTTGTCATAATGTATATCTAGAAGGGGAGATATCATTTGCAAACTGGTAACAGGCTGGTCATTAATATTACTGGGTGGTGTATGTGTACGTGATGTATAAGGAATTATAGCTCTGTGATGGAAATGTTATTAAATGGTGTTGTGCGGGAAGTGCATAAACCCAACCTGATTTCTTGTGTCTTCAATGTAAATTGAGCCTCAGAGGACAATGAAAAGTACATCTACATAGAAGGTAAATAAAGCCATCAAGCTTAATGAGCTTAATAACCACAATGAGGGATGGAGCCTACACCCCCAAGGAAGTCTTCCTAGGTCTTGAAACAGAAACAATAGAATTTTGGCACATCTAAGCCAGTGGTGGGCAACCTGCAGCCCACAGGCTGCATGTGACCCATCAGGGTAATCTGATTGTGGGCCACAAGACATTTTGCCTACATTGACAGCTCACAGGCACAGTGCCCTGCAGCCCCCAGTGGCTGCAGTTTGCCATTCCTGGCCAATGGGAGCTGCGGGAAGGGTCATACCCAGAGACTTATGGAAGACTAAACATCGGCCACCAGGCTCCTCACCTGTGGGGAACCACAAGGCTGAGTTTCCTCCCAGATCCTATTCAATACCTATATGCATCCAATAGGTGACATGGTGAGACTTCATCATTTCATACATCAACAATATGCAGATGAGACAGAATTCTGTATGTCATTCAGAATATACTGATAACACCACAGCCAAAGCAGTTATCACATTATCTGGCTGAGCTCCACACATAGATGAGGAAGACCTACCTTAATGTCTTCAGCAGTGGGGGATGCATGTCTGCAAATCTTTGAAACTTTCTGCAGTCTAGATTCATCAGTGAGTACATCACAGAGCTCTCAGAGCAGTATTTGTGAGAAACACAGACATTTGCCTTCCACTATCTAGTAGACTGTATCCCATCTTTGCTTTTGATGACCTGGCTTTGATAACACATTCGTCACTTAGTGATTGGACTGAATCAATGCTATTTATTTGGGCTTGAAAGATCAGCCCTGAAAAAACTGCAGCTGGTGCAGAATTCTGCAGGACTCCTTCTCAGCAACGTGAGTCAGGGGGAGATCATCATCCCTGTACTACCTTCATGCTCATCCTGGCTCACTGCAGGAGATCACCACAATTTTAAAGTCTGGTGGTCAAAAAAGACTTGTGTTTCTGGATCACTCCATTTTTGACTTAAGACACCTTAAAAAAAAGCTCAATTTTTCAAGGTTGGGTGTCCAGCACTTTCTGGAAATAAGACCCCTTTAAAGGTATTTCAAGTTGGATACCCATAAATGGAGGCACCCAAAGTCACTAGTCACTTTTGAAAAAAAAAAAAAAAACGTTGCTTCTGTGTTCATCTTCAAGTGCTAAATGTTCTGGCATACCTAAAATACTGCCTTTCCCTCCATGACCAACTGCTCTATTGCCCAGGAGGAATGGAACTAACTATTTCTTGCAGGGGCAGGTCCAAGATTATGGAATTTACTCCTAACTAAGAAAAACCAGAAATCTTAGTACTTCCAGTTCAATTCCAAAGCACATTTCTTAGACCTGGTGCTTTCCCACAAAACATATTAGTTTAATATTACATTGAAAATACATACATACATACACACACACACACCCCATTTCCCTTGGGGAGAAGAAGGAAGAAAACCTTGCTTGACAGATATTAGTCTTCTTGTCTAGAAGGGGGTGTGTGTGTGTGCGCGCACGCGCGCGCACGCGCCACAGTAATGGGTGTGGAGTAAGATCCTAAGCAGAACAGATAATAGAATTGAAGTTAATAGCAATAATTCAGTGGTCTTCAACAGGAGCAAAATAGGCCCAAAACATTTCTCCAATTACATGATGACCTTTACATTTATCTTCTATACACTTCTAATTACAACATTATTAATGTGAGGAAGAGGAGCTCTGCGTAGCTTGAGAGCTTGTCTCTTTCACCAACAGAAGTTTGTCCAATAGAAGATATGACCTCACCCATCTTGTCTCTAATATCCCAGAACAAACACCACTGCATACAACATTACTACAATTTAATTCTTGAGTTCTTCTACGGCTGCCTCTGATGTCTGTCTTTTATTAATAAAGTACATGACTGAAAGGCAGCAATTTGATATCAGAATTCACAAGGCATTAACTAACAAAGTAGCAATAGCTACGCTAGCCTTAAAAACAGCTACTACACTGGAACACAGGAGGGTAGTCAATAGCATACACATCTTTAGCTTGTGAAAAATATATTAGCCAGGAGCCTGTGAATTATATACTGAGGTATGACAGACTGAGAAAGAGTAGAGAATATTATTAATGCTGAAGCCCCTAAATGAATACAAGGACATATCAGTGTGGCATTTATTTAAGATAAATTCTGCCTTTCTACATTTAGATTTTGTTGAAAGAAAATTTATATACACAAATGCACTCAAAGGAATAGCAATGTTAGGTGGTGATATTTGGTGTGGATTCTTTTTACTCATGCAGACTACATGCAACACTGATCCCTCCCACCCCCTAACCCCCCGTAATTTAAGGAAAATATTGGCTAATGGGGACTATGTGGGTACAATTTATTTACACTTTGAATAGGTTCGCAATAAATTCACTCACAGGGTCATAACTTCAGGATAAGAAATAAAAATCAGAATACTGTAGGGGTAAACGTGGAAAAAGATTAATCGAGAGGTTCCTGAGGGATCAGTGCTACATACCTGACACCAATCACAATTTTGGCAGGATAGCTGTGAATTCTTGTTTCTTCTGCAACAGTGGAATGGTCCTGGGCTTCTGGGAGCTGCTCTGGCTTCTCTGTTGGCAGCAGTTACCTACCCTGTCCTCGTCTTCCTAATTCTCCCTGTTAGACTTTTAGGTTCCCACTCTGCAGCAGAGTAGGACAGGCCGGCAGCACAGATAGAAGGCAGAAGGGTGGGGACAGAAGGAGATGAGGTCACTGGTACACCCTGCTACCTCATCCACCTACTCTCTCAATAACTGCAGCAGCAACAAGTTGCAGGGGAGGGACTATGATGAAGGGCAATGTCTCAGGAGAAGAGCATGGGGAAGTTGAGGGAGGAGAAGAAGGGTCCTAAAAAGAAAGGAAAAGAAGGGATTGCACGGTGCGGGGGAAGGAAAGGGGAGTACCTCAGGAAGTAAAGGTAGAAATATTACATAAAAGATGCTGACAAATACTTTATCTTATATGTCTTTGTAAAACACAACCACCAGCAAGTGTTTCACAAACAGGAGATTTCATGGATTCGTGCAGGTAATTATATGCACCACATATGCAGTTACATGGACAAATTTTGTAACTGACTGAAGAAACCCTTATTTGAGTGCAGTTGCCCATTTTGCATGTGCTACATATTCTGCATGCAGTTACCTGTCTGCTTGCACTCATGCCTAATGTGCTCATGAAACCTGTGTACAACAGCAAGACTGAGGATAAAATTCAATAAAAAACAATCCCTCCCCCCAAAAACATTAAGAAAATTAACAGTAAAAGGCTGATAGAAAAAAAAAAAGAAATAACAGCAATTTCAAACGGAACTAAAGAACAGGTTTCAGGTGCTACTTATACCGACCACAAAAAAAAAAAAAAAATCAACATTAACATTTGGCGGTCTTTTCTGCCTGACGATATGACAGAAACCGCCACAACTGAAGCTGGTTTCCCGACAAAGAAACCTAAAAAGTCTGAGCGTGTGCATGGAACTGCATGAAAGACAAGAAACAAGCCAAAACAAACGTTAACTCCTCAAAAACACCAAGCAAAAAAGCAGCAAAAGTTCTGTATAAAACAAATGGCAGAGCATTAAAAAGAAGCATGAGAAGAGACAAGAGGAAGTACATACATAATATTGCCAAAGAAGCTGAAGTGGCTGCTAATAGAGTTGGCAGTAAAACATTTTATCAGCTTAACAAGGTCCTCCTAACTAGCAAGTTTATACATGGTTGAAAATGTGCATTACAGAGCACCATTGTGATATGCCTGGTTTAAGAACCGAGGGGGGGGAGGGGGGATCATACAGCATACCTGTATGTCATCTTACATATATGCCTCCACTCTGAAGAGCTTGTCAATAGCAGCCGAATTGGTTGATCTGGAGAACTGGGTACTATATGTACTGTTCTGTAATTTCCTGCATGTGATGCTGTATGAGAATTTCCATTTTGTAATATATTAGAATACACACAAAAACAACTACATTAATAAGACATTCCAGGTGCAAAACCAGAAAGGTAGGAAATGCCAAATTAAGGCTGCGTGTGCAATCTTCATTCACTACCCTTGCACACAGGTGTTATGCTACAGTCTTTAGTTACGTCATTACATCCTATTTTGTCCACAAAACCCATTCCCCATTCAATACACAGGATGGATGTGGTGCTCAATTGATGAGCAGCTATACAACATTTTGTTGTATCCTCATTGTTCAGTGTGTCGCCACAGGCCTTATTTACTGCACACTATTCAAACCCTGCTGTGAAGATGGAATTATTAATTTATTTCCCCATGGACTTTTTTTTAAATAGTGCCTATCAATGTGCTATCTGAGTGCTTCAAAAACAAATTATTTTCACAACATTCTGTGAGGTGAGGAGGTGGCATTATCCCCATGTTACAGATCGGGAGCAGAGGCACAGAGAGATGAAGGTCAGAAGTGTCCCCTACTTTTGGATGCCCAATTTGAGACCTCTAGGATTTGATCTCTCAGAGTACACAGCATCACATTGCACTGCGTGATGGGGTGTCCACCCCACACAAGGCTTGAACAGGTAAAATAGGCCGATTAACCTCATAGGCTGCACCTGGAGGAAAGGCAAGGTCTGATGATGCCTAATGGCTGGTGAAGCCCAGCAAGGGGAGGAGCTGAGATAGGTTTATAAAGTGATCAAAATGGTAGTAAGAGAGGGCTCTAGGGAGGAGCTCTGCAGTGACTCCTTAGGGAGGAGGGGAGCTGGAAGGAGCAAACCCAAGAAGTAGCATAAGCATTGGGATCCAAGTCCTGAAAGGAAGGTCG
Organism: Dermochelys coriacea; assembly: GCF_009764565.3. Lineage (NCBI taxonomy): Eukaryota > Metazoa > Chordata > Testudines > Dermochelyidae > Dermochelys > Dermochelys coriacea. Next base: position 156,320,648 of record NC_050069.1, on the reverse strand, counting down.
TCCCAGAGGGTTTGGGGTGAGAAAAGCCTGAACAAGGCTAGGTAGGCAAGAACCCAGGGAAACAGCAGTTGAGTCAGAGCTTGAGCAGACCATAATTGTTGGGCATGGCGTCTCTGGGCTGGATTCTGGACTAGTGGGGCAGGCCTGGGTTCCCCTGCTGGCCACTGGAAGAGAGGCATGGACTGGGAAGCGGATAGGAAGACTGCAGATAGAGTATTTGTCTGGTGGGCCTTTGCTACTCCAAAACGGGAGAACTATAGCAACCTGGTCAGGGTGCCAAGTCACAAAGAGGGAATAACCTGAATTCAGAGAGAGAGAGAGAGAGATCATGGGACAAGCAACCAAAAGAGCCAGACAGGTCAAGAGCTAATCCCCAGATGAGCCACAAGGAGGTACCCTAGTGGGGAGTAGCAAACCCTGTGACACTCCCACTGTTCACAGCACAGTTCCCACTGACTTCAGCTGTAGCTCAGCACTTTCCCAAATCAGACAGTGTCAAGTCAGGCACCCAGAAAATGAGGCACACACAATTAGTGACCACCAGTGAAAAGTTTGGTTTTAGTGACTGACCCAGCATCACACAGGAACTCCATGGCTGTGGCAGAGCTCGAATCCAGTTTTCCAGACCAGCATTCAATAGCCTTACCCACAAGACCCTCTATTTTCCTTCCTGCAGTTGCTCTGGCTGAAGACCATCTACTGGCTTGCCTCCACCCACCCACCCTGGGACTGTTGCAGCAAACTCTTATCACAAGTGGGTGCACATGCCCCCTTGGTCTTTCTCCCCCAACCCTGTTTGCATAGGCTGGAGGGCATCCTCCTTCTCCCCCTGCCTCCCCACCAGTCCCTCCATTTCACACTTTGCAACACCCTTCCAATCTGGCACGGTCCCCCCTTCCCACCTTGCAGTTTGCTGCTCCCCCTCCCACTTCATGGGGGGGGGGGGAGTTTTTACCTCCCTCCCTTCTTCTTTGCTGTTTGTTACTTACATCTCCCTGCCTTGCCTGGGCCCCTCCTTTTGCTGTTTGCCTACCTCCCAGGCCCTATCAGGCCCCACTTTGTTGTTTGCTCACCTGCTTTCCTTAGCATGCCCAAGCCAGACCCTTTGCTTTGTCCCCTAACTAGCCCTTTACTGTTTGTCCCCTGCCCCTCCCAGGCCCACTTGCCCCCTGCACTTGCACACTCCCCTCCCCCCCCAAAAATGTGTTTGAATTCCCCCATCTCACACATATTACTGCCTCTCACTCACAGCGCAGCCAGAGGAGCCAGTTCCCTCTCCCAACACTGCCTGCTGGGCCCCCACACTCCTCTCTTTATTCTATTAATCACCTCTGTTTTTTGTCTGAACCCTCCTCCCCTGCTGCCCCCCTCCTGGAGTTCCTTATGGAGAAGGTCTCAGAGTGAGCTTCCCTGCTGCTGTCATTCATCCCCCCATCCCAATTGGTGCTGAGGTGGAACCCGCCTCAGTCACTGATGGGGAGCACTCCTTATGGCAGGTGGGGGCCTCCAAGCCATCTCTGAGGAGAACAAGGCCCTGGGTATGACCCCTGTAGTCCAGTAGGAAGAGGACCCATTGCCAGCAAGCACTGAGAGTCCATTGCAGTGCCCCCTCCTCCTTCTCCCCTATCCCAACCTACCGCAACAGGCTCTGCTTTCTGGAGCAACCCCTGCCCCTTCCACCTGCAGATGGCACCAGATCCATTGAGACAATGTCCAGTGCCAAACAGCCGGGCTTAGGGCTTTCTGGGTCATCCCCTCCTGCAATGGGGCAGTTGTTCCCAGAGCAGCCTAGGAGCCCTGACTCAATCAGTATCCTTATCTGGTGCTGAGGGTGATGCAACCATTATGGCACCTGACCCTAGTATAGAGGGGCCCCCTACCTGCCCCTCCAATCCCTGTGCTTGGCCACCCCAATTCCACTCCTGATCCTTCTCCTTCCACCTCCAGTGCTACTGCTGCCCCCGAGGTTGTCAATTTTCCTTTCTTGGATGGTGAGCATGAGGAACAATATTTATATTCCCCTTCCTTGCTCTACTGGGGGCTGCTGTACTGCCCCTGCCACTCACACCTGTGCAGATGTTAGAATCATAGAATATCAGGGTTGGAAGGGACCTCAGGAGGTCTAGTCCAATCCCCTGCTCAAAGCAGGGCCAATCCCCAACTAAATCATCCCAGCCAGGGCTTTGTCAAGCCTGACCTTAAAAACCTCTAAGGAATGAGATTCCACCACCTCCCTAGGTAACCCATTCCAGTGCTTCACCGCCCTCCTAGGGAAAAAGTTTTTCCCAATATCCAACCTAAACCTCCCCCAGTGCAACTTGAGACCATTGCTTCTTGTTCTATCATCTGGTACCACTGAGAACAGTCTAGATCCATCCTCTTTGGAACCCCCTTTCAGGTAGTTGAAAGCAGCTATCAAATCCCCCCTCATTCTTCTCTTCCACAGACTAAGTAATCCCAGTTCCCTCAGCCTCTCCTCATAAATCATATGCTCCAGACCCCTAATCATTTTTGTGCCCTCCGCTGGACTCTTTCCAATTTTTCCACATCCTTTTTGTAGCGTGGGGCCCAAAACTGGACACAGTACTCCAGATGAGGCCTCACCATCGCCGAATAGAGGGGAATGATCACATCCCTCGATCTGCTGGCAATGCTCCTACTTATACAGCCCAAAATGCTGTTAGCTTTCTTGGCAACAAGGGCAAATTGTTGACTCATATCCAGCTTCTCGTCCACTGTAACCCCTAGGTCCTTTTCTGCAGAACTGCTGCCTATCCATTCGGTCCCTAGGTCTGTAGCAGTGTATGGGAGTCTTCCACCCTAAGTGCAGGACTCTGCACTTGTCCTTGTTGAACCTCATCAGATTTCTTCTTGCCCAATCCTCTAATTTGTCTAGGGCCCTCTGTATCCTATCCCTACCCTCCAGCATATCTACTCCTCCCAGTTTAGTGCCATCTGCAAACTTGCAGAGGGTGCAATCCACACGATCCTCCAGATCATTAATGCTATTGAACAAAACTGGCCCCAGGACCAACTCTTGGGGCACTCCACTTGATACCAGCTGCCAACTAGACATGGAGCCATTGATTACTACCCACTGAGCCCAACGATCTAGCCAGCTTTCTATCCACCTTATAGTCCATTCATCCAGCCCATACTTCTCTCACTTGCTGTCAACAATACCGTGGGAGACCATATCAAAAACTTTGCTAAAGTCAAGGAACAACACATCCACTGCTTTCCCCTCATCCACAGAGCCAGTTATTTCATTGTAGAAGGCAATTAGGTTAGTCAGGCATGACTTGCCCTTGGTGAATCCATGCTGACTGTTCCTGATCACTTTCTAAGTGCTTCAGAATTGATTCCTTGAGGACCTGCTCCATGATTTTTCCAGGGACTGAGGTGAGGCTGATTGGCCTGCAGTTCTCAGGATCCTCCTTCTTCCTTTTTTTTTTTTTTTTTTTTTTTTGGAAAATGGGCACTACATTAGCCTTTTTCCAGTCATCTGGGACCTCCCCTGATTGCCATGAGTTTTCAAAGATAATGGCCAATGGCTCTGCAATCACATCTGCCATCTCCTTTAGCACCCTCGGATGCAGTGCATCTGGCCCCATGAATTTGTGCTTGTCCAGCTTTTCTAAATAGTCCTGATCCACTTCTTTCTCCACAGAGGGTTGATCATCTCCTCCCCCATACTGTGCTGCCCAGTGCAGTAGTCTTGAAGCTGACCTTGTTCATGAAGACAGAGGCAAAAAAAGCATTGAGTACATTACCTTTTTCCACATCCTCTGTCACTAGGCTGCCTCCCCCATTCAGTAAGGTGCCTGCACTTTCCCTGACCTCCTTCTTGTTGCTAACATACCTGGAGAAACCATTCAGCTACCATTGAGGGAGAGGCACATGCCACTGATGGGAGCCAGCTGGAGGATGACCAAGAGTCCATGGGCTCAGTTAAGGCTATGGAGCCCTCCTCCCCTGCCATGCTGTGGAATGAGCTGCACCTGTTCACGGCAGACACGTGTGGGACCAAGGGGAAGGTGCAGCTCACTCTCCAGTGTTGGGGACTTTAACTTTGTCCTCCGGGCCACAAGAGCTTAGATGGGAGGAAGGCAAGGGGACCAGTAAACAGGATGCTGCAGACTACCAGCAAGCCCACAGCTTCTGCAATTCCCTGATCACCTTTGGGATTGACCATAGGTAACTGTGTGGTTCTGCTACCACTTTTGCTTCATTTAACACCAGTGGCTGTAGGGCGAGTATCTGCAGGTGCTAGGTACTCTCCTTCCTTCAGCTGGGGGACAGGTACTCCATGATCTTCCTGCAGGAGACTCACACCAATCTAGCTGCTGAGGCTAGCTGGCAGCTGAAGTCAGGGGATTGGAGTGTACTTCAGCCACCTCAGCACGCTCTTGGGCAGGGTGGTCACCTTGTTCTCCCTACACCTATGGCCTGAGGTTGCTGAGGCTATGCCGGGATGCCTGCTGCACCTCTGCATCTGCATGGAACAGCTGATTCTAGAAATGGTCAACATCTGTGCCCTGGTACCAGGCACAGAGGAGGTGCGCTTCTAGTGGCAGTCATCTGCCTTCCTCAGCATCCTGGATCCTTGCAACTGCCTGGTCCTGGATAGGGATTTAACACCACCCTGGATGTGTGGGCCTGCGTTGGGAGAGAGCACTGCCAGGCCACTGCAGTCTTCCACCAGGGATCAATGGTGGACAATCTCCATGAGGATGTCTGATATGACCACCACCCTAACAACTGCACCACCTTCACTTATGTCTGGGTGCAAGACACTTGGTCATGCCAATCCTGACTAGACTGCATTTACATTTCCTAGTTTAACATCTTGCAAGCCCAGGCCAGCCTCATTCATGAATCACCACTTGGTGGCTGTGAAGGCCTCACTGACATCTGAGAGGCCAGGACAGGCCTACTGGCACTTCAATAACAGCCTGTTGAAGGCCATTGGCTTCTCAGTGTCCTTCCAGGAGTTCTGGCTGGCCTGGTAGAGGTGGAGGCAAAGGCAGAGGCATGCCTTTCCTTCAGTGTAGAGGTGGTGGGATGTTGGGAAGATACATGATTAGTTCTTCTGCTGTGACTATACCTGGGAGACCAGTCAGAAGAAGGGCACAGCAACAGAGCAGTTGGAATAGGAGGTTTTGGAGCTGAAGAGGGATCTGGCCACTCTCCCTGGGGATCCATTCCTCTGCAGAGTGTGTCAGGAAAAGCAGGATGAGCTACAGGCCCCCGATGACCTGGGGCACTTTCATAAGATCTTGCACTCAGCTCCTTTGGGAGATGAATATTGGCTCCTGCTTCTTCTATGCCCTGGGGAAAAAAAAAAAAAAAAAAAAAAAAAAAGAGAGGGATTCCAAAAAGCATATCACCTGCCTCCTGGCTGAGGAGAGCATTCCTCTCACAGATTCAGTGGAGATGTGGAAAAGGGCCAGCGTCTCCTATGCCAGCCTCTTCTCCCTGAATCTGACCAATGTTGATACCTGTGGGGTCCTATGGGATGAACTCCCTATGGTAAGCATGAGTGACTGGGTCTAGGTATAGCAACCTCTTACTGGCTGAGTTCTCATAAGCCCTCCATCTGATATCCACCAACAAATCTCTGGGCATCGATGAGCTGACGATAGAGTTCTGCTGCACAATCTGGGATGTCCTCAGCCTAGATATTGCCACCACCTAGACCAAGTCCTTGGGGAGCGGGTGCTCCCCTGTGGTGCAGGTGGGTTGTGCTCACCCTCCTGAGTAAGAAGGGTGACCTCTGGGACCTAGGGAATTGCTGCCCAATTTTTCTCCTCAGCACAGACCACAAAGTTGTAGCAAAAACTCACTGTGGCTGGGATCCATGATTGCAGATGTGATCCATCCCGACCAGACCTACACCATTCCTGGCCAAACCATCGTTGATAACCTGATACAGGTTATCTAGTGTGGATGGACAGTCTGTCACTTGCCGTCCTGTCCTTGGACCAGGAGAAGGAATTTGACAGGGTGGATCATGGTTCTCTCTTGGGCATTCTGTGGGCATTCAATTTCAAACCCTGCTTCGTAGATGTTTCTCCAGGTGCTGTATGCCTCTGCAGAGTATCTGGTCAAGAGACACATCAGGGTTGCCCACTGTTCTGCCAGTTTTAGATCATCATAATCATGCCCTTCGTCTCCTTTGCAGGAAGATGATAGGGTTGGTGCTGCAAGATACAGGCTTGTAGGTGATCCTGTCAGCATATGCCGATGATGTGCTCCTCTTGGCAGGTGGAGGCTTGCCGAGCCATCTATTTCATGGCCTCCTACACCCAGGTCAAGAACTCTAGCCTGATGGACAGGGATGGGTAGCAGGCAAGCTCCCTCCCACCCATGCTTTGGGACATCTGGTGAGGTGCAAGTTGACTGCTCTGAGCGTGTATCTTTAGGCCACCGATCCCTCCCCACAGAAGAATTGGATCTATCTAAAGGCCAGAGTATCTGACTGGTTGCAGAGGTGGATGGGACTGATCCAGAGCCTTTCCATTTGAGGGAGGATGCTGACGAACCAGATAGTCCTGTCCACACTCTGGCGCTGGTTCAACATTCAGAGCCCACCCCAGGGATCCTAGCCAACCTCCAGAAGAAGATCCTGGAGTTTTTCCGGCTGGGGCTATAGTGCCTCTCTGCAGGTGTTCTGAGTTTCCCCTTGGGGGAGGGCAGATAGAGCTTTGTCTACCTCCACAGCCAGGCCCATGCCTTCTGCCTTCAGGGTCTGCAGAGGCTCTGTTGCAGAACATGTACTCCAGCATAAAGCATTCTGGTACATGCCTTTCTCCATGGCCTCTGAGGACTCGAATGTGAGCAGCAGCTCTTTTATCTCCACCTGAGATCTCTCTCTGAGCTGCAGGCCTTTTAATCAGGAAGTCATCCCAGCCCTCTGCAGCTTGTCATCAGGCCCCCTGCCCCACGAGCCTCCCCAGATGCTCCCTGCATCAGCTGAACGACATCTAGCTGTTCTGTCTCCCAACTGTGCTCAGAAAACATCTGTATGTATTTGTGCTTCATAGCATCCACTTCCTCACCCTCCTGTCCCACCCCAACATCCTGTAGGGGGACCTGCTGCCACCTGAAGAGGGCGAGGAACCCTGGTGGGCCTGCCTATACTCCACTCTGGTTCGACAGCCCATCAGGAATATCAGCTGGCTGTTCCTCCACAGAGCTGTGAGCATAGGTATATGCCTGGCATGGTTCATGAACTCCTCCAACACCTGTCTCTTTTTGTAGTGAGAGTGAGACTCTGGTACACATCTATGGAAGGTGCTTCAGGTCCTCCAGAACCTCTTGCCGAGTTTCTGGCTTCACTTCTCCCCAAACCCTCCCCTCCACTCATACCTCATATTCTTGTTTTTAAAAAAAGAAAACTGAAAAAAAAAAAAACAGAAATTCCATCATTTGGCATCATACCGACACCCACATGGGTCAGCAGCAGCTATGGAACTTTTAGATCCACCACACAGACCTTTTCCTCTTGAGTTAATGGAATAACCGATGATAATAGTAGATTGTCATCCTCTGTGTGGAGCAGCACTAGAGTGAGATGAGAGACACACAGTGGCAGTGGGTTTCACAGATATTTGGTGATAGCAGAGGAATGGCCAGACTCAGGAAATCTGGGTTCCATTCCAGGCTCTGGAGGGGAGTGCGCTCTAGTAGTTACAGACCCTTCTGGTTTCCCCAAGCTGGACTCCTTCTGCCCATTCCCTCCAACCACCTCAAGTCCCATTCTCCTTGCCTACCCAGTCCAAGTCTTCACTCCTCAGGCTTCCCATCCAATTCCCTTGACCAGCAAGTTCCCCCTCCCAGCTCCTCATCCAATTTCTCTCTCCCCTCCTGCCCAGCTTCCAGTCAGCCTCCTCCCCACCCATTTCCTCCCACAATGTCTCCTCGTCCAGTCTCAGTCTCCCATCCCTCACCTCCTCCCCCAGTTTGTTTGCCCAGCCAGTCCCACCTCTCCCACAGAACCCCTTTGCCCACCACCCCCATTCCTCTCCACTGGCTCTCAGTCCCAATCTCTACTTGATGCACCCACTCCCAGGCTCCTTACCCAACCAGTTCAAGTCTCCCTCTACCAATTCTCTTCCTCCTCTCCCCCCCCACCCGATTCAATCTTACCAGGCTCATTGACCCAATTTACTCCTTATTCCCTGCCCCACATGGCCCAGCTCTTGTCCCCTCTGCATTTGTGATAAATGTGTGGGTAGCTCCCTTTTATGAACATTCAGCCAGCCAGCAGCTATAAAATCCCTCTTAGTAGCTGTTTTCTAATGGCTCTACCTGTAAAGAGTTAAAAAGTCTCAATACTATGCATAGGTAAAAGGAAGTGAGTGGGCACCTGGCCAAGAGAGCCAATGGGAAGGCTAGAACTTTTTAAAATTGGAAAATGACTCCTTTTGTTTGTCTGTTGCTGCTCTCCCGGAGAGAGAGGACAGGGCAGAGCTATGTTGTAAGAAGTTCAGGCCAGGTATGAAAAAAAAAAAATCAGTATCATACCTAGAAACTACTCATTTAAAACCACAAATATGCAAGTAGATCAGGAAATGTCTAGGAAGTTGTGATTAGGTTTATTCCTTTATGGCTTGTGGATTCCTGTGCGCTAATCCTAGGTGCTTTTGTTTTGCTTGTAACCTTTAAGATAAGCACCAAGAATAGCTTTGAGATCTAATTCTTGTAGGTTTTTTTTTTAAAAAAAATCTAGCAATAGATTTCCAGGCAAGCCCAGCTTCTCCCCTATAGCCCTGGGCTCTGCGGGGAGGGTACTTGCATAGTTTGGTCAACACTAGGTGCTGTGAGGGGATGGAGCATGCTCAGTAATGAAGGAATCTTCAGTGATTTTAGCTGCTAAACTCTAAAAAGTCTCTACTGAGTATGTGCTAACTGCAATTTTTCAAAAGTTTATAACTTGGCCATATTAGAGCAGATTTTCACAGGAATAGCAACAAGCACATTCCTGACACAAAGGTGACTCCCCTAACAATTTTCTAATCTCCATCCCAAAGCGTGGTGGTACTACAGATGGACACCAGAATTTTTTAAAATGGCAAAACATGTTTTTCCTAGCCATTTTCTTGGAAATGGCTGAACCATTTTGTCTGAATAGTTCCAAAAGAATTCACTCTGCAGCATGGCATCTGGCATGGAAAGATTCAACCCAAATAGTTAACATTTGGCAAGCTATAAGCAACTGAAAACAGGGTTTTATGGGAAAAAGGGTGTGCAATGTTAATAATGGGCAGTGCTACCAAGCTGCCCTTCCTATAATAATGAATTGTGCTAAAAGACATAAAATATCTTTCTTTGTATCATTGTAAATTGTAAAGCATAAATACAAGGGGTCAGAGTTCTGATTGAATTTACACCTTCCCCTCTCCCTTTCTTGATCTTGAAGTTTTTGATTTCTCAGTCTTAAGGTTTCATGAACAATTAAGTCAATGTACTCTGCTTACCAACCCTAATGGGACAAACTAAATTATATTTATAAATATAATTTTTTTATTTATTGTATAAGTATTGTAATCAACTTATATTTCAGGAAGGTCTCATTTTACATGAGATGTGGAGTTGTGATTAACTGCAAAATTATTGTCACAGGGTCTGTAATGTGAAGATTGCATTGGTTAATATGTACCTGTCCACCAGTCAGTATATATTGTTGTTCTCAATTCCCAGATGAAGTGTTTTGATCTTTGGATACTGCTTAAGGGACACAGAGGATGACTGCTATCCTTTGGAAGGAAGAAAGTTGGTAAAATGTGTCCCACCAGAGAAGCTGTTCTTTGAGATGGCAATAGAGTAACATGTTTTAGGACATTTAATAGCCATTCCTGGACTATATAAAAAAGCATGAAATGTCATATCAAAAATGTGATCTGGTATGCTAAGCATAGGATTTTATTGTTATCCTTTTTTAAAAAAAAGGCATCTATTATATATCTAGTTTGACTGATGGGCGCAATAACTTGGCATACATCAGAAAAAAATGTAAAAGCTTTATAATTCAGATTGGCTGTAAAAATGTCCTTTAGGTTATTCTTTTGAAAATGATGGATACTGGGTATGTTTATGATCATTGCATATAGTAAATTATCCATCCATAGCAGCAATGTAACAGTGCACTAGGGACAGGTGTTCCCTGCTGCTGTTCTTGTTGACTGGAACACAGATTCCAGCAGAAAATATGATTGTATTTCCAATTGGAATGTGGTGATCTGGAGAGCATGACTTCCAAAGGAAAACTGGCCTGAGTCAGAAGTGTTGTTAGGATTAACAGAATAAATCTGAGCTATAGAATTAGAGATGGAAAAGATCTATCATGACACACCATCCACCACAAGAGACAATTTAACTCTTTGGAATCATAGTTTTTAAAAGCCACAATCAAGTTTGAATGACAATTCAGCCTTCCGTTTCTTGATTTGTTCATTATTTATTTGTGATTAAATCTGGTTTACCAGACCATCATTGTCAACATCAGTCTTATTTTCTGAATTGAAGATCATTACCCCCATTTGCTTTTCCCCCCAGTATTCTGGGACCTTTCTAGTTTTCTGTGAAATTTCAAAGTCAGTCATTCAGGCCCATTCTTTGCTGTCCACACTGCTTTTCTTTATTTTTCTCGACTAAGACAGATACTGAATAATTTAAAATCTCTCAGCCTTTTAGAAAGACTCAGGCTCTTCTGAACTTAAATATGGTCATGGCATATTTTTTCTTCTAGTACTTATTTTTTCCTGATATACTTGAAAATGACTTTCCCCATTTCTCTTACCCCTTTGGTTAGATAAGCACTCATTCTGCTTTTTTAGAAATGCACTCATTCTAGACATCCTTCATTCTATGCTCAGATAGAGTGGGGCCAGAGAGCAGCATAAAACCCTAAAATAAAAGCCCTATTTGTGTCCTTGCCAGCCTAATCTGATTCTATATATTCTTATTTGGTTTTCTACTACTGAGGCTCCTCAAGTTCCAGTGTTTGTTTTTACTAGAGATGGGCCAAGACTTAAGTTCCAAATCTGAGCTGGAGTCAGATCCAGAATTCCCAGTCTGAACCCATCTCCATTTTATGGAGTTTTGCTTTAATCCCCATGGTATGTCCGAGCAGTCCTTTGTTACTGAAAGCAGTTGTGTGCTGAGCATTTCTCCTCCCTTGACTTCTTGTTTTCAAGAGGAGTTATAACATATTGTGCCAAAGTTATGGTGTCAGTCTCTGCTGAATTCAGTAAAGGTGGAAGAGTCACAGAAGACCTGGCTGCAGCTCCCCGATCTTGGAAACATCCCCGGTTCGATTTGGTCCTGGCCTAGTTTAAACCACCCTCTGGGCTGCTCTAAACTATGTCCCCATTGCAAGAGTCTCCAAGTTGCCATCTACCAACTGGGGATTGCCAGAATGCTTACCACGCCTCCACCTGCCCCTAGGGAATGGTACAGGGCTGGCTATGCCAGCTTTATGCGACTTGAGCATTATTCCTATGCCAGAGAGATCTCAACTGGCTATTGAAGACCATTACTAGTATGTCCCTGTTGCAGCACCAACAGGAGTCTCATGGCTGAGGACTAAGCCCCTTGATTTGAATACCAGCCACAACATGCTCACTAAGGTTCCACCCCTGCAAAATCCTGAGCATCTTCCACTCCCATTTATTCAGTTTAATACTTTAATATCTCTTAATTTCCCACAGTTTTCCTCCCTGGGGTTCAATACAATTGCCCTGCTGCATTCTGTGCATCTGTTCCCTAGCATTACTCACCATCACATTGTAACTGGCCCTTGCATGGGTTCCCGGGGAAGAAATATACAAGGAGACAACTCATCCCCCTGCTTACATGCAGTGACAATTGCAGAATCATACAGGCACGACTTTCTCTATGTGCCCCACCCCCATGGCACACACTGAACAAAGAGAGTAGCAAGAGATGAGAAGTCAAAGCTATTGTCCCATCTCATCCACACTGCCCCAAAGAGCAGGCAAGGCATAGCGGAGCAAGCAGACCACAGCAGCCTAATGGACCATGTAGACTGTGCACCTTCTCGGTGCCTTAGTCAGTAAGAAGCAGATTCTGATCACTTATGTGCTTCAATCCCTTTCTTTCTGAATCAGAAGTTTGGCCTTGGGTAACCTGAAATACACTCTGAAGTGTGGTCCTACTCTGAAAAGCAACTATCTGAAAATCTCACCTTCTTGTTCAGTTCCCTGGGTATAGACCAAGTCCTATCTGCTGACTTTACTGACATAAAATACAGTTTTTACTCCTGTTAGCCCTGCAGAGCCAACACAACTAAGAGTGAAAATTAGCATCCATTGCACCAACCGTTTGTTTACCATATTCTAGTCAATTACACCAGTGCAAAGCCAGGCTGCAAAGGTGCTGCTGGAGGAAAAGTTTTCATTGCTCATGATGACACATGACAAGGAAACAGTCCAGACTGACTTTCAGAGAGCAGGCTGAGTTTGCAGGTTGGGCAGTTAAAGAAAACATCCTTTTCCTTGTAAATGGAGCAAATTTGATAGAGATCTTTGAGACAACAAACATGGAGCCCCAGGATGTCATTTTCAGAGCCATTTTTAAAAGTAGAAGTGCTCTTTAATGATCCATGTTTGGATGCGTTTGTTACCCAGCAGATGTCTGGGTCGTTAAGTTCCCCCGTAGATATAGTATCATGTGGCTTTGAGTGCCAGAAGAGTTAATCCAGCATTTCTTATTTTCCCGAGAGCCTGGTGGTTTCTAGCAGATGCCCCTTGTAACTTCACCTTTGCTTTTCATTCCTGATCTGTGCACAAAACATTTCAGTGCAAACTTGCTCATTGTCAAATTATATCTCAGTGACTCTGTACAAATAGTTTTGACCTTTAGTATCTCTTCATTTCTTCTATTGTACACAAATATTCATTTTGTGACGTGATCCTGCATTGCAATGCTACATGTTCAGCATCCAAGGTCCTTAGCACATAAGTGGGCTTTTCTATAGCATCAGTGTGACCCATTTTGTAGCAGTCTTTCCTCAATGCCTGCAGATCATAGATTTCTACACCTTATAAGGGCCCAAGCCTCAGACCTAGTACTGACAATCTAGTTTGGTAGTAGGGTGCAGGTGCAGCTGCAGAAAGGACATCAAACTAAGATCCCTTTTACTTATCTCTGGTGGTTATCATATTAAAATGCCATAGCACTCATTGATATGTTTGATACATATTCCTGGATTTCTAGCAAAACAGTTTCCACATAGGCGCCAATTAAGACCTAGTCTTTTGAATAATTATAATCTAGTCCTTTGCATATATTGCTACAATTTTGCTACATGATTTCATGGAAGTTTATCACCTAATGATTTCATGGAGAAAACACACGAGTTTATATTGCTTGTACATTTAAACCATTATCCATAGATAGGTTTGAAAAAACATTCTAAAAGCACATTATCAGAGAGAGGGATATTAACAGTGAAAGCTTACTGATGCATACCAGGCTTTGGTTAACCACACGCAGCATGTTAAAGCATCACATGTATTTTACCATGGTTTGTGCAATTTGCTGCAATTGATTTTATATTTGTAATACTTTTTGAAAATGCATCCCACTATTGCAAATCAGCAGATAGCTTTGGAGTCATTCTGGATGAGCACACTAACATGAAAAGAGTTAACAACTAAAGGTCCGGGTGCCAGTTAATTCTGACCCAACAGGTCAGTGAACTTAGTGGGCATGACAATCCCTTGTGACAGAATCTTTCACCTCTAAATACAAAGCTCGTTTTCTGCCAAAGACTTTTGGGAAGAGAGTGGCTGATGTTCACAGGGAGGCTCCTATCACACTTATGGAGCCTTAAAGGATTTATTCCTAGTAAATCAGTGTTGTATGTTGTGCATTGGGAAGGAGGACCCCGCCCCCATTAGATGCCCTAAGAATTAAGTTATACATTGAGCTACACACATGTATGCTCATAGCTAATTCACTTTGGGAAGTGAAAACTAAATTCATTCAAGTGTACATTGGATAAAGTACATGACCATATTATAAGCATATGCAGCTCCATTGATCTCAATAGATACAAGCAATTGTCCTGTATACAATGGCCACCTTTAAAAAGTAAGTAGCGCACACCATAACTATACAGTTGCATCTGAGATACAACAGTTTCCCCTACACTTAGTATAGGTAATAACTGCACTATCTTGCACATTAATATGCAGTAGCTGTTGATTTATTTTGGCAGCCACGGTACAGACACTGTAAAAGAAAAGTATTGTCACAACAGATTTTCTGTCTTGCATGGCTCCTTCCCAATCTCATTTGCTCATGCTGCTCTCATCTCAGCTATACCCAGTGACTGTGTGGTACAAGTTTTGCTGATCTTTGACTTGGTTAGTTCTAAAATCTGAAACTTCTGTTTATTCATTACAGCCCTGTATTTGTGCACAATCTATAGCCATTTCTTGGCACCCAAAGGACAATAATTTTCTAAAAGAACCCTACATGAACTAGCTAGAGATAAGTGTGCATATATATCTGTATACTGACTCACACACTCATATCCCTACCCACCTCCCTACTTTTTATGGTGGAGACATTTTGTTACGACTTCATTTAATGTAGACAGTAAGCTCCAAAGAGCAGTTGGGCCTAATTCTCCATTGCCTTGTGTGGTCATTTGCACAAGTTCCATGTAAATGTGAAGTAAGTGTTAAGCACTACTAGAGCAGAATGAAAAGAGCTTTGCTCCCACTTTGCACTAGTGTAAATGACTACACAAGGCGACAGGCAGTGTCAGCCATGCCCCTGGTCTTTTATTGACCTATAAAGCATCACATGCACACCACGCACCTGATTCTCATATACAGTAAGGCCCCTTTTCATCAAAGACCCTCTGTGAGGCCCCTTTACGTGGCCAGAGCATTGAAAAGGGATGTTAATGTAAATGAGAATTGAGCCCCTTAATAGAAATAATTCTAATAACATTCAGCATAATACTGCATATGTAGGACCACAAGATAAAAAATGTCCACCAAGGATGAAAGATGAAGTTTTATTGTGATGCGTCAAAGACCATGACCCTGGAACAGTCTACCAGATATTGAATCCACAAGACTTCTTAAAATGTTTCTTTAATGCTGATAATCTAAAAACTTAAAACTGCAAATGTTTATATTTAGTGATGAAAAATGACAGGATGATTAGTGGATTAGTCGCTCTCTCAAGTGTCATAGTTCAATTCTAGCTCTGAGATTTACACGCCTTTTGGTTAGATGGCAGTGAAATCATTGAATAAAACTAATTTTATTGATCTTTGCTCAGGTGGTAGCAGGCAATTTACATGTCAAAGCATGTCATTTGTTCTCAAGAAACTCATGATAAATTGATCTAGATGCCAAAATGCCTTCTGATTTCACCACTTTCTAGCTTAGGTCTCGGGTGAATGAGTTCAAAACAGTTCAGGGACTATAGTACATGGTAAAACCTGCTATTACAGCCAAAGTGAACAATTAATTTGAAATCCCAATTTCTGATTCTTTCAGCTTTTAGTCATTTTTCACTGCTCTAGAAAAGATCACACAAAATAAATGTATCCTCTACGTATTAGTAACAGGGACCAAATTTTAGAGTCATACCATGGAGTCAGTCCTGAAGACATTATTCAGATTAGACTGAGAAAAAAAATACTGTACAAGGTCTTCAGGATTTGGCCCAATGATAGTAGATCCAGGAAAATAAATCTTTGGCCATGCAGGTGGAGTTTGCAGAATTACTCTATCATTCTGATTAATGTCTTCACTAATTTCATCAGGTTTGTCTGCAGCACAGATTCCACAGCCACCATCCTTGGTTATTTGCTCCACTGCCCAGCTGCTCTTGTTAGGCTGTGTCATGACAGCTGGTTTTAAACAGAAATCTCCACTGATTTTAACAGCAGTTCTGTTGCTGTTGGCACAATATGGTGAATTGTTAAGAATTTTTTCCTAAAAATTTCCTCTTATCTTCAGTTTTAATTTTTCCTATGATCTTCTGAATGGATCTATAACCCCCTCTCTTCATTTATATTGCCATCTTGAAGATACTAAAAGGCCAATCATGTCCTGTAAAGTCTTCTCTACATTATATAGGTCAAATCCCATGACTTCCATAGAGCTCTGTCAGTTTACTATTGCAAACAATTTGGCCCTATAAGTTTAGCTCTTCTAGACCCTGCTTCTGTCTTATCCTCTGTCTGCATAATTTTTCTGTCCTTTGCATTTTTCCTTGGCGCACGTAGCAGGGTGGAGCACTCAGCAGCACCTCCTGCTGGTTGGTCTGGAAATTAGCTCTTCCAGCTTCAGCCTGCCTCCTGCTGGCCAGTGTCTCCTTTGCTACCACCTGCTTCTTCCTTTTTCTAGGACCACCCTTTAGTTCAGGCCCCATGTCCCTCCCGGGGTAGTGCCCCGCAGCAGTGCTGCCCACACTAAGGGATCCTCCCCTCCCTGGGGAACCCCAATTACCCCCTGCCTCAGTGACTACCAGTCTTCATTTATCCCCTTGTCTCAGGGGCAAACTGGAGTCTCAAATGGCCGATCTTTGGCAAGGGGGTTTAGACTTGCTGTCTTTGCCTGGCCGCACCCTCAATACCACCACAGGCCCTTTTAGCCTGGCCTCAACCTGTGGGGGACTCACCTGGCCAGAGTTCCTCAGCACTGCTCTGTCTGAGATACACTTCTCTAGCCAGGTCCTTCCCACTCCAGTGGTGGGGTGAGACACCCTCTGCCTAGCTCCCAGCCCTTTTATCAGGCCAGCTGGACCCTAATTGGGTGTGGCCACACCTGCAGCTACCTACCCAATCAGCCTCCCTGGGCTGCTTTCAGCCCCAGCTCTCTCCAAGGGCCAGCTTTTACCCCTTTCTGAGTCAGAAGCAGGGTGACTGCCCTGCTACAGTGCATGTTTGTTTTTTTTAATTTCTTTAATATTCTTAAAATATATAGAGGAATCACAATTGGAATTAAGGGATGAAACATTCAAGAATGAGCCCCATCCTGAAAAAACCTTAAGCTAGACTCATATGAATCATCTCATTGAAGACAGACAATTCGTGTCAGTAAATTTACACTCAGGGCTGTCTAAATGGTACTGGCAGCTTCCCCAGTGCCTAGAGCAGCCCAGGATCAGGAGAGCACAACAATGGCTTAAAGCTGCCATATCTCCTCTGCCCCCAGCTGTGAGTTCTGGGCCATAGCTCTTACAGCAGAGGTGGGCAAACTATGGTCCATGGGCAGTGTCCGGCCTGCGGGATCTTCCTGCCCGGCCCTTGAGCTCCCGGCCAGGGAAGCTAGCCCCCAGCCCTCCCTTGCTGTCCCCCTTCCCCCAGAGCCTCAGCATGCCATGCCGCCAGCGCTCTGGGCAGCGGGGTTGTGAGCTCCTGCCAGGCAGCGCAGCTGGTTCTAGCCGGGCAGCACGGCTGCCAGTCCTGGTGCTCCGAGTGGCATGGTAAGGGGGGGGGGGGGTTGGATAAGGGGCAGGGAGTCCCAGGGGACGATTGGATAGGAGTGGAAGTTCTGCATGGCCTGTCAGGGGGTGTGGATAGGGGTCAGGGCAGTCAGGGGGACAAGGAGGGGGGTTGGATGGATCGGAGGTTCTGAGGGGGGGCAGTCAGGGGGCAGGAATAGGGGGTAGGGGCCAGGCTGTTTGTGGAGACACAGCCTTCCCTATCCAGCCCTCCATATAGTTTTAGAACTCTGATATGGCCTTCAGGCCAAAAAGTTTGCCCACCTCTGTCTTAGAGGGACAACCCAGAATCTCTTCCTTGTTGTCTAATTGTGATACCACTTCACCTTTTTTTAATTCTATAAACCTATTGTTCCCCTATCTTTTTCCTCTTGATTCCAGATCCCAATGTTTCATTCTAAATGATGCAAACTCTGCCTTATGGGTCTCTCTGGGGGTGCCTGAGCCAGCCAGTCCCCTCATGGTTGTGCATGGTGTCATGGCAACTTTGCCTCAGTTTCCTCCACTCCACAAACAATCGTTTGCTCCCATGCCAACATCAGGTGGTTTCCCCTAATGACCCCAGCCAGGTGGTTTAGTCTCCCCACTTCTGGGGCAATAAAGAGTCTGAAAGATCAGGAGTCCAATTGCGTAGCTGGGATTGGTTTCTCACAATCCCTTGCTGCTTCCCTGGCCTACTTCCTTTCTCACTTCTCTTGTAGGCCTTTTCCAGACTCATTCTCTGAATCTCCCTCTTCTGCTTCAGGCATCTCTTCAGTTGCCCTGGAAAGTATGCCCTTCCCCACAATATGACTACCCACATGGAGTTCTTACTACAGGAAGAGTTTGTAGCTATTGGCACCCAGGATTGGCTCAAACTTCACAGGGGAAAATGCTGTGCTAGCTTCCAATTGGATTACTGCCTCCCTGTAAGCTGCTGAAAGCTGTCTGCGTTCATGCAGTTACCCCAGTGCAGCTAAGGCTCACCATACAGCCTGTTTAGACTAAAACACACCTGATAATACAGACTCTTAATACCATGCACATGGACTATATACATAGCACAGGAACTGGTGGGACCCATAATAGGGAATAGCTTGCCTAAATTACCCACCCCATGCCACCTCAGGCATACTTTGGTAACAAGAACTGCAGAGCACCCTCCTTCCCACCACATTTCTGGACTGTATGCAACACCCGCTGTATATAGTGCAGTGAACCCATGCACTACATTCACCCCTCCCTCAATACAATTTACAGGTGGCTCATCACCCAAGTCTGAGCCCAGGTTTATATTGCAGTGTAGACATTTAACTGGCAGCCACCTCCTACCCCTCCCATCTGCAGCCTTATCCCCCAGCTGTTGCTGGGCTAGCTATAAGCTGCAGTTGTGGAAATAGCTCACCTACCTGTTAACCCTTAGTGATTGTGTTAGGATGGGATCTATACATCCCATGAAGTATCCTATTGAATTCCAATCTAATGTACATCAATTGCATTAATAACTTTTCCTTAGTTTGTTGTTAATAATACACACAAGTAACACTTGTATCATATTTGACAGATGTTTTTAAGAAAAACATCTGGCTTGTGCTGCTCAGCAACTACAGCTATGAGCACTGTATAAATGCTTTGCTAGACAGATATACGTTATCTTCTAGACTGGACAAACAAAGAAAAGGAATACAACAGACAGAGGAAGAAGTAGGGAAAGGAGGAACAAAAATAATGTCATATTATATAGCATGAAAGTCTTGAGCCTGTATTGGTGGGTCCTGTGCTTCTGGGCAGTTTCAGTGGCCTCAGGAACTCAATAAGGCCCCAGTGTGACCTCCCCTTTCTCAGTGTAGCAGCAAGAGTCACAACCTATTGAGTTACTTTTATCGCCAGCCAGTAGGGGATATGGGAAGGGGAAATACCCCACAGCCTCTGTTGCTCCATAGAGCTCAATAGGCACAGTTCAGCCACCTGCCTGGACCAAATCTGCTTTGATTCTCCATAGGATCTCTGTAGAGTGTGGGAGGAGGGAAACCCAGGCCCACCCTCTACTCTGAGTTCCAGCCCAGGGACCCTAATGGTAGCAGCTGTTGGTGGCTTTCCCTTCACCACCAACACTGCTTTGATTCCCTTTTCCTAGCTTCACCTCAGAATTCAGCAATGTTTCCTCTCCTCCAGCTCCTTTCACCTCAGCCTTCTAGAGGGCCCTGGAAGGAGAGCTTTTAAACAGTATAAGTGGAACCTTGATTGGTTCCAGCTGTCTCCATTAGCCTAATAGCCTTAACTGGTTAATGAGCGTCAGGTGTCTTAATTGGCCTGGAGTAGCCTTTGTTTGGCCATCCAGGGAACAAGGGCTGCTCATTCTGAAGGCTGATATTCCAGCACTTTCTTATATTCTTCTGGTCTGAATCTGTCACAATAGCAAGCAAATCCTGTACACCTTCCTATTGTTAAATAGATACCATGGTGGGGAAAGAGGCAAGGAGTAGAAGGCATAGGACAAGTAGAAGACAACAGCTGAAAGCAAGGTGAGGAGGGAGGACTGGCGCGCTGGAAGAACGTCTGTCCAGCTGTAGGGAGCTGTGCATGAAAAGGCAAGCTGGTGTCAGTCAGAGGAGAGAACAAAGGGAGAGAGAATGTGAGAAGAGTGGGAAGGGACCAAGTGTTGGGCAATAGGCTGAAAAGGGCTGAGAAGTAGGCAGGGTGGGCTGTGTGGAGACTTAGGAATGAGAATGAGGTACCTAAACTTATGTGGGAACAAACAGGGAGACAGTGAATGGGCCTGAAGAGGGGATGGTATGGCCAGAAAGGTTATTTAGCTGCTGAATGTTGGCTAGACTGAAGGGGGCCATCAGGAGAGTCAGTGAGGCTGGAGAGGAGGTTAAAGTAGACCAGGTGAGAGAGAGAGAGAGATCAGTGATGTCAATCTGGGTTGGAGAGGAGAAAGAGAAAGAGAAAGGGAAGAGTCACAGATAACCCCAAGGCTATAAGATGATGGACTGATGGCTAGGATGGAGGTGTTGGTAACAGTGATGGAGCAAAAGCTAGAACTGGACCAGTAATAGATTTTTCAGTTTCATGGAAATTTCTTCCCTCTTTCCCCCCCCCCCCCAAAAAAGGGGGGGGGGAATCTGTTTCGAATCAAATCAGAAACAAATTTTCAGTGAATCAAAATTTTTTAAAAAATTAGTTTTGACTATGAGAAAGTTTTAACTTTTTTTTAAAAAAAATAAATAAAATTAAAGGAAATCTCTAAATAAAAAGCCATTTCGAATTGAAAAAATCAAAATGTTTTACTTTGTTTTGTCAAACAAAACTTTTTGACCTTGCTGGGGGGTTTTTCAACTTTTGTTCAACTGAAACAATTCAGCACAATCAACACAAATTCATGAAGTGTTTTGGTATTGCCAAATTTGCATTTTTCACTTTAAAAAGCTGCAGTTGGAAAATTTCGCCATGCTCTAGGAGGGGCCTTTTTTAAATGGAGATCAGGAGGGATTTTGACAGTTATATTGTTGCTTGTGTAACGGAAAGAGAAATAAAAGAAAGTAGGAAGAGGCCATCAGTAGTGACAAGCAAACAGAAAACAACTATAAGGGTGAACATTGCAGCATATTAGTTGTCCTCAGCTGTGTACTTATGTTTATTCCCCAATAACACTATTCCTGTTATGTTCATAAAAACTTTAAAAAATATCTTAGTAAATCTTGTCTTTGTAATAGTGACTATAAACTTTGTGGTAATCCCGCAAAACAACATTTTGCCCCTAGACTCTTCATCAAAATGTAACTGATTCCTGTCCATCATTATCACATCTCTATGCATAGAGCTGGCCTCAGGATTTTGGGAATGGTTAGCAAGATGTGTCTTTGGGCTATGCTCCAAATTTAGCTGACTCATTTTAAGGCACATAAAATGTTTTTCTTTGTGGGGGGCATGGCAGGGATCTTTAGGTTCCCTCCATTCCCTTTGTTTCCTGCTGCAGAATGGGAGCCCAGCTGCTTCTTCCTTCCCAACCTAAAAACAGGTTTCCATTGATTTACACTGGTGTATATTTTCAAGAATGTTTTCACATGAGAAAGAGCTTAGAAAAATAAAGCTGTGATTCTCCTTTGCATTTTCAGTTTCTCCAAATCTGCAGGCACTTCATAGGCCAAAGGCCAGCTTTGTATATGAAAGAATAGGAGACAAAGGCAATAAATATGAACCCACCTTTGTAGTCAGGATTACTGAAAGAAGCAAGGGCTAAATAAGTAAAGCTCAGAAAACAACACTTTCCTGAAGATCCAGAGGTGAAGAAACAGCATTATACCCCTTTGCCTGGTGGCTTATAAAGACAAACCAGGGCCTAAAGAAAAGGAGTACTTGTGGCACCTTAGAGACTAACAAATTTATTTGAGCATAAGCTTTCGTGAGCTACAGCTCACTTCATCCGATGAAGTGAGCTGTAGCTCACGAAAGCTTATGCTCAAATAAATTTGTTAGTCTCTAAGGTGCCACAAGTACTCCTTTTCTTTTTGCGAATACGGACTAACATGGTACTAACATGGACTAACACGGACTAACATGGTAACTGCTACTCTGAAACCAGGGTCTGTGTGTAAGTATGTATGTTTGTATTGCCAGAGGGAGGGGTGGTTCTCTTGATGGAAACGACAACAGTAATGCAGTGTGCTGTGTATACAAAAGAGAAAGTAGGGTACATAGATAGGAACATCTGCTGCAAAAAGATAACTGGAGCAGTGTGAGGAAAAATCTCACTGATCATTACCTGTTAGGTTCACTCCCTCTGGGGCACCTGGCATTGGCCACTGTCGACAGACAGAATACTGGGCTGGATAGACCTTTGGACTGACCCAGTATGGCCATTCTTATGTTCTTATGTTCTCTGTGGAGCCTGAAGTAGATTACTGGATCGGTAGTGTACAATGGGAAATGCTGGATGAGAAGGAGAAAAAGGACTGTGTACACAAGTGAGGCCAGGACAGAGCAAGCTACATCACTAGAGACGGGTGACCGCCTTATTTACTAGAACACCCCACTGGATTCCTTTTATTCCTGTTATCAGAAAAGTGTAGTCTGATTTCTTACCCAGTGAGAGCTACAATGTGACTGTCAGCAGATAATAATCGTCAAATGAAGTTTTGAATGATATCGCATTGCACTAAACTGCCATATGCTTTAGCCCTTTTTCCCTCCACTCCCTTGGTTCACCACCTCCGAGAACAGAGCAAATGTGCATGTCGTGAAGGACAGGCAATTTGTCCGTGTGCCAGGTTTTGCAGTCTGCCTTAATTTGATGGCCCATGATTTCTTCTGCAATCACAACACTGTACAAACCATGATGGCCATTTCATTGGAAGAGTGCGGTCAGTGCGGCTGTTCCTTTCCAGACGGTCACACATGGTAATCATTGCAGATGCAAAACAGCTGCACCAATTCAAACACAAGGCACAGACCAGATGGATTTCCTTCCTCTAAAGGCTTCCACAGTGGCTTCAGCAACATACAGTCATTAATAGCTCTCTAGTGTGGTAGAAAGGTGACAGTCAGAAAGGAGCACTTGCCTTCTGTTGCATATTGAGTAGGCTCTTACGGAAAGCCTAGAGTACGGACCCATCCTCCTGAGGCTTTTTAAAGGAGACAAAGCAGCAGTGAGCAGAAATGATACTATCTGAGCCAGGGCAGCTTCCTTATTTGCCTAATGGAAGAAAAGAATGATTGTGGCTTTTTGAAGTCATTTGTTTTTCCATGATGGACAGCATGGGCCCGCTAATGGAAAGCAACAGAGACAACAGATTACCAGATGAAGTAGTTCTTGCTATATTTTAGACCTCTGATAAAGGTTCAGAGCAGTTTTGGTTTGGTTGGTTTGTTTGTTTAGCAATGGGATAATCCTATCTGAGAACAACACAGAAAATGCAGATAGTGTGAGACAGCAATTGCCCAGGGCTGGGTGCCATGCTCAGTCATTTTCTCCCCAAAGGACCTTACAAAAGCATTGGGCCAGATTTCGAGGCCTGGCTATGCTGTGCTTAGTGCAGCTTTGGGGCAGGGAAGTGCAAAGGTATCTGTCCATCACCTTTGCATTGCCCAATTCCCAGGGTGCTGACCTAGTCCCTGACACAAAACACAGCAGCCTCCAGGCAGCTCTAATTTATTCCCAGCTGCCATGTTTATTCCAGCAGCTGGGGATTGGCCAGATATTATGGATTCCTAGGAATGTCCCCATTTCCCTAGCTTTCCCCCACATGCCCTTTCTGTGGCTGGGGGTGGCATAGAGCTGGCTAAGACAGAACAACATTACCTGATGATTGTGCCACAATTTTAGTGGGGGCCAGGACCTGGTCCATTGTGCCTCAGGAAGGCTGGAATTTTCAGGAACTCCTCTTGGAACACCCAGGCACCCAGGGGAGCACTGCAGTTGTGCTACCCTTTAAGAGGGTGCAGTGTGCACTCTTCAGGCATAATCCTTACACTCAGGGGAGGCATAAATACTGCCATTGTCCTTGTTCGCTGTGTGGAGCTGTAAAGGGGAAGTTACTCCTGGGGAACCCAGGCATGAGCAGGGCCTTAGGATTTGGATTTGGGTGTCAACTGCATGTCTAGGATGATTAATGAGAAATAAAGGAACTCCTTCCATTGACATTAGGAGAACAGAGTGGAGAGTCTAAAACCAAAAATCCCTCCCAGTAAATATGAAGTGCAGGTGAGCCACTTGACGCACAACAGGGGAGAGGAAATCAGTGATTACTTTTTGTCATAACTTTTTGATGAAGGGAAGAAAATCCCTGCCTAAAGCAGCAGCTAATGGAAACCTGCAATAACTAGCAGAGAGAAGAAGAGAGAACAGTTGAAAACATGCCTGCGAGGGAGGGATAGCTCAGTGGTTTGAGCATTAGCCTGCTAACCCAGGGTTGTGAGTTCAATCCTTGAGGGGGCCATTTAGGGATCTGGGGCAAAAATTGGGGATTGATCCTGCTTTGTGCAGGAGGTTGGACTAGATTTAGACTGAAGTCTTTCCCAACCCTGATATTCTATGATATGCCACCATCTGTCCCAGGAGAAAGGCCTATTGTGGTTGAAGTAAATGGGGCTACTCGTGCTTAAAAGTTAGAATTATGCTTTAATTGTTGGATTTTTAAAGCACCTGCTGTATTTCAGAACATAGGTCCCATGGAAAGTTGATGGGACATGTGGTCCTAAGTCACTTAGATGCAGTTGAATATCCCACCCTAAGTACCTTCCTGAACTGGGGCCATTATAGTCTCCTGGGATGGGTTGATAATCTCCTAGGATTTGGTTGGAATCTCTAGGGCCTGGGACATCATATCCATTCTTCAGATCAGTCTGAGTGCTGAATCCCTAAGTGCAATCTATTTGTCATCCTTTTCACGTTCATTTTTTATTACTTTCAGTTACTTTTAAAATGTAAACCCTTTCCTTTGATACAGGGCCCAGAGAGAGCTTACCATCCTGAATACCAATCTCTCCCTTCTCAGTCCTACATTTACATAAGACTGTCAACAACAACACATGGTCCGTGACAGAGAGGACACACTCCACTCAAGCATTTGAACTATAGTAGGTTTGGCCTCTTTTAATACAACTCTTCAAATGATTGGTGTATAGAAGAATTCTTGGTCCTGATTTGCTGGTTGTCTGCCATTTGTTTTGTTTCTTTGCACTTTTAAGTATCTGAGAAGGAATGCAGACCACGTTGACAGAGTGGGGAACTGTATCCTAGAAAGCAGTGATTCTGAAAAGGATTTAGGTCATAGTGGGCATGCAAGGTTTTCATTACCTCCTTTTAGATAACTAACTGGCGTGATCAGATAAAATCTTTGGGGTGAGATTTTTCAGAAGTGCTCTGTTGCCATTGAAATCAATGGGTGTTTTACCAGTGACATTTTCATTTGGTTCAAAAATTTTCAGAAGTATATAGCATTTTTCAACCAGCTCTATTGGCAAGAGGTATGTGATGTGTTATTGTCTGTCTTGGTGTATTGCCCTTGTGTTCTTTCTACAATATGGAGCAGTTTTCATCTTTCAGTTTACATTTATCTTTAAAAAAAAAATGTTGTCTTTATTTCCTAAGCTAGAAATGCCCCTATTCAGTAAAAAGAAAAAGGAGGACTTGTGGCACCTTAGAGACTAACAAATTGATTTGAGCATAAGCTTTCACAAAAGCTTATGCTCAAATCAATTTGTTAGTCTCTAAGGTGCCACAAGTCCTCCTTTTCTTCTTTTTGCGGATACAGACTAACACAGCTGCTACTCTGAAACCTATTCAATAAGACACTTAAGCACATTATTCCTGGGGGAATACTGTGCCCCCCCCAAAATAAATAAATAAATAAACAAACAAACACACACACCACACACACACACACCACACAATTTTAAAATTCTGCAAATTTTATTTGTCAAAATAACTACATAATCACACCAGTTTCTATTATTTTGGTAATTTATTTCAAAATACCTGTCAGCAAGTATGTTTGTAACGTACACAAATTCCCCCAGGAGCAGAGTTAAAGAAGACCCTATGACAACCCAGTTATTGTTTCTCTGCCCCACCAGAGCCCAGCCAGCAAGTCAGACCCACAACCCCTCCCCACCAGAGCCCAGCCGCAGGGCCCCCCCCTTGCCCAAATAAGCATACCTCCACCTCCTCCTATGCCCAGCTGTGGGGCCCCCCCAGCCTAGACACCCACAACTCCTCCCCTGCCAGAGCCCAGCTGTGCCCTTCCCCAGCCCAGACACCCACCCCCTATGCCTCAGAGCCCAGGGATCCAGAAGGAGAAACAGCCTGATGCTGGGTCCCAGGCTTGTGTGGAGTTTCCGGCACGTTGCTGTCTCCTTCTGTCAGGGCGTGTGGGGAACTGCAGCTGCCAGGAATCCTCTAGCTTCTGCTCCCTTCCCCCAGCAGTGTCTTCAATGTGTGGGCTGGGCTCTGCTGGGTCCAGCAGCCCCTAATGGCAGCCAGCAGCCCATTTGTGTGGGGGAAAGAAAATTCTGCATGCACAACATTAACTTCTGCAAAATTCTGCATTGCACAGTGGTGTAGAATTCCCCCAGGAGAAGCACATGCCTAATTTTAAGCATGTGACTAATCCCACTGATTTCAGATGAGCTGCTTATACATTTACCAAATTGGAGCCTAAAAGCCAAATTCTCTGCTCATGTAACCATACAGAACCACTGACTTCAGTTTAGCTCCAGCAATTTACACCAGGAGAAAATTTGGCCCTAAATAGATCATGGACTTTAGCCAACTGGAAAGCAGAATGTTATGCTGCTGACAGTCTTATAACTGAAAACATTATAGTGAGCACTTGTCTGAAATCGTAACAAACCCTGCAGGTGTTGGCTACGTTTCATAGTGTCTTAATTTTCTGTCTCTTTAGGGAGGTCACTGCTGTATTTGGAAATGGGTTTGTGTGACTCCTGGAAGCTGAAATAAGGTTGAAGTGCTATTTCAGACTTTTAACCTGTCAAGGTTTCTGTAGCTATTTTTTTCCCCAAAACCATTTTGAATAAAATGAAACGTACACAACGATGGCAGTTTAAATCTGAGGTAGTTAGATACAGTTCCCTCAATAGTGTTCCATTGTACTTCCCTATACTTGTAATGCTTCAAATATTGTGGTTAACTAGTAATCTCATTGAGTTATCAAATTGGCACATTTTAAGTACCATCTCTGTAACAAGGGCAATGATTTCAAGAAAAATAATTTAGAACTTCAACAAATAGAAAAACAGCCAATGAGTTGCTTCAGCCCTGGAAAGAGCCCTCAAAAGAACTTATGTTTTTGTTTTTTAATAAATCTGTTTCCTGTTGTGTAACTTTTGTCCAACAAAACTTCAGATTGACTAACCCCCCTGTGCTGTCCAAAGGACGGCTAATGGGCAATGTATTGTCGTGCTTTGAGTGATGTCAGAAGTGTTGTATAGAATTATTTTTTGCCTGTGGTTCTGTGCAGGTTGGGTGCACATATATGGATTGTCTTACTCATAACACTGTTCATCCTTTTCACATCACATGTGACTCCAATTTCTAATGTAAATAATAACATAGCTAGTCAAACAGATAGGACTACCTCTCCAGAACAAAACCCATTTATCTTGATCTTTAACAACTTGAGGTGTATTCTCTAGCAGATATTCCAGTCTGCCTGAAGAGTGTATATGCTCTACTAATGGAGGTTTATAAAGGCTTTTACAATTCCTATGGTAACCCAGTAGAAAGGCTGTTACCATGGGGACTAGCCAAGCCTATATAAGCCTTCAGTCTTCATTAGGGCATCTTTGAGAGTGAATGCTTTAACAGTTAGCATTCTGGAACAGCTAACAATAATCTCTGCTTTTGGGAAAGAATTTTTTTTTCTGGTGGAAACCCATTTATCTTGCCAGCTTTCAATAAGCAATACTCAGCAACCTGAATGCCTATCATGTGCCACTAGAATGAACCTCCAAAATGACAGTATATTGGTGATAGAACTATCACTTACAAAACCCTATGGTATTCTTGCCCACTGCACCAACTGTGTGTTCAAAATGCGCCTTTGAATTTGAAGCCAATGTAAATAAAATGACAAGAATAATATTTGTGATTCTGGATTAAGAAACATGTATTAGTGCATATGTATGATGATATTTTATATATTTTCTAGCTTCTCAGCTAAGTTGGAGTTCCATTGTCATTCACATTCCCTTAAAATCAATTCAGCAGTTTTTGAATCAACTGGAAATAAACACCATGCCTTCACTGTATGTTCCATACAAAATGTTTGTGCATGCATAACTCCAACATGCCTTAAATTAGAAACGCCAGGCTTCATCTCAGCTATTTTTGAGTCATTGTTATCTTTCTCCCCCTTCTTACATATTAATGAGCCCAGTTTCTCTAAAAGTTCTGTAAAAATTCTTGTTCCTACCCAGGCCCTTGGGGTAGCCTTCTTCCAATAAAGACAAGTTGCTTTAGCTATTGGATACAGACCTCAGAAAAAACAGAAAAACTAGAATAATTTGCTCTATCCATCTCTGTCTTAGGGTTTTGTACCAGTACCCATTACCTTAGTACTTGAGACCCTTCCCAGGCTAGTAGATTGACACAGCAATGTCCATGGTGGACTTGGTGGAGTCTTATCTTCTTTCTCTGATTACCTGAAACTTTGTTTAAGGTAGGGATTTTGTTTGAGTAGTGGTGGGGCGCATGAGGTTGTAACGTAAATGTCATACTGCTTGTGGTGGAAGTGTCATATCCGAGAGGAATCCCAGGTTCTTCTAGCCCTGATAGGATGCGAGATATCAGCCTTTAAAACTGACAATAGCCAAAGTCTGAATATTGCCAATACTGTACTTAGGCGCAATGCAATTTGGGAGAAATTCAACATTTGGCAGAGAATAGGGAACATGTTTGGAATGGATTCTTTTAAAAAATATGGCAGTGGAATCACTACTAGAACCCTTGGTGGCTTTTCTATCCACTGGGGTCTTCTAAATATATTTTAGATATTTTACATAACAATTTGATGCCAAAAATCTAGCCCTGCTTGGTGAAGGTAGTACGTGCCCAAATTCTTATTAAGACTCAGATTTTCAGAACTGCTATATTTTTAAATTCCTATTTTGTGCATGGAATTATGAACTGAATCATTGTAAGCACCCAGGCAAACAAACAATCAGTTGGACACGTAAATGGTCACTTACATGGAAGTTTACCACAGTTGCACATTTAGCCATGGCAAGTGCATGTGCAAATTAGACATGGAAATCCAGATTTTCCAGAAACGTGTGTATCTACATTTTCTGTTGAGATAAAATCATGAGAAGTTGGTGCATGGTATGTGATTGTACTATAAATCTGTATATTACATTTAAGTGTTGTCCATATCACACTGCCACCACATGCTATAATTTCACAAGTATACACACACACACTTACTCTGTAAAGGCATTTTACCACAACCACTTGTTCAGTCTAAACTCTTACGTTAAGCAATGCTTTGAGAATGGGCTCTAAGTAGATGAAGTATTTCACAGTGTTCTTACAATGCCAAATGATTTTGTACGTTAACATACTATTTAAGCATTCTAGAAGAGATACACAACAAATCTGCAATGTCCATGAGATGGTCTCCTATAATGAATTTTCAGTTTAAAAGCTGAAACAACTTGAGCTTAGTTTTAACGTATTTCTTTTTCTATTTTATTTTGTGTTTTACTTCTTCAGTTGATCTTTTTTCTGCTCCCTTTTATATCAGCATTAAGTAATGATGTATCAGCCAACCCAAAGGATAACATTAAGACATTGACACCACTACCAGCAGCCCCCATTACCCCATGTATCCCTGGAGCAGAACCTCTGAACCAGCAAGATGCATGCCAGCTGAACAGAACAAGGTCATTCTAATTCCTTCCCTCCATTTTCTCCCTCCCTATTAGCAATTGCTCTGAGGAGTGAGCCTTTTGCATGATGTCCTTGGATTCATAAAATCATTGCCAATTATTGTAGTTGCGAATGACTCTTGACCTGCCCAGCAGTGCTAAGAATCAAGCTAGAGAAGAATCCCTCAGCTAGCCTCCTAGCAATACATCAGCCTGAATTTACAGATGGGCAATACAAACAGCCAGAAAGTCTTGTACAGGGAAAAGACAGGGTGATTGGTGATATATTTATTCCTTTCTAGGTGGTGAGATTTATATTTCAAGATGATTAAATTAAGTAGTAAGAGTTTTAATCCAGTTAAAGAAAGCATTCTTCCTTTCTATTGGTTCCCCACTGGCATTCTCTAGAGAGATGCCCTCCTCCCAACACTGCATAGGCTCTCACAGCTTGCTATGCTGGAAGGAAGATGTCAGAACTAATCTTACAACAACAAGTTGCACTAACTGCTGACATGAATCTTGGCACTGATGCCAGGTTGAGTTGTTTAATTAGTATTTATGAGACAAAGTGATACAGTTCTTTTCAAAATGCTAACATTTTGATAACCTTTTATCACAAACTTACACAAAGATTTCAACAAAAACCAGATAAATCCACAGATTACTTGAAATGGGGAAAGATTATTAAAACAGATATAGATTTGGAACATCCAACTACATTTAGAAATAAATAGCTAGTGTTTGCCTTCATTATATTTGTTTTCTAATTAGCCGGTTATTAAAAACAATGAAGTGTTGCAAGAATTCAGCTAATGATTACAAATGTATTCCCAAAAAAAGTGACCTCTTTCCTACTTTCTAAAAGATAAAATTCCAGCTGTGATGATGAATTCAATTAGCAAGATTAGCAGAAAAATCAGTATTTAGTCTCTCTAATTTAAAAAAAAAAATTTGTATGAGTCAAACCACTTTTCAAAATTCAGTACTCCATTTATGTAGGCAGCAGATATTAACAAAAATGAGTCCAATTATTCTGAATTAGATTTCCATAAATCATGCTGATAGTCCATGCTATGTTTTTATTGGTGAAAATAGTTTGCCTAAAGTGTCCTTTGATCTGTAAGAAGAAATCCATTAAAAGTTATAAAAAGACTTGGGCTTTTTTCAGGTGTTTCTATCACTGTGATGACATTAGCTCATGACAAATTCTGTGCATGGCTTCAGGCATTTTTAATTTCCCAGCATCAGATTGCTGCCTTCCAACAAAAAGCCCATGGGAAAGGGTCAGCATGGAGGAAAGCTCCGTGAAGCTCCCTCTGTGCTGCATCCTCCAGGTTGATTTGTACAGATCTCTAGGGATTCACTGGAGACACAAGGACTTCAGTGAGATGGGAAGGTGGCAAAGTGTGTGTATCAGTAGCATACTTACTCCATCTTGAGATTGTGTTAGCTTTGCTATGGATTCCCTATGGGTTGAGGGAAGCATCCCCCAGGCCCTGTGCTTAGCCTTGCTCATGGTTCCCTTTCTACACATGTCAATGGAACTACAGAAGGCTGCTCATGGGGGCCTGTCATGGGGCGGTCCTCCCTAGGTCTCTCTCACCTTGGATGCAGACCATGCTCATTCCAGGTCTTATTAAAAAGGGTTCTGTCAGGCCACTGCCTATATTATTTACATATTGTGGCATAGCTCCAACCTTGTCCCCATAGGTACCACACTTCTAGGCAGTTTATGCTAGCCTCAGAGACTCACTGTGACTCTCCACATAGTCCTTCTCTTTCTAGGGCCAGGGTTACAGTCTACTGAGCCCTTTTCATCATAAGCCAGCAAGGAGGTTGGTGAGAACTCTCACAGTCTCTGTTGTCCCTATGGGCTTATTCCTAAACAGTTTAGCCTCCTGTCCTGACAGGGGCCTGTCTTCCCCTCCCAGGAGATGTTTCCATAGTGGGGGGTTGGGGAGAACCCAAGCCCACCCTCTACCCCAGGTTCTGGCCCAGGGACCCTAATGGTAGCAGCTGTTGGTAGTTGATCTTTCACTGCCAGAGTTGCTACATTTCCCTGGGCCACTTCCCCACAGCTCTCTTCTTCTTCTTCTTCTTCACCCTTACCTTAGGGCTCCCTTACTGCTAGCTTGACAGTGTCTTCATCAACCAGCCCTTCAACTATACTTCCTCTTCCCTGGCTCTACTCAGCCTGAGGCGAGTGAGCCCCTTTATAGTATCAGAGGGGCCTTAATTAGAGTCAGGTGGTCACATTACCTTAATGGCCTCACCTGACTCTTTGCAGGTTAATTGGAGTCGGGTGCTCTCATTAGCCTGGAGCAGCCCCTGCTCTGGTCACTCAGGGAACAGCAACCTGTTCACCCAGGGACTAGGAGAGCTGCTGCCTCTACTGAATCCTACTGGCCCGGAGAAAGGAGGGAGATTCCTGCTGCTGTTACTGGGCCTTGGGCTCTTGCTGCTCCTGCTGCTACCACCACTACTACTCCAGCTACTTCTCAGGCTGGGCTGGGCTGGGCTGGGCTGGGCCAGACACCACCCACCCCCCTTCTCTGCTACCTGGTTGCTGACTTGCTGCTGGATTTCCCCCCCCCCCCCTTGGGTGCTGCTCCAGCTGCAGCCCCTTGGGAGGGGGCTGCTGGCTCGCTCCCCAGAGGGGGGGAGTGAGGGACCCCCTACCCCAGCCATTGCTTTTGCTGCTGGGGACACCACCACCACCACCTGTGAGGGTCCTTTCTGCTGCCTGGCCACCGGGTTGCTGCTGCCTTTGCTGCCTGGAGCTGCTGGACCCTGAGGGAGGCGGGGATGAGGCCGTTTGCTACTGGGGGAGCGCACAGGGACTCTGCAGACCACTGTGGAGGGGGCCTTCAGGCTGAGTAACTTTTGAGCTGTGCTCTTGTGGTGGGGGTTTTGACTGTTTGTGGGGGCACAAGGTGTGTGGCATGGAGCCTGCCCCCGAGTCCATCTGCATGTCCCCAACCCCCACCGCCACCATCGTTGCTGCCCCCTCCACAGCCCCCAG
The DNA here is from genome assembly GCF_009764565.3 of Dermochelys coriacea. NCBI lineage: Eukaryota > Metazoa > Chordata > Testudines > Dermochelyidae > Dermochelys > Dermochelys coriacea. The sequence goes on along the minus strand of NC_050069.1, from coordinate 156,287,755 downwards.
TGGACGCTTCCTATCTGCCTCAGGCTCCTGCCTCTGGGACTCCGCTGCTTGCTTGGCCTGCCGCGCCTTTTCCCCACCTTTTGGGCCTGAAGCAGCAGCCAGCCCGCGTAGACTCTTTGCAAGCGCATGTGGATGTACGTGCCCCCCCATCCCCCTGGACTGGACCCCCTTTAGCAAGCCCCCAGCTTTGTCTCTTGCTACCTGCCCCATTTTGCCCCTTGCAGCCTTTTTGCCCTTCCCTTTACCCCAGCACCTCACTGGCTTCAGTTTTGTTTGCCTGCCCTGCCCTTTTCCCTCTGCAGTTCTTGTTTGTTTACCCCGCCCCGGCCTCTGAAGCTAGCTCCTCGGTTCCCTGTCCTGCCTCCGGCCTGGTTCTCCCCCCTCCCCACGTGGTACCCCTGCCCTGATTGGCCCCATACCCAGTGCGCCCATGTCCCCGCCCATGCACTTGTGCCCTTCCCGTTTGAGTTTGCCCCTATCTCACTGCACCCCCCCTAACGTTGTTGTGACCTCCCTCCCCTAGTGCAGCTAGAGGAGCCGGATTCCTATCCTGAGTCGGTGACTGTCCCTTTCGAGCCCTTGATACCCCCCCCCCCCGTCCAGGCCTCCCTTTTTTGGCGCCCTCCTCCCCAGCCAGCAACCTAGCGGGGAGGAGTGGTCGACCTGCCTCCTCTTTCCCCTCCTCTCTCTGGTGTTTTCCCCTCCCTCCTCGCTTATTATGGCAGGGGGACACGATGGGTGGGGCCCCTCCAACTGCCCCGATACTGTTCCCCCACCTGCCCTCCGTCACTCCCCCCAAGCCTCTACCTCAACAGCTGCTGCCAAACCAGCTGCCACCGCCCCCACCGGGGCGCCGGCAGCGGCAGGCATCGGGGTGACCTCCGCTGCTGCCACGTAACTCGCTGCCTTGGATTCTGGGGGAGCCCCCCCAGCCGGCGGGAATGGCCAGGGGAAGAAGGGGAAGGGCCCCGCCAAAAATCCAGGCCCTCCATGGCAGGGACTGCCCCCACTGCTGCAGCCCCGCCACCAGCCGCAGCATCCTTACCCGCTGCTCCCTCCACCAGCTCTGTGGGTGTCCCTCCCTCGGCCCCCAGGGCATACGCCCAGGTGGCACCGGCCCCCCCGCCTGCTGCTACATCTCCTGCCCACTGCCACCGCTACCAGCTATAGCGGCCGGGGCCCCTTTCTCACCATGACCAGGAAGCACGGCGTCCATTGCCTCCTGGTGCCCGCCTCGCCCTACGTGGAGACCTACGTGCGGGCGTTGGTAAGGGTGGTGGGGCCCATGGCCATTGTGGCGGCCTCCAAAATGTACGGGAAGGTCATCTTCTTTTTAGCATTGGAGGCTGCCGCCCAGGAGGCAGTGGAGAAGGGCCTGGCAGTGGGGGGCATGTTCGTCCCCCTGGAGCCGCTGGACGACCTTGGCGTCCGCCTCGTCCTGACCTCAGTCCCTCCCTTCCTTCCCAGTGCTGCCCTATTACCTGCCCTCTCGACCCTGGGGAAGCCCCTTTCCATCCTGAGCCCTCTCACTGGACTGCAAGGACCCCGCCCTCCGTCACGTCCTCTCGTTCCGCTGGCAAGTGCAGCTTCGTCACGCGCCGCTGGCAGCAGTTGGAGAGGCGCTTGAGGGGTCCTTTTTGGTCCCCTACCAGGGGGCCCATTACCAGGTGCACTATTCCACAGGGGAGGCCCGGTGCTACCTCTGCCGGGCGATGGGGTACATCCCGAGGGACTTCCCCTTGGCCCGGCAAGGAGGGGCATCCGGGACCCCTGAATCTCAGCGGGGCGCTGGCCCCATCATCGCTGGCGCCCCTGGTTGCCCGGCACCCAGAGCTGCCCCTCCTCCCACTCAGTCCACCACTGCTCCCACTCGGCCCAAGGGCCGCTCCCCCCAGCATGCCCAGATGAGCGGGAGAGCCCCACCTCTGCTGCCTGCAGTTCGGCGGGGCATCTAGAGGAGGGTGTGGCAGGGATACCACCGAGCATGGGAGAAGACCCGCCCCAGGGGGATTTTTCCCTCCCTCATGCCACCCCACCGCTGCCTCCCACAGTCCCTGAGCCATTGCCCTTGCCTCCCGACCCGACCCCTGTTAGCCGGCTCCCTGATGATGCCATGGAGGGCTGGGCCCTAGTCCAGGGGAAGCGGGGCAAGCAGAAGGCTCGAGCTCCGCTCCTTTCCACCGATGCGGAAGCCCCCCAGAAGACCAGAAAAGGGGGCATCAATGCAGAGTCCTCTGCCTTGCCCATGGGCGTGTTCCATCCCCCAGTGCCAGCTGGGGAGGGCATGGCAGCATAGGAGGGCAGTACCATCCCTCCATTGGAGCCCCTTCCCTCCAAGGCCCCCGATGGAGCCCCTCCTGCCCCGTTACCAGCCAGAGCCCCTGTGAGCCCCGAGGCGAGCGTCACTTCGGGCATTGGCAGGGAGACCTCCGGGGTGGTGGAAGGGGAGCTCCCCTCCATCTACAAGGAGATCGAGGCCCTGGGTCTGACCCCAGTCACCCAGGGGGAGAACGACCCTATGCCAGCGGGCCTCAATCTGAGAGACCTCACCCCAGCCCCCCCTTCTCCATGCTCCCCCCCTGCCAAACTGCTGCTTCTGCTCCCGCCCCTGAGGGTTGCCTGGGCTCCTCCATCTGCCCAGCCGCAGGTGGCACCCTGCTGTCGGCTGCCAAGCCCATTGAGGCGACGGCCGGTGCCGTGCGGCTGGGACCCGGGCCCCACGGGCTGTCCCTTGTGGGCATGGCGCAACTGACCTCCTTCCCGGGCGGGGACCCCACTGAAGATGCTGTGGCTACTCCGCCGGCCGTGGTGCCAGAGCCCGACATCATGGAGGGCCCCCTTCCCACCCCCCAGTCCCTTGAGCTCAACCAAGGGGGGCCAATCTCCAGCTGGGTGGCTCCTGAAGCTCAGGATCCTGCCTTTGCCCCTCACCCTGACTCTGCTTCTGACCCCTGTCCTGCTCCTATTCTGGATCCCTGCCCTGCCCTTGATGTCAACCCCTTCCCTGTCCCCTTCACCTCCGTGATATCACTGCCACCCCTGGGGCCACCATCTCCTCACTCCCAGAGGATAGCCCCCAGGGAGCAGCCTCTATTTCCCAGTCCCGACTCACCAGGGGCTGCTATCTTCCCTCCGCCGCCATCAATTGAACCAGGTAGTGAGGGGGGCCATGTGGTGCCAGCCCATCGGGTGCCACGTCGGGGGTCTGCCCCTTGCCTGCCCATCTTGGTGGGCCACTGGGCTGTGTCAGTGGTCCCTCCGGAGCACAGCCGGGGGCTAGTGACCCCGGCCCCCCATACGCTGCGAGAGGAGCTGTGGGAGTTCCTTGAGGATGTCTGAGGCTCCCGTAATAAGGTGCAGCTCGCTCTCCAGCGATGGGGGGACTTCCATCAAATCCTCCGAGCCGCAAGGGCCCTCATGGGGGAGGGTAAAAGGACCGGGAAGCAGGGCACCGCGGCCTACCGGCAGGTCCGCCTCTTACGTGACTCCTTATTCACCTATGGGGTAGGTCACGAACTGTTGCGCAGCCCGTCGGGAGCCGCAAGCGTCCCTGCCGGCGAGGATCCCCTCCAGCCCTCCTCATGGCACCTTTTACCTTTGCAACATTGAACACCCGTGGCTGTAGGATGGGTCTCCACAGGTCCCAGGTGCTCTCCTTCCTTCGGGGGGAGGGGTACTCTATGGTTTTCCTGCAGGAGACCCATACGGTTCCAGCCGCTGAAGACAGCTGGCGGCTGGACTGGGGGGACAGGGTCTACTTTAGCCATCCCACAGTTCGTACGGCTGGAGTGGTGACCCTGTTCTTCCCCTGACCTACAGCCTGAGGTGCTGAGGGTTGCCGAGGCTGTGCCGGGTCGCCTGCTGCACCTCCGGGTCCGTATGGAGGGGCTCGTGGTCAATCTTGTCAATATCTATGCCCCGACATCGGGCCTGGAGCGGCTGCATTTCTTTCAGCAGGCATCCACCTTCCTCGGCACCTTGGATCCTCGCGAATGCCTGGTCCTGGGCGGGGACTTTAATACGACCCTCGAGGAGCAAGACCGCTCGGGGACCGAGCCGTGCCCAGCCGCCGCGGATGTCCTCTGGGAGATAGTCGACCATCACTCCCTGGTGGACGTCTGGCATGACCACCACCCAGACAACGTCTCGACGTTTACCTTTGTCCGGGTGAAGGCCCATCGGTCGCACCACTCCCGGTTGGACCGCATCTACTTATCGCGTTTCCACCTTTCACGGGCCCACTCCTCCAGCATCCAGCCGGCCCCGTTCTCCGATCACCATTTAGCCACTGTGACATTCTCTCTCAGTGCAGAGAGGCCGGGGCTGGCCTATTGGCATTTTAACAGCTTGTTGGAGGATGTGGGCTTCGTGGCGTCCTTCCAGGAGTTCTGGCTGGCCTGGCGAGGGCAGCGGCATGCCTTTCCCTCGGTGTGGTGGTGGTGGGACCTGGGGAAGGCGCTCCTGGTTCTTCTGCCGTGACTACCACCTGGGGCGCCAGCCGACGGAGGGATGTGGCAATAGGGCAGTTGGAATGGGAGGTCTTAGAGCTGGAGAGGCGTCTGGCCGCCAGCCCCAAGGATACATCCCTCTGCGGGGCATGCCGGGAGAAGCAGGAGGAGCTCCAGGCCCTTGAGGACCATCGGGCCCAGGGTGCCTTTGTTCGATCCCGCATCTGCCTCCTTCAGGAGATGGATTGCTTCTTCTAAGCCCCCCTCTTTTTCCTCCAGGGCATAGAAGCACGTCAACTGCCTCCTTGCCGAGGATGGCACCCCCCTCACATATCCAGCGGAGATGTGCGGGAGGGCCAGGGCCTTCTACACACGCCTTTTCTCCCTGGATCTGATCGATCCTAATGCTTGCAGAGTGCTCTGGGATGAACTCCCAACGGTCGCTGCAGGTGACTGAGACCGGCTAGAGCTGCCTCTCACTCTGGCCGACTTCTCGGAAGCCCTCCACCGCATGCCCACTAATAAATCTCCGGGCATTGACGGGCTGACCGTGGAGTTCTACCGCATGTTCTGGGACGTCCTTGGCCCAGACCTAGTCACCGTCTGGGCTGAGTCTTTGCAGAGCGGGATTCTCCCTCTTTCATGCAGGCGAGCTGTGCTCACCTTATTGCCGAAGGAGGGGTACCTCCGCGATTTATGAAATTGGCATCCCGTCTCGCTCCTCAGCACGGACTACAAGGTCGTAGCGAAAGCAATCTCGCTGCAGCTAGAGTCCGTGCTGGCGGACGTGATCCATCCAGACCAGACCTACACCGTCCTGGGCTGCACCATCTTCGACAACCTATCTCTGGTCCGGGACCTCTTGGAACTCGGGTGTCGAGATGGTCTGTCGTTTGCCCTCCTGTCCCTTGATCAGGAGAAGGCATTCAACAGGGTAGATCACGGGTATCTCCTGAGCACTCTGCAAGCATTTGGCTTCGGACCCCAGTTTGTGGGTTTTCTCCGGGCGCTGTACACCTCCGCAGAGTGTCTGGTCAGGCTCAACTGGACCCTGACCGAACCAGTCAGCTTTGGGCGAGGAGCACGGCATGGTTGCCCCCTCTCAGGCCAGCTGTATGCTCTGGCAATCAAGCCCTTCCTCTGTCTCCTCCACAGGAGGTTGATGGGTTGGCGCTGCGGGAGCCGGAATTGCGGCTGGTCCTGTCGGCGTACGCCGACTATGTGCTCCTCGTGGCCCAGGATCCGGGCAACTTGGTATGGGTGGAGGCTTGCCAGCTGTTTACTCGGCATCCTCCTCCGCCCGATCAACTGGGTCAAGAGCTCTGGCCTGGTGGTAGGGGACGGGTAGCAGGCGAGCTCCCTCCCACCCCACCCACGCTTCAGGCCATCCGGTGGAGTGTGGGTCCGCTGCTCTATCTCGGCATTTACCTTTCTGCCACGCATCTGTCTCCACCGGAGAACTGGCGGCTCTGGAGATGGACAGGACTACTCCGATGTCTCTCCCTTCGAGGGAGAGCGCTGGTGCTTAATCAACTAGTCCTGTCCATGCTCTGGTACCAGCTCAACACCCTGGTCCCGGCCCCGGATTTCCTGACCAACCTCCGGACGTTGATTCTGGAGTTCTTCTAGTCAGGACTGCACTGGGTCTCTGCAGGGGTCCTCCATCTACCCCTGGAGGAGGAGGGCAGGGCCTGAAGGTCTTCGCACTCAGGTCAATGTCTTCCGCCTCCAGGCCCTGCAGATGCTCCTTTATGGTGCAGGTAGTCCGACGTGGAGCATATTGGCACACGCCTTCCTGCGCCGCCTCCGGGGGCTCCGATATGACCGGCAACTCCTTTATCTCCATCCGAGACTTCTTCCGCGAGACCTCTCCGAGCTGCCAGTCTTCTACCAGGACCTCCTCCGGACCTGGAAACTGTTCACAGCGACCAGGTCCGCGGCGGCCTCCATGGGGGGAAGATCTCCTCGCGGAGCCCCTGCTACACAACCCCCAGCTCTGTGTGCAGGTGGCGGAGTCCCCCGCGGTGCATCGGAGGTTGGTCCTGGCAGAAGTCACCAGAGTTGGAGACCTCCTGGACTACGACCGGGGAGACTGGCTGGATCCCCTGATGCTCGCTCAGTGCATGGGGCTCTCCAGACCTCATACTCCCCTGCGCGTACTTCAGGAGGTGAGGGCCGCTTTGCTGCCCGCTGCTTGGGTTTACCTCGACCAGGTCCTAAGGGAGGGCGTTCCACGCCAGGCCCTCCGGACCTTTTCATCGGGCCCCTGCTCCGTGGACCCGACTGGCCCCACCCCGCCCCTTCACTGTGAGCCGGCTACACGAGCTGCAGCCGGTCCATTTCCAGACTGCGCCAAGGAAACAACTCTATACACGCTCATGCTCCACACCCTTCACGTCCTCACCCTCGCGTTCCGCCCTGACTCCCCTAGAGGGATCACTTCATGCCTCCGGGCAGAGTTCCTTTGGGCGGCGTCCACTGACTCCCTTGACACCTTCGACGAGCAGTGGGCGCTGTCCGGGGTTCTATGATCAGTGTCCCCGTCCGGTTCCCTTCGTTTGACCCATTGACCGCACTCCTGATCCTGTTGTTCATTAGTTGTCCCCCGTAATTATTTGGCTTTCCAAGTCCTGTGGACCCCCCTCTTAGGCTGGGGGGGATCCTTTAGCAGTGGGCGAGTGAAGCCCTCCCACTTCCTGGATTCCAATACGACTACTTTGTTGTACCCAACTGGCCTGGGTCTATCACAATATATACAAGGGAATATATTTTCCGGAGGGAAAATGGGAGCAGTACTAGTAGCAACCAGTTCTGCCTTCTTTCAGGCTCTGCACCCTCTCTTCTACAGGGCTTCCTTCCTCTATTTATCTGCTCCCAGCTGCTGGGGTTACTTCTACCTCCTAATTAGCCCTTTGGCTATGGCCTTATTTGCTAATTGGTCTTCCACTTAGAACCTATTTTGGTGGGGATTTGAGTGACAGGTTATTGAATCAGCTCCTGATTCAGAGCCCTGTGACAAGATCCTGTGACAATGTTCTACCTCAGGGCTCAGTTCTAGCACTGTCGCTTTTCAATCTCCTCACAAGTGGCCTTCCCTACACCACTGCCAGGCATTTTATCTACACAGATGACATCTGACTGTCAGTGCAGGACCAGGATTTCAGTCGCTTGAAGAAGTCCTGAATGCTGACATGAAAGACGTGTCCCACCATTGCAAAAGATGGAGACTTAAACCTAGCACCAAGAAGACCGTTTCCAGCTGCTTCCATCTTATACCACATAAAGGCCAAGAAATAGTTCATCTTCTTCCTCAATAGACACGGGCTGGACCACAACTCAAAGCTTGTGTATCTAGGTGGTACACAGAACTGCTCCTTGACTTTCAAAGGAACACTTTAGCGAGACCTTGCTGAAAATAAAGACAAGAAACAACCTGATCAGCAGACTAGCTGCTTCTCCCTGGGGAGGCACTGTGCAGCCACTGAGAAACGCTGGCCTTGTGGTCAAAGGGTATTGCTCCCTGGCATGGCTCAGCTCTGCTCACACACAATTAGCAGACACTCAGCTGAATGAAGCAATGCATAGAATAACAGATACCATGAGACTGGCCAGCGTGGCCTGACTGCTGACATGATCTCTCTGACATCAGACAAGTCACCCCGCAAAATCTGCACCTCCAGGCGCAAAACAGGCGCTATCTATCCCTATTTAAAGATATGTTGATCCATAGGGCCACTGTCTTAGCTCAAGGCAACTTGTCTGGACAATTCCCCTAAGGAAGCTCAATGTCACCTCCAGGTGGAGTACAAAGTGCCAAGAACAAACCTCAAATATAGCCAATCCCTGTCTCATGGCACATCCAACTGTCCAGCTACCTGGTTTTAGCCTTCCATGCCATCCTGGCTAAAGTTCAATTGCTTCAGATGTGGAACGATCAGATGTGCTGCTAATGACTATAAGTGGGGCCTCTGTGATTCCCACCTTTGCCGCTGTGGCCAGTTAGAAGATGTAGGCCACATACTTGCAGGCTGCACTGATTGGCAAGAGCGGCCTGGTTCCCTCATGGGCTTCCACAATGCTCTTCTCCCCGCTATTTGAATGGTTAAGACAGAGACTAACGCATTTGATTTGCCCATCTACACAGATGCAATCACAATTTATAGTGGAAATCTATATGCAAAGTGTCCCTCCTCACACAGCAAGATGACGTGGTCTCAGTTGTTTTTAATCAAAAAACATTTATTTTACCAAAAAAAGAACAAAACCACACATGACTCCCTCCCCCCCCCACTTCATTTAATTCACCCACCTGTTAAATCTTGTCTTAAACGAAGACCTCAAGCTCTTTGGGCCAGGGATTTTCTCTTCCTAGGTGTATGTACAGCACCTAGATGCTAGGTGCTACTGTCATACACATACAAAAAATAACATACAGCACAGAAACTCAATTCTCCCTAATCCCAACTACCTGCTATGGGCAACAGACCACACTATCTCACATCTTATCCTCCATGTACAGCCAGAAACATCACTTTTCCTCCATCTACTATTCTTCTGTGAGGCAGGAAATTCAAACTTGCCCCTCCGCCCTCCCCAGACACACTAGAAATCCTAATTTCTCTATGCGCCTTCTTGTGAGTCAGGGCTTCAACTTGTACTTAGCCACCTTCATCCAATCCATTCAAGCTATTGAGGCTGTAGAGTCTCCTGTTCATCAGACTACACTAGTACATCACATAGGCAGGTCTACACTAGAAGCACTACATCGGCTACATCTCCCGCCTACATAGCACCAGTGTGGATAGCACTTAGGTCACTGTAACTTGCATCACTCAAGGGTGTCCTTTTTACAGTTCTGAGAAATGTAAGTTAGATCGACTTAAGTGGTAATGTAGACCTGCCCTCCACACAGGGGAGTTAACAGGGCTGTAGAACGTATTGTTTTTATTTGTCAATGACTTCAAAATGTATAAGGTAGTTTTCATTATGACTTGAGCATATCCCTGTTCGATGGATGGTTCCCTGATCAATGGCTGACAGGGAGCTGGAATAAGCAGCAGGGGGCCAAACAGCCTGTGTGTGAAGGCCCAGGATTCCTACTTGGAAGGACATGACCTCTCCAGATTCCCCAAGAACTATATGGCTGCCAAGAGATCTGTGAGGTTTGAAGGACAGTCCTCATATTTGTCTATGTGGAGGAGCAAATCCCACACCTCTCAAGGGTTTGTTGCAAGGATAGGTTCCTGGGTTAGTGGTTGTTGTGTGGTGGGTGGGTGTGGTTTCTGGTTAGAATTTGCTTCAGGCTGGGGGGCTGTCTCCCAAGATCTGTGAGAGTGATGGGGTTGTCCTTCAGGATAGGTTGTAGATCATTTGATGATGCGTTGGAGAGGTTTTAGTTGGAGGCTGAAGATGACGGCTAGTAGCGTTCTGCTATTTTCTTTGTTGGGCCTGTCCTGTTGTAGGTGACTTCTGGGTACTCTTCTGGCTCTGTCAATCTGTCAAACTCACCAGCGACCACACAACAGAACCATTAATCCAGGAACCTATCTTTGCAACAAAGCCCGTTGCCAACTCTGCCCACATATCTATTCAGGGGACACCATCATAGGGCCTAATCACATCAGCCGCACTATCAGAGGCTTGTTCACCTGCACATCTACCAATGTGATATATGCCATCATGTGCCAGCAATGCCCCTCTGCCATGTACATTGGCCAAACTGGACAGTCTCTACGTAAAAGAATGAATGGACACAAATCAGACGTCAAGAATTATAACATTCAAAAACCAGTCGGAGAACACTTCAATCTCTCTGGTTACTCGATTACAGACCTAAGAGTAGCTATTCTTCAATAAAAAAAACTTCAGAAACAGACTCCAATGAGAGACTGCTGAATTGGAATTAATTTGAAAACTGGCTACAATTAACTTGCGCTTGAATAGAGACTAGGAGTGGATGGGTCATTGTACAAAGTAAAACTATTTCCCCATGTTTTCCATCCTCCACTGTTCCTCAGATGTCCTTGTCAACTGCTGGAAATAGCCCACCTTGATTATCACTACAAAAGGTTTTCTTCCTCGCCCCCCCCACCCCGATAATAGCTCAACTTAAGTGATCACTCTCCTTACAGTGTGTATGATAACACCCATTGTTTCATGCTCTCTGTGTATATAAATATCCCCACTGTATTTTCCACTGAATGCATCCGATGAAGTGAGCTGTAGCTCACAAAAGCTTATGTTCAAATAAATTTGTTGGTCTCTAAGGTGCCACAAGTACTCTTTTTTCTTTTAACAGGAACTGTGTCGGGGCAGGCCTCTCTAGTAGCTAGTGCCAAAGCCAGATGTCAGGAAATGGAGACACTTATTTTATCTGAAGTCAGGAGCCAGAATTCAGAAGCAGAAAACAAGGCCAACTCAGAAACTGGGTATAAGAGCCACGAGGTAAAGCCAAGGTCAAGAACCAGGAGCACCACATGGAAGCAGGGTCTATAATAACAACAAGCTGGTGTCCACCCAGTTGTGCAGATAAGCTGTCTGTATCTTCCCCAGATTTGAGTAGTATGTCTAGATCAATTAGGAATTAGAAATGTCCTGTCAATCAGGTCCCCATATGCAGCACATCCTGTGGTGTGTGGGGGCCCCTGAGGCTCATAATTTGCTGAGTGTTTGTGCTGGCAGAGCTGTTAAGTGGTGGTGTGGAGGTAGCTACCACCCACTTTCTAGACCTGCTGCTCCTTCCACCTGGATGGTGTTCTGGTCTCAAATGTACATCTTGATCGAGGCCATGGTTATGGTAATGTAACTCTTTTCTAGCTAGGGGTAGTAACCAGCCCTTGTGAAGCACATTTCACTTATCTGGGCTGAAGAAAAGTTCTGAAACCCACAAAAATGTGTGTATGGTTGTGGGAGAGGTAGCTGCATCTATATACATCAAAAAGCAGCGGAGCCAAATATGCTCAGGCTTATAGAAAAATGCCCTCCAAACTGTGAGCCAACTTCTGCCCTGCATGGGCAGTATATGGTGCAAGGCCTGATCCAGCTCCCACCAAAGCAAACAGCAAATTCCACTTGATTTCCATTGGAGCTGTTTCAGGCCCTGTGTAACCTGAAGCAGGCATCCTGGGCAGAATTTATCCCCAAGGTCTAGATTACACCTGGCCCATGCACAGAAATATGAGTACTTTGTGTGTGCGGGTGCGAGAAACCCCTCCCCAATTGTCCCTGCATAAGGATCAGGAATACTGCAGCATCGGTGCTCTTCCCCACCCCCCGAGCACTAGGACTGCTCCCTCCTACCATATCAATGCGCACCTATGTAATCCAGTGTGAATGTATGTTACAGGTCCTCCTCTGAGCCTGATCCACAGAGGATGAGTTGTCACAGCCCCAGCTAGAGAACCTTTGCTTTTTGCTTCAAGCTGCAACACCTCATGCTTTTAGTTCTGCTCCGTCATGGCCAACCTCAAAGGGCTCCGGAAGGAGCAAAGAGGAGGCAGGACCCTGGATGTGGCCTCTCTATCTCTAGGGGTGGAAACATGCTCCACCAACCTATAGCCTGGTGCAGAACGTGCAGTTCTGCTGTAGGCCTACAAGCTTTGAGAGCCTCCCGGAGCCCCATGGGATAGTGCAGCTCCACCCCACCCTCAATGCAGGCTAGTGACCATCAGTCAGAATCTGGCCCTAACTAGTTTCATTGTATAAAGTTGCTATGGTATCACCAGTTTAGAATTCTAAAAAAACAAGTCTGCCTCTGGACTGCATGTTAAAGTAACCCACCCCAACTGACTTCACTTTTTATAAAGCAATTCTACTAATTGTTCTGGGGCAGATTCTGTCACCCCCTCCACACTCTGAGTAGTACCTTCATCTGCAAATACTCCCACTGATTTCAATATTGCCAATCCCAAGCATTCAATGAAAATCATGAGTCAGGACTGAAAAAATATCATGAGCTTGGCTTTAAAATCATGAGATTTTAAAATATAACAAAGGTTTGGTCTTTTTATTTGCCATCTGGTCTTTGAGCCTTTAGTGTTCACATCTTCAAGCTTTTCCCCACACCTGTGAGGACCAGAAACCTACTTTTTTTAAATTAAAGCTGACATTGTCATGTAGTTACCTGAATCCAGAAACTGGGTCTTTAAGAAAAATACTATCTATCAAGACTCGCACTGAATTGCAAGAGTGAACAACAGTGAGCTACTTGTGAAGTACAATACTTTTCAGCACGAGTTAGAAAGGCAAAATCTGGCCCTCATTCACTAGCAGAATTGTGCAAAAGTTGGCAGTTTTATTTTGTATGTCGTTGCCTTGGGTTTCAATTCATTCTCCCACCAAACTTAACTTTGAGTTGCAGGATCAAATGAGCCCAACATGAAACTCGGCTGAAACACGGAAATTCACCAGCTTTCAAGTTGAAACCATACAACATTGCAAAATTAGAGTCAGTTCTTCTTCATTTTATTTTCGGTCCCAATCTTTGGCTGTGGCTCAGGACCACACAGCCCAGTTAGGGAGGGAACTGCAAAGCTTGCCTTTGTGCTCCCTGATTCTCGGCCATCTGGATGACAGAACAGTTCATGGCATAACTTAGAGCAACCTCTCTTAGTTGAGCTAGCTCTCAATGTCCCCAAGGGGTATATTGCAGCCAGGGAACAAGGGGGCTTAGGGCCATTCTGGCCATGCCCCCTTTTCTCCAGGCATGCTTTCTATTCTGACTATAGGTGGAGGAGCCACCTTGCCACTTTAGAATCCCCATATGCAAAGTGTCCAAACCACAGCAGACCCAATGTCAGTAGAATTTTCCTGGTCTCATGTCTCCTCAGAGTTTATATTGTGCACTTTCACCATCCTCTGTGGCACAATAAAATATATTTTAAAACATACACCATGAAAGTGATCTATATGACCCTAAAGTAGCAAAAATATCTCAAAACATCCCCAATCCACAAGAACCCTCCCTACTCAGACCGCATCCTGCAGGAAAAGCCAGAGTAAAGAAATAGGCTTTGCAGCATTTGCTCAAAAACTGAGTGCAAATTATCTTCAACAATTCCTAAGCCCCACTGAACGTTTCATTAAACATGGTCTGAAGTTTGACAGCAACCCCAGTAACAAATTTTGTCATGAATATTTCACAGAGTTCTATTAATTGTGAATATGAGCGTTATTATTGATACATATTATTGTTACAGTTTGGGTGCAACTGCCTCCTTTCATTTAAGAAGCAGTTAAACTTCTTTATAGAACCAGATAGGTGAAATAATAGTAGCCTCCATCCCAAACACAGGCACGTCACTGTCCAAAATAAAGACACATGCAAGACACATACAGGCAGAGCGATGTCGGTGGGTATTGTTTTGCAACAGTTTGTGTGTCTGTGAAAGAGGCAGAGAAGCAGAGAGCAAAGCAGGAGAAAATACCAGAGAAACAGGGGTAGCAAAGCCAAGGATAAGGCAAAACAAGCAGTAAGAATGTGGTCCGAGAAAAGGTGAGAGAGAGAGAGAGAGAGAGAGAGAGACACAGCGACAGCTTTGGGGCTAAGTGCTGATGGGAAAGGGGCTTTAAACTGTGAGCAAAGACACTGTCTCATTGTTTGATTGCTGCTGTGTTCAGGGTCGCAGGGTTTTATGTACATTCTTTGTAAATAAATAGAATTGCAACAAAGAAACTGCTGACTCCATCACCAATTTCTCCTCCTAACTGAAACAACCCACAACATGCCAAATTTGGCTACTACTCGGGTCAAAAAAGGGTAACAGTACATTAATTCAAATTGGGTCCCATATTTTTACCTAAGAGTTTACTGGACTTTGTTATAAATATGGAGATAGTAACATTCATGTAAAGTACAATTGGTCACCAGGATTTTGGCAAGAACTAAATGTAAGTCATTTTTCTTATCTTATGAGATTAAAAATAGGACACTAGGGTTGATCGGAACAACAGGGTTCTGTCTGTTCGAAGGAGGGAAGACATTCATTTTCCAATAATGCATGCTTAGAAGAGTTAAGTGAATGGCTGTCTGGTTTTGGATGCTGCAAGTGAGAACGTATCTAAATGCTTTAAATTTAGAGATGAATAATCTTTGTTTTTAACCAGAAGAAGAGTATAGAAAAGCTGCCCCACTAGAGAGAAACACCAGATAAAAGGGATCAGTTTCTCCATGATGAAATAACGACTGCAAGCTGTAAAAATAGAACAAAGGTTTTGATGAATTGTTAGTGCATGAATTTAAGTTACAGTTTACTTATGCAGACTAGGAATGCCGTATGTAGGATAAAACAGGTATGGTGGCAGAATTAGTATGAGAGATTGTCTGTGGGACCTCCCATCAATGTAGGGGAGCATCTACTTGGACTGAAAGAGCACCGTGAATGGAAATGATTCCTTGACCTGGTCTATGCTACAGTTAGGTTAATGTAAGCCACGTAGGCATCAGCCTAATTGTGCATGTGTCTACACTTAAATTTGTCTTTCACCGACGTAAGCACCTCCTTACAGCGACAGCAACACCACCTCCCAGAGTGTTGTTGAGCCATGGTTGATGTACTGAGATTGACACAGTGCAAGTGTAGACACTGCATTATGTATGTCGACCCTAACAATCCTCTGTTCCACAATGACCAACCCTGACCGCTCTCTTCACAATTGTGAACTCCACTACACCACCTCCCTACACCTCCCCCTAAACATTCCATGCGGCTTCAGGGTCCACATCCCTGCCCCTACCACTCCACCCTGGGGGACATTAAGGACAACAGCAGCTTCACATACACTGATGTGTGAAAGCCACAGTTGCTGTATGTGTAGGTAAAATGGATGTGAATGTTCTCTCCCCTTAAGTTCTGTTCCATTAATTTATGTTTTTAAAGTATTTGCTTCTAAATTGCACAGATTTTTCTTTGCACTGTTTGCACTCAATACAATTCTATTATTTGGAAAATAATTCATTTTTTAATAGTTCACAACATATGCTGCACAGCGCCTACCAGTTCAGAAAGCACCCACTTGCTGGTTACTGGACAGTGTGACACAACTCACAGGATCAGTGACAAACAGTGTAATAATCATAAATGCACAGCAAGCACCACAAAATTAATATGTGCATTGTTATTATTATTTATTATTTATTTGGTGTATGCAATCAAATCAAGCCAAGCCACAGCGTTCTTTTCAATTATGTTCAAGGCATGAAGACCTCCAGGAAGTTGAGGATTTTTGCAGTCCTCAACAATATGTGTTATGATTTATTGCTACCCACATTGACAGAGCGGACTGTCTACAATGCCACCAAAATTCCACTGCAGCACAAATTCCATGTCCAGTACAAAACCGGTTCAGAAGGCTCCATTACCTTCACAGTAAATCAAACCTGGGATGCCATTGAGTGAGATCTGAGACATGATAATTATTTGTAATTTTCTCTGCGGACCATGAAGCTCGTCACGCATCCTCTACCATAAATCCCTCACACAGTAAACTTATCCACAACAGGCACCATAAGGGAAGACGACCATGTGGTGGATTAAACAAGTCTTTAATTAATGGTAGATGTGGCATATCAAACAATTTCATCACAAGCTTTACTATGCTTTCCTCTTTGCAAACGTGGGTGGAGCAATATTGCAGAGAACCAGTAACCATGGTAGAGGAGCAGATTTAAGTGTGCCTGAAATAATACGTATGGTGCAATTAAATTGTATGTCATGAGACGAATGAGCCTATACTGTAGCGCAGTACTCCACCGCTGAATAACACAGTGCCAAGGCTGAACTGCGTAATATTTGGGCGTTGGCGTCACATGTCATTCTGGCCAGTTTTCCGAGCAGGTTGTTGCACATTTTGACCTTAGTCGCTGTCTTTGTAAGATGATCACAATATGTGAGAGTTCTATCCAACATGACGCCTAGATAGATCAGGTGTGAATCATGCTTTATTCACTGACCATTGAGAACTATATTCAACTCTTTGCCCGCTTGTGCGTGATGTAAGTGGAAGACATTCAACACAGTCTTACTTCCACTTGGTATCAGGCACCACCAACGACAATAATGAGTCAGAACTGCCATATCTGCATTCAGAACACTCTCAAGTATGTCAAAGGAGTGAGTGTGACTGAGTGCAGAGGCATTTGTTGTCTGCATAAACAAATTTGCGAGACCCAGTATATGATAGATCATTCTAATATAAGTTGAGCAACGTTGGAGATAATACTGAACCTTGCAGGGGCTGTTCTGGTGCCTCCAAGAACTTGTTATATCACTAATATGCACATGGAAATGGTGATGTCTCAAAAACAGAACCATTGCACATACTAACCAACTTGGCATAGATCTAGACAATTTCATCAAAAGGCCTGCGTGCCAAACCGTATCATAAACCATGGTCAGGTCAAGGAAAACTGAACCAGTCTTCAGCTTACGTTGGAATCCATTTTTGATGAAAATTGTAAGTGCCAACACTTGCTCACATGTACTACAATCATGGTGAAGACTAGCTTGCTCTGGTCTTCCACAGGAAGCATGCCTTCCACAGATGGTGAAATTTTTTGCTAAATCAAATTCTCAAGCAGCTTAAAGCAGACGCTTAGAAGTGAAATTGGTCTGTAGCTCAAAGGCAAGTATGGATCTTTCACAGGTTTCAGCAAGGCAATGACCTTTGGTTGGTGCCAGATTCTAGGCAGTCTGGATTCCCACAGAACTCTATTGAAAAACCAAACAAGCCAATCCTGAGCACAAGGACCCAGATGTTTCATGAATTCATGTTCAATTCTATCATATACGGGAGCTGTACCTGTTTTTAAATCATTCAGCACTTTATCCAATTCCAGATTAGTCAATGTTTCCTTCTTACTATTGGTTGAATTACTCCTTAGGAAACACTGCCACCCGTCATGTACCTGTCATTTGACAACTCTGTCAACAGGAGTTTTGGCGACCTTCAACAGATGACTGGCAATCTGATTTAGAGTAACTGCCGGCCTGCTTTGTGCATATGGACATTGAGCTGCACCTCATTGTGCATATGTGCATGGACAGTGTTATATTCATAGATATACACCAAACACCACACAATTCCTGAGAGGCCCCAAAAGTGAAGACCCAGGCAAAGCAGGGTACATCACAATGCATCACTTTGACTCACTCTTAAAATGCTCTTTCACAGCCTCCCTGAGCCATATAGCTCCTCACTGAGATCTTCCAGTAGCCCTTGTTGTTCAGACTCAGCAGACAGTCGCTCCACCTCCACCCTTCATCCAAGCTGCAACTTTTCCTCCTCTGTTTCTCAGATATTATGCAAAGCAGGCAGCTATAACCATTGGGATTTTTTTCCCATTGAGATCCAATCTTGTGAGTAATCCAATCGACCTAAAGCACATTCGACTACTGAGCCCGTAGTTGAATCTATCCTTAGTGGAGTCAAGGTCATACAGCTTTATGAACCAGGGGAGTAAAGGGCAGGCTGGGACCTCCAGATCACTATTTGCATTTCAACATCATCAATGGTAATCCGCAGGTCAGGAAAGAAAGTCCCTGCTTGTAGCTTTCTGAACAGTCCTGTGTTCTTAAAGATACGAGTGTCATGCACTTTCCCTGACCAGCCAATACCGATGTCGGTGAATCATCCGCCGTGATCCACCAATGCTTGCATAACCATAGCCCTTTTTGTTGATGTGCTCTACGGCAAGGTAAATCTAGCACCAAACTAGGGCTGTGCGTGCAGTCTATTGCTTCACCGCAGTGTGGGAACTCCATTGCTGCAAATCCATCCACTATGTCCCACAAATTGCCAAGAGTCACAATCCTGCATAGCAGAAAATTATTAATGGCTCTGCACACTTCCATGACAACAATTCCCTTAGTGGATTTTTCCAACTCGAAAATGATTTCCCAGTGACCAGTAGCAATCCAGCATTGCAAGTTTCCACAGTGCAATCACCACTTAATTCTCCACTGTCAGTGCAGCTCTCATGCTGCTGTCACTGTGCTGGAGGGCTGGGGAAAGCTCAGCATCCAGATCCAGAAGTGTGGCCTTGTGCATCCAAAAGTTCTGCAGCCACTGCTCATCATCCCAAGTTTGCATTACAATACCATCTCACAAGCCAGTGCTCGTTTGTTTGGCCCAGAAGCAGTGGTCCACGATCTGCAGCTGCTCCATGAATGTCAGCAAAAACCTTGAATAAGTTCTTGCTATGTCCCAAAGCAATCTATCCTCCAAAAAATCATCACGTCCCCTACCGATTTGGTTCTTACAGCTCTGCAAATACTGGGGGATTGTGTCCTGCGCTTGCAACACTTACGATAACAGTGCCGAGCTGTGCAGGCTCCATGCTTCTGTCAAAAATGGCGGACAGCAAGATGGTTCATAGGATTTTTTTTTAAAGAGAGAAAAATATGGAACATAGATGACATGATGGGATGGAGACAATTACACCCTGGAAAACTGACCCCTTTCTCCCAGTCATCCCTGCACTACTTGTTTTTGCCCCACCATGCATTGTCAAAACTTCCCAAAAGACAGGGCACTGGACAATGGTGGGTTGCACACTGGGATGCCTACCCATGGTGCACCTCACTGTGCATTGACACAACTCCCCTGGTGAAGAGCCCAGAGCACAAGCGATATACTAACTGCAGCAGCTTTATGCTGACGTGACTTGTGTAGACCAAGGTTTGTAGTGTAGTCATGGCCTTGGGTTCTCCTAGAAGCATATGGGAGTGATGTCATCTTACTAGTGCATGAAATAGGAAGTTAAATTATCAATTCTGAAATAAAACTGAGATCACTGGCATATGAAAAAAACTAAAACTGGAAAAAGACAAAATATTTCTAATCAGATATTACTGCGGCCAAAAGGGGGCTGCAGAAGTGGGGACTTCTGACCTTTATTGTTACAATTGTTTGGCTAGAGAGTTTTCCGCTGCACAGGACAGATCACATTTCTTTACATTTTGATGGCTGTATTTTCACAATAGAAAAGATATTAATATTTATTTGGATGAAGCTTAGATTTTGCTGACTATTGAGATGTATCAAGAACTGGTTTCAGAGTAGCAGCCCTGTTAGTCCGTATTGTGACCATCACTTATTAGCACCGTAGTGTCCAGGAAGTGGATCTCTTGTGTGGAGTACTTGTGGCACCTTAGAGACTAACAAATTTATTTGAGCATAAGCTTTCGTGAGCTACAGCTCACTTCATCGGATGCATTTGGTGGAAAATACAGAGGGGAGATTTATATACACACGCAGAGAACATGAAACAATGGGTTTTATCATAAGATGATGTCTGTCTGTATCCGTGCGAGTTTTTTCATGAAGCTGACAGATTTCCACTCTATACAGCTATATGTGTTTAGCCGTATAGAGTGGAAATCTGTCAACTTCATGAAAAAACTCGCACAGATACAGACAGACATCATCTTATGATAAAACCCATTGTTTCATGTTCTCTGCGTGTGTATATAAATCTCCCCTCTGTATTTTCCACCAAATGCATCCGATGAAGTGAGCTGTAGCTCACGAAAGCTTATGCTCAAATAAATTTGTTAGTCTCTAAGGTGCCACAAGTACTCCACACAAGAGATCCACTTCCTGGACACTACGGTGCTAATAAGCGATGGTATCAAGAACTGCAACTGATCTTCAGTGTTTTCCATGTGGAACAAATATCTACAATATTTCCCAAATGGATCAAAAGCATATGTAATTTTATGGGAATGTTTCATAAATAGCTTATTTTCTACCTACTGGACCAGTATAGGATCAAATACACAGACTAAAAATATGGCTGATTTCAAGTTTCAAAGTTTTTGAAGAAGTCCGATGATTTATTATGTCAAAAGTTAGTATTTGTAAATCTTTATAAAGAGCCTTTTGTTCACAAGAGGCAACAAATGAAAAAAGTGAAATAAGACATGAACTAATGAAATGAGCCTATTTCAGATATTACAGTTCACACACACATGTAAAATAAAATAAATTAAACATGAGACATAAATGGGGAGGTTCTGGTTTGTGCTTCCTGAGAGATGCAGCACAGAAGGTATAGGCCAGAAGAACTGCTGTGGGGACCAACATGGGTTATGGCATAAATTGAAGCAGATCTGGGGCTGCTCTAACTTAACCTGTCCATACCTGTCTATATGCTGTGCCACGGTCCAAACTCCCCAATTCCCCCTCCAACCACTGATCCACCCTCTCCTTAGGCTGGCATAGCCCTTTGCTAGGGCCTCCTGGAGAGCACAGAGTATATGTGTGCACAATCTAGAGGCACTTACATCAGCTGTACACTGCTTCTGTGTTGTAAGAATTCTCCCCTGAAATATTATAGCACTGTAACATAGGGGCCAGAATCAGCCCAATAATCTATGTACCCGATTTTGTCATTCCCCCATGGAATGTGAGTTTCTATGTGCTTGTAGGTTCTACCTGTCCCTGATGTTCAGCTTTTAGAGGAATCTCTTGAGTGTGTTTCAGTAAAATATTTCTAATCTTCCTCATGCAAATTTTCCCAACAACAGCCCTAGAACAGCAGTCACCGGATCTGCAAGGCCTTAAGACAAGCCGTTCAGAGAGGATAAGCAATGATGTCACAGAGGGGGGAAAGAATAGGAATTAATCCTCTTCTTTGGAATAAGCTTTTAAGGGAAAAATATACTCTAAACCAGAAAGTGTAAATTATGCCCTATTCTCCAATCAAATCCACACTGATTTGTACTATCAGCTGCCAACAGTGGACGTAGTTTCCATGAGTGTGGGCATTCCATATATGTAGAGATGAGCCCAGAAACTCACAGATATTTAGATGCCTAATTCCCATTTGTTTCAAGGGGAGTTAGGCACCTAAATACCTCTGAGATTCTGGGCAGCAATGTATACTTCCCTGCTATAAAAGTTCTGTTCTGTCTTCGGGAGACCCAAACCACAGCTAACTGCCCATGGAGTGAGAGATCCGGATTGTGCATACTATAATACAGAAGGAGGGGCAGCTGATGGCATCAGCAGAAGCTGATAGGGACACAGCGGTCATGCAGAAAATGAATCGGTAATGGCAATGCAGTCTAAAATCCAGGGAGAGAGAACAAAAAAAAAATCTTTTCTCTCCTTCTCAGAACTGTTATTCTTTGAGATGTGTTACATGGGTCATTACACAAGGTGTGTGCATGTCTCATGCACTGGTGCCAGAGAGTTTTCCTGAGAGGTACCCATGGGGCAGCCCCGCATGCGCCCCAGCTGCCTCATCCTCCCAGACAAAGGTATAAAGGGCAGAGTGATGCCGCCTATCCTCCAGTTCCTTCACACAGGGATCCCAGTGATAGACTCTGAGGCATTAGGGAGGGAGAATGGGTCATGTAATGGACATATGCAATGCACCTCGATGAACAACAGTTACGAGAAGGTGAGTAACTATTTTTTTTCTTTGTCAAGTGATTGAATATGTTCTTTGCACAGTAGGGGCCTCCCAAGAGGTTTCTGATGGAGGTAGGGCTAGAACTCTCATCTGAAGAGGAACTATAGGACCAGTTTCCCCACATTTGCGTCTTTCCTTGATGCAGCAGTAATTGCATAGTGTCTCGCAAAAGTGTGGGTCGAGGAGCATGTCTCTGCTCTGCAGATGTCCGCAATAGAGACGTTTCCCACAAACGTGATGGAGACCAAGTGTGCTCTGAGTGCACTGACAGCTTCCCAGAGGGCATGACACCCTTGGCAGCATAGCACATGACCGTGCGTCTGGAAGTCCATTTAGAGAATCGTTATGTGCAACAAGGTGATCTCTCATTTGTTCTAAGTAGGACACAAAGAGCTGGGTAGAAACCTAAAAAGGCTTTATTCTATCCGGATAAAAGAGTAGGACCTTAGCTACACTTAAAACATTGCAGCAGCACAGCTGCATCGCTGAAGCGCCTCTGTGAAGATGCCATCTATGCCGAGGGGAGAGGTTCTCCCATTGGCCTAGATAATCCACCTCCCCGAGAAGCAGTAGCTATTATCAGCGGGAGAATTCTCCCATCAACCTAATGCTGTCTGCACTGAGAGTTAGGTCAGTTTAGCTGTGTCACTCAGGAGCGTGGATTTTTTATACCCCTGATCTAAATTCCTAGCGCAGACCAAGCCTAGAACTCAGAGCACATCTAAAGTGTGGCGTTTTGTTCATCTATCTTTATATGTGGCTTTGGAATAAATATATCAACAGGTTTAGGTAGGAAATCAAATACCGCCTTGAAAAGAAATGTAGATTGTGGCCTAAACTGCACCTTGTCCTTGTTGGACAAGAAAAGGCCAAAGAGATCCAAGGTGATGGTATTCTGTCCTCAATGGAGGAGTCAAACAGGCTGTTTTGAGGTCTGTCGCTGCCTGAATGAAGAGACCAAAGAGGCAGAAGGTAGAAGCCTCCTTTCTTTGTGTTTTTTCAACTATAACGGTCAGGCTGTCTATGGGGGTAAATCTGCTGCCTCAGTTCGGTTTGAGGGCAGTATTTCATTCTCTTTGTGACTAGTGTGTATAGGCCTAGGGATTGTAAGACTGCTCTAGAGTCTTTTAATGTATGTAAAGCCTAATCTGTCTTGGAAAAAAATAAGGCACAGCCCTCCAAAGGAAGGTCTTCAAATGTCTGCTGTACTTCTGCAGGAATCCCAAATGACTTCAACCACGAGGAATGATGCATAGTTACCGCTGTCACCATAACCCTCACTGCTGAATCTGCTGCACCTAAGGAAGTATGTAGGGCCAATCACAAAACCAGACGATGTTCCACCAAGGATTGGAACTCATCCCTAGAACCGTCAGGCAATTTATTTAAGAATTTAGATATGCCTCCTAATTTGAATAGTTATACCAGGTCAGGCAGGCTTGGTGGTATAACCCCACAGTTGAACAAATCTTTTTCCCCAAAAGATCAGCATTTTCACATCCTTTTTTGGGGGCTGAGGGAGGGGGTCACCTTAGCTCTGTTAGAGGTCTTTCCTTTACCCTCTCCCCTGGTTCTTTTCACATGGACAGAAAGCAGAAGGCCTGAAGTCCGAAATATAGACAATGCAATGTTTATTGGGGTTAGTTTCCAGCAAACGTGTTCCATAACTCTCACACCGCAGAGCCTTGTTTCCCAGTGTCTCGTCCCCACACCCCCGAAGGCATAATTATACCTGAAATGCACGCCCACAGTCTCACCCCTTACAACTTAGGATCATGTTCCATTCTGAGTCTGGGGTCTTCATCCCACCTCTTTTGTACCCCAGGGGAGGGGTAAGAAGTGAGGTTGTGCTCCGGTCAGGGACAGGCATTTCTTTGGTCTTTTAGTGTTTTATACCTCCCCCTCCTCCCCCAAGCCCCTTTGTCCCTCCCGACTGGTTGTTTGATTTTGCCTTGAGATAGGGGTTGACGCAATCTTAAAGTGTAACACTTTAACTGCTCTTATCTATTCCCATTGTACTAACAAATCCATCTGACTAGGCAGAAGCAACATCAGTGTGTCTTTGTCCTTTGTTTACAAATATTAGTATAACAGTATCAAAAAGTCAAACCCAAAATTCTACCCCAGTCTAATAAACAGACCTATATACTGTCAAGCTCTACCTTGATGGTGCCTTTCTTCACCTCTGCCACCACCAGTCAGCCCTGCATGGGGTGTGAATAAAACTGTTTGAATCCCTGGGATGGAACCTGTTATTTGTGCTCATGCACTTTGCCTCTGGTGGAATAGATGAGGGTTGACTTGATAGACTGCATTATTGCCTCATTAATAGGGAAGGCTATCTTCCCTGCAGTAGTCAGATGCAAGATGTCTATAAACTTGTGAGGATTCTCTTCCACTAGCTCCATCCAAGAAGATGATATATTCAGAGGAGGCAAGGCAGGACTCTAATACCACCATGGTAGAAGGTTGATCCAAAGCAGGTGAAGGGAGATCCAGGAATTTACTGTCTAGAGGCTATTAGGTACTGACTGCTAGCAGTATCTTGGTACCAGGCAGGAAAGCCTCCCTTCTTGGTGATCTGTTTCTGTAAGGAAGTGGAGATGTAGATCTTGATGCTGAAGGCATCCCCCAAGGCATCCATATATGACCAATAAGGGGACTGATAAAGTACTGGAGGCCAGTTGTGCCTAGACCAGACCTCTCAATCCTTTGATCTGCACTTTCTATGAGAGCAGGAATGTCTGGAGTAAGTTCTGGACTCTGAAGTGGGAGACATGGGAACCTACTTCAGACACTGATGGGGAGTAAGAACCTTCCTAAGGCCAAGGTGGTGTGGTACTGGCAGGGGTGAAAGTAGGTGGTACGATGTACCGGTAGGAAGCCGGTATTGGCCTAGGTACAGCTGATGTTAAAGCGCTGCTCTGGCAGCGCTTTAACATCACTGCCACTTTTGTCTGCCCCCCCATCAACCCGCGTTGGCGGCCCTGCTGGTAGAGACCCTATCGGCAGGGCCGCTGACGGGGGCGGAGGGACAGGGCAAAAGAGGTAGCAACATGAAAGCGCTGCCATAGCAAAGGACCCTCCTTAAAGCGCTGCCACAGTAGCGCTTTAATATTGCTGCCCCTTTTGTGCCCCCATCGGCTGCCCTGCCAGTAGGGACCTTACCCAATGGGGGGACAAAAGAGGCAGCTGCCCCAGGGCTGGCAATTTAAAAGGCTGGCAGCGGCAGGAGCCCTGGGCCCTTTTAAATCGCCACCGGAACCCCGGGTGGCACTGGCCAGGTGCCCGGAGCCAGCCCTCATACCAGTAAGATATTAATATTACTTTTACACCTGGGTATGGGGAGGAGCTCTCAGAGACCAGGACCAAGATCTATGCTGAGACTGCGGTACTGGCAGCAGTAGCAGAGGCTTCCTGGCTATTTGTACTATGTGTTGAGCCACAAACTAGGCTGATAAGGATCGATGGGGTCTTGAGATTGATGGGGCCACAACAGACCCTAATGCCAGTGCAAGGACTGCACCACATGCGACAGTACTGGTAGAGGACTTTGCCCTCAATCAGCGGCAATGGCAGTACCGAAAGGGGCAACAGGTTCTTCGCAGCCATATAGACTTCTGCACCAAAATGGATGGTTGCCCCACCATCAGTTGCAATGAAGTAACAGGCCTCGATAGGCAGCTTCAACCTTTATACTCTCAGATCAGAGCACAAGTCAGATAGGACATATGCGTGGCTGCCCCAATGGGTACAGCTAGAGAAAACTCTCTGGCACTGGTGCATGAGACTTGCACACACCTACAGCATAACCGACATATACAATCACTCAAAGAAGAACCCATAATAATCTATAACAAATGAGATATACCAGTAAATCAGAGATCTGTAAGAAGAAAATCTCCTCTGATTCAGATGTGGATTTGCACAAACATTTCTGCTACATGCCATGTCTGCAAATACAGTGTGAACTCTGCTCTACCAGTGCATGTGTATCAATTCTGGAATTATCTTTGTCTCCTTGAACCACAAATTACTGAAAATCAGTGTATGGTATGGTTAAATTTAATCCATAACCCACAAAACACAGTGAAATGAACAATGATCATTCCACAACAGACAGCAACAAAAATGATTAAAGGACTAGAAAACATGACCTATGAAGAAAGTTTCCAGAAAATGGGTTTCTTTAGTCTGGAGAAGAGAAAGCTGAGGGGGGACATAACAGTTTTCAAGTATGTAAAAGGTAAAAGAACCTTTTAACTAGGTTCAAAGGG
Organism: Dermochelys coriacea; assembly: GCF_009764565.3. Lineage (NCBI taxonomy): Eukaryota > Metazoa > Chordata > Testudines > Dermochelyidae > Dermochelys > Dermochelys coriacea. Next base: position 156,261,614 of record NC_050069.1, on the reverse strand, counting down.
GGCAGGAGACCAAAGCCACAGGTAAGTCAAAAACATGGAGACGTGAGAGAAGGATCAGAATTTGTGGGGTGCATGGGCTGTTATAGCAGGGACAAGGGAGAGACAAGTCAGAACTGGTGGTGGGGGTATGAAATCAGTATCTCAGATGTTTGTATACTAATGCGAGAAGTATGGGGAATAAGCAGGAAGAACTCAAAATGCTAGTAAATAAACACAACTATGACATAGTTGACATCACAGAGACTCGGTGGGATAATATGCACAACTGGAATATTGGTATAGAAGGGTACAGCTTGCTCAGGAAGGACAGGCAGGGGGAAAAGGGAGGAGGCGTTGCTTATTGTGACAAAGTTCCTCCTTTGCCTTGGTGGGTCCTGCACTTATTGGCAGATTTGCTTGCCTCAGAGATTCACAGCCGCCCTCAGTTTGGCCACTTTTGCCAGTGGCTCAAACCTGCTGTCCACTCAGCTAACCTCATCACTGGCCAGCATGGGGGAAATGGAGAAGAATCCCTGCAGTCTCTGTGTCCCACCTAGTGGGTCAGGAACAGGCCAGATCCCTTTCCAATTTAGACTTTTCCTTCTGGTGTTTCTCACAGACCAAGTCAACTCCTCCTGTGTCTGATCAGTAGTTGGGAGGATAGGGGGAACCCAGGCCCACCCTCTACACCAGGTTCCAGCCCAGGGCCCTGTGGATAGCAGCTGTCTACAATGTTCCCTGTATCAGCGGCGTGACAGCTACAACTCCCTGGGCTACTTCCCCATGGCCTTCCCGCAGCACCTTCTTTATCCTCACTGCAGGATCTTCCTCCTGCAGTCTGATCACGCTTGAACTCTTCAGTCCTCTTGCAGCATGTCTTCTCCCTGCTCCTTGCACACACCCCCTACTAACTGATGGGAGGTCCTTTTTAAACCAGGTGTCCTGATTAGCCTACCTTCCATAATTGATTCTAGAAAGTTCTTAATTGGCTCCTGGTGTCTTGATTAGCTTGCCTGTCTTAATTGGTTCTAGCAAGTACCTGATTGCTCTAGGGCAGGCCCTGCTCTGGTCACTCAGGGAACAGAAAACTATTCATCCGGTGGCCAGTATGTTTGCCTTCTACCAGACTCCTGCACCGCACTGGTCTGGGTCTGTCACATTATGTATTAAAAATGTATACAGTTGGACTGAGGTTGAGATGGAAAAAGGAGACAGACTTGTTGAAAGTCTCTGGGTAAGGATAAAAGGAGTAAAAAATAAGGGTGATGTCAATGTACAAGTCTACTACAGACCACCTAACCAGGAAGAAGAGGTTGATGAGGCTTTTTTAAGCAACTAACAAAATCATCCAAACCGCAGGATTTATTGGTGATGGGGGACTTCAGCTACCCAGATGTCTCTGGGAAAACAACATAGCATGGCACAGATTATCCAACAAGTTCTTGGAATGTATTGGAGACAATTTTTTATTTCAGAAGGTAGAGGAAGCTACTGGGGAGAGGCTGTTCTAGATTTGATTTTGACAAAAAAGGAGGAACTGATTGAGATTTTGAAAGTGGGAGGCAGATTGGGTGAAAGCGATAACGAAATGGTAGAGTTCATGATTCTAAGGAATGGTAGGAGGGAGAACAGCACAATAAAGACAATGGATTTCAAGAAGGCAGACTTTAGCAAACTCAGGGAGTTGGCAAGTAAGATCTCATGGGAAGCAAGTCTAAGGGGAAAAACAATTGAAGACAGTTGGCAGTTTTTCAAAGAGACATTTTTAAGGACACCAGAGCAACTATCCCACTGTGTAGGAAAGATAGAAAGTATGCAAGAGGCCACCCTGGCTTAACCAGAAGATCTTCAATAATCTGAAACTCAAAAAAGAGTTCCACAAAAAGTGGAAAGTAGGTCAAATTATGAAGGATTAATATAAACAAATAACACAAGTATGTAGGGACAAAATTAGAAAGGTCGAGGCACAAAACAAGGTCAAACTAGCTAGAGACATAAAGGGTAACAAGAAAACATTCTACAAATACATTAGAAGCAAGAGGAAGACCAAGGACAGGGTAGGCCCGTTACTCAATGAGGGGGGGGAAACAATAACAAAAAACGTGGAAATGACAGAGGTACTTAATTTATTTATATACTTCTTTATTTCAGTTTTCACCAAGAAGGTTGGTGATGATTGGACATCTAACATAGTGAATGCCAATGAAAATGAGGTAGGATCAGAGGCTAAAATAGGGAAAGAACAAGTTAAAAATTACTTAGACAAGTTAGATGTCTTCAAGTCACCAGGGCCCGATGAAATGCATTCTAGAACACTCAAGAAGCTGATTGAGGAGATATCTGAGCCATTAGCGATTATCTTTGAAAAGTCATGGAAGACGGGAGAGATTCCAGAAGACTGGAAAAGGGCAAATATAGTGCCAATCTATAAAAAGGGAAATAAGGACAACTTGGGGAATTACAGACCAGTCAGCTTAACTTCTGTACCCAGAAAGATAAAGGAGCAAATAATAAAGAAATCAATTTGCAAATATCTAGAAGATAATAAGGTAGTAAGTAACAGTAAGGATTTGTCAAGAACAAATTGTGTCAAGCCAACCTGATATCTTTCTTTGACAGAGTAACAAGTCTTGTAGATATTGGGGAAGCAGTAGATGTGGTTTAATCTTGATTTTAGTAAAGCTTTTGATACTGTCTTGCATGACCTTCTCATAAACAAACTAGGGAAATGCAACCTAGATGGAACTACTATAAGGTGGGTACATAACTGGTTGGAAAACCATTCCCACAAAGTAGTTATCCCACAAAGTGTAAAGTGGTTCACAGTGATGCTGGAAGGGCATAACAAATGGGGTTCTGCAGGGATCAGTTCTGGGTCTGATTCTGTTCAATATCATCATCAATGATTTAGATATGCTTATAAAGTTTTGTGGATGATACCAAGCTGGGAGGAGTTGCAAGTGCTTTGGAGGATAGGAATATAATTCAAAATGATTTGGACAAACTGGAGAAATGGTCTGAAGTAAATAGGATGAAATTCAATATGGACAAATGCAAAGTACTCCACTTAGGAAGGAACAGTCAGTTGCACACATACAAAATGGGAAATGATTGCCTAGGAAGGAGTACTGCGGAAAAGGATCCAGGGATCATAGTGGACCACAAGCAAAATATGAGTCAACAGTGTAATGCTGTTCCAAAAAAAGCAAACACCATTCTGGGATGTATTAGCAGTAGTGCTGTAAGCAAGACGCAAGAAGTAACTCTTCTGCTCTACTCTGCTCTGATTAGGCCTCAACTTGAGTATTGTGTCCAGTTCTGGGTGCCACATTTCAGTAAGGATGTGGACAAATTGGAGATAGTCCAGAGAAGTGTGACAAAAATGATTAAAGGTCTAGAAAACATGACTTGTGAGGGAAGATTGAAAAAATTGGGTTTGTTTAGTCTGGAAAAGAGAAGATTGATGAGGGACATGATAACAGTTTTCAAGTACATAAAAGGTTGTTACAAGGAGAAGGGGAAAAAATAGTTTTTCTTAAGCTCTGAGGATAGGACAAAAAGCAATGGGCTTAATTTGCAGCAAGGGAGGTTTAGGTGGGACATTAGGAAAAACTTCCTAACTGTGAGGGTGATTAAGCACTGGAATAAATTGCCTAGAGAGGTTGTGGAATCTCCATCATTGGAGATTTTTAAGAGCTGGTTAAACAAACACCCCCTCGGCCCACGCCGCTTCCCACAGCCCCCATTGGCCAGGAATGGTGAACTGCGGCCAGTGGGAGCTGCAATCGGCTGAACCTGCGGATGCTGCAGATAAACAAACAGTCCCGGCCCACCAGCGGATTTCCCTGATCGACCGCATGCCAAAGGTTGCCGATCCCTGGTCTAGAGAATACTTAGTCCTGCCATGAATGCAGGGGACTGTACCAGATAACCTTTCGAGGTCTCTTCCAGTTCTGTGATTCTATGATTGTTATAAAGAGGAGGCTGATAAATTGTTCTTCCTAGCCACTGAGGTCAGGACAGGTAGTAATGGGCTTAAACTGGGGCAAAGGAGATTTAGGTTAGACATAGGAAAAGCTTCCTAAATGTACGGGCAGTTAAGCATCAGAACAAATTACCTAAGAAGGTTGTGGAATTTCTGTCATTGGCAGTTTTTAAGAACAAGTTAGACAGACACCTGTCAGGGATGGTCTAGATAATACCTAGTCCTGCTGCAGTGCGGGGGACCGGACTAGATGACCTATGAAGGTCCTTTCCAGTTCTACATTTCTATGATTCTATTCAGAGACAAATTAGTTAAATAATATAAATCAAAATGAAAAGGAGTACGTGTGGCACCTTAGAGACTAACAAATTTATTTGAGCATCAGCTTTCGTGAGCTACAGCTCACTTCATCAGATGCATTCAGTGGAAAATACAGTGGGGAGATTTATATACATAGAGAACATGAAACAATGGGTGTTACCATACACCCTGTAACCAGAGTGATCACTTAAGGTGAGCTATTACCACCAGGAGAGCGAGGGGGAAAAAGCCTTTTGTAGTGATAATCAAGGTGGGCCATTTCCAGCAGTTGACAAGAACGTCTAAGGAAAGGGGGGGGAATAACATGGGGAAATAGTTTTACTTTGTGTAATGACCCATCCACTCCCAGTCTCTAGTCAAGCCTAAGTTAATTGTATCCAGTTTGCAAATTAATTCCAATTCAGCAGTCTCTTGTTGGAGTCTGTTTTTGAAGCTTTTTTGTTCAAGTATTGCCACTTTTAGGTCTATAATCGAGTGACCAGAGAGATTGAAGTGTTTTCTGATTCGTTTTTGAATGTTATAATTCTTGATGTCTGATTTGTGTTCATTTGTTATTTTACGTAGAGACTGTCCAGTTTGACCAATGTCCATGGCAGAGGGGCATTGCTGGCACATGATGGCATATATCACATTGGTAGATGTGCAGGTAAATGAGCCTCTGATGGTGTAAAATGTAGTGGATGCAGTGTCCACACAAGTCAATTACACACATAAACACCAAATTACATATATCCCAATGCATACAGGTTCCAATCAGGGTGTGCTATTATGAGCTGTTAACAGCTCATATTATTATATAGGTGCTATTAATAGCACCTATTAGTGCTGTTTCTGCAGTTGTTTCTCCTGAACAGTCTTGTTTTAAAAAAAAAATGTAAGGGGTATTGAAACAGCCACTGTCTTTACACATTCCTAAAGTATGGGGCTTTGGGTGGATCAATTTTTGAGCCTTTTAATCATACACTCATTATCTGACTATATTCACTGTGTACTGTAGAGAAAAAAAATCTTCATTTTATTAATTTAAACATATACTAGTGATTCAAGCTCAATATGACTTTCAGTAAATATTTTTTCCTCTGTGTACTTAATGGCATTAGAGACACATAACTGTTATCTTGGAAAGTGTGTTCACAATTAGTTTCAAATGTATATTTTTAGCTATGATAACAGAAAATGTAAATGTCATAACGAGAGCAGGAAGCACTGAATCTGGGCTAATCTACAGCTCCTCACAGTATGAGTACAATGTTCCCCAGGGCATCCCTTGTTAAAATACCTTAGTGATTAATACAGAAACCTTCTGAATGGAAAGCCTTGGTTTGATTCTTACTTTTAGCCTTAATGTGAGCCTGATTACTCTCTGAGGTATTGGCCCCAAGCTAGCTTTACTTTTATTTAAGGCTATAATCATTGTCCATATCAGAAATCTGTCCTAACCACACAGACCACATTTTTGAAGGCTAAAAGGTAAAAGTCTCTTAAAGATGAATGTGATGGCAAAGATTTTTTCAATAATGTTTCATCTTCTTGCACCTGAAGAAAGTTGATGCACACGCTGCCTTTTCACTCTTCAACTTAATAGGATTAGTTAATTAACAATCAACATTTTAATTGCATTCAATATCAATAGTGTTTGGATGATCTTGGTATTTGATACATTTATTAATGTAATTGTTGCATAGTTTTTGTGTGAGTTGGACCCCCAAAATGGCTTCTCCCTCATGCCTCCCAGCCTCATGCCAAGGGCATGCCAAAAGAGGCCGCTCACCCCACATTAGCAATGACTAACGCTTTCTAGCACTTTGCGTGGTATAATGGGTATTTTGTCCTCATTGTCTTTTAGAATACCATGACTTTACCAATATTAACTCCCTCCTTATTCTCCTCAAATGTAAACTATGGCTCCATTATGGCACTAACCCATAGACTGTAATGATCTCCCACTCAGTAAAACTACTCTGAGCTGACTACTGAGTGGATCTTGTAAGTATTATATTGAATACCTTCCATCTGTCAGAGCCAACCTTTGGGGCCCATGTAGCCCATGACCACAAGCGTTAGATAAAAAACAAACTATTGAGAACAGAACTCTGAAAATCAAAGACTGAGGAAAAAAACAGTGAGCAAGGATATTATTCTATTCTATATCAGTTCTTAAAGTGGCCTCATCATTATAGTATCTGAATGCCTTTCAGTAGTGCATTAAGTGATGTGATTAACATTTGTCACATGTGGTTAATTCTCTGTCTCATCCTCTCCTCAGGGTGGGAATTGTCTGCTATGTAGTGTTTTATTTTGGTTTTGTTATTGTTTTAAATGTACCTACCACTCTGTGTTTATATTAGAGAAGGCCAGGTCAAAGAAATGCACTTTGCACTTGGAGCAGAAGGTGGTGAGGTCTGAGACAGTCCTTAGTTCCTGGAGGAGTTCACTGACTTGCCTTTGACAAATCTCTGCATCTTGCACAAATGAGCTTTACGCTTGTGGTACAAAGTTCCATTGTGCCAGAGGAGAGTAGTTGTTAGCCATGGTCTTCATCCCAGAGTTCTAGCAATCTTTTAGATACCCTGGGACCCTATGAATGGTGGTGGTGATGCAGTTTCTTGTTATGGTTCTTTGGGTGCATCCCAAACTATTTTAGCACATTCCTCTGGATTCTGCCACCTTTCTCAGGTGGGACAGCAGTGGTCTCATGGTCAGCAGTGTCAAATGCTGCAGAAAGGTCCAGGGAAATGAGAATGGATGTCTGCCCTCTCTATCCATTGACAACTGGAGATTATTCATCTGAGCATGCAAAGCTGGTTCTGTCCCATGTCCTGGCCCAAATCCAAATGTCTCTCCAGGATAGTTGCTTCAGTTAGACGAGTTTGTAGTTGTCCCTTGGCTAGCTTCCCTATGAGCTTGCTCAGGAACTGAAGGATTGATACTTGGAGTAGAACTGACATATACAGGGTGGGTGTCTTCAGCATTAGTTACACTGTTGCTTGTTTGAAAGAGGAAGGGAAGATTCCTTCTCTGAATGAGAAAGTGCTATTCTGGTCATGAATGGCACCAGTTGCTCATGACTCTTACCAGTCAAGAAAAGCATGTGTTGGATTTGCAAGTCTTGGGTTGAGACTCCTTTAAGGTGTCCAGTACTTCTTGAAGAGAGAACATACTGAACTCTGGGGATGCAGGGTGGCTGTTTGTTGTCCTGTAGAGGGGAAGTGAATCCAAGCTGTTTGGGAAGGCTTCCAGAATGTGTGTGATTGTTTCAGTGAAGTAGGATGATAGTTCTTTGCAGCACTTGGCACTCAGTTCTGATGCAGGTTTAGGCACTCAGGACTGATGAAGTGATTTACCACCCTGGATAGCTCTTTGGGGTGGGATTTGGCAACTTCTATGGAGGCTGATTGGATGGTTCTCTTGGCCTGTAATACAGTCTAAACAGAGGCTTAGAGGAATTTGTTATATTTCATCATGTCTGTATCAGCCTTCATTTTCCATCATCTGTTCTTGAGTTCCTGCTCCTCCCTCTTCATCTGGAGCTGGGTGTAAGAAAACCAAGGAGATCTGTGGGGGTGATGAGATTTAAAAATTGATTGGAAAATCCTAGAGTACAGAGAAGAATTACCACTATTTGACACAGACACTGAAATAGAAACCTGATATCAAAAATGGCACCATGTACAGTCTCAGGGACTCCCTTGATACCATATAGAAGAGAGATGGCAAAAGTAAAGAGATGGTTGTTTTCTATAAAAGAGACAAGGACAGGGCCTGTCAACAGGTATATTTTGCTTTTCAGTGGCACCTGGTAATCCAATTTGTTTATAAAATTTGAGATTCTGTTGCACAGCAGACTGGGACCATGATGGGCAAGAGTTCAGTTCATTACCAGGGCAAAGACAGAATTGGAAAGGAATCAGTAATGGTTTTGTGTTTTGTTTTTTAGTGTGAGAAGAGATGGGGGGATGAACGGTAAAATATGTCACACATCTGACAAACAGTTAAGGTTCACCCTTAGTGTGCACCCCCAAGAACTGAAGCACTGATCTGCATAGGTGTAATTAAGAGAATTGGGTCCCGTTGGGGAAGGCTAACAGAATCTGAAGGAGTTTAAGCTAGTGTCACTCAGATACCAAAGAATTGGAAAAAGGAAGTGGTTAACTGTAATTTGCAGTCTTACAACCTCCTGTTAGCTATTTTCCTGTGACAAACAGCTCTTCCAGCCCCTCAACTTGATTTCACTATGTTAGACTCTCCCAGACTCCAATGCCAAATTCAGAGTTGTTGTGTAGGGAGATGTAAATTATATCCTGTTACTTCAGAATCTTGGATACTGGCAAATATTAGCTATGGGCAACCAAATCTGAGAACTAACAAAAGGGAACCCTCATCACTGTACGAGTTTTGAGTAGAACAAAAAAATTATTTTAAGCATGTGCTCAAAACAGAAAAGAATTTAGCAATGTTGTCCAACCATTAGACCCTTTTTCAGTACTGATCTACATAGGAAAAACTACAGTAAGGTAACTTTTGTTCCATTTGGCAGCCAGGACTTCATTCTTTTTCAGTGAAAATTCTACAAACAGATTTAAATATTGCGAACAATGAACGTGGTGATTTGATACTGGGAAGTCACTGCTAGCATTGTGAATGTTGCCTTTTATTTGTCTTGGAAAAGTTGCCAATTTACATAATATTCTCATGATGCCTAGCAGTCTGTTTAGGGTGATGAGTTAAGGCTTTGCGCAAAGTTTAGAGTTTTTGACTTTCAGAGTTTAACTGTTTGTGTCCTTTTTCGTTTACTTTCAAAGAACAGATCATCTGAAGGACAGCAGAGTTACATAGGAATGAACCACTGACTATAGATTTGGCAGGAGTCAGCCTGTTTTGGAGGACAGGTTAAGATCTACTTTGAAACCTGTGGTGGCATAGAGCCCAAGTTTGGAATGGACCTTGGGATACAGAGCTATGAGCCTATTTGTTCTTTACTCCTCCATACATAGGGTGTGTAAGCAAGCTGTGCTGAACACAGCCTGAGGGAGATACTCCTGCTGCCTGAGAATGTCCCAGGTATAGGTCAGCCAGAACCTTTTGGAACTACTGTATCTATCCAACGTATTTATAGAGTGCCAATGACTGTTGTCTAGGCACTGACCCACATTTAACCTCACCACCTGCTCAGAGACCTAGTGAGAGACTATGGGGAGGGGAGCAGGATATTTGACATTCGAGTAGGGAGGCTCTCTCTCCTGCCTTATTGCCTGCTCCCCACAGTTTAGGTGCCTCTTGAAAGCCTCCCAGCTGTTGCCACTGCCTGTACCCCAACCCAGGATGGGGCTACAACTCCAGACAATACTATCTATCATCTAGTCCTGTTTCCTGCCACTAACTTCTATGAATCCCCAAACCTGGCTCCAGCCTCTTTAGCAAAGTGCACTAAAATCTACTATAGACCACACAGAGCAGCAAATGCATGTGTATTTGACACAGGCACTTTGATTGCCTGTGTTATCCAACTATGTGACAATTCATTCAGCCTTTATGAATAGGAAAACATTGCAGCTGATCTCTAATGCCTCAGTATAATACCTCAGTGAGGCAGCTGTTGGGATTAAAGCAACTTTTTATACACTGGTGGGGGAAGCAATCATCCGGCGCAAGCCCAAGTGTACCGAGCCTGTGTATCTACCAATGTGATATATGCCATTATGTGCCAGCAATGCCCCTCTGCCATGTACATTGGCCAAACTGGACAGTCTCTACGTAAAAGAATGAATGGACACAAATCAGACGTCAAGAATTATAACATTCAAAAACCAGTTGGAGAACACTTCAATCTCTCTGGTCACTCGATCACAGATCTTAGAGTGGCTATTCTTCAACAAAAAAGCTTCAAAAACAGACTCCAACGAGAGACTGCTGAATTGGAATTAATTTGCAAACTGGATACAATTAACTTAGGCTTGACTAGAGACTGGGAATGGATGAGTCATTACACAAAGTAAAACTATTTCCCCATGGTATTTCTCCTTCCCACCCCCCCCCCCCCCCCACTGTTCCTCTGATATTCTTGTTAACTGCTGGAATTAGCCTACCTTGCTTGTCACCATGAAAGGTTTTCCTCCTTTCCCCCCCCTGCTGCTGGTGATGGCTTATCTTAAGTGATCACTCTCCTTACAGTGTGTATGATAAACCCATTGTTTCATGTTCTCTGTGTGTGTGTGTGTGTGTGTGTGTGTATAAATCTCTCCTCTGCTTTTTCCACCAAATGCATCCGATGAAGTGAGCTGTAGCTCACGAAAGCTTATGCTCTAATAAATTTGTTAGTCTCTAAGGTGCCACGGGTACTCCTTTTCTTTTTGCGAATACAGACTAACACGGCTGCTACTCTGGAGCCTGTGTATAGGGAGCAAAGATTAGTTTCCAGCACTTCTCTCAGGTGACAGCAGACCCTGAATCAAAATGGTAACTACTTTTCACAATTCCAACCAATGTGTGCATGATTGGCATGTCACTGGTGGCAATGTCCACAGCCACTGTCCTGACTTAGTCCAGTAATAAAGATGTTTGGAAGTTCATCCAGTAAAACAGATCCAATCATTTTAGTTTGGAAAAATCCCTAGGCAAGGGAACTAGCTTTATTCTTTACATTTTTCTAAGCAATTTTTCATTCAGCATCTGTTTGCTGTGTTTCAAAATCAGTTTCCCCATTTATTTTTATTCTCCAGAGTAGCGGAGAGATTCTAGAGTCTAGATTCCATTTATAGCCATAACCCTCTGAATTGCTTCATGGTGGAATGGTTTTAGAAACTTCCAGTGGAGGCACTAAGTGACTGACTGCACATATTCTGAATCAGAGAACATACAAAGGGTGAGATTTTAAAAACTGAAAGGGGTGGGAATATTTCCTTCTTTTATGTAATTGAAGTCAGTGGGCCAGATTCTGCCTTTATTTACTCTTGTACAACCCAAATGAAGTCAATGGGGTTTCACTGGGATAAAACTTGGCTTAAAGAATCAAATTTTGTTCTGTTAGGCCCATGAAATTCCAATAGACTTCAGTGGAAATTTCTCCCATGTAACAGGAGTTGAATTCATCCAAAAGAGGAAATTCTGTCTTCATTTAATCCCATGACATGAACAGGCATAAAAGTATGAAGAATTTGGCCTGTGTGTCTTTTTATTCCATCCTTGAGTTTACATCTTCAGGAACATCCAGACAATTCATCAAGACTAAAAATTTATCACTTACTCTAATTCACAATATGACAAGCACCTCTAAGAACAAAGCTGTGGCATACAACTATGCCAATCCTGTTATATTAAGGAGTTAAAGAAACAGAATTCACCTTAATACTCAACATAACAAAAATACTTCAGAAAGCTATTGAGTCCCTTTTTATTATTTTTCAACATATTTTTTCATAGTATGAAGATAACAATATGAGAAACAAGAATCAAAATACTGGGTCAAACCAATGGTCCATTTATCCCAGTATCCTGTCTTCCAACAATGGTTGGTGCCAGATGCTTCAGAGAGGGAATGAATAGAACAGAGAAAGTATCAAGTGATCCATCTCCTGTCATCCAGTCCCAGCTTCTAGTAGTTTGAGGTTTAGGGACACCCAGAGCATGGAATTGTGTCCCTGGCCATCTTGGATGATAGCCATTGTGGGACATATCGTCCACGAATTTATCTAATTTTTCTTTTAACCCAGTTATACCTTTTGGCCTTCACAACAGCCCCTGGCAATGAGTTCCACAAGCTGACTATGCGTTGTGTGAACAAGTACTTCCTTATGTTTGTTTTAAACTTACTATTAATTTCATTCAGTGATCCCTGAGTCTTGTGTTATGTGAAGGGGAAAATAACATTCGTTATTCACTTTCTCCACAATATGTGACTGTTATAAAAGTTGCTGTACCACCATTTATTATGATTTTTAAAACATGGGCCAAAAACAGACCTTACTCCTTTTCTTTCTTCTTTTCAAGATGAAAACAAACATATGTACGATACAAGAGTCCATGTGACCAGTAACAAAATCATCTCACACTCAGATTGATCTTCCTCTTCTTCACTACAGTCATCTCAGATCTTTTCCTTTTTTCATTCCTATGACATTAGTGCTTCATCTAAAAATCAAGGGAGAGATATCAGACGTTTGGGAATTTTCCACTGTGTATTTCCCCAGTGGATTCTGGGGAATAAATGCCAGAATGCTTTGAAAATTTTCAAGGATCAGAGCGGCAGGCTGTAGTACCTGACCTCTGAAAAAACTGATACTGTTTAAGTCAATGGTCAGCAGGAGACAGTGTTGTAATGTTGATAATTTATACACAATTTGCGCTTCTGAACAACAGTAAACTCTATTAACCACTTAGGTAGGTATCTGATTATTGCTAATAACATTAATAAACAACATTTTGGAATATTTGGAAAGGTTTGGTTTGAAGTTGCTGGAAATCATTCTCCGAGTGAGTTTATTAAGGTTTACCATGACCCAGTTTCCACACAAGCATTCCTTTACTAGGCCAAAGGTCTCTCGGTGTTGGTTACATGCAAAATACAAATATAAGTATATATGCCCTTATATTATATACCCAGCAACAATACAATTATAAGCATTGGTCAAAATACTGACAACAGGTTCTGGCCCGGAGGACACCTTCCCATAATGGCTTGACTTCAAAGTGGTAAGTAAAAGCTCTGACAAAGAAACCCTAGAAAACCTTGCTTTTTTATACGCTATAACAAACAAGTCATGACATTGTTGGTTATTGGAGCTAAAGTCAGCTGAAGCAATTTAGGGCTACACTCTGCTCTCTTCAAAGTTTTTTCACTTATCTCACTTTGCCATATTTTTTTCCCCAACTAGGCCATATTTTTCTCTCCCAACTACTGGACTAAGCATTTCTAATCATTTATTTACTGCACCTGGTGCCCAATTAACCACATTTTGTTTATTTCCCAAACCTTAAATAAGATAACACTGGTATACCAAAGGATCACCACACGTTTAGCACAAACAAGTCTTCTTTCTCATGAGTTCATTCTTGTTGGTCACATGCTTTGGGCCTATTGCTCATGCTAACATCCAAACCCACTTTAAAACCATAGTTGGCTCAGGCCTAAGGTAGGCCTATTTCCCCGCAGAAGTATAGCTAAAGGTTTAGAGATGTGGAGAATGTTCATTTTTGCCAGACCAAGTTATCTATCCCACTGCTCATCTCAGAGGCTGGTGTTATGGAACTGGACATCTTGCAGGAATTTTGATAATTATTTTGCAGATGTCACCGCAGTGGATGCTACCAGGTGCCTCCTGTAATAAGACAGCACCTTCCTAAAGTGAGTGTTTCAAAAGATATGTGCATACAAATATTTTATGAGAGTCCTATAGGAAGCTAGTTTATAAAAAGTTTCATACGGTTCTTTATAAATTTGAATATGAACAAAATCACTGATATTCTCTAATTCCAATGGAGCAAATCTTGCCTCCCTTCCCTTCCCCACAGGAGAACAGATAGACTGTGGAAGAGGATAGGATGAGAAAACTGAAAAGTGGAGATGAAGCCTATGGAACTGCATACATCCTAGCATACAGGGATTGGGGGAAGACAGGTGATGGTTCAGGGCCAGAGCTGGATCCTCAAGAATACAGTTTGATCCACTGATACACACACACAGTGGGGGAACAGCAGCCACGCTGTAGCCTTGTAAGGAGATTTTGTCTCCAGCAACAAGCACCCTGGAAAATTCCTGTGCACACAGCACACTTTCTTAGACTGTGCAGAGACCAGGATTGGCCCAATATATTTATCATGTTTATTAGTCCAACATTTAATCTCTTCATGCACCTGCATAATAATGGAAATTTAACAAGTCTTCTCTACATCATTCTCAGTTCTCGCTCTCATTATTTCATTTTTTTAACATAGTTGCTAGGGTTCTGATTTTATGCTACGCTACAGCTGTCATCAAAATTTCCAAGGATGGAACTTTTACTTTACTACTTTACTACTCAGTGTAAAAGACTATTCCAGCTCCACAACAAATACATTTTCTAAATTACAAATACAAAAATATAAACACAGTAAATGTATTATCATTGGATGTTTGAGTTGTATCCATCATGAAGACACGAGCTAAAGACTCCATATCAGACTCTTAGCAAACCAATTGATAAAAGGTGGGATCAGCATGTGCTGATTAACAAGAATCAATGGGGTTTTTTGTTAGTCTGCCATTTTCCTTTTTCAAAATAAAGAATGATGAAATATGAGCCAGTTGCACAGGTCTAGTTTCCAGTTGCTCTGGTATATGGGAAATACAGGTTCAGGAGCAGTTACTGGCAGTTGATTGTTGGTAAGTGTCCCCTCCCCTTGTCTGGACACTTTGGGGGGAAATGCAACCCAGCATGTGCTTTCAAAAGCCAAGGATTAGGTCATGAATTGCAAGTAGGTATCTTTTCAGCCACAGGATGAGTGGGAATATCATGTTGCTGGGGGCTGATTCAACACCCATCAAAGTCAACTGGAGAATTTTCATTGACTTCAGTGGTAATTGCATCAGACCCCCGGTGAGGGAGGGGAATTCAGTGGGAAAAAGCAGTACAAAAAAGGGAATAACTGAAATCCCTACAAATTCCCCCAGCACATGTGGCCACATAAAGGCTCCTAGGGTATACTCCTGTAAGGGTCTGCAATTAAAAAACGGCAGCTGACCTGTGCCAGCTGACTCAGGCTTGCGGGGCTCAGCCTGCGGCACTGTTTAACTGAGGTGTAGACGTTCAGGATGAGGCTGACGTCCGAGCTCTTGGACCCTCCCACTTCACAAGGTCCTAGAGCCCAGGTACCAGCCTGAGCCCAAACATTTACACCACAGTTAAACAGGCCCTGAGCCCCGAAATCCTGAGTCGGCTGGCACAGGTCAGCTACTGGTTTTTAACTGCAGCGTAAACATCCCCTCACTAGGTGAAGGAAAGCCCATGGCTGTGATCTACCTAGCCAGTGCCTACAACTGAAGGAAATGATGATAAATCCTCCATCCCACTCACACTCCTTTTCTGTTTGTTTTTTTCCTTTTTAATCAACTAGAAGCAGAACGGTCATACTCCTACTCCAACCCCAACTCCCCCCCATCCATTCCTTCCATTCAAGCACTGCTTAGAATAACAGAGAAACTCTAGCACACCTGAGTGCTTGATAGAAAACAGTCATCAAACAAAAATGTCTGTCGCTGTTCAATCTGTCAAGGGAAATGGAGGCCCCACCCCCACAATGGAGGCTTTTCTTTGCTAGTGTGTGTAAAAGAATCAGTATGCTGCAGTAGAAGGAAGCTAATAAAATAATACAGTGTGGTTATTCTTAGAGATCAGCCAACAGGACCCATTGCTGATGTGTCACTCCACATGGCTCAGAAGGTGTTTGGATGCTGAGTTTATTGGTTCTGACAGACATTCTATGATCTGTGTCAGTGTGAGGATCAAGTTGCTTGTATAGATGAACGCAGGGCAAATGGAAAATGCAATGATAGTTAACAGCTGTTAGCAGTTTATTTTTAGTCACAGACACTAAGCTTTACCTTCAACCAGATGAGCACAACTGTTGTAGGAAATAGTACAACTGATGTCTACCTGAAAGCTATATAAATTTCTAGCAGAGCACTTCCTTTACTATATGATGCATTTTTGTTTCCTCTTTGTTTTCTCACCTGCTGTCTCATGTTCTGCTATAAGTGGGCAATAAGCAATTCCTAGATTGTGGGGCTATCATTAAACAAAAACCTGGGTATGGCTCTCAAACTGCAAGCTTTGTAGTCCTACAAACTTCTTTCTTTGTATTAAGCAATGACGTAAATCGCTAGCTGAAGCAGTTATAGGGCCTTTGGCAAAGCAATGGGCACTTAATGTTTCTGGCTGATTACTCTCTAGCTAATAAGAAGATCATAGAGTATATTTATTTCCTGAACCAATTCCTGTCATAAAAAAGACTTTTGATGTAGTTATTTATCAAGAGTCATGTAGCAGAACCAATTACATGAATATCACTATTGTCATCCAGCTGACTGCAGACAAGTTGTAAGTATTCATTCCGTAAATCTGCAATAAAAAATGTAAAGTGTAAACATTTGCTATTGTTCAGTCCCGAATCACCAGCATCAAGGAATCTAGGAAGAGCTGCTTATACACAAAAGGGCAGAATCCTGAAAACCATATATACAGGTAGGGTAAGTGTAAAACAGGTTCTGTGTCATACGCGGTCTGCACAATACAATGAAACAAAGGGTGACTGAAACAACAGCGCAGCTGTGCTTCTCAAATTGGTGGGTGTGGATTACGAGCAAGACTGACAGGGAAGGCGGTCTGTGTCAGGCTGTCAGATACCACAGGAACAGCAGCATCCTGTACATTCCCCATTAAAGATGGGGAACATCTGCAAAGGCAACAGTGAGGAAAACCGAGTAGAAGTCACTGAAATCTCATTGGTTATAGTAGTGGCCCAGAGAGCTATGCAGTGCTGAGGCTACCTCCGCTGGGTGTTTGACTCCTGCAGGATCCAGTTAAGGTTTTTTGATCTTTTCCAACTTGCCAGTCTACTGATTCCATCTATTGTGTGCAGTGATTGCTGTCCCTTGCACTGTGGCTCTGTCACATCACTGGCCTTATACTCATTGAGTACTGACTGGCTTTTGTATTTCACTTGTTTCCTGGAAACACCATTGGCCTTGTAGACAGGGGGCCAAGCAACGTTAGGCATGCCTTTTTTTGGTGGGGGACAGCTCGCTCTGTCCGTAGCATGCACTTTCCAGGCCACCCCAGTGCCAGATGGCAAACTCCAGCAGTAACCATGAGTGGTGCCTGTGGGGATTAGGATGATGTTGGACTGCGATTGCCCTTGCTGCTTTCTTTTGTCATACTATTGGTGGGTGGCCCAGACCTTCTTATAATGGCTGTGAGGAGTTTATCTTGGTGTAGATGGGTTATACTCTAGCTTACATTACTGACACCTTTCCTCCCCCTTACTGCCTCACGGGATGAGCTTCCCTTCCCTTTGGTGTTGGCATTCCCGCCCCCCCCGCCATTTTATCCCCAGGTCATGACTCCTTTCTGATGTATGATCCCCACTTTCCCCAAACCAAAACCACTCAGGCTCATTTTAAACCACTGTGGATTGCTTGGATATCATCACAGTTGCCTAAAAATGAAGCCATCTCACTGGTTAAGAAGCATTTTACACCACGGCAGGATTTGGCTCCGTTTGGAACGAAGGGTGGTGGGAGGACATTTCTGCATGTAACTTTACAACTGATGGATGGGAGAAGCGGGAGTGGGGTGTGATTATTATGAATAATAGAGAGTTCTTGGGTTGATGCCCTGATTGCTAGCACATGTGTCAAGCTTGCTAAAAGACATTAAAGAGCTTGGATTGACAAAACTGAACTAAAACCAGCAACTTCCACTGCACTGGAGCCTGCCCTCTTACATACTATAAGTTCTGCAGGCTTGACAGACAGGATGTATTATTCCTAGACACTGTAGCCCTGCATTTTACTAAATTTTCATTTTAGTGTGTCTTAAAGTGCACAGGATCTAGAGAGGCAATGATTAGAGACTTTGGGCCAGATCCTCAGCAGGTGTAAATTGATGTAGTTCTGTGACTTTAGTGGCACTATACTGACTTACCTTTGCCAAATTTTGTTCTTACATACCCATTGACTTTGGGGACCAAAATTTAGCCTCTGGGTATCTAAGTATCTGGTAAAAATCAGATTTATTTTGGCCACAGCATAACTCTTTTCTGATGCATTTCACTGAACAACCAGAGAGTAATTGGAAACAAGAGTAGTATGTAGTATAGTAAAGCCATCTAATAAAAGCCTAATGCTGCAGAAAATGCAGCCTGATGCTGGTAGTTGAGAAGGCATCCTTCTTTCCTCAGCCTCAGTACTATACCAATGTCCCAGCAAGGCTTGAGTGGACACTCTGCAGTTGAAGAAATCATATTTCTAGAGAAGATGTAAAACCAAGGTCCTGATCCTGTGGCACATTTGAAGAACAGTGGAGTTTGCCCCAGGGGCCTGGCTAAATTCCATTTTGGATCATAAGATTCTGTATCCTCTGGCAGTTTCATTTGCATAACATTATTGGATTGTCAATATTGCTGATGGTAATGATAGTTCTGTTTCCTGAGATTATAGAAGTTAGTGTCCGTAAAAATGCTTGTTGTCAGATGTAATGCAGTTCTGTCCTACCTGAATCTTTCTCTGATTCATTTCTTAGGGGTAGCTACTGTGTACAAGCTATCCCAAAACAAAAATAAAACACTTCTACTAAAACATTACAATTTGGATCCAAAATTTTGTTTATTTCCTGTAATAAACTAATATGTGGTGTTGCTGTGTGCTTCCTGAGGCAATACATTTCATAGGTTGAAGATATTGCTGTCTCACACATGGCTTTATTTTAATTTTTAGAGCTGCACATGGAAAATTGATTCAGATTCTCTGGGATAAAATAAATTAAATAAATATGACAATATTGACTGTTATTAATTAAAAGCAGTGTTTCTAACTGACCAAATCCATCTTGACATTGTGAACATGGGACCAAGTGCCCCCCTCATATGCCATTCCCACTAAAGTTCATGGGGGTTCCATGTGCATAGATGAGGGCAGCATCTGACTTATGTAAAGAGACCTGTATCCCTAGTCAGGGATGTGGAAAGCAGAGAGAATAAGGGACAACTGCCCTAATCCTTTCCTTTTTCTCTGTGGGCAGAAAAGAGAATACACAATGCTGAGTACTTTCCTCAAATACAAAGCATATTTGTGGCAATGTTTTCTCTTCCATCTCTGCGTGGATTCTCCAAGTGAGATAGAAATAGACTCCTCTTTTCACTATTCCTAAGCTGCTTGACAAACAACAACAACAACATCTGGCTCTTTCTAGCCCTTTCATCAGAAGATCCCAAAGCATTTTACAAAAAAGGTCAGTATCATTATCCCCAATTTACACATAATGAAACTGAGGCACAGAGTGGGCAAGTGACTTACTCAAGGTCACTCAGCAGGCTAGTGGCAGATATAGAACCCAGGTCTTCTCAGTCCTATATAGTGTTCACAGCTATGCCAGACCTACTTGCTGCTATTTCAAAGGGGTCTGTTGTAAGTCATAAAGCAGGAAAAATAGAAAAATAGAAAAAAATAGAATAGAAAAAAATCTGACTATTCTGGGGTTTCAGCTATAAATGGACCAATAGGAAAAATCAAATAGGAGAGCCAATGATCAAACTGAAAAGGAGTACTTGTGGCACCTTAGAGACTAACAAATTTATTAGAGCATAAGCTTTCGTGAGCTACAGCTCACTTCATCGGAAAGCTTATGCTCTAATAAATTTGTTAGTCTCTAAGGTGCCACAAGTACTCCTTTTCTTTTTGCGAATACAGACTAACACGGCTGCTACTCTGAAACCAATGATCAAACTATTCATTTTGAGTTATGAAGACAGAAGATGGCACTATCTCCCCAATACGTCCTAGCGAGAGAAAAACTTAGTCGACCTCTGTGCAACAGAGCCTGAAACCCCATCCTACCCAGTAAGAGTTGCTAGATAGGATAAACTTTCCTCATTGCTGCAATTTAAAAAGAGGCAGATACTGTCTAGGACAGCATTGCTATACAGTCTACCAGGTGATTTCTCCAGAAAGCCTTGCAGGTCACTTTTCCTGTCAAGAAGGATAACTTGCCTGTAAATTTAACCCAGCAGATTTTTTTCCTACCTCAAGAGACAGAAGATAATAGCCATTCCTGGCCGAAATGAAATATCAATCACTCAAAGCAGGCATTGTGGTAATGAGTTATAGGAACTCCACATTCTCAGAAATCTTGATGTCAGATCCTTAAAAGACAACAAACCATCAGAGAGGAAGGATGATTTTGTAATCAGACATTAGACTGGGATTCAAGGGATCAAGAGCCAAATTCTGATCTTGCACAGCCTTCCTGCGTGACCTTGGTCAAGTCACTATATCTCCCTGCGCCTCTATTCCCCCTCTGTAAAATGGAGCCAACAGCGCTTCCCGACCTCACAAGGGAATGGCCAGGATAAATCCATTTGTGCTTGTAAGATGATCAGTATGGTGATGGGTGCCATAGGAAATAAAACGACAACAACAAACCTCCACTAAAATGTGAAAAAAAGATACCAGAGGAGGTGGCAGCACTCTGCACTGGATTCCCCCTCTACAAAGCAAAGCCAAGATGTGCTGTAGGACCAACAACATCCCAGCTTCTCTGGAAGATGACCAGACGCAGGAAAATGCAGTTAAATGAAATGGCCATAAATTTAAAAGTGATGCTTTTCAAGTGCTGCAGACTTGTTCTTAATACCCTGGTCCCTCTCCTCAGCTGGTGTAAGTCAATGTAGCCCCATCAACCACTATGCTGCTTTACACCAGTAGAGGATCTGGCCCCCTATCTGGGGGACAGAGGTACTAGTGGTTCTTTAAGTTTGTCAATCACTTTGAAAGTCATGTTATAGTGCTTTTGATCCAAAACCCTGTTTGCAGAGTACATTTTGATGTCTAAAGGGAAACAGAAGTAACACATAGGTCATGTGCTGGCTTTCTGCTCAATATAAATAGTAGACAATAGTAGCAATTATTATTTTTATTGTTTATATTATCATAGCTCCAAGGTGCCCCAATCAAGATTGATGAATGCTTTTGCCAATCATGGACAAGGACCACATTGTGCTAGGCACTATGCAAACAGAACAAAGAGTCAGTCCCTGCTCCATACAATATGTCCATCAGCATTCAGAATTAGACTTGACCAATCAAGATTTGCTAGAAGAAGGGTTCCCAGACTTTCATAACTGGTGACCAACTCCTTACCACAAAACAGCAAAATATAAACAGAGCCAAACTAGAACTAACTACTAAGTATGGAGTTTCAAACAGCCAACGCTCAGTTATAAAGGAGATACAAATATTTAAGTATACTCACAATTCAGTATGATAGGTGAGTTTGTCTTGCTAATGAAGGATGATCTGCATGAAGCAAATTGGAGAAATACACCACTTTGATTCCTTTTTGTGTGATAGGCAATTGCAAAACTCTGTTTTTAGCACCAGCAATGAAGAGAAATCTGATTTACAGAATCAGTAAGAATGATAATGGGATGAGGAATTTGAAGGTTTCTGCAAATAAAAGTAGGTAAATCCTCTTCAGAAACAGCCAAACTCTGCTGAGTTCCCAGTTCAAATTAGTCAAAGAAGATGGGTCTCTCAGTTTGTCTTGCAATGGCCCAGTCAGTGTTGCTGTTGTCACCAGGAAAAAAAGCCTGAGTCTGAAATTCCCTCAGCTACTGATTTGCAAGCTCCTAATGGTTCTTGACTGGCTACTCAAGTCCCTGAATGAAGTTTGAGGGAAGTTTTCGTTTTTGCACTTGGGAAGACCAATTTCCAAATTTTCTGATGAATGCTTTTGCCTTGTCATGCACAGACAGAACATTCATTTTCAGCCCCCAAAGAGAAGATGTCCAGAGATGTAAACACAAGGAGCTAAGCTTATCACACAACAAGGAATCCCCAAAGGAGTCAAAAAGGGGAGATTGCTAATCATTTAGGAAAACCTGCAGTTCTGCTTGTGGGTTACAGTGTTCCCCCAGGGGAGCCATCTCACCTCAGTGTGAAAGAGCTGTCGCTGGTGAAGGGAATCTACATCGTCACAGAGACATGCAAAAAGTTGAGAATTCACTAAACAACCTTGTTGAATTTTGTATTTTAAGACTTGGTCCAGGCCGTGGAGCATTTTTCTTAGTAGCAAGATCTTGGCAGTGTATGAAAAAGAATAAGCCAAAAAGCATTGGATGTGATGTTTTAAAGCCAGGTGTTTAGACCATTGCTCTTACCTGTCATTCCCTTTGCACCCTCCATGCACACTGCAATACACTGTTCCCATGGTACATGAAGACTTCAATTTCTCCTGAAATGTCTCAAAGAAGCACTCTTGTTGTGCATCCTGGCCCAGCTTAGCAAAAGAGCATGTCTTCTTCGGAAGATCAGAAAATAGACTACACAGATAGAAGATATGCAGCACCAGAGATATCACACGACACATCTAGTCAAATTGCCAAGTAATCACTTCTCCTGGTCTTTGGAAGCAGTTGCTTTTGGACCTTCTCAGCCATCTCACTGACAAAGCAAAAATATTGTTTTCAATTTGGGAGTTGCATCAGGCCCTATCACTTTTGTCAACATCGATTGTGCAGGGAAGGGCACAGTTGTTTGAAATAGCATACACCTTGCACCTCTGAGCAAATCACAGAGATTCAAAGTAAAATTCCTGATTGTCAATTGTGTTGACATTGCCAAGTTTCAAACAATAAGTCTTTGTTGATTTTTCAAGGCCTCAAGTTTTCTCCAAAAAGAATCCTCTGTTTATCTTTCTGTGACTGAAGTTTGATTTCTGAGCAACTTATTTTGTGCTGTTGGCAGGCAGTACTTCAGAATGCAATGCATGCTGAGGTTTTGAATCAACTGATGCAAATCTATACCGTGTATTTGTTACACTAACTATTTCCACCTTTTATTTTTCTCTTTCTGAGCTGTCAGTGGAACAACTCGCCACTGTCTTTTCCAACACAGAATCTGACTTTCTGAATCATCCTTCAGGCAGAGCTGAGCTCCAGTAAAATCTGAGCAACACATGCAATGTGGTTTTGTAAAGCTCAGCAGTGCCCTCAGGCCTTAGTGATTGCATCTAACACATCTGGTGCTCAAATCCAGGGATATGTTTGTCATGGTCCATGTACAAAGGGTACTTGCACTTCATGTCATACATAATGGCTAATGGTTTCTGATGGGGCTTATCCTGTGTTGTAACTCCAGGAACACACATACAGGTACAGAGGCTCCGGCAGCTTACTGAACACACTCACATCCTGCACTGATCTATACAAAACTACTAGTTGGGGTTCTCAGGTTAGAACAATACAGTGTCCTAAAAGGGACACAACATTACATGGCTAATGTTGGGTAGCCATTTTTTGCAAGATTTTACACTTTTTGTATGTCCTTACATGAGCTCCCAGGACTCCCACAGTTGGAAAACAGCGCATCAGAAAAATCCTGTACTGGAAAAGTGATAAATTAATGATTTGATACTGTAGGTCTTTTCCCATCTCTGCTATCTCTGGTTCTTGGATTATGCCACCCAAGAAGCACTATTAGTTTCCCCAACTATTTAAGAAATCAGCTCAATCACACATGCAGATAAAAATACATGGGGCTTTGCCCCTGCCCCTTCTTTTTTCTCATTTTCAAATTAGAACCCCAAAGGCTTATCCTGATTTGTTGTATTTTTATAAGCTCAGTGATCCTATTTATTAACATATAATACATTAAAAGACTAGGTTATCAGAGTTGGCCCAAGGCCTCACCCAGGAACAAAGCCCCACATGTTAGATACTGCACAAACCCATAGTAAGAGAACATCCTTGCCTCGAAGAGCTTGTAGTCTGCATAGGCAGGACAGAGGAAGACTGAGGGAAGCACTCTGCAAGCACAGTGACAGCTAGAAAACAGTCACATTTGTTCCAATTTTTGGTATCTTTTGTTTGTATGCGGCTTGTTAAAAATGATTTTAAAGGATAATTCTGACTGCAGTTGCAGTATGTGCAAGCTTAACAAGAGTCATGAGAAAATCCCATTTTTGTAATAAAAGAGGACTTCACATACTTACAGCTGTCATTGTTATCCATGATGGTTTCTGCCTACAAATGCTTGACAAATGTTCCACATAAACCTGTGCACCACATTATGCAGGTTAAGAAAATATCACAAGTCATGACAGCCTGAAGAAGGGGAAAAAACTGATCTGAGCAGTTTCCTCCAGGCAGTGAGTGACCTGATCTAGTTCTGTCTGCTGGAATGTCTTTCCTAAATGTTTAGAAATCTCAGTAAGTGAGGGTTTATTGCCTATTTCAGGTAATACTTTAAAACCATATTAATATAAAAGCTCTGTACTAGTGCCCACATGATTTCCATCTCCATAAAACATTTGTAAAGAGATGGCTGAAACTAAATCCCCGGAGTTGGGAATCCCTGAGCTCTGGGTGAGTTCAGAATCTGAACCTAGATCTGACTGTTAATTTCATGGCTGGTTCATGTGGCTATAATGGGTAAAACCAAAACCCAAGCTCCAAAGGGTACTGAACTCTTTGGGGGTTAGGGGTTGAGGCAGCAGTCAAAATCTAGAACCAGAACTGAATTTTTCAGCTCAGACTCTTTTGTGCATATATGTGTGTGCGCGCGCGCGCATGTTAGATAATCAGTATATTTCATTGAATAACCAGCATATTTCCTAATATAGCAGGATAAAGTTTCACAAGAGCATTCATTCATAAAAGCGAGACTAAAGCCAGGCTATCTTACATCATTTCAATGAATGCTTTAGAGTTAAATGGGAATCATGAGACCTCCAGCCTACACAGGGAGGAAGTGGTTTTATAGGCTTGACAGATTAAAGAGTGACATCACATTACCTCCGTCAATGCTGATTCCAGTTCTTCGATACCAGCAAACATGGAAAATACTGGTTTTGTATCACATGGCCAGACATCACTTTCCATTCATTAATGAAAAGAGGATGGTTCAGCAAACCTAGCCTCAGCAGCAGGTCCTGCCTCCTGCTGTAGACAACTTGCAAAGCTAGAAACAGCAGTCCTCCTTGATCTCAGGCTGATCTACTCAATATGCATATGGAATACACCGACTTGTTATTTGCTTATGCCACAAATCAAAGAAAACTAAGGTACCTGTTGAGTTTTTTTCCTTTCTCCAGATAGAAGTGTTGCTGTTTGTGCCATCACTTTTAATCCTAAACTGAGCAGCCACCACACTTGAGTGTGTTCACATCCATGAATGTGAAAAAGTCATACTTTTCTGGCTTTATAGAATGCATATGAAACATATGGCCATAGAGCTACATACTACTGACATAGATTTATACACTAGTCCCTTTCTCTGGGAATCCACTGACACCTAATGTGAATGATGGACATAAAATCCTGACAAAGAGTTCTAACATCGTGTCATGATTTCTTTAGTGAAAATCAGGGCAGTGGGAGGTGGAGGGAGGTACAATAGTACCTCCCATTTGATTCCCAGGCTGAAAGACAGCAGAGGTGTGTGACACAGCCTGCATTTGTATCAGACAAACCAGAAGACTGCCAGGGAGACATATATGTTAACAGAAATTCGGACTGAACCCACATGCAGCCCCTTTGACAAGAGAGGTAAAAGTATTTATAAGACCTGAAAGTAGCCGACACGTGTTCCTTACCTAATCTCTTGGACATGGAATTCTCTAATCAGGATTATCCTGTACTCTCAAAATAAAGTTCATCCTTATCCCAAAATTGAGGCTTAACACTCCTTCCCAAGCTATAAAACTAGCTAGACATGCAGTATGTTATTAAAAAGCTTTTTGTGCATTCTTTATTAATTACATAGCTCCAAAGGTATGCCAGGCACTATACAAAAAGAATAAGACAAGGACCCTGCCTCTGAAATACTATGAGGTAGGAGGCCCCTCTACTTCCCACATGGAGAGTTACCCACTAGGTGGAAACTTCCCTCACACCACAGCTCTTGGATACAAGAGCAAAAGTATCTACAAACTGCTTAGACTATTCCTTTGGGGGAAGCCATCCTCCTTAGCATAAGCACTGGACACAGGTCCAATTTGTAGAGGATGCAGCAGATTCTTCTTTCCAGCTCCTGCTTGCCATTAGTTTCATACTGGGATGAGGATAAAAGGCTCAGAGGGTGAATGGGAACCAGTGACCCTGCATTGTCACGATACCCCATACTTGGAAGAGAAGAAAACTTATCCCAATTTGTAAGTAGTATGAATTTGAGGGGGAGGTCAGGCCCTGAAGTACAGTGCAAGAGAAGATCAGCAGCTGAATCTGGGCCCTCTGGAGAATGTTAGACCAAAAACCTGGTAAATGGAAACCCAGCAGAGATGCCCACAAAGTGTGTGAAAATCACTGTCTGGAGAGTACAGTGGACACATTGCTTTATAACCAGCACCCACACATCAGGTGTTGCAGCTAACTGGGGTGGATAAAGTTCTGCCCAAAACTACAGATCCAACTGTATCTTGGAGAACTTGGACCTCAGAGCCAGCTGTACAAGGAAGAAGTCAAAATGAGAGGCGATATATTGAAGCTGAGGGCTAGGACAATGATCACCAAGCCGGGGGAAAAAGATGTCAAGAGGCTCCAAAATTCCATGTCTTGAAACAATCCTCCTTGAAACAAGCCCCTCCTTGTTTCATGGCAGGAGCCCTCCCTGACCCCAGAGGACTGACAATGGTGAGTAGATTTTCAGTTTTGGTTACAAGCTAAAAGATTTAAAACCTTTAGTCCTTTTGGAACAGCCTCTTTGAAATCACTAAGGAGGTCCCCAGCTTGCCCCCACCAATTCAGGCAATTGTGTGAGATTCTGAACCTTTACAATACAGAAGTAGATGTTCCATGAACTGAAGTAGCTTAACGCAGACAGAGACGCCGCAAAGCTACTACAGAAGGAAATCATTCAGCCTTGGCCTTAGCAGTGGTACTATATGGTGCTATCCACAGAGGGCAGTTGAAGCCTATTCAGATGATTTCCAGTCTATGAGTAGGGTGACTACTGCAATTTAAATCTGAAAATCCCAGCCCAGATTATAACCAGTCATTCTGCATAGTCAGTCCAAAAAGTCTTAAAGCCACATTATGCAAGTGGGAAAACAGATCTGAGCAAATCTGTCTTCAGTATATGTTTATGCACTCAAATTACAACCAATACCCAAGGTTCCCCTGAAATTAAGTTCTCTTCAAATGGATATGTCACCCCAAGAGTCTTTAGCATGGCAGTGAAATTTCTGAGAACTTGCGATGGGGTGTTTGCAGCACACTGCCCCATAAGGAGTTAAAGCAACCCTTTGGAGGCTGCACAGGAGGCAGCCAATAAGAAGAGAGCTTATAGGAATGCAGGAGACAGCTAATCAGGAGAGGGCTTATAGGGGCAGCCAATCAGGACCGGCCTGTGCCATATAAAAAGGGCTGCTGGGCAGAGTAGCTTCAATCCCTCCCTGCAGGCTAAGGAGGGAGGACTGGTTGTCTTACAGAAGGAAGAGAGTACCTGGGACAGAGCAGTGCTGGGCAGGATCAGGGGACCAGGGCAAGGGCAAGCTGCTTGCTGACAGACTGAGATAAGGGCAGAGAAGGTGCTAGGGCTGAGGGGAAGTGGCCCAGGAAAATAGACAGTGGGGCTGGAGGGGACACAGCATGTGGCTGCCAGGACCCAGAGTAGGGGGTGGGCCAGGGTCCCCCCCCACACACACACACACTTTGCTGCAATTCACCACTGAGGAGGAAGTGGCTGGACAGTGGATTGCTGGTCCCCCAAAAGGGGGAAGAACTGAGTGGGGAACAGCTGAAGGGCTGTGTCTGGAAGAGGATGCTGTGGTCCTGGGAGCGACAAAGGTCCTGGAGCAGAAGTGACTGTGAGATGTCATCAGAGGAAGGTGCACTGATGAACTAAGCTAATTCCCTGGACAGCCAGCAGGAGGCACCCTAGGGGTGGGCCCCACCATCACAGAGCTCAACAAATAAGAACATTAATTTACTGATTAGATCATGATACCTGGCTAGCTGCAAGTTCAGAGGCTGTACTGTGCAGCCAGCATTCACTTCCAGAAAACTCAAGAATTTTTGGTAAATGTATAGAAGTCCATTTTAACAATTTCTAGAGTTCTTGGCTCATGGTAGAAGGTAAGGCTCTAACCAAGGATATTTCCCGAATCGGGGGGGAGGGGGGATACCAGCTTGCTCTGTCAGCCACAGGTTTTTAGTTACTGGATGTCACCTGGCATCCCTTAAACTTGAATTTTTGTCCATGGTCATGAGATGTTGGCATATTTCTATTATCTGGAGCACCTGATGGTCCCAAACAGGTTCAAGACCCCATTGTGCTAGGCACTGTACAAACATAATAGGAAGACAGTCCCTGGTCTGAAGAGTTTTGAATCCAATTTAAGACAAGATGTAACAAGTGTAACAGACAATAGGAAGGAGTGGAGTAGAGAGGATAAGGGAAGCAGTGATAAGAACATGCCATTACATAGGCCAGCTATGTGCATCTGAGATCCACAACCCTGAACACAAACACCTTTTGGAAGAAGACTACCTAGACCAAGCCCATTGACTGAGGCTTCTGAACAGGATAGCCTCCAGATACCCTTCATCTCTACTACCCCCTCTTAGGAGGTCGAAGGTCATCTCATCTCATCTCTTCATGGCAGTCTGCCTGACATCCCTAAACAGTGTAAAGCCTGCTGGGTTGTAAAGATTTATTAAACAGAGAGAAAATCATATTGAAACAAAATATACACCATACACAACAAAAAACTTGCATAAAAATGTCTATTCCAAACTGTTCAAAAGTTAATCTATTGGTGCCCTTTGGATTACAGAGCCAGAAACCAAACCTCCTACTTCTAGAGAATGCCTGCTCTATCTCAGCTTATCCCTTCCTCTCTAACACTGTCAAGCCAATGTGTCAGAGACCCAGCCTCAAACATCTGGTATGGGGGGAGGGGTTTGTCGTCTTTTCCCACCATCTCCCCTGTGTCATACAGTTACAGGTTTATCTCCTCACATGTGACCTCCCTCAAGGGTATTTCTACAGTGTACTCTCTGAAGAGGATGACCTGATAGTCATTGCATGTTTCCCAAACCCAGAATTCTATTCAGTCTTGGTTCCTGTTTTTCCTGTGCCACCTTTACAAATTAAAGTGTTATTTTGAAGGTATAGCCACACAACCATGGTTCTGCCCCCGTCCCCCTTCCTTTACACACATGCCAGCCAGCTCTGCTGACTGGCAGCATAAGAGGGGAATATGAATACCCCTTCAAGGGATACAGCATCTTATGCTAAGCTCTTTGAGACACTCTGCCTCTCAAGAGCAGAATGCCTCCTGTGATCCCCTTGGTTAGTGCAGCTCCACACCGCACCAATGCGCGTCTCAGTCTAGCCCAAAGAGGAAAAAAGTACAATATAAATTAAAATCTGTCTTGAAAATGTCCTCAAATCTCTTTGGGCCACTTCCAGAAATACAAGAAAACAGCATCTGAGTATTCCAAGAAAATAATCAAAGAGAAAGGGAAAAAAATACAAGCTGACTATTAGATGCTTCCAAACTGATATAAAATAAACCACCATCACATATTAGAAATGACTGCTCACAGTCAAAGAGAGCTCGTCTGCCATAAGATTGTTCTCAGATCCATCAAAACATTCGTCATTCAACCTCTCTCTCATTATTCACTTGTGTCATAAGAAAAGCTTTCACATCATCATAATTGAAAAAACAAACAGCTTCCCATCTGCAAACAGTCTGAGCTTAGTGGGGAAATGGATGGAAGCAGTTGTACCAACAAATGTGAACTCTGATTTAAGCTTCAGTCATTTTCCCTGTGGATTTGTGGAGCTCTATCATCATCTGGGAACACACAGGTTTGTTTGTTTTTTTAAGGCTATGACAAGTTGTCTCTCCTTCTCCATACTTTACACACAACCCTTTCCTTCTCTTTTGTAGAAAAGTGATTTTCACTGCATGCCAAAGAGCAGCAGATTTTGAAGTAGAATGCAGAGAAAAGAATTTAAAAGTCATTTGAAAAATGCTTTAGCAATCTTCAAAAACAATCCTAATTTTTTCCAACAATAAAGCTTATTGCAAAAATCTAATTGCTCTGATTAGCCCAATAACCTGATACTACAAAATTTAATAATCTTTTCCAAGACTTCTAGATTTCTCTGCAGTATCTCTTTTAGCAACTCCCTTCAAGGGTCTTAGAGGAAAAATATTGAATTATAAATATAACCTGATAGCTCTAACTTCTTAACATTTTCTTAGCTGTTTTAACCACCACATAACCTAATTTACTATCAAATAAATCAAAACATAATTCTGAGATCTGATTAGCTGGAAAACTGTATTAAGTGATGCATTATAGGATGAGGGGATAGAGCGCCTCATTATTTGGTTTCTATTGCTAATGGAGTAATTTACCTGACTAAGCCAACTTTGGGCAATTTATTGAGTACTATGGACTAAATTAAAAAGGTAAACCTAAACTGATGAGGGATATGAAAGCTGAGACTCAATCACATGAATCCAGCAGCTTTAAGAAAAACATCAAATATTGCAAAATTAGTGACAAAATCACAAGAGTTGGGAACACTGTTGGTGCAATTCACATGCCACGTTGGCTGGAAGACAAGGTACAGGAGGAAAAGCAACTAAAGAGAGGATGTAATAAATATCTAGGTTTGCTGTATAAACACGTACATATGTGGCATGATTTTCAGAGCACCCATAAATCCCATTGACTTCAATTAAAATTGTGGGTGTTCAACACCTCTGATAATCTGGCTAATGATGAACTAAAAGTATATGGGAATACATAACTGTTTTTTAAGGCAGAAATGCACCCACCTATTCTATCCTAAAAGAAAAATAAAGGCATACTTTATTATTAAAGTGGCCTACTTGGGACTGGAGTGAAGCGAGAGGGGAAGGTCACGGTTTGCCTTTTGGCTTTCAAACTGAGAAAACTCCAGCGATGCAGCCTAATAATTTATACTGATGGAGTACAAAAAATAAATCAGAGCAGGACCTCATTTAGCCAACAGAAAGCCCCGTCTTCCAGGGGGAAAGGGACATAACATGCTATGATTTTTCACTGCCTGCTCCTTGTCCCTTCAGCAGCTATTCCTCTCAATAGTTGATGTTTGAGCTCTCTGCCCCTTTTAGGTTACTTGACCAGCTCAGCAGCAAACAAATGCAATGTTATACTCCTCAGTAACCTCCCCTCTCTCTCCCAGCAAGAACATGCAGCTGAGAAAACAACTCCAAAACACAGCTCTAAATTTCATGACAGGATTTCTCAAAGATTTCTAGCACTTCATGTCTTCAGCTGGGTGAGAAAGAATCCAGAAAAACATTTGATGGCATTTCAGCACCACCACTTCCAGATGAGACTGGAAAGGGAACAAGTGAAGGAGAAAGGGTTATCCATAGAATGTGGAATCTCCTAAAAGGTCCCTCTGAGAGCAGAATGAAGGTTCTGATCAGTTTTTACCTATTATCTCAAGCCAACAAATAAAAAACCTCAGGCACTGCCCAAGGAAGTCACTGCTTACAAAATCCTTTTAACTTGCTGTTCCTGTCACAGAGAAAGGTGTGCCTGTAAATTTCACCTGACTGAAAATATATCACAGCTCTGACAATAGAAATAACAAACCAACCTTTGGCAATGTTCAGAGTACACCAGGACTGCAAAACTGCAGGAAAGCAAAACACACTGTCAAGAAAAAAAAAGGCAGCCTGTCAAGAACCTCATGTCTTTCATCATAAAACTATGGGATACTGTAGTCTAGGTCTCTCCCTATTGATTAGGGCCCACATAAGGGAGACCACATTACTTAAGTTCAGAATGACAGTTACAAGAAAGGGCAGGTGGAGCAACCACTCTGCATCTCCTACATGCCATGGGAAGGTCTCAACTGCACCCCTGTATCAGCGTGGAGTGGGCCAGAGGAAGGGAATGCAGAATCCTCATTTACATAGTCTCAGTGCCCCAAAACTGGCATGCAGGGGGTTCCAACTCCAAAGCCAGGAGGGAGGATGCATAGCATCCCTCCACCTCAGCTAAATCCCCTATACAAATTGGGAGCCTATAAAAGGATGGATTTCAGTCTAACCGAAAATCAAAAGACAAGGAGGCTTATTTGCATTCTATCAATATTTTTCAAAAATCAGCACTCTCAAAACCGGCCCAGTTTGCCCTAGGAAAGTCTAATGCATTGTGGCAATTTACATGATCTTTTATTCCTATATATATAAGCTTTTACCATTTGAGCAGGATGGTTGCTATTCTCAGAAGACCCAGAGGTTATTTATATATAGATTAGGGACTAAAAATGTTTGGCCAGATTCTACTCTCACAGTTATAACCCTGCAACTCTAATGCATGAATGCTGTGTTGGCAGTTTCCTTAAGGCCTATATGTAACCATCCGAGGTGCACTTAATGTGACCACACAAGAGAAGAAGGGTAAATCAACTATAATGAAGGCAGAATTGGCCTCGTAGATTTATTGATGAATGAATAGAACATATATGCAAATTGAGAGCTACTTATTAAGAAATAAGGATCAAAGATTCCAGCTAAAGGAAACACCTTCCAAAATAATCTGTGTGGCTGCCATGGAAACTGCATTTTTTCAGTAACCAAAGGCCAGGTGCTCTTCTCTTCCGCAAGATGTGAAGGTCAGCAAAAGAGGGGAAAGGGAGGAAAGCCCCCAAAGCTAACTGAAAAGCAAGTGCTGCAGTTCCACACCATGTTTTCTGCATCACCTGAAATCTCCGGAAGCTTCTTCGGGCAAACACCTGATCATTAGAGACTGACAATTTAGGAGGCATGTATCTGCCCTGTACAGTCTGATCCCATGCCAGTCTAGAGGATTTCCCTGTGAAAGGGTCTACTGGAGTTAATATTGCTTCAAGCAACACCAGCTCCATGCTGAATTCCAAACCTTCCTCAGAGGGTGCAGGCACAGCAGGGGGAGCCAACAGAAGCCTAGCTGAGAAATATACAGTAAATAACCTACATGTCAGTCTGTTATAAGTAAAATAGACTATTATAAAACCAAATCCTTTGGCATACCGGCATTGTGCCACTAGGGGACATAAATGGAACATTTGAAAATGATCAGGGAACATTCAAACCAGCTACGGTAATGGGAATAAAACCTGCCACAATTGCTACATGGGAAAAGATGTTAAGTCTTACTATGCATGTGATAGAAAAGTTCCCTAAATTTTGTGCTAAGTAAAGGAAATAGCTAGACATTGGGCCCAATTTACTGCTGATGGTTTAGCAACCTACAAGAATGAATTACATCCCCCTGCAACAGCAAGGTCCCCTGAACCCTTCACAGAGAGGGAGGGCAGGCATTTTTTCCTCCCCAATGCCCTCTCTTAGTGTTTCCCCTGGAAGAAGCAGATCCATTCCCACCTGGAACTCTGCAGGCAGGAGATGCTGAAGGGAAGCATTGAATCAGTGTGCTCACCAGCTCCCCTAGCTAGCACCACCCACTTTCTGAGCTGCTCAACCTCCCTCTGCCCCAAGGATTCCCCCAATATCTAATGCAACACAGGTTTCAGATTTTGCACTGCCAGAGCTTTCCCTGCATAGGCAGTGGATTTTTTGCTTCGGGGGGGGGGGGGGGGCCTTCATCTAGTGAAAGGTGGCATAGACCCGTGAGTAGATCAAGCCCAATACCTACAGCTTCATCCCCTATAATACATTTATCATATCTATAGCCCTCCCACCCCGCCTAATGCTCTCTTGAGCAGTATGCTGCAGGCCTGCCCTCGTGCTGCACAGGAAGGGTCTGAGAGGACAGAGACTCCCTATCTATGCCCTCTTATCCCATTTCCCCAGAGGACAGGATTTTGCTCAGTGATTCTGACTCGTTCATGATTCCTTCAACATGCAAGTCCATCCCTAAACTCTATCTGACAAAAAATTGTCTCCACATCCAAAACATAATGACTTGTTATAGAAAAATAGAAATATTCCGTGCAGCCTTATAATGGGAAAAAAAATCCATCTGGGCATTCTAGTGACAGAGCAGTTGGGCTTTGCTCTCTAGGTTTGCAATATCTTCTTTTTGAGATTACTACATGTTTTAGCTGAGTGTTCTATTTAGGCTCTTACTAAATGCCTTGCATCTTTTCTTGCTTTCAGCAACTGAAGGAATTAGATCAGCTATTCTAATGCCATATCTGCTTGCTTGTTTGTTTGTTGATCACTTCCTTTTCCTGTTATGTGTATTCCATGAGGTCATTCCAGATATAGCTAAACGGGTCATTATGCCATATGTTTATTTACTATGTGTGTGTTAGACCTTTCGTGTGCTATTTTTTACTTGTTATCCATCATTATATGTATTTATCTTCCTGTAACATATGGAGCAGTGGGATGGGATATATATATATGGAGTCAACAGATGGTGAGATTCTGTGTGATTAATATGTTCTCATAATTTTATTGTCTCTCATTTAAAATGTTCTATTTGTAAAGTGCCATTACTTTTCTCAGACCAGTTCTCTGTACACTGTTAAACAAAATTAAAAAGACCAGTGTCTGGTTTTGCTGTTTCTCTTGCCAGGTGTGATCATCTAGGCTGATCACCTGCATAACACAGGCCACAGAATTTCACTCAATGATTTCTACAATGGAAGGAACTGTTCTTCCTAACTCCATAAGTGAACACTTAAAAATATTTGCTGTTTGATTTCAGGTTGGAGTCACTGTGAAATCATTACAAATATTTTAGAAGATGAAACAATAACTCTTAAGTATTACATTATAACAATTGCAGAAGAAAGGGTGTTAGTAGACATGGAACTAGCTTGACACCAATGTGGAAGTTGCCAATAAAGACAAGCAATTATACATGTTTTCACATGTCCTCAGCCCAGCAGTTAGCCAATCAAAACTCAAGGGAGAATGGTTTCAGAGTGGTAGCCATGTTAGTCTGTATCATCAAAAACAATGAGGAGTCCTTGTGGCACTTTAGAGACTAACAAATTTATTTCATGGGAGGATGGATACGGATATTATATACAGAGAGCCGCAAATGATGGAAACTCCTATTAGGCTCAGTTGAATGACAAACAACAAAAGACCAGAAGGACATGGCTTGCTGTCAGGGCTAGGTCTCCAAACCTGTAACATTCTGGCTAGAGGCGAGTGTTATGCCAGCATTTATCTATTAGGGAAGGCCCTATAAAAATAATGTAGCATCCACTATGGAGTATTTTATGGACTTAGAGCAGTGATACTCAGACTGAGGCTTGCAAGCCACAAGTGGCTCTTTAATATGTCTCCTGTGGCTCTTTGCAGCACATGATATTAAAACACTGATTTAATTATTAACCAATCTAAGTTAACTAGTCAGGATGCTTTTACTATGTTATTAACCAATTGTAGTTGATAAAATAATAATACTTGGTCAGTCATTTTTCAGTGAGAATAATTATATACATATAGTAAATGAAATAATGACTTCACACTACTGTGGCTCTTTTGGGTAATGCTGATCACTAATTTGGCTCCTGAACCATGGAGATCTGCATATCACTGACTTAGAGGATGCTCTGTGATGAGGGCCTAATGACTACTGAGTATATGGAAGTTATAGTTAGCTATCAGCTAGTTGCTCGTATTGGGATTCTGTCTCAGTTCATAAGAAAAAGAAAAGAGGTGGTGCTCATTGACATTTGGGTTTGTAACTCCCATGTTTGATTCAGCTGGCTTGTGGCAGAAGGGTAGTGCCCTATAGAATGGGAGGATTGTGTTCTGTGCTGATAACTCAAAAATATTAACATTTGGTCTGAACGCAAGATTCTTTCAAATCAGACAAACTAAGGAGGAGTCATTAATTTGCACAGTGCTAGTAAAAGGATTCCCAGATCAGAGTTTTCTGGTTTCTAGAAAATCAGAAGTATCTGGCTATGGTTTCAATGGGACCTAAATACCTTTAAAAATCTGGTCCCATGTGCAATATTTCTCTTTGATAGTGACTCACAGCCATTCATTAGACCTACATTCAGTATTTAAATGCAGTGCCCTGAGTTTCAGTCTGTAATGTATTCTGAAAAGCTAGAACTCTGGCCTGTGCTCCAGCAAAGAGTTAAATTTAAGTGAAGGAAAAGAAGTGGAATAGCAATTGTACATAATTTACTCTGACATCCTCATTATTTTCAGGTTTCAGAGTAGCAACCGTGTTAGTCTGTATTCAGAAAAAGAAAAGGAGTACTTGTGGCACTTTAGAGACCAACAAATTTATTTGAGCATAAGCTTTCATGAGCTACAGCTCACTTCATCGGATTTTAGACATGATTCATTTAAAGGTAAAGGTAAGATCAAAGAAAACGGATGTTTTCTTCCCTCTAGACACAAATCTTGATTGCGCACTATGTATGCTGAGAAAGGGGGACGTACACTACTTTTTATATTTAATGAGAGATCCTTCCTGTGCTTCAATCAGACACCAACCGGTTCTTTCTCTCTTGCTCGCTCACTAACCCGCTCTATTTTTCCTGTTCTTTGGCCTTTACTATCCCACAGACTTGTAGCCACAATTAAATTCATATTTCTATACACATAGTTTGATGATTTCTCCAACAATATCTGGTCCTTTAGCTTTTTTTCCCCACCCAGCATTTTCCAAATTCTGTTTCCTGTCCACAAAAGTTATTTCTCTGATCTTCTCCTTCCCTTCATGAACCACTCATTTCTTGCCTCTTGACAGTGGACAAGGAAGCATTCCAAAAGGAGCATGTTCTGCCATCATTTTCACATGGCAGATCTCAACTCTGATCAATCCACAGTACAGATAAAAGAGGCTGAGTCCCGGCACCTTCAAGCTTGGCAGTTCATAGCCCTGGCACCTCTGGGCTTGCTGCAGCAGTTATGAATATAAAATAATTGCTTGAGTTGGCATCTAATTGCTCAAGCCCCAGCACCTCCTTCATTGCAAATTAAGCACTGGGAGAAGGTTACCTGTACGTAGGACCAGCAGAGACAAATTATGATTTATGCAGGCTGGATAGAATTCTATTCTCTGTTACATAAGTCCAACTTGCATGGAAGAGGTAGGGAGGAGCTTCTCTAAAGAACACATGGCCTACAAAAAGGAATACGGTACTCAGAACCATGGAGTGCAGAGTGCTGTTCCTAAGTCTGTCACTGCCTAGCCTTTATTTCACCAGCCCCTCTCCTGTTTCCATTTCAGAGTCAAAATGGGCCATGTTCTAACACCCTGCCAACATTAAGCAGTGCCTTACTTTGCCAATGGTCCCACTGATTTTAATGGGAATACGTTTGGAATAAGGTATTGTTCATCATGAGTAGGCATGCCAGACTCAGGCCGATGCTAGGAGATTAACTGGGGTACACCACAAAGTTGATAAGCAATGGCAATGTAAAGATGCTTAAAGCTAAAGTTACAGCTAGTATAGTTAAAAAAAAAATCTAGCTTCCAATGCTAGATGAACAGATAAAGATTCTCTAAATAAAACTTCCTGCTTTAGTTGGGGAAGAAAGAACTTGAGTTGCATATTAAGACATTTTTCTTTTGCATTCCGTAGAACTTATAATACAGTGCCTAGCACATTTCAGGTACTACTGCAATATACATATATAAAGATAATAAAATAGAGCTGTTACTGGTTTTATATATTTTTCTGCAGTGCTTATTACCTACAAAGATAGCTATACCCGTGTCCAATTCAAGATGATTACAACATGCACACAAAAGAACTGGGAAACACTTGTGTTTCTAAATAGCTTACCTCTTCAAAAAGAAGAATGTTTATTGAGATAAACAAATAAAGAGTGGTTGTTTTAGATCACTATGACTAGGATGACCAGATAGCAAGTGTGGGGACAGAGGGTGGGGGGGTAATAGGAGCCTATATAAGAAAAAGACCCAAAAATCAGGTCTCTATAAAATTGGGACATCTGGTCACCTCACTATGACTAATGTCAAGAAACAGCTGGTAAGTAATATTAGGTAATCACATACACAGGCTGCAAACTGGGAACATTATGCCT
This sequence comes from Dermochelys coriacea, assembly GCF_009764565.3. Taxonomy (NCBI): domain Eukaryota; kingdom Metazoa; phylum Chordata; order Testudines; family Dermochelyidae; genus Dermochelys; species Dermochelys coriacea. The sequence continues at coordinate 156,223,589 of NC_050069.1, read as the reverse complement.
AACATACCTACTATAATTTTATTCCCCCTCCCCATTCGTTTATTCAAAGCTGCAGCTGGGATACTGGCTTCCATACATTAGAAAAAGCAGCATGAATCATCATCTTTTTTGTGTGTTATTTTAACTTAGTCACTCAAGTACAGTTCTTCTAGGACAGTAACAATACAAGGAAAATGTGTTGTAGGTTGGGTTTTTTCCCCTGAGATTTGTGATTTATATGGACTCTTTAGAATTCCTTTCATTTCAGCTCATACCAAATGAAAAACAGCCACTTCAGTGATAATATTTCTTCTATCAAGTATTTATATTTAATCTATCCATTTCTTGAACATTTCTGATTGGTCTGTCTTAGTAGTTTATGCAGAATATAAGTAGGAATTCAATTTTTATTTTTTGATGACTAATGTTTTAGATCACTATCGCTACTAATCAAGTAGTTGTGGCCGAGTGGTTAAGGCGATGGACTAGAAATCCATTGGGGTCTCCCCATGCAGGTTTGAATCCTGCCAACTACGGAAGTATTGATGTGTTTTCATTGCTGCTGTCTTAGTGCCTGGGCCAGATCTGGTCTCACACTTGGTGAGCCTGGCTAGCTCAGCTGGTAGAGCATCAGACTTTTAATCTGAGGGTCCAGGGTTCAGGTCCCTGGTCAGGTGTTGAACTATTCCCCAAGATCATAAAAGTCTATCCCTTTGGGGGAGGAATAGCTCCGTGGTTTGAGCATTGGCCTGCTAAACCCAGGGTTGTGAGTTCAATCCTTGAGGGGGCTATTTAGGGATCTGGGGCAAAAATTGGGGATTGGTCCTGCTTTGAGCCAGGGGTTGGACTAGATGACCTCCTGAGGTCCCTTCCAACCCTGATATTCTATAATAATATTGGTGTTTATTTTTAAGCATGTTTTTTTTTCTATTTAAATTTTCCTAGTTGCAGAAGACACGGGGGGATCGTAAGATAATGGAGAGTCAGATCACAAGCAGAGTGTAAAGAAGTTCACTCACCACAGGAGTCAAGTCTTATGGTCAAGTCTAGGAATTAGCATTTGCCTCAGATGGCACCCCTTTCTGTCAGTTGCTACATCACTGTGGTGGTCTCTCTTCCTGCAACTTGGCCATCCAGCCAGGTTACACTTTAATCCACCACTTCTGGGGTAAGAGAGAGTCCAACCCAGCCATAGTCCAGTGACCCATCTTCCATCTGTCTCTGGGCTCCCTACACCCCACTTTCCTCAGTAAGTGGTAGGGAAACCCAGGCCCATCCTGTAATCTGGGCTCCAGTCCAGGGACCGGGTAGGTGGCAGCAAAGGGCTACTCCCTCAGACTCCTTGCTGTCTCCCTAGACCACTTCCTATATCACCTATTCCCCCAGCAGTGATTGTGGACTCTCTCCCTGCAGCCCTTTTCTACTACAAACTCCCTGGCTTTATAATCACCACCCAGTCCCTCCCCAGCTGGCCTTCATTATCAGTTATGCCTGGCTTGCTCTCGCTCTCTCTCACAAGTGCTGCCAGACATATTAATTGACCTCTCAGGCCCACATGAATCCCTTTGGGGCCTGAGTCACCCCATCAAATAGAAAGAGAGTCTGACTCCCTCCATCCTGACCACAGACACTGCTCTTGCTGCTTCAGCATTCACTCTCTTGAGAATAAATTCTGCCAAATTTACTTCACATTATGCCAAATTATTTCCACTGGCTCTGAGATTAAACACTGTCACTCTGCCATCATCCATCATTTGTTAGCTGACATAAGGTTATCATTTCTCTTTCCACAGAAAACTTAAGACTGCTTTCAAATATAAGTCCCAGTCACTGCGCAGGACAAGATTACCAGGCTGCTGTGTTTGGCCCCACATGATGGAGCTGTGTGATTTTAAGCTCCCCTGGTTCTGGGTAGGCTCCAGTTACGGTCTCTTTCTTTGGCCTCTAGGCTCACTCCCTGGGCACAGAGTATCTGGTACCCCTTCTCTGAAGTGGGCAATCACATTCCAGCTATCCTAGCCCCAAGACCAGGGTTGAACTCCACAAGATAGCCCAGGAGCTTAAGCACACCCTTTCCAGAGCTCCACTCTCATGAGTACTCTGCTTTCTACTTTAACCCTTCAGGAACAGTTGATAGTTGAAGCAAGACCTTGCAGATGGATTTCTAAACCAAACACTCTTCACTTTTACACAGTATAATGGATACACAGATCCATGCAAAATAAGAAACCATATATGCAATTCCTTACCTCAGTTTCCTCACCACTCAAGTGTTCTTTGGGATTTGGTTAGGGTTCTTTCAGAGTCCCGATTCTAGGGTCCCCTCTCTTGGACCTAACTTCTCCACCTTGGAGTCTCCTCTCACTCCTGTCCCAAGCTCCCTTTTTGTTTCCTCTAGTTCAGAAAGCATGCCCCCTCTTTCCTCTACCCCTTCCATCTCTGTATTTTTAAAAGTCAGCACTAACACTGTGGTTCTTTGTACCTTCTCCTGGTGGGTTTTTTTTGTTTGTTTTTTTCCATTCTCCTCTCCTCTGCAGACAAGCTGGAGAGAGCTGGTTTTACCTAAGTTGCAACCACGGCATTGTTCTGATAGGACAAGGCTTATTCAGCTGTTGATTGTCGTTGACAACCATCCCATTCAGAGAGAGACCCCCAGGCGGCAGTCCCCCTTGCCTTGCCACAAGTAGTTTGATGCAAAAATACAGTAAAGACAACTGTAAGGCATAAGCATACTGAGAGTTCATAATATCAAAAATAATTCATAAGCTGTACATAGAGGGGTCCCCCAAACCATCACTGCCCCCAAGATAAAAATGTGCACAAACCCTATGCAGGCACCTACTCAGGGGGAAAGGGATTTTCAAAGAGAGGGCTGGCCTGGCCAGACTCAGGATGCAGAATGGGTATAGGCAAATAACACAGCCATTGCCACAGGCACCTTCATCCTATTTTCAAAACTGTAGGACGGCCACACAGGCTAATTTAGGTAGTTATCATACAGGGTGGCATTTGCCAGGAGGCACAGGAGAAGACTGTCTCTGTTTGGTCATCTGTTACACATCAAAAGAAGTAGAAGCAGCTGGTGAGAGCACAGAAGGACAATGAACAAGCATTAAGACTGAGTTTGTGCCATCAGACCATGTAGAAGTTCAGTGCTGTGGCACAGTTCCCATCTGTCAGCACAATCGACATCTCCCAGAGGGTACCTGCACTGCATAAGGTGGTCTGCAAACCATCAGAAAATCTATTTGTGCCTGGACATGCTGGCTGTCTGGAGTACCAAGAGGATTTCGCTGCTGTGATGGCCCGGTATCAGGGGCCTGGTGCAACTCCTTCATCCTAGAGCACTCAAGACTCCCAAAACTGAGATGAGAGCAAAATCCAGGCCAGCCTGCTGCTGGGTAAATAATGCCAAAGCACCATTTGCACCTAAACACATATGCATTTGTACAGTCCCTCAGCATCTTGCCAGAGTAAATCCTCTCATTTACAGGACACAGAGGCTTCTCCTGCCCCCTGGACTCTTCCAGTCCATTCCCAGGCCCCTGCAGAGAACTGCAACAGGGCCTAAAGAATCACCAGCTCTATCAGCTGGAGGGCCTTTGATATCCTTGAGACACAGATCAGGGGTCTCCACCAGGCTAATGGGACACCGGTATGTAGATCAGTGAGGCATCACTACTCCTAGGAGCCAATGAAGTCACTCTCACAGAAGTCTGTGACATTCCCCCCCACCCCACCCCCATTTTTCCAAATTCAAAACATTGACATTCCAAAAATTGTGAGCAATTCTATAGTTGTTTGGAAAAAATGTCAGAGCAGGGGATGGATGAGATGGGAATTTCACCTCAGTGACAGGGAGGTTGTCATGGAAATAGGGGCAGGGCAGAACATCTAGTTTCTGCAAGCGATTATCATTGATCATATCTTACTCTAAGCTTATGTAATCAAGATGGCAAAATACTCCCCAATTTACTTTTCTGTCTCGGTCATTACATCAGCAGGCAGCATCTCTTTCAAAAGTTCCAGAGTGATCTTATCTGGACATGTACAGAGCATATAGTCCAAGAGTCAACAGTATGAGCATGGTTCAGTATTCAAATCAGGGGTTTTTGTCTGTATGTTTCCATTCAGTGTATGGCTCCCACTATCTGACTGGAAAGAGAAGCTGTGTAAGGCCTTTCCTTGCCCTAATCCCCATTCTCTCCCACCTTCCCCAACTCCAAAAATCCCTTTAAAAGGTGGGAGAACACCAGAGCTACCGATGGCAGGGGAACCAAAAGGGGCAGCAACATTAAAGAGCTGTCTTGACAGTGCTTTAAAGTCAGCTGTACGGTTCGGTACCGGTGGCCACTTTTTACTGATATGCTGTACGGCCCATATTACCTTACTTTCACCCCTGGAAACGCTATAGTTAATACGTTTACTGTGTCCAGAGATGGCCAGTGTGAAACCAGGAAGGAGTGTCTTTTTCATAGGAAACCAAAAGAAGCTGGTGAAAAAGATACACTGCGGGCACAATGGCAAATTTCTTCTTTCCCTGTCCTTCGTCCTCCCCTGCTCCCCAAACCTCCACACACACACACACACACACACACACACACGTGACTAAACTGTCTTTAATATTCCTAGATTTCTTCCATCTGTGGCCCAATGATGAGATTTATATTGCGTCCCTATTTCAATGTTCCTTGCACGTAGCTTGCAAAAGAGGTGACTCTCTGAGACTCATGTACCATGACTGCTATGGGGGAAGGAAGGAAGGGAGGCAAGAGTGGGCAGTGCAGCTGAATGGCACACAAATCTCTTCAAAACTCTAGCTATATCAACAGACACAAAAACTGTCTATACATCCACAAAGAGCTGTATGTTCTCTTTTCTAGCATAATTTTCAGCCAGCCTGTGTGCATCTAGGTCTTGGAAAATACACACGGATGAGTCAGCGTGTGGCTATAGGTTGCATATGTGCATGCAGGGATCGCTGAATATTTGGCCCTAATTATTCAAAACTATGATTTGATTGGCTGAATACGCCACGTTGGTGATACCAGACCTATCTTCAAACCCTTTGCAAGTTACTGCATCACCCTTTTCACCACATTTTCACAATCATCTCATTTAATAATGGGCCTCAATATGTGACATTCCAAGCACCAGTTCTACATTTGTTGCCAACGCACAGGATACGGGGATGGCAAGGTTTCAGTGGTCATATTTGCTTCAGTGGCAGAGACAAACTTTTATCCACTTCAGCTTCAAGGACAACTGGCCAGATGATTGCAGGTGGCTGGCTTCAGTAGAAATACCCTCACAAGATGAAGATACTGACCAATAGCACTGGTTCAGTTGCAATGGCTTTCTCAGTGTGGGCATATTATTAGGATGAAAGACAAACAGAATCCGAAGCACATTTACTAAGGAATACTGTTACAGTCAGTTACCACATGGTTGCCAAAAGCGTCAGTGGTGCAATAAGTTCACCAATGATGAACACAGACTGAACATCCAGCCACACAGCCTTATGGAGCTAGTTATAGATTGATCTGGTTGATGCCCAATCTGCAATGAGGCTACATCCTTTGGGGGTTTGCCTTTATGATGATCAATGTGTGAACAAACAGGGGGAAACGATATACTTTTTATTTTCCCTTTTTCAAGTATTTCCCACTATTTTTAATAGCTGTTGCTTTAGGAAGTGTGAGTAATTTTACAAAGCATGACCTAACATCTTCCACAGATATAACATTAATACTACCAAATGGAACACATTATCTTGAGAAATGGTGTATAACAATGTAGCCATCAGGTTTTTCTGTTTGGCATGGTAATAGCAAGGACAACTTCATCATCCATGACATGTGGTTTCTGGGCATTTTCTGTACTGAAAGACAATTCTTTCTTTACTCATACTAACAAACAAAAGCAACTCAATTATACTCATTAATACTCAAAAATGTGTCAAATACCATGTGGGTTATGTGAGTGAGTGTGTTATGTCAGAATGTTGAATCAATGTCAGCCAAATACCTTTCTCACTATTTCTAATGGTTTTTGAAGTACGTTCTGCAGACTTCAATAGCAAGTGCTTTCTAGAGCCTGCAGGGAATTTTATTTCAGAAGCCTTCCTCCTCTTCATGTTGTCACATTCAGGGCTGGCCATAGGCATTTTGCTACCCTAGGCAAAGTTCAGTATATGCTCTCCCCCATCCTCTGTCCATCTATTACAGCCAGCTCATGTTTTACTATTGTTATTAGTTTATTGCATTTAACATTTTGGCATTACACTACCCATTAGGTAGCAGAGCTTAAATGTACATCTGCTTTGTTCTCTCTTCTTTCTCATTTCCCTTTCTTCACTCCTTGTTTCCTTCCATTGACTGCATATCTTTTCCTCCCTGTTTTCATTTCCCCTTCAAACTATTCCCCCAGCTATGAAACTCCTTGCCAGAAGAGATAAATCTAAGCCTTCTCCCTGGAACATACACTTAGTACACAAAAACTAAAACACTCAAACTCACAGAAGAACAGAGAAATAACATTCTTTTTGAATATTTTGGCATCTAAGGACCAGGAAAAAAATATTACAAATAGGAACCTTAGAAATACATAGAATTGATTAGATTAGATAGAAAAATATATTTCTATAATGAGTCATTTTTCCATCTATCTTCCTTTCTCTGAATCCCGTGCTTTTACCTCCCTTTCTTTTACTGTATTATATTCGTTCAGTCATCTCTTCTTTAATCTGATCTTCTCCATCAACCCTTCCCACCTTTCATTTCTCATAACTTTACACACTGCCATATAGAATTGCACAAATACAGCAAATACTTTTCTATATCTGGTTCACTTTTACAATGAATCCTCTTCAGCTGTCTATAACTCTCCATTTTAGTTCACTTTCCACAAACATTTGAGGGATCAAATTCTTCTTTTATGAATGTTTGTGCAAAGCAAATTTCAAACTAACATATACAAGTATCTATGAAAGTCAAATTTTACATTCACTCACATTGGGACAAATAGACAGACAGATTGATGGTCACCCTGCAAATTATTCTCATCCAGACTGAAAACAGAAACAACAACAACATGTGACTTATATGACCAATCACAACAAAGTAACATAGGTCAACTATTGAGCATCACATACCCACAGTGATTGGTTCACAGTCAAGCTACATATTTTTTAAAACTGAAAAAATCTTATAAATATTCCATGTGTATGTAATTATTTTAAACAGCCTGTTCAGCATCGATATGAAACAAGCAGAGGAAAATGTGTTCCGGCAGTACACAAATGACACTCGGCTCTACATCACTCATACATCAGTATTCGGCTTTAGCCAACTGCTGATCATCCAGCTGCTGATCTTACAAAATCCTTTGGATAACTAACAGCAAGTTCTGTTTCTGTCTGATGTGAAGCAGGGTATGTAAAGCTGTTTATCATGGTGTCATCTGCATATTACTGGCATTTCAAGCTGTTTCAGAGACTCTCCTTGTTGCTTCTTAGAGACACTGGACATTATGAGGGAGAAGATGGATCCCTGTGGGACTTCACAGATGAGTGCTTTGGAGGGGAGAGTAGGTGCCCAACATGACTCTCTGGATGCCATCTGAGAAGAATTAGTGCAATCTACTTACCCTCCATGTCTTTGTGACTGGTCAACAGGCATGCATTAATTATTGACTAAATCAAATGCTGTGGAAAGGTCCAACACTAGAAACATGGATGTATAAGTCTTTATGCAGCCAAGACACCTCTTCATAGTTTGAGACATTACTACAATCACAGTATTAATAACACCATCACCACCACACTCTGATATGGTGCTTTTTGCCAGTAGATCCATTACAAAAGAGATCGCTATCATCTCCACTTTACAAATGGGAAAACTGAGCCACAGAGAGGGGAAGTGATTGGCCCAAGGACACCCAGCAGCTAAGTCAGGAAGAGAACCCAGGTCTCTGGAGTCCCAGTCCAGTGCTCTAGCTGCTAGACCACACAGCTTTAGTCTGGCATTTCCCTATGCACTGCACTCCTGTGTGTGGTCACACTACTAAATATCTTAACGGTCCCAATCAATCTCTGTAGAGTGCAGGTCACTGTCAGTTTCGGGTTCCAATCCCTGTTGAAAAATACTTGGGTGGATGATCAGGCAAGGCACCTGGGATAAAGACACTCTAGTCACAAATACAGTATTTGATTCAATTGCTAATGTAATACATACCTGTGGTTTCCTGTTGTGTGAGAAGTGCACATATTCAAACTCAGTCATGTGTCTCTTTTTCCTCTCATATGATTTTGTATGAGTTCGTTGCCCACCCCTTTCCTGTGTAGTAATGTGCATCACTTACAATTCAAGCTATAGAAACATTTTTTGCCTATTTTCAAATGGAATAAATATAAGTGAAGAAGCCAATAAATAAAACCCCCAAACCCATACACAGCACATGTGCAGCATTTAGAGCCAGAATATGTAAGTAACACAATGGCCTGCACTGTAGATGATGCAAAATCATACCACCCTTTGAGGAAATCAGGGAGCAGTTATTCCTCCTAAGACACAAATCATTCCCAAGCTCTCTGCAGGCAAAACAATAGTGCGCACTGTGCTATCCCTTGGTATGGTGCAATCAGCTCCACAGGACAATGCAGAGTCCATAATGGACTGGTGAGCAGGATCTCCTCCCTGCCCAGTTTGGGGTGATTTGGAGCTGGAGGGAGGATTAGTCCCTGTCATGGGCGGTGGGTACCATAGGCTGGGGGAAGTTGTGCCTCCCCAAACAGCCAGGTGTGGCCCTGCCCACATTCTGCTCCCAGGCCCCTTGCTTCCACTCTGCAGCCTGGCTCCAGGGGCTGGGGCCACGCTGCCTGCCCGCCCTCCTGGTGCTCCAGGGCTGAGGGGGTAGTGGTGATACAGCCCGTTCTCCCTCACAGTGTTCTGGGGGCCGGGAGGAGCTGTGGCCACTCACCTGCCCTCCCTCCCTCCCAGCGTTCCAGGACTCAGGGGGCTAGCCTAGGGCAAGGACCGGCAGCCACGGTGGCAGGGGGGCTCTGGGCTCCGGCAGGGAGCAGGAGGGGTGGGGCCTTCTGTGGAAGGGGCAGGGCTTGGGGCTAACCTTCCCCACCCACTGATTCACACACCACCCAAGATCCCTGTCTACCATTGATATCAGTGACTGGTCCTTGGGCAAGAGCCTTGGGGTGGGGGAAGGAAAGCTCCTTACACGACTCCCCTCACATACAAGCTAGTGCCAGACAAAATCTACTCATCATTTAGTTTGTTGTTCTGGGGGATTTTGCTGATAGCTCCAGAAGTGAATATCAATCACTGAAACATCCCCTCAGAAGTCTCTAAAGCAGAGGCTTCTCACAATTGTTATTGCTTGACTGAGCCTTCATGATTTTTCACACAGTGCTGAAACAGAAGCTAAGATTCCCAAGTCTGCCGTCTGCTCAAGAAATTATCAGATTATTTCAATTGAATTGGGGAGTGACCAGTACCGTCCAAAATCTCCCAGCTGAGATGGAAAGCGGATTTTTCATGTACAGAGAGCAAGAAGGCAAATACATACAAGATTGTCAATTTTTGGTACAGTTTTTAAGGAAATTATGGACATAATCAATTAGCATAAAGGAAACCAGACTTTAAAACTTAAATACTAAAGATAGATCTCAAGCTCCTTCGCACTCTAGTGACACCACACTGTCCCAACTTTTCTTCTTTTGTAAATGTTAGTTATTTTTACAGAGACAAGGTGAGTGAGGTAATATATTTTACTGGACTCACTGCTGTTGGTGAGACAGACAAGCTTTTGAGCCACACAGAGCTCTGCTTCAGATCTGAGAAAGGTACTCAAAGTGTCATAGCAAAATTCAAGGTGGAACAGATTGTTTAGCATAAGTAGTTAGCACCTATTCCATTCAAAGTAGAGTGGCCTATTAACACTTCTGCAGATATAGGACAAAAATGGGGGTTAGTGGGTTACAGATTGTTGTCATAAGCCATAAATTCAGTGTCTCTGTTCAGTCCATAATTTTTAGTGTCTGGGATAGTTATGAATTTAAGCTCCCAGGCTCGTCTTTTGAAAGTGTTATGCAGGTTTCCTTTGAAGATGAGGACTGGTCAGATAGAGTGATGACTTTGTGAAAAATATTCACCCACCGGTGATGTGATGTTTTAGTCTTTTGTCATTTTCCTGTGTGAGTTCATTTGAGAGCATCGTGATTGTCTGGTTTCACCCAGATAGTTGTTATTGGGGCATTTAGTGCACTGGATGAGGTACACCCCATGTTGTGATAGGCATGTGTAGGATCCATGGATCTTGAAAGGTGCATTGCAGGGGGTAATAATCATTGTAGCCGTGGAGATATGTCTGCAGGTTTTGCATCTTTTGTTCTAGCAGTTGCCACTTGGAGTCCTAGTCTGTGGGGAGCTTGCTTCTGACGATGAGCTTGAAGAAGCTTGGGAGTTGTTTGAAGGCCGGAAGAGGGGATTCATGAAAGTTTTCTGTCAGGATGGGGCCCCCATTGAGTATGGGTTGCAGCTGTTTGATGATACCTCAATGTGTTCCAGTGTGGGGTAGTAGGTGACAACTAGGGCTGTGTGGTCAGAGGGGGTTTTATTTCTGTATTGAATCAGGTTCTCTTGCAGTATTTGGGTGGCTCCAAGGCAAGAGTCTGGGATATACACCGTAAAACACTTAAAACCGCCTTCAAAAAAGGACATGCCACCAGAGAAGTAGATCACATCATGGAATGGGCCACCCAAATACCCCAGAAGAACCTGCTTCTGTACAGAAATAAAACCCCTTCTGACCACACAACCTAAGTTGTCACTGACCACCCCACACTGGAGCCCAAATGATTGTTAGTTCACGCACAGCACTGAATCACTGTAGTAAAATACACCTCTTTTTACATACGAATCACTTTCTCACTGTCCCTTGGCAAGTACCCATCTCGGCAAACACTCTAAATATGGTGAGTCTGGCCCAGTGGGGGTAGGGTTGGGTGCTCAAGGTGGAACAAAGGGTCTAGGTGTTTTTTTAAGGGGATCGCTGCAGGCGACTAGAGACAATATTGTAAATTCTCCCACCCTTTTCCACAGGTGGGGGTCATTGAAGCCGATATCTCACTCCTGAGGATAAGCAAGGATGAAAGGGTGCACCTCCTGCACACATGCAGCTTCAAACCAGCTCCCTATGCTGCTCACCTGTGTGCCGCTTTAGTCCCTGCACAAGTGATTGCCGATTGGCACGGGAAAGTGTCCTAAAATGGGGGAAGGAACAAAGCAGCTCTGCCAAGGAATCTCCGGCAGAGGATTAGTGAGTTCCTCCAGGAAAGTTTCATAGAGATCTCTCTGGAGGATTCCCGTGAAATCTCAGTGTGCGTTAACACACTGTTCTGCAGCACTGCTTAGCTGCACAGGGGAATGTAAAGCACACACAAACACAGCTAGTCCTGTACATTTCTATCCCTTCACCACTTCTAGACTATACAGAGCCAAGGACAGCTCTATCTCATATAACCAAGCCGCATGCATCAACTCAGAAAGATCACTTACCAGAGCTCTCCTCTCCTGCATCATGCACACCACAGATGGATTGCTGGGACTGGCTAGACCCCTCCAGAGTGGAAAAGAGGTCCAGACTCACTGTGCCACCCGACGGCCTTGCCGTGTGCCGCATCATCCTCCAACTTGACCTCCTTGTCCATGACTTCCTCCTCAAGGTTTTGTCCACTGTCTGCCGCCTCCAGCCCCACCAAAGTATCCATGAGGCTCTTGGCAGTGGAGATGAGGTCGCCGCCAAGGATGGGGTCCAGCTCCTTATAGAAGTGACAGGTCTTCGGTGCAGCACCAGAGCAAAAGTTGGCCTCCCTTGCCTTCTGGAATGTCTCTGCTCCTCTGTCTTCACACGGCACTGATGCATGTCCCATTCGTAGCACTTATCCAACATGCCACAAGAAATCTGACCATAGGGATCAAAGTTCCTATGGATGAAGTGGAACTGGGACTGCACAGCCTCCTCTCCCCACAGTGCCAGCAGATCCAGCAGCTCAGGTATGCTCAAAGCGGAAGAGCATTTGCTGTGTGGAGCCGCCATGGTCAGTTGGGAAGATGTGATGTGAGCTCTCCCCGCTGAGCAAACAGGAAGTGGAATTTCAAAAATTCCCAGGTCTTCAAAGGAGGAGGGGCAGATTTCTGTGTACCTGGTGCAGGGCAATGGAATTCAAACTACTGGCCAAAGCAGTCAGGATGGGCATTGTGGGATACCTCCTGGAGGTCAGCCACATAACCAACCACAGTGTCTACACCAGGGGTCTCAAACTCAAATGACAACAAGGGCCACATGAGGACTAGTACATTGGCCCGTGGGCCGCATCACTGACCCCTCCCGCTGCCCCAGCTGCACCCCCACTCCACCCCTTCCATGAGGCCCCGCCCCGTCCCATCTCTTCCCACCCCTTCCCTGCCCCCATTCCAACTCTTTCCTCAAAATCCCCAACCCAATTCCGCCCCCTCCCTCCCCCAGGGGGTGCAAGAGGGGTGCAGAGTGCGGCAGGGGGCTCAGAGCAGGGGATTGGGGTGCAGGAGGGGTGTGGGGTGCAGCAGGGGGCTCAGAGCAGATGGTCGGGGTGTGGAGTGCGGCAGGGGGTTCAGCTGCAGGAAGGGTTCGGGGGCAGGCTCCGGCCCGGTTCGCTCTGGAGGCAAGGCAGGCTCCCCATCTGCCTGCCCTGCCCCTGCACCTTTCCAGGATGCGGCTGGAACCTGGTGGGGGGGCCCACAGGGGTCTGTGTGTTGTCCTGGCCACACCTCCAGGCACCACCCCCCGCAGCTCCCATTGGCTGGGAACGGGGAACTGAGGCCAATGGGAGCTTCGTGGGAGCTACCTGAAGGCGCGGCCATGGCAACACACAGACCCCTATGCCCCCCTCCTCCCACAGGTCCCGACTGCTTCCTGGAGCGGCACGGGGGCAGGGCAGACAGGCGGGGAGCCTGCCCTGCCCCCGGTGCATGCCAGGCCGGGCTGGAGCTACTCTAGGCATATGCTTGGGGGGGCGGGAGGGCCACGGGGAGCTGGCAGACCGCAGAAAATAATCCCGCGGGCCGTGTGTTTGAGACCCCTGGTCTACGCTGACACTTTGTCAATATAACTTTGCCGCAAAAAGCTCTACGCCTCTCACCGAGGTGGTTTTATTTTGTCAGCAAAGCAGGAGAGTTTTGTTGGCAGAAAGAGCATTGCAGTATGTATACATCCATTGTTTTATTGATGAAACCTGACTTTTGTTGACAAAACTATGTAGTGTGGACAAGGCCTCCGATACATAACAGTAATAAGAAAAAACTGTTTGCATACGCACATATTGAGTGTGACGGATTCTTCATGGGGTGCCACCTGGAACTGGGGTGCCACCGAGCCCCTTGACCCACCAGTCTGGGCTCCCTCTCACATTGTACCACTGTGAGAAGCTACAAAGCCCTCCAGCCTGCACTTTCACCAGCACACATACAGGTAGGGACACACCTAGCTTCAGTTACATGCAGGCTCTTTGACCAGCCCCTGCATAGGAAGCCTACAGCTAAGATGACTCCCAGCTCCCAAAGTGCACACCCCCTCTGGAGTATAAACCCAAAATTATACCATCTTCCACTGCACAGAGAACTGTACAGCGTAAGCTCATAAAATTCTCCCCCTCCCTCCATGTGGAGAGGAATATGCAACAGCCTTTGCCCCTGAGTTATGACTCCCACACACTTCTTTCCAACTCACTGGTTTAGATAAAGCAAAAACAAGTTTATTAACTACAAAGGATAGATTGTAAGTGATTATAAAGGGATAGCAAACAGATCAAAGCAGACTACCTAGCAAATAAACAAAAAACACAAACTAAGCTTAATATATTAAATAGATTGGATATGAAAAGCAGATTTTCATCCTAAGTGATGATACAAGCAGGCTGCAGATTCTTAAGGGGCAAACTGCACTTGCGTTAGAGCTTGGAATCCCCCAGTGTTTCATTCACAGGCTAAAAATCTCTTTAGCCTGGGTCCAGCACTTCCCCCAGTTCAGTCTTTGTTCCTCAGGTGTTTCCAGGAGTCTTCTGGGTAGGGAGTGAAGAACACCAGCTGATGTCACTCCCTGCCTTATATAGCTTTTGCATATGGCGGGAACTTTTTGTTCCCAGACCAGTCTGTGGAAAAATATTGACATCCCAAGATGGAGTCTAGAGACATGTGGTCTCATCACATGTCCTTGTAGAGTCATAGCAGCCATTACTTGGAGGCTGTCTGTAGTGTTCACAGGAAGGCTCACAAGGTGGGAGATAAGCTTCTCACAAGGCCTATTGTTTTTTCCTAATGGCCCATTGCCCTGAATAGATTCTTCCCCACCCACTTTCTAGACTGAAAGCATCTTGTCTAGTGGGTGCTACCCAGGTGTAACTACATTTGAAATACAGATAGTCAATATTCATAACTTCAGATACAAAAACGATAAATGCATACAAAAAAGGGTGATCATATTCAGCAAATCATGACCTTTCCAATGACACCTCACATGACGTACCTTGCATACAATAGATCATAATTATGTCATAATCATATCATAATAATATCACTGTGAAGAATATGGGGTGCAGTGTCACAGAGTATTTAGGGTGGAATTTTCAGAAGTACCTAACTCTGGCCAATTCAGCTCCCATTGGAGTCAACCAAGGTTTTATCATTGACTTCAGTGAGACTGTACCTGAGTAGATGTTCACCAACATGAGTGAGCAGTCTACAAACAGGACATTTTAAACTTCTTACTGAAGAAAGGTCTTATTCTATAGTGGAGGCTTTTCTGTTTCTTGGGGACCCTCTCAACTAGTGCTGTTACACCAAATATATTCCATGCAATTGTCAGCAATTAAAAATGGATACTGTATTCACCTTTTCCCTACCTCCACTGCATCAAATAATTGAATTTTAGCTTGCAAAAGAAGACTTTCACTCTGTGTCTCAGCTGAATTTGTTTCCAAGCAGCTACATTATTTATTAAAAATGTATTTATTTTATTATTTTGATTAGATTTAAAACTTCATACCAAAAAACCCCCATCCAGAGTTCTGGGCAGCACTGACAAATTTCAAAGCACAATGAAGAAAAATTACACAAATCAAAATGTTCTAATTTGTGTTATTTTGGAAGAAGATGGGTCCTTTCGTATGTTAACTTACAATGTTTAATATTTATGTACACAGCCTTAAATGGCTTATAGCACCCTGTAGAAAGCTTTTTTTAAAACACAGGTGCTCTTTATTTAAAGTGATTGCTTATGTCCAAGCAGAATGTGCTAAACACTCTATCTATGAGTTCAAGGCAAGGATTTGTGTATGGTTATCCCCTGGTGTGCATGCAGAGCCGTGGCTAGCTCTGAAGTATTGGGAATCGTGTGCTCTTGCATTTTAAAAAATGTGGGCCATGATGGTTTATTAAAACCCTTTCACACTGTCCATTTTACCAGTGTGCCACTACTAGGGTACTAGTGTGTAAACAAAAGCTGTCTTCTTTGTCATCAGCCTGCTGCTCCTGCCACATCCTTTCAGTCTCAGCACAACTGCTCAAGGGTCTTCACCCACAACAGTCAGTAACAAACAGCACTGGCTGCCTATTGTTCCCTAAGTGCAATTTAAGGTCTTACAGTTGAGAATTAAAGCTTTAGACTATGGCAGGCAAGATGCTCAGATACTGCTTTTGATGAGAATAATAATGCCTTGATAGAGGGTTTTAAAAGATAAGCAAGGCAATTGTTAATTTGTGTGAGGATGAGACATTGTGAATGCCCTTGTTTGTACATGTGCAAAGGCAGGTACTCTACAAGTGCATGAATTTGAAGAGAAGGTACTTGGGGAACCCCTAAAGGAGGGAATTACAAAAGTCAGAGTGGAAGAAGGAAATGAAGATATTGATGGGATTTTGTCAAAGGTGAAATAAAGGCAGTGGCATATTGAGTCAAAATCACTGAGATAGTCATAGATCTGCAGAAAGAAAGAAGAGATTTGGGAGAAGTAAAGCTCCCATTCAAGCATCACACCAAGACAGGAGGCAAATGAGCTGCCTGAGTCAAGAAACAAAATACAGAAAGTGGACTTGTGTTTAAGGGGGCTGAGACATCCCCCCGGTGTTATATGGACCAGTGATCTGCTAAATCATTCCAATCCTTGACTCTGGGAGCCAGCCTTACCCTGCTCTGCTGTGAGAACCCCAACTCCTGGGCTGTTCTTGCACAACCTCTGGCATGTAAGCTGCTCCTTGGATTGTGGAACCGAATGACACTAGCCAATACCCTTGGTCCCAGACACAACCCCAGGAACCTCCATCTTGCAATGCCCAGTTATGCCTGCTGGACACTGTAAGCTGAAACGAGTTTGTCAATTTAACAAAGAAATTGATATGTACGAGGCTTGTTATCCCAAGGGGAGTCCCTGACACGTTTCAAACCAAACACACTGCTTCAGGTCGAATAAACAAACAGACTTATTAACTATAAAGATAGATTTTAAGTGGATATTAGTCAAAGCATAAAAAGTCAGATTTGGTCAAATGAAATAAAAGCAAAGTGCATTCTAAGCTGATCTTAACACTTCCAATGTCCTTACAAACTTAGATGCTTCTCACCACAGGCTGGCTGCCCGCCCTTCAGCCAGGCTCTCCCCTTTGATTAGTGCTTCAGTTGCTTGGTGTGATGTCTGTAGATGTAGGTGGAAGAGAAAGAGAGAGCATGGCAAATGTCTCTCCCTTTTATCATGTCCTTTCTTCCCTCTTGACTTTGCTCCCCCCCTTCAGAGTCAGGTGAGCATTACCTCATCGCAGTTCCAAACTGACCAAAGGAAGGCTTTTTGTTGCTGCCTAGGCCATGTCTTTTGTTCCTGTGAGGCTGGGCTGGATTTGTCCCATACCTGCCCTGATGAGGTGTGAACTTCAGTATTTGGGTGGCTTTCTGCTCTTGGAGAGTTTTTGCCTGGGCTTATTTTAAGCAATGAGGATACATTTTCAGCCTCATAAATATAGACATGAAATTATAACCTATAACTTTACTATAACATTACTGTAACAATTACTATAACATCACTATAACAACCATGCTCAGTGCATCATGAGCCTTCTGAAGACACCCAACATGATAAACTTTGCACTGGATACCACACATATCATTTTATAAAGATAAACATGGGGGTGTAGGGTGTTCCCTGAGGTACAGAGCATAACACCTCCCCCTTAGTTTAATGCAAAAGAATTAGTCACTGATCAGCTCAAAGGCAGTTTGTGTTACAGTTCTCTCAGCATCCAGCCACTAAGACCATGAGGCAGTGTGCCTCAGTTTCCCCATAAACACACAGCAAACCAGATTTTTTATGGTTTCTCTACTGTGATAAGCTTTAAACCTGTTTACAAATATTAATTGAAAAGTAGCATTATCATAAGGTTTAACATCTGTGTCAAAATTCTTATCCCCAAAACTTAACATTAATACCAAAATGTTTATCTCAGATGTGCATTTACAAGTATCTTTATGATATCGTGCCCTCTGTTCAGATATTCTGGTTTGAGGTTAGTTTGTTCATTACCCATGGTGTCCTTTGACTCTCTCTTGTGTAATCGGTCACTGGGTTCTCTTTCCCTCCAGTGTTCCCCTCTGTGTGGGCTCTTAATTTAATCATGTTTCTGAAATTTTGGTGCCTCAGGGTCTGGAAAGATAAGTGTTCAGGGGGATCCTGCACATTGGCTGGCCCTTCGGGGAGCGATCTCCCAACCCCAGGACTGTACATATGCATAAAATCCAGCTCCCCTTTTGGGGTTACCCATTATCTCCCCCTCCCAGCACTGAGTCCTTCCCTGCCCCCTAGAGGGCTGTGATCTGTGCTCTCTGGGCTAGATGTGTTTATCCTTTGATCAGATTCACCTTTTCCCAGCAGCTTTCCCATAACTGCTCCCTGTCTCTCACCAGCCTGGGGGAAAACATCCCCCGCTCTATCAGTTGGGTCATTTGTATTCTGGCAAACTACCACCTGGCAATTTTGGGGTCCCAACTCCTCTGTTATCACAGGCATTGGAATTACATCTTGATTAAAAAGATACAGTTACTTTCCAAAAACTTATCAGAAATAGCACCCTGAAAAATTGGGACCTGGATTGGGGTACTCTCCACCACCCCTTTCTCTGTCCCTGAGAAGTCAGCTGTGTGACTGCTCCCCTCCAGGAGGTCAGTTATACAGTTCCTTCTCAAAACCTGGGTCACAAGCTGAGTGCCTGGGTGCACAGATGCTGACCCAGCCATCCTCCTAGTGTCCTGGGCATCCTGCCCCAAGTGACTAGTGAGGAGACATTCCTGTACCCTCACTATTCCTTCCCCAGTTTCCTCCTCGGGGCCCCCTCCAAAGACATTTCTCTGTGCTCCCTGGGAAGGGTTCTATCTTTTGTTCTAACAACTGGGACAGTTTCCTTAATCCCTGACAACACCTCTCCTGCCCCCGCATCTGAGGGCATGTTGCCTTCTGCTGGAAAGGAGCTAGTCTCAGCCCCTCCCATACTTGGAAGCACCCTGCTTCGCTGTGTTACAGAGTCACAGGAATCCTCACCCACTTCAGTGGTTTCTGAGATTCCCTGCCCCTTCTCTGGGTCACATTGTTCTATGTTCCCTAGAGCCCGTTTTGCTTCTGGTTCAGCTGCGACCTGATGGCAGCTAACAACCTGGACAGTTCTCTCCATGGCAGGCATTACACCCCCATCCCTTCCTGATGTGGTGTTGCCTCAAGCTGCAGTGCAGGATTTGGTCTCAACCACCCTCCCACCTGGAAGCATGTGGCTTCTACCTGCTGCAGAAGAATCAAGGAGACTCTCTCCCATTCTCTCAGCAATTCCCGAGACCTTACCCTTTCCCTCGGGGGTCCCAGCATAACACTCCCTCCTGCTGCAGGCAAATATTTTAACCTGAGCTACACAGAAAAAATCATTACCAAGGAGCAGCTCAAATAGGAGGTGTTCCATTTCTGACACAGTCAAAACACTTTCCAAACCACATGGATTTTAGCTATTGGTCTGAGGAGTCTGCTTTTGCCCACTCCCACAATCTCTGCCATTTGGCCAGGCAACATATTGGCCTTTGGACCCACACTCTACTTAACCAGAGAGATCTGGGCCTCTGTATCCCTCTGCCCCAAGCATCTACACACAATCATTTTAAAAAGAGGAACATGGGGGTGTAGGGTGTACCCCCAAGGTACAGAGTGTCACAGGAGCTTCATTTGCCTGAGATAGTTAGATGAAGGAAACTGAGCTGAAGCAATAAATTTAGTTAGTCAAGAAAGATAAGCAGAGAGAATGGATCGAAAGGAGTTATTAAAGGTGCTGAATGATGTACACAGTTGTTACCAGTGTCAAAGTAGAAGGTAAGATTAGAAATAAGATAAGAAAGAAAAGGTAGATGGAAAAAAGTAAGAGTGAAAAATTGAAACTTGTGAGACTCCATAGAGGAGGAGCCTGACACAGAAGAGAAACCAGAAGATGCAGTTTGATAAATAAGAATGGGAGTTAGAAAGAAACAAGGGAAACTTACATATTATGGGCATGGAGGCCGTCCAGCAGGATGGAGTGGTCCAAGTTCTACAAGCAGCACAGCCTTTGACAAGCAGTGCATGAGGATACTGCTACATATGTACACTATTACACACAAAAGATGTATGTTAAAAGAATAAGTTGCAAAGTCAAGCAACTTCAAAATTAGAAAATGCCAGAATTAAGATTGCCCATGCAACCTTAATTCAGCCCCCTTGTGAGTATGCATTATGAGAACATCTTTAATTGCATGATCGCAAGAACTTTTTTCCCCCAACAAGGCCTCTGCCTCATTCACTGCACAGATAGGATTGTGGAGAGAGGAAGGCTGTTCTCTGTAGGATCCCTGCATCATTATTTACATATGTTGGGAGGTGTGTAGTGAGTGACGCAGGTGATTGCATGAAGAGAAGAGATGCTCTAATGGCTGGGAGTTGAAGCAAGATAAATTCAGACTGAAAATAAGGTGTAAATTTTTTGTGAAAGTAATTAACCTTTGGAACACTTTACCAAGGATCATGGTGGATTCTCTATCACTGACTATTTTAAAATCAAGTTTGGATGTTTTTCTAAAAGCTATGCTCTAGGAATTATTTTGGGGAAGTTCTATGGCCTGTGTTATACATGAGATCAGACTAGATGATGACAATGGTCCCATGTGGCCTTGGAATATATGTTTAAGGATTTTGAATGGCATTCTAATTTAAAAATAAAAATTGAAAAAACAGAAATTCTGTCATGTGGAACCACACTGACCTCTCCTTCCCCTGACCCCAACTTGGGTCATCAGTGGGGTTTGAACATTTAGATTCACAGCACAGACCTCTATTCAAGCTAACAGAGTAACAGTAGTAGGCTGTTATCCTCTATGTACACCCATCATTCCAAGAGGAATAAGACACACTTTGCTAGTGGGTAAAGAACTTGCTGAGAGCAGAGGAATGTAGAAACTGAGGAGTCTTACGTTCAATTTCAGGTATGGGAGTATACTCTAGTGCAGTGATTTTCAAATCATGGATCGCATCCCAGAACTTGGTTGCAGAATGGAAGGCACTGGGTCGTGGTGGCTCTGGTCAGTACTGCCAACTGGGCCATTAAAAGTCCTGTCGGTGGTGCTGCCCGGCTAAGGCAGGCTACTCCCTACCTGTTCCAACACCGCACCGCACCCCGGAAGTGGCCAGTAGCAGGTCTGGCTCCTGGACAGGGAGGCCATGGGTCTCCGCGCACTGCCCCCACCCTAAGCACCAGCTTCGCACAGTGGGGGAAGGGACGGTGCCTACGGATGAGAGCCGCACAGAGCTGCTTGTGTGCCTCCACCTAGGAGCTGGACCTGCTGCTAGCCTCTTCCTGCACCCCAAACCCTCATTCCCACCCCAGAACCTGCACCCCCAGCCCAGAGCCCTAATCCCCTCCCGCACCCAAACCCCCTGCCCCAGCCCTGAGCCCCTCCCACAACCAAAACCCCTCATCCCCAGTTCCATTGGGTAATGAGCATCAACAATTTTCTTTAACTGGATCACCAGAAAAAAAGTTTGAAAACCACTGCTCTAGTGGTTAGGGCCCTGTGCCCTTAGATTGTCTTTGCTCTTTGCTCTTACCCATCTTACCCTGGCTCATATCCACACACACACACACACACACACCAGCTCCTGCCCCTCTCTTCTCCTCCCTACTTACCCCAACTTCATTTCTCACTTCTCTGCATTCCAGTGTGGCTACTTCCTCCTTCTCCTCCACACTGCCAGGGCTCTCGCAGGAGGATCATGGGCGGCACAGGGAAGAGTCTCCTTGCTCTTAGTTCCTGTGTCTGATGCCACAGCAGTCCCTTGTAGCATGAAAAAAGCAATGACAATGAAAGTGCTGCTCAGCCCCTGGATTGGAGCATGCTCAGTACAGACAGGATCTTCAGAGAATTTAGCAGCTCAACAGTGTCCTACTGAGCATACATGACATTTTTTTGGAGGTTATAAACTGGCCAAATTTGGGCATTTTTCATAAGGAGGGAAAGAGTCACAGCCCTGACACAAAAGGCACCCTCACACCTGCAAAGTTTCAAGTCCCTGTGCCAATGCATAGGGGCACTACAGAAGCTCAATGAATGATTATAAGCATTAATTTAACAGTGGCAAAACCTTTTCCCCCAGTCTCACTTTTGGAAATGGTTGAATTGTTTTACCTGAAGCTTTCCAAAAAATTCAATCTGAGACAGATATCTGGCAGGGAAAAGTGCCAAGCTTTAACCATTTGGGCCAAAAAGGAAAAAGAAACTGTAAACAAGATCTTATAATGGGATGTGTCAGGAAACTTTGACTGTAGGTGACTCCACCTACAAGCTTTGATTTTAACTATACAAGACAAATTTAAGACCAACCAAATTAAGGCTCTGAGGTGACATCTTAAAAGTAATCTGCAAGTGCTCTGGAATGTATAAGTGAAACATGCCCTAGTTACTCAACGATGAGAGAGCTGAACTGGGAAACAGAAGATCAAGGAGCTATCTCCATCTCTGCCACAGACATCCTTTGTGACCTCATGCAAGTCACTTATCCTCTCTGCACCTCAGTTTCCCCTAGGCAATGTGCAGTCAATTGCGTGACATGAAACTGTCCTCATCACCTATTAATCTCAGTGAGAGCTCGGGATGCTCAGCAGCTCACAGGAGGGGCTCAGGTCTTCACAGCACCAGACCCAAAAAATTTACCTACATATCTCATAGATGCATTGTGAATCTTAATCCATTAATGTTTATGAAAGCACTTTGACAGAATACAAAGTATTATCATCAAGCAATAACACTTCAGTCAAGCCTGCTACAGCACTCATCTTACTTTCAGTGGCTTATAACTTCCTTAGAAATACATCTCATGATTAATATGAGTTGTGAGGAAGCCCCCTAATCCTTTTGTGACATGGCCACACTCTGTCCCCAACCTCTGATACCCTAGAAACTATTCAGACCCACTTTTGCCATGTGTGTGCAGGCCATATTTTATTCTAAACCCATCCACCAACACCAGCATAGTGCATCATCACAGTTTTAACCTCCACTTCTTTGCTATGGCCCATGGAGGTCACACTCACTCCTTTGTCCCAGGCTCAACTAACCCTGTCCTCCCACTTTATAACACGCCTATCATAAATATAAAGGGAAGGGTAACCACCTCTCTGTATACAGTGCTATAAAATCCCTCCTAGCCAGAGGCAACATCCTGTTACCTGTAAAGGGTTAAGAAGCTCAGCTAATCTGGCTGGCACCTGACCCAAAGGTCCAATAAGGGAACAAGATACTTTCAAATCGGGGGGGGAGGGGGGAAGGCTTTTGTTTGTGCTCTTTGTTTACGTGGTTGTTCTCTCTTGGGACTGAGAGAGACCAGACAGAAATCCATCTTCTCCAACCCATCCTAATCCAAGTCTCCAATATTGCAACCAGTATAGGTAAACCAGGCAAGGCGGATTAGTTTATCTTTTGTTTTATGTGAATTTTCCCTGTCTTAAGGGGGAAGTTTATTCCTGTTTTCTGTAACTTTAAGGTTTTGCCCAGAGGGGAATCCTCTGTGTTTTGAATCTGAAAACCCTGCAAAGTATTTTCCATTCTGATTTTACAGAGGTGATTCTTTTACCTTTTCTTTAATTAAAATTCTTCTTTTAAGAACCTGATTGATTTTTCATTGTTCTTAAGATCCAAGGGTTTGGGTCTGTGTTCACCTGTACAAATTGGTAAGGATTATTATCAAGCCTCCCCAGGAAAGGGAGTATAGGGTTTGGGGGGATATTTTGGGGATATCCAAGTGGTCTGTTTCCCTGTTCTTTGTTTAAAATGCTTGGTGGTGGCAGCATACTGTTCAAGGCCAAGGCAAAGTTTGTACCTTGGGGAAGTTTTTAACCTAAGCTGGTAAGAGTAAGCTTAGGGGGTCTTTCATGCGGGTCCCCACATCTGTACCCTAGAGTTCAGAGTGGGGAAGGAACCCTGACATGGTGGCAGAGCAGTGGGATCATTTTGAACCAGAGATGATTTTGAACCAAAAGCACAGACCTGAAGAAGTTGGGGTTTTTTTTAAGCTGAGAGCAGCTAGAGAGTTTTCTGTCTATTTGCCTGGAGACAGAGGTGTTAGGTTTTTTACAAAGGGATTTTTCTTTTTTGAGCTGGAGTTTTCTCTACCTAAAGGCAGGGTAGTTAACCTCCTGCAGGGAAATTCACAAGTTTTTTTTCCCCCTAACTCTCAGTATAGATAGAGTTAAGCACAAGAAAGCAGGAAAATGACTACCAGTGAAGCAGCTAATAAACTAGAGCTGGCCAGATTTGAAGCTGAAGAGAAACAAAAAGAGCATGATAGACAGATGGCCTTAAGGCTCTTGGAGGTGGAGGCAGAAAAAGCCAGGGTGGAGGGAGAGGAAGCTGCCCACAAGAGAGCTATGGAGGCAGAAAAAGCCAGGGTGGAGGCAGAGAAAGCTACCCACAAGAGAGCTATGGAGGGGAAAGAAAAAGAGACGAAGCATGCACTGGAGATGGAGAAGGCAAGGGCTCAGTGGAATATACCAACCAACCCTAGCAATCCTTCTCCAGTTACCCCTTCCCATCCCAGAAAGTTCCCCACCTACAAAGCAGGCGATGATACCAAGGCCTTCTTAGAAAACTTCGAAAGGGCCTGCCTTGGGTACAGCATCTCAACAGACCAGTACATGGTACAGCTGAGGCCGCAGTTCAGTGGACCCTTAGTAGACGTGGCAGCTGAAATGCCGAAGGAACACATGAACAGTTATGAACTTTTTAAAACCCAAGCGAGAGTCCCCAGAATGGGGCTAACACCCGAGCATTCCTGTCGGCGGAATGCTTCCTAGATGGGAAGCCCAAAACTGTAATCGAGGCAGGGGAGATTGGAGCCAAATGGGTGGAGGTGGCAGAAAATAATAAAATTAGTAGCAGTTGGAGCAAATATCAGAAGGGGAAACCTGAAACAAAACCCTATCACCGAGGGCAACCCAAGGCCCCACATACATCCCAAGGAAAATCCCGGACACCTTATTGTTCTACCACACCATTCTCCAGCAACACACCTCACCCCAGTGATCAGTCAACTGGGCGATGTTTTAAATGTAATGAGCTAGGGCATGTGAAGGCCAACTGCCCCAAGAACCCCAACAGACTGCAGTTCATTGCACCGGGGTCACACCAAAGGTCCTCAGGTCCAGATGCCTCCCAGATACCCTTACAGCGAAGGGAAACTGTGAGTGTGGGCAGGAAGAAGGTTACAGCGTGGAGGGACACTGGAGCGCAGGTGTCAGCTATCCACCAATCCTTAGTGGATCCCAGCTTAATCAACCCAGAGGCCCAAGTGACGATTCAACCCTTCAAATCTAACTCTTTTGATCTGGCTATAGCCAAGTTGCCTGTCCAGTACAAGGGCTGGTCAGGAATGTGGACTTTTGCAGTCTATAATGATTATCCCATTCCCATGCTGCTGGGGGAAGACTTGGCCAACCAGGTAAAGCTAGCCAAGAGGGTGGGAATGGTCACCCGCAGCCAGACTAAACAAGTTTTCACACCTATCCCTGTTCCTGAGCCTTCCACCGGGGCCCCGTCTGTGTTACCAGAGACCCAGATGGAGGTGGTGGAACCGGATCCCCTGCCAACAACTGCAACGGCCGTAGTGGATCCAGTCCCAGAGACCCAGCCAAGCCAGTCCCCGAACTGAAACTGGCGAAGCACCAGCACCAGAACCACTGCCAGCACTGAGTCCAGCGCTTGCAACCCTGTCTACAGCTCCAACACCAGAGGGCACCACTGAGCCTGCACTGGCAGCAGCAGCAGATGACCCTAAACAAAAGGCTCAGCCGGAGCCTGAAATACCCCATAGGGCTCCAGCGGAGAGCGGTTCACAGTCAAGGGAAACAGCCCCATCACCTGCATCACTTCCAGAGGGACCAAGCCCAGGTCCACAATCCAGTGAGGAACTGATGTCTCCAACATCAAGGGAACAGTTCCAGGCTGAACAGGAAGCAGATGAAAGCCTCCAGAGAGCTTGGACAGTGGCACGGAGCAACCCATCGCCTCTCAGCTCTCCTAATCAATCCCGGTTTGTTGTAGAAAGAGGACTTTTATACAAGGAAACTCTTTCTGGTGGGCACCAGGAAAACTGGCATCCTCAGAGACAGTTGGTAGTTCCAACTAAGTACTGGGTAAAGCTCTTGAGTTTAGACCACGATCATCCTAGTGGCCATGCTGGGGTGAACAGGACCAAAGACTGTTTGGGGAGGTCATTCCACTGGGAGGGAATGGGCAAGGATGTTTCTGCCTATGTCTGATCTTGTGAGGTGTGCCAAAGAGTGGGAAAACCCCAAGTCCAGGTCAAAGCCCCTCTCCAGCCACTCCCCATCATTGAGGTTCCATTTCAGCGAATAGCTGTGGATATTCTGGGTCCTTTTCCGAAAAAGACACCCAGAGGAAAGCAGTACATCCTGACTTTCATGGATTTTGCCACCCGATGGCCGGAAGCAGTAGCTCTAAGCAACACAAGGGCTAAAAGTGTGTGCCAGGCACTAACAGACATTTTTGCCAGGGTAGGTTGGCCCTCCAACATCCTTACAGATGCAGGAACTAATTTCCTGGCAGGAACTATGGAAAGCCTTTGGGAAGCTCATAGGGTGAATCACTTGGTTGCAACCCCTTACCACCATCAAACAAATGGCCTGGTGGAGAAGTTTAATGGAACTTTGGAAGCCAGGATACGTAAATTTGTAAATGAACACTCCACTAGATTGGGACCTAGTGTTGCAGCAGTTGCTCTTTGCCTACAGAGCTGTACCACATCCCAGTTTAGGGTTGTCTCCATTTGAACTTTTATATGGCTGCGAAGTTAAGGGGCCATTACAGTTGGTGAAGCAGCAATGGGAGGGGTTTACACTTTCTCAAGGAACTAACGTTCTGGACTTTGTAACCAACCTACAAACCACCCTCCAAACCTCTTTAGCCCTTGCTAAAGAAAACCTAAAAGATGCTCAAAAAGAGCAAAAAGTCTGGTATGATAAACGTGCCAGAGAGTGGTCCTTCAAAGTAGGGGACCTGGTCATGGTCTTAAAGGCGCTCCAGGCCCATAAAATGGAAGCGTCATGGGAAGGGCCATTCGTGGTTCAAGAGCACCTGGGAGCTGTTAATTATCTCATAGCATTCCCCACCTCAAACCGAAAGCCTAAGGTGTGCCACATTAATTCTCCAAAGCCCTTTTGTTCCAGAGAATTAAAGGTATGTCAGTTTACAGCCCAGGGAGGAGATGACGCTAAGTGGCCTGAAAGTGTCTACTATGAAGGGAAAAGTGACGGTGGCGAGGAAGAGGTGAACCTCTCCATCATCCTTGTACGTATGCAGCGACAGCAGATCAAGGAGCTGTGCACTACTTACGCACCGATGTTCTCAGCCACCCCAGGACTGACTGAACAGGCATACCACTCCATTGACACAGGTAATGCTCACCCAATTAGAGCCCAACCTTAGCGGGTGTTTTCTCAAGCTAAAACTGCTATAGAACAGGAGATCCAGGATATGCTACAGATGGGTGTAACCTGCCCCTCCCGCAGTGCATGGGCATCTCCAGTGGTTCTAGTTCCCAAATCAGATTGGGAGATACGTTTTTGCATGGACTGCCATAAGCTAAATGCTATAACTCACCCAGACAACTATCCAATGTCACGAACAGATGAACTATTGGAGAAACTGGGATGGGCCCAGTTCATCTCCACCTTGGACTTAACCAAGGGGTGCTGGCAGGTACCACTAGATGAATCTGCCAAGGAAAGGTCAGCCTTCATCCCATGTGTTGGGCTGTATAAATTTAATGTACTACCTTTCGGGCTGCGGAATGCACTCGCCACCTTCCAAAAACTTGTAGATGGTCTCCTAGCAGGATTGGGAGACTATGCAGTTGCCTACCTTGATGATGTGTCCATATTTTCAGATTCCTGAGCAGAACACCTGGAACATCTACCAAAAGTCTTCAAACGCATAAGGGAGGCAGGACTAACTGTTAAGGCTAAGAAGTGTCAAATAGGCTTAAACAGAGTGACTTACCTTGGACACTATCAACCCCCTACAGGCCAAAGTGGATCCTATCCAAAAGTGGCCTGTCCCAAAGTCAAAGAAACAGGTCCAATCCTTCTTAGGCTTGGCCGGATATTATAGACGATTTGTACCGCAATACAGCCAAATCGCCGCCACACTAACAGACCTAACCAAAAAGAAACAGCCAAATGCAGTTCAGTGCACTGAAGAGTGTCAGGAGGCCTTTAACCAGCTTAAAGTGACACTCATGTCTGACACTGTGCTAAGGGCCCCAGACTTTGACAAACCGTTCCTAGTAACCACAGATGCGTCCAAGCGTGGTATGGGACCAGTCTTAATGCAGGAAGGACCGAATCAAGAGTTCCATCTTGTTGTGTTTCTCAGCAAGAAGCTGTCTGAGAGGGAAAGCCACTGGTCAATCAGTGAAAAGGAACATTACGCCATTGTCTACGCTCTGGAAAAGTTACGCCCATACATTTGGGGATGGCGTTTCCACCTACAAACCGACCATGCTGTGCTACAGTGGCTTCATACCGCCAAGGAAAATAACAAAAAACTTATTCAGTGGAATTTAGCTCTCCAAGATTTTGATTTCAACATACAAAACATTTCAGGAGTGTCTAACAAAGCGGCTGATGCACTCTCCCATGAAAGTTTCCCAGAATCAAGTGGTCCAAATCGTCCTTAAGATGTGGGAAATATTGTTAGTCTTTATACAGTTAGTAGTATATTTAGAGATGCATGTGTCTTATTAACTCTGTTTTATCCAGAGCTCCAGGAAGAAATCACAGCCAGTGTTTCACCCTATCGGTGCTTTGGGGGGCATATTATAAATATAAAGGGAAGGGTAGCCACCTTTCTGTATACAGTGCTATAAAATCCCTCCTGGCCAGAGGCAACATCCTGTTACTTGTAAAGGGTTAAGAAGCTCAGCTAACCTCGCTGGCACCTGACCCAAAGGACCAATAAGGGAACAAGATACTTTCAAATCTTGGGGGGAGGGGGGAAGGCTTTTGTTTGTGCTCTTTGTTTACATGGTTGTTCTCTCTTGGGACTGAGAGAGACCAGACAGAAATCCATCTTCTCCAACCCATCCTAATCCAAGTCTCCAATATTGCAACCAGTATAGGTAAACCAGGCAAGGCGGATTAGTTTATCTTTTGTTTTATGTGAATTTTCCCTGTGTTAAGAGGGAAGTTTATTCCTGTTTTCTGTAACTTTAAGGTTTTGCCCAGAGGGGAATCCTCTGTGTTTTGAATCTGAAAACCCTGCAAAGTATTTTCCATTCTGATTTTACAGAGGTGATTCTTTTACCTTTTCTTTAATTAAAATTCTTCTTTTAAGAACCTGATTGATTTTTCATTGTTCTTAAGATCCAAGGGTTTGGGTCTGTGTTCACCTGTACAAATTGGTGAGGATTATTATCAAGCCTTCCCCAGGAAAGGGGGTGTAGGGCTTGGGGGGATATTTTGGGAAAGACGTCTCCAAGTGGTCTGTTTCCCTGTTCTTTGTTTAAAACGCTTGGTGGTGGCAGCATACTGTTCAAGGATAAGGCAAAGTTTGTACCTTGGGGAAGTTTTTAACCTAAGCTGGTAAGAATAAGCTTAGGGGGTCTTTCATGTGGGTCCCCACATCTGTTCCCTAGAGTTCAGAGTGGGGAAGGAACCCTGACAACTCCCTTCCTGACTTTTTATCAGTTTGCTCAGCTGAGGGCTAATTAATTCCTTACCTCCCCCAGCTTCTCCTTCTGATAATCTAATTATTCAATCAGCCCTTACTGGGGGGAACTAACTGAGGCTAGAGTGATCAGAGTGTTGACCCATCTGTCAGATCTCAGCACTCTGTCACACCCTTACTCAGCTCTGTATCACACCAAGAATTCAATGAGGCAGCAGACATTTTATTATGCTTGTTAATCAACAGAGCAGCAAGTAAGGACAAAATAGTACAAGATAATGCAATCCTGCCATTGAATCAGATTACTTCAAACCTGGCATGTGGCCCAAAGTATATCAATGGACAAAATTACCAACTCGCCATTTTCTTTTATTTTGGGGAACTAGCTTCTCTTAAAAAAGAAAAGGAGTACTTGTCGCACCTTAGAGACTAACAAATTTATTTGAGCGTAAGCTTTCGTGAGCTACAGCTCACTTCATCGGATGCATTCAGTGGAAATGCATTTTCCACCGAATGCATCCGATGAAGTGAGCTGTAGCTCACGAAAGCTTATGCTCAAATAAATTTGTTAGTCTCTAAGCTGCCACAAGTATTCCTTTTCTTTTTTGCGAATACAGACTAACACGGCTGCTACTCTGAAACCTAGCTTCTCTTAGAATCATTGAGTTAAGAACAACAGAAGAACATTCTCCAGGGGAAACCTCAGAGCCTTATAAATTAAGCTCCTTGCCTCAGTCCAAGGAAGAGGGAAGACACCCCTTTTTTCTAAAGGCTCGACTGCTATGTGAGTGAGCAAACCTAATTGTTCAACAACATAAAATCTTATTTTTTAAAATGTTTTTTTACGTCTGGTTTGAGTTTTTAGTGTCTGTTTTTATATTTTACTACTGTGGCAATTAATGGAGCTCCACTGGGAAGGGAAGTTTAAAGTGTAGAATCTAGCCTTGGAAAAATCAGCTTGCTCCTTGCCTGGAGGGTGAATAATTAATTTTGACAAACAAGTAAAATATTCACTTTTTTTCCTTCTCCTTGATATGGTGGTGAAATGGTTTTGTGTCATGGCTGTTTGGTTTAAACACTATTTTACCAGACTGCTCTAATCGTACATATTTTTTAAAAAAACGCACTAAAAGGTGATCCCGGGGGGTAAAGATATACAACTTCTCTTTTGAATCCTACAAGTATCAGTCTTCTCCCCACTCTTACTCTATATCTACTTCAAACTGCTGGGAGAAATCATGAGACAGTATGGATGGACTCAAATGTCAAACACAGCCAACTGTATGTACCCTTTAGATCTACTTTAACTCAATTCCACTGCCCAGCTGTTCCAGGGCCTGACCAAAATAAGCACCTGGATGAAGATTATCTGGGTGAAATTAAATCCTAGCAAGATTGATGTTATGTGGTAGGCAAAAGGAAACACTTTGAAAATATAGCTGCCCCTATTGAGGTCATGCTCTCTTAAGCCATCAAGATGGCCTTCAGCTTTGGGATGCTTTGGGACTCAGACAGTGATGCCATCTTATACCAAGAGGCCATATTCCACCCTGTCAGGTTCTGACTTTGTCCTGGTGACCCATATATTCATAACTTCAAGGTTTGGTTATTGCAATATAGGGTTGGCACTTTTCTTTGCAAATGCACTATTAGTTGAGATCACCAACCCTTAAAAAGCTTCAGTTGGCTCAAAAAAGTGTCAGCGTGCCTTCTAAGCAACACGGGCCATTCTCCCTGTGCTTCACTAACTTCTATTGAACATCAAATCAGACTTAAGGCCTCTGGCCCACATCTACAAATGCACTTAGGCACCTAGATCTGGGGTTTCAGGCACCTATATCCCAGTTTTAGGTTCCACTGCAATCCACAAAATCCCTGCTCAACTGCCACCTACCCCTGTAGGTGCCTAAACTCATGCAGCACCTAAATGTTCAGGGTAAAAGTTCCCTAGGCACTTATGTTTCTGCATCTGGACATGCACCCTGCTTTCTCCCTCTAGGTGTCCTGAGGCCTACCTCCTGCTTAAGCCCCATTCAAAATCTGGCTCCTAGAGGAAGAAGAGTTGGTGGTGCCCACTTTATAATTCTTAGCCTAGTGGTTAGACCACTCAGCTGTGAGGTAGGAGATACAGATTCAATTCCCCCCTCTACTTGAGGGGGAGAAAAGAGGATTTGAACAGGGGCCTCTCACCTCTTTTCTCTCCCAACAGACAGAGTGGAGAATTGAACCTGGGTCTCCTTCATCCCAGGTGAGTGCTCCAGCCACTGAGCTAAAAATGTATAAGGTACACTCCTCCAGCTATTTTGTGTGGAGTAAGGCAGGTACCTAAAAAAAAAAGTTGAGCACCTAAGCTGCCTGATTCCAAGAGATGGGGTTCTGGCTGTGGACCACAAGGAGAGATAGGTCCCTCTTTGCAGCCCAGACTTAGGCACTGATGTCTGTAAGATGGTAGGGCTTTGGACGCACCCCTCTTGTTGGCTTGTCTTATTGGCTAATTTAGGCTGCTCCCGGCCTACTGTGCTGACTTTTCTGGATGACATTTTTAGGCCCCGTCTCTCTCCAGGCATCCTATAGGAGCCTATCAGATACTCTGGATAGCAGTGTTATTCCTGTGATTTTTTTTCAGACACCTAAAAATTAGGCATCGTGATGCTGAACCTCAATGGTACCTATGTCCCTTTGTGGATCCAGGCCTCTGTCCTTTCTTTTCAAAGCCCTCCATGTGATATGGCTATGCTACCTAAGAGGCTACCTCACCTCACAAAGAATTTGACTCCCCACAACAGATCTGTTCCTTAGAAATTCTGGATCTCTCAATCCTAATCATGACTTCCACATATGCTGGAGTCAGAGTTTTCAGCTGGTGGCTGGCTCATGGCTAAGGCACTGACTCCAGCAGGAACTGAGAATGACGATGGACCTCTGCAACTTCCAAGGTAAATGCAAAGTTCGCTTTTTCACCTAGCCTTTCCCAAACAGTGATAATTATTTTGGAGGGCTGAATGATTTCTTGTTGTTTATTATTTATTTGTACACCTTGGAAGCACCAAGGCAGCACTAGATGCTGCCCACACAAACATGAAGGCATAATCCCTGCCCTCAATAACTCACAACGCTGTCTGGTAGTCATTAAAAACAAACAGTTACAAGTTAGTTATTTGTTGTACTTCAGCACCAGTGACCCTAAGAACCCCTGTATTCACATCCTACACACTATTGTAATAATCTTTGTACAAAATATACCTTGTGAGGTATCATTTGAAAATGACTCTCCGATCATTAATATTCTTGCATGACATATATATATGGCGTGTATTAAGAGTTATGGATATGTGCTGGAAAGATGACTGAAATGTGTTAAACAGATCTACTTTAGACAAAGAAAAGTGTACTTGATTCTCTGACCAGCCTGATCTTCAAAGACAATGACGGTCCATTTTTACATATCAGGTAAACAAAGCTCTACTGACAGCCAAGCTCCTCCCCCGCCTCTTCCCCCAGCGTGCTACATTGCCTCCCCCCATCTCCCTGCCACCGATCAGCTGTTTGCCGGCAGGAAGGAGGGGGAAAAGTGGAGGCTCAGCCCGCTTGCAGCTCCGGGGAGGAGGAGGAGAAGAGGTGGGGCGGGGCGGGGCCTTGCTGAAGGGGTCGGAATCAGGGCATACCCCCTCCAGCCCCCTGCCATGAGCACCCCCACATCCCCAACCCCCAGCTGTGACCCCTGCACCTCCCACACACACACACAGCCCCCTGCCCACCCTGACCACCTCTCACACCCTCAGCCCCCTGCCCTGACCTCTGCACCCCCCACACACCTCCAGGCCCCTGCCCTGACTCCTGCACCCCCCTCACACATGGCCAGCTCCCTGCCCACTCTGACCCCCCCTCACACAGCCAGCCCCCTGCCCTGACCCCTGGACCTCCCCCCACATACACATACCCAGCCCTCCCACACCCCATGCCCTGACTCCTGAACCCCCCCACATCCCCACCCCCATCGTGAGCACCAAACAGGAGCTCCTGCACCCCCCTCCATTCCCACCTGCACCCCTCGCACCAAACAGGAGCTGCCCCAGGAAAGCACTCCACACCCCAACCTGCTGCCCCAACCCTGAGCCCCCTCCCTCACCCTAGCTCCTGGCCAGACCCCGCACCCCAAATTTTTTTTACAATATTTGGAAAGATCATTAAGTGGTCTATCGAGACCCTCCATGATTTTCAAGTGGTCTGTGGAAAAATAAGTTAGACTACAAGAACAATCAAGGTATCTCACTTTATTTTCATTTATGTCCTATATTACTTATAGGAGGAGGATGAAGAAAAAAAGAATGAAAAACAGGGGTGGGGGGAGATAAGAGAGAATGTTCTTTTTCTTGGCTGGGTCCCAAGAAGAGGCTGAGCACAGGGCCGGGGGGCCCCCACTAACTCTAAATCCACCACTGGCTGTCACGTCACCTGGGCTGCGGATACTGTGTCAGCTGATCCCCACAGTCTCCAATCTACCTGGGCAGTACAGCAGACATGGCCCTGCCCATTAGCTCCTCTCCACTCCCTAGCCCACCCACCCCTTGCTTCCCACCGCTTAATGCTTAAGGTTTAGCCCCCTCACTTTTAAAAATGATTGCTTGCCCCTCCTCCCCCCTCAGGCTTTTGTGGCAGCCCTGTTGCCAGGTATCCAGTTTTAGACTGGAAACTCCAGTAGAAAATGGGAACTGAGTGTCCAGTGAGCAGTGCTGACTGGAAACTAAAAGTCTGCTTATAGGAGTAACCACATTAGCCTCCGCTCCTCCCACTCTCAACACCCACCCCAGAGGGCTGGAAGAGAACCTGCCCTGCTGCTGCTGGATGTCACGGAGTGTGGGGAAGTCAAGGTCCTGCACCCCTCACTTCCTGCAATTCACCATGACCCCCAGCCAGCCAGTAAAACAGAAGGTTTATTAGACGACAGGAACACAGTCAAAGCAGAACTTGTAGGTATGGAAAACATGATCCCTCGTACAGGTCCATCTTGTGGGGTAGGGAGCCCAGACACCGGTGCTGGACCTCCCTCCATTTCCCCAGCCAGGTCCAAACTGCAAGCCACTCCAGCTCCTCCTCTGTCCTTTGTCTCTTTCCCGGGCCAGGAGGCCACCTGATCTCTTTGTTCTCCAACACCTTCAGTTGGCACCTTGCAGGAGAGGGGCCCAGGCCATCAGTTGCCAGGAGACAGGGTGTCAGCCATTCTCTGTGCAGACAGCATCACACCTGCCTAGGGCTCTGCAACAATCACACACTCTTATCCCACCACCCAGATACTTAAGAAATGCATAGAGGAAACTGAGGCACCCACACAGTATTCAGAGAAAACATTAAGAACATTCCTACTTTGACACACTGGAGGAGGGGCAGCTTAGTGCAGAGAGAGACAAAGAGAATGGGCTAGAACCAGGGAGAAGGTAGGTACCTGCTCTATGTGGGCAGGGGTGGGGGGATCCTGTTTACCCCCTTCCCAGCCCTGCTGCGCTTGCAGTTTACTCTGGCCTCTCCCTTGCTCCAGGGACCAACCCTAGCTCCCACCCCACTGTGCTTTTTCCCCCGCCCCCCCGGGGCCCACAAATATGTTGGCACTGGGCCCACAAAAAGTTAATCCGGCCTTGGCTGGGGTGTTTGTCAGGGTCACCTTGTTGGTTGTAACTGAGGCTGGTGGCAGCTAAAGTTCAAGCCTTACTATTCAAACTGCACAATATTAGTTGCATATATTGTGCAAAAACGTGGACTTATAGCTGGAGCACCTCTTGTGAATAGACATGGCAGGCTCTCCTCATGTGGCACTGCCTGCCACTCCAGCCCTGCAGTGGTCTGCCTCTTCTCATGACACAGTCATCCAGTAGGTCATGTTTAGTCCCACATCTTCCATACCCTAACAGAAAATGCAGTGTCCTTAAATCAGGTCTCTGGCCCCTGACTCTGGGCCCAGTCGTCTTTACACCCTCTTATTTCAGGGCTTTCAGAAGTCCTTACCCCTTTTGTCAGGGGGCTTCTTGTCACCACCTTCCTCTGCAGCTAGTAAGGGAACCCATTTCCTCCATCTTCTCTGGGTTCCAATCCAGGAACGCCATAGAAAGCAGCCAAAGTTCATCTACTCAGGCTTCTGGCTGCCTCCCAGAACCACTTCTTACCTTAGCCTGCTTCTAGACCTTTCCCACATCCCCTTCTTAGGCTTAATTCTCCTCAGATTCTTCACCCTCTCCTGAGCTCTTTGCCATTACAGCACTGCATCCCTAGGCTCTCTCACCAGAGGCCCAGCTCCCACCAAGATGCTGACCCTCAGGGCTTCTTCCCTAGAGTCACTTCCCCTACTTCACACCTTCAACTTCACTCAGCCCCCAGAGCTGTCTATCTGTGGGTTGGCCTTCCCTCGGGCCCATTTCAGAGTCTCCTTTACTTCAGCTACCCTCTCCTACTAGGACCCTTCCCAAGGTAGGAACTCCTTCCTGAAGCTCCTCTGCCAACTGAGCCTTTTGAGCAAACCTTCTCATTCCCTTAGCAGGATCCACTCATTTCACAAAGCCACCTGATCTCCAGATGATTAAGATCAGTTGGGAGGGTAGCTGATCATCACAGGCAAAACTGAGCCTGAATCCCATTTTCAAGGGCCAGCCAGCCTGTGACAAGCTTATTTCACCATCCTTGACCAGTAGGGCTCCTTCTTAGCTTTCCAGGTTTTCTTCCTGAGCAGGATAACCAAGAAACCCTTGCACACCTGTTTAAATATTTCTAAAGCACTCAGTAAGACAGTATATAATAATCATGTGATGCACAGTGAAGTAAATAAAGTAAGAAAATGAACTGGGGAAGAAAATAAGACAGTGAGATTGTGATAAATAGATGGTTTACCCATCACAAATCAATGGATTGCCTTTAAAATTTACTGTAATTATACAGCCTTAGTAATGGGTCTCACAAACACCCACTCACTTTAGTCTCCTTTTCCATGTCTTGTTTATTTCATCTGTGTTGTGCAGTAAGACTTCAGCAGTTATCGAAATTGGCACTGAGTTTCCAGTGAAGTCAATGAGCTTGATTGGAGGCAGAGTGCAAGTTGTACCCCTTTTGTCAGCAAACGTAGTTGCACCTTTGAAGGCTTAGGTTCTTCAACTACTTCTGTTTGTCCGGGTTCCAGCAAGGGAGAATAGCACCGCAGAAGCCTTTTCATCCTGTGCTTGCTTGCTCCAGTCCCCCAGGAGGAAGAGGGATTGCATGCCACTAGAAGCCCTCTGACTGGGTTTCTACCAGTGAAAGAAAGGCATGAAGAAGGCTCACTGGAGTTTTCAGTTATATTGGTGTCCTTCTGGAGTCTGTATCTGGGCTCAAATTCAACAAAGCACTTAAGCATGCATTGAACTTAAAATCCTGTTGAAGTCAATGGGACTTAAGCACAGGCCTACAGTTAAGCACATGGTTAAGTAGTTTGTTGAATACGGATGGAACACTGAATTGTGACTTTGTGTCTTAGGCATTACCTGCAAATACAGTCAGCAGTCACCATTTTCTTATAAAGAATGGCAACATGAGACTCAAGGATCCCACTATGCCCTCTCTTTTATTGCAAGATGCAATTTGCTTTAGAGTGTGGCTACGGATTATAAATCCTTCAGGAAATGAATGATTTAACTATTGTTTAGGTTGCAATATCTTACATTCTGATAAGAGCCATATACAGTTATAGAGCGAACAGTAATAATAAATAGTAGCATCCCTTTAGCTGATAGAAATAAAGGCTGTATTAAGTTAGCCTAGTCACTTATTATATATTAGAGAGGCTCAAGTAGAGGAAAAAACAGGGTGCATGTTTATACAGATACACTTAGTGACCACTGGCAGGGTTTAGTTTATGATGGGAAAGATTAGGTGAATCACATAGAACAAAATTCAATACATTAAAAAAAGATAATGCATTTACAAGGTATAATACAAGGAACAAAGTTAAATTAGGCAACACAACGCAGTGTAAGAATATGAGGGTTTAAATATACAAAGAGATAATTAAACATACAAAGAGGTGAGTCCCCATGATTTAGGCTGTTATATGAAATGTTGTGTTTCCAACAAAGTTTTTAAAACCCAAGACACCAATAAATATTTAACTAAAAAAGATTGTCCCATGTACAAAATACTTGGGAAAACTATCTTCTCTCCATCTCACAAGCTTACAGGTCTTAAACTAGTATCTTTTGGCTTCAGTGTAAGACAGTTGTTTCCTGAATGAACGATGCTGTTCTTGAAACCTCTGAAGCCAAAAAGGCACCTAAGATTCTTATAATAAGCCTCCCCTTTTAAACATATTCCATTCACATTTTATAATTTTCTGTGACTGATCGTAGTGCCAATAATTGCTATTAAAAAAATCTCATCCAAACTCCAATATAAGCAAAATTGTGCTTCTTGATATCAGAGATTCCAAATGCAACGTGCTAAATGCCTAGCAAGAAAAGGGTTAAAATTTTCTTATAAATTGGTTAGAATACCAGGTTAAAAAAAAATCACACTTAAAAGTTAACACAGTGGAACTAACCCAAGCAGGCACAGTAAGTCTTCCCTAGAGGAATGTGTCTCATTTCAGGCTTTTTTTCTTGGTTTCACATACTGTGTCATGAATTTCTTGTTCATAAAATGTAAAAACACATCCATTTTCTGTCTTAGAGACAAACTGATATGCAAACTACCAATTTTAAAACATGCTCATTTAGCAATAGCTTTCTTCTATATTAAGTTCTAGTGTAAACCCTGTTACACCAGCCTCTTGACTCAACACTACTAGCTCAGGCTATTGTGTCACAAAATCCTGGCCAGAGACAATAGTAGTATTTTTAGTTCCAAATCCCCCAGATTACTGTGTTCACTGGCCAGGAATTCTCCAATGCAGCAAACGTAATTAGAATATTCTTGCAACTACCAAATTCCATGATGCCCATATTTCACGGTTATTGAAATCCTCTGGAGGACATCAGAAACTTACATATTTTATGAGGACTGTATGCCTGGATGGCCTCAAAGATCAGGAATGGTGCAAAGCTAACTGGAACCAGGATCCATCTCAAAATTTAGGATTCTCAAAGGCTCCTGGGTGGCCTAGACATATTTCCTTCCAGATGGATACAGCAAACACTTTTTTATCTTATAGAGAGGTAGCCGTGTTAGTCTGTATAAGCAAAAACAATGCTAGAGACTAATTAGTGTCTAAGATGCCACAAGGACTCCTCGTTTTTTCTTAGCTTAGTAGGCAAAAAGAGGGGGGAGAGGAATGCATTGGAGAAGAGAGGATGAAGCCTTTGAAGATGAACCTGACAGAAAGAAAAAGTGTCACTTAAATAATATCCTTACGGTTGCCTTAAACTCACAGTCTAGCAGACTGGAAGAGATTTGAAAAGAAAATAGACTCATTTAGTGGAAAAATTAAGGATTTGGTCATAACAGCAAAAAGAGAACAGTGTCTGTCTGTCTAGGTATTTATAACATATTCATCACCACGAATCTCAGTGTCAGAAGATGGTCTTAAGTGAAGACAGACAAGTCTTGTTAGAACAGTAGTAAAAGTCACTGAGAAGCAGGAGACCTCAAAGCTCAGAGGCAGCAAAGAACATTTTGAATGACAGGATTACCTGAATGTTCTATTCACTCTGTGACACCTGAATTCCAAAAAACATTGTGAAGAAAAGTCAAAACAAAATGGCCATACTGAGAGCAACAGTCACCCCTTTGCAGAGGGCTAGCATAAGACCCACCTAAGCTTTCAGAATAAGTCCTATGAAGTGGTTGTCACAGAACACTCCCTCAGTGACACCTATATGCCACACTGCCTGGCCCATGTGTATGGTCTCTTACTCACAGTATACACACAGTCCATTTCCCTTCCCCATGTCTATCTTTAATCTTCAGATTCCAAGCATCACATAACATAGTACAAGCATGTGTCAGAAGGCACCTTCCACCCAGCCTTCTCTATTTCATCCAACTCACTTTCTGGGCTCCCCATCTTATTTCCTTTTCCTTCCATTATTGAACTAATTACCTCATTAGCCCAATCATTGCCCCCAAGTGTCAACAATCTCCACCGTAACAGGTTAAATGCCTCAAATTAAGCCTGTAATCTTCTCTGTTATGCAACTACCTATGGCCATGTCTACACTACAGTTAAGTGAACTTAAGTTACATTGATGATCATAAATCACTGTAATTACATCTCTTGTGCATGTTCATACCACGTTCCCTGTGTTGGCGGAGCACGTCCACAGTTTACGCTCTAGCATCTCTAACAGAGAGAGCAATACACCATGGTTAACTATCCCACTGTGCAACTCGCCACCTTCTGCCGCTACGAGCACAATGCGGTTGATCCTGCAGTATTTCATGAGTTCTGAATCTGAAAATGAATCTGTGGTGCCTGCCCTACTGTGTGCCATAGAAAGAAACAACTCAAGATTGATGTTGGCATTCACGGAGCAGCTGCACAGGGTGGACCATTAGTACTGAGCTCACACAACAAGCATTGAGTGGTGGGATTGCATCAGGTATGGGATGATGTGCAATAGTTGCAGAACTTTCAGATGTGCAAAGCCACCTTCCTGGAACTGTGTGCTGAGCTCTCCCCTGCACTGCTACACAAGGACACCAAAATGAGAGCTTTCTTCACAGTGGAGAAGCGTGTAGTGATGGCTGTGTGGAAGCTGGCAACTCCATACTGTTACCGGTCAGTCGGGAATCAGTTTGGAGTTGGGAAGTCCACCATGGCGGTTGTGGTGATGCAAGTATGTAGAATCATTAATCGCCTCCTGCTATGAAGGCCTATGACACTGGGCAATGTGCAGGAAATAGTGGATGGCAATGGGATTCCCTAACTGCAGCAGAGTGATAGAGTGCACACATATCCCAATTTTGGACCCAGACCATCTTGTGATAGAGTACATCAACAGAAAGGCATACTTCTCTATGGTATTGCAGGTATTGATGGATCACTGGTGTCATTTCACTGTCATCAACACCAGGTGGTCAGGGAAGGTGCATGACGCATGCATCTTCAGGAACACTGGCCTATATAGAAAGCTGCAAGCAGGGACTTTCATTCCAGACCTGAAGATTCCAATTTGGGATGTGGAAATGCCCATAGTGATCCTGGGAGACCCAGCATACCCCTTACTCCCATGGCTCATGAAGCCTTACACTAGAAACCTTGACAGCAGCAAGAAGCACTTCAACAACAGGCTCAGCATGTGCAGAATGACCATAGAATTTTGAGTTTGGCAGATTAAAGGATAGCTGGCACTGCCTTTTTGGCAGGTTAGACCTCAGTGAGGAAAATATTCCCATGGTCGTAGCAGCCTGCTGTGCTCTGCATAACATTTGTGAAGCTAAGGGGGAAAGCTTTCCCCAGGGGTGGAGTGTTGAGGTGGATTGCCTGGTGGCTGATTTTGAGCAGTCACATACCAGGACTATTAGAGAGGTTCAGTGTGTGGGGGGGGGCTATTCGAATCAGGGAGGCTTTGAAACAGCATTTTGACAATGATCCCCAGTAATGTGTTTTTCTGTAATGCATTCAGCCAAGCATTGTTCACTTGTCATCTTGAATGACCTTTGTAATTATTGCTGCCTGAGCATTAATTGTAGCCTGAAAATGTGCCCATTGCCACTCTTTATGGATTTTAGTAACAACCACCATATGTAGGACACAAATAAAGAATCATTGTGTTTCTAAGACTAAATTTGTATTAAACAGTAATACACAGATTTCCTTTTCTTACAAGGGACATGACACTGAGGAGCACTATCTCAAATGAGGCTCTCACCACTGTGTGTAAGTCCAGCTGTCATTATGATACATATTCCTAAGGGTGGAGTGCAAGTGGTACTGCGATGGACTGGAAATATGTGAGGAATGGGAGGCGGGGGGAAAGGAGTTTGGTGAGGGCATGGAATGCAGTTGTGTATGGGCTGTAGAGGGAGTCAAGCACGGATGTGTTCCAACTGCAGTGCAGTCAGGGACCTCAGCACCTCTGTTTGGTCCTCCATCAGCTTTATCATCCACTCCTGCTCTCTATCACCCACTTCTGCTCCATCTCCTCTCCGGGCTATCTATTCTGCTTTTCATTAATTGTCTCTCTCCACGCTCTGTGCTTGCTATCTGCAGATAATCAGATGATTCCAGCACTTCTCTAAACATGTCCTCCTTACTCCTCCTCATTTGCCTCCTTATCTGATGGAGGCACTCTGCCAGTGTGTAGGAGCTGGCCCTCAAGGGCACATCTGCAGAAACAAAAGAAATAATACACAGAGGCAGTATTGTGAGTGCACTCACAACCTTGAATCATAGAAGTTACATACACCTCTTTCTCACTTTCTCTTGGCAAGCACACAGCACAGCGAGAGCCCTAAACATAGTGAGTTTGGCCTGGGGGGAGGGAAGGGGCAAGATGGGACAAACTGGTCTAGATGGTTTCAGAAGGGCATCATTACAAGCACTTCGGGACACCATTCTGAATACTGGCACCATTTTCCAAAGGCAGGGGTGATCCAAGCTGACATCTCACTCCTGAGGGTAACTGAGGATGAAAGGGTGCTGTGAGGGGTTCGGTCAAAGAGACTCCCTTGGGACTGTCACCTGATGTGCTGAAACTACCTCTGAGCCCGTTTTCTTTACCAGCTTGGGACTCCAGAACCCTGTCTTGTCCAGACACACTAGCATGCTGAAACACAGACCCAGGGTCTGAATTACCCCAAAGCTGCAGACTTAACTGGAAACAGCTCAGCAAGCACTCCTGTCTCCAGCACCCAGACACTCAGCTCCCAATGGGATCCAAACTCCACATAAATCTGTTTTACTCTGTATAAAGCTTATAAAGGGTAAACTCATAAATTGTCTGCCCTCTATAACACTGATAGAGAGATATGCACAGCTGTTTGCTTCCCCCAGGTATTAATCACTTACTCTGGGTTAATTAATAAACAAAAGTGATTTTATTAAGTATTAAAAAGTAAGATTTATGTGGTTTCAAATAATAACAGACAGATCGAAGTAAGTTACCAAGCAAAATAAAACAAAACATACAAGTCTAAGCCTAATACATTAAGAAACTGAATACAGATAAATCTCACCCTCAGAGATGTTCCAATAAGCTTCTTTCACAGACAAGACTCCTTCCTAGTCTTGGCCCAATCCTTTCCCTGGTATAGTCCTTGTTAGTTCCAGCTCAGGTGGTATCTAGGGGATTTCTCATGACTGGCAGCCACCCTTGTTCTGCTCCACCCCCTTTTATAGCTTTGGCTCAAGGCGGGAACCCTTTGTCTCTCTGGATCCCCACCCCTCCTTCTAAATGGAAAAGCACCAGGTTTAAGATGGATTCCGGTATCCTGTGACATGGTCACATGTCCTGTGAGACCTCATTCTTCATTCTTCCAGCTGGCCCTCATGTACCCAGGAAGGTTTGCAAGTAAACAGAGCCATTTACAACCAACTGTCCTAGTCAATGGGAGCTGTCAAGATTCCAAGCCACTATTAATGGCTCACACTTTGCATAATTACAATAAGACTTCAGAGTAATACTTCATATTTCTAGCTTCAGATACAAGAATGATACATTCATACAATAGGATGAACACATTCAGTAGATTATAAGCTTCGTAAAGATATCTTACAAGAGACCTTTTGCATAAAGCATATTCCAGTTACATTATATTCACACTTGTAAACATATTTTCATATACATATGGAGTGCAAGTCACAAGTGCATCTCCTGCACATGTGCAGCTTCAGACAGGGTCCCTAGGCTGCTCGCCTGTGTGCAGTCATTTTTGTTGCTCTTCTCTGGACTCTCTCCAATTTGTCCACATCCTTACTGAAATGTGGCACCCAGAACTGGACACAATACTCCAGTTGAGGCCTAGTCAGAGTAGAATAGACCAGAAGAATTTCTTCTTGTGTCTTGCTTACAACACTCCTGCTAATACATCCCAGAATGATGTTTGCTTTTTTTGCAACAGCGTCACACTCTTAAGTCATATTTAGCTTGTTGTCCACTAGGACCCCCAGATCCCTTTCTGCAGTACTCCTTCCTAGGCAGTTGTTTCCTATTTTGTTTGTGTGCAACTGATTGTTCCTTCCTAAATGGAGTACTTTGCATTTGTTCTTATTGAATTTCATCCTATTTACTTCAAACCATTTCTCCAGTTTGTCCAGATCATTTTGCATTTTAATCATATCCTCCAAAGCACTTGCAAACCCTCCCAGCTTGGTATTGTCCACAAACTTGATAAGTGTACTCTGTATGCCATTATCTAAATCACTGATGAAGATATTGAACAGAACCGGACCCAGAACTGATTCCTGTGGGACCCCACTTGTTATGCCCTTCCAGCATGACTGTGAACCACTGATAACTACTCTCCGGGAACAGTTTTCCAACCAGTTTTGCACCTACCTTAGAGTAGCTCCATCTAGATTGCATTTCCCTAGTTTATTTATGAGAAGGTCATGCAAGACAGTATCAAAAGCATTACTAAAGTCAAGATATACCACATCTACCGCTTCCCCCCATCCCCAAGGTTTGTTACCCTGTAAAGAAAGCTATCAGGTTGATTTGACACGATTTGTTTTTGACAAATTCATGCTGACTGTTAC
Organism: Dermochelys coriacea; assembly: GCF_009764565.3. Taxonomy (NCBI): domain Eukaryota; kingdom Metazoa; phylum Chordata; order Testudines; family Dermochelyidae; genus Dermochelys; species Dermochelys coriacea. Next base: position 156,179,623 of record NC_050069.1, on the reverse strand, counting down.
TTATCACCTTATATATCACCTAAGATATAGCAAAATGAGATTCATCTTAGACAAATGCAAATAAAGGGCCAAAACTTGCCGGGGCCATCACTTTTATAGGATGGAGGTGAGTAATCTTGCTCCTTAAAGCCTGTTGGCCCAGGCAAGGTTCCTCATGTTGGTGGGAGCCATGTGTAGCTATCCTCTGCTTACAAGGGAAACAGAGGTCAGGATCTTTCCCTAATACTGTATTTCTCAGGAAAAATAATCCAAAGCATGGGTATTTTGTAAGAAGGAGAAGAAACCTGGAAAGCAGTAATGATAAAAAAAAGTTCTAGGGGTGAGAGTGAGGAACAAATTACATAACAGTTGGGAAGGTAGAATGGCAGTAAAAATGGTATTGCATACACAGAGACATCTCTTCATGAAGAAGGCAGATAACAGACTCAATGTACAGGAATATGGTGAGATGTAACCTGAAATACTAGTCCAAATTCAGACCTAGTTCAAATTTGCCATTGGCATAAGTGGGCACCAATTCCATTGACTTCAGTGGAATTGCACTCATTTATTAACAATGTACAAAGGGTCAGAGTAGCTACTCCATCACTGGCAATTTTTCAATCAAGACTGGATTTTTTTTAAAAGATATGCACTAGTTCTAAAGGAATTATCTTGGGGGAGTTCTATGGCCTGTGTTATACAAGAGGCCAGACTACATGGTCACAATGGTCCCTTCTGGCTTTGGAATCTCTGAATGGCACCAACATATCTGACTGGGTTTAAACTAGTGCAGCACCAATGACTTCACTAGAGTTATGCCCATTTATACCAGGGCTGAATTTGGCCAAATGTATTCAAGTTATCAGCACCTAATTGCCAGAAAAATGATGACAAATTGGATTAAATTCTGAGAAAAACTGCAAGAAAAAATAGAAAGAATTGAGTCAGCAAGAAAGGTGGCTTGGCTAAGTGACAACAAAAGAGGGACATGATTACAGACTACAAATATTAAAAAGGTGTAAACACTAACAAGGCACACGAGAGAAATCATTTAGGATGACACAAGAGGGTATAATACAAATAATGAGATGAAATTAAGCAAAAAAACCAAAATGAATAGTAGGGAAAAGTCTCTTGGTCTGGGCATGTAAACTGATGGAAATCTGATTGATTGGGACATTTAATAGTAGATTGGATAAAGCACTAGAAAATGTCCATTAGGAATGATCCCACTCTGGCAGGAGATAGAATTAGATGATCTAACAGATGGTGCTTGTCAAAAAAAATTGCTGAAACTTCTTTTCGGGGGGGAGGGGGGAAATGGCTTTTTTCAAAAAGTTTTCATTTTATTCAAAAATTTTCTATTTTATCTTTAAAAAAGTAGAAACAGAACATTTTTACAGAACACAATTTTTGGAAACAAAACATTTTGGTTTCAATTTTTTGTTGAAATTTGTAAAATATTTTCATTGATTTTTCCCCCTTTCTGAAAATTCCCATGAAAAATAATTGACATTTTTCTGCCAGCTCTACAGATAGGTCTTTTTGGTTTCTACTTGCTATAATTCTCAGTAATTATTAATGCCAATTCCAGTTTCCCAATTATTTGTTGTTCCCCCTCCCTCTTAATTCTGTTGTATTATTTTTTGTCCTTGCTCTCTCCCTCCCTTTATTCTGCCCTTTCCTTCATTGTTTCTTCCACTTCTCTCTTTCTGTTTTTACTTTCCCTTCTATTGTTTTCTCATTCCCATTCCCTTCTGGCCATGGGGGAGAACTCTCCTGTCCCTTCTAGGCCCGCCTATGTGTTGGCTGTATTCTGCTGTAGCACTTTGTAGATTATTATTATTTTGCAAAGCAGAAGTGTTGGAAGGCTGTTAGTTCAGCAGTCAGAGAGCTGACTGAGGAGCAATAGCCTATTCCTTTCTCTCCCCAAGAAGAGAGGTAGTTCACTATTCTGAGTCAGATGGAGATGGCAAAACAGCCCTTCACACATAGTAGCTTTCCTGCAGTGCTGCAGTTTGGTCTTTCAGTGGTTGTCTGTCAAAGCCACTGAGATCATGCCATGGCAGTTGGGGGATTTAGGCCCAGGCTTCTGTGTTATAACCATTTATCAAGCCATATGAGGAAGTAAAGCATTGCTCACCCTCACAAACCCTCTACAAATTAATAAAGAGGTACTAGGCACAGAGTACAGGGACAGATCCCTTTCATTTATCATTTCACTGGGTCTTGAATTCCTCCTATAATGGAAAAGAGCCTCTTGCTGCCCCCAAAGGGGTTTATACCAGCTATATCCCACACGGCTGGCCTAGACAGCATTCAGGATACTCTCAAATGCTAACCAAAATGCTATCAACGTGCAAAGAAGAACCCAAAAGAGTGTCCCAGATCATTCCCATCCCATGTAACCAAAGGCTTTGGCAATCGTACAAAACAGGGCTTTGGAGCTGTGCTCCGGCTCCGCTCCAGCTCCAGGCAAAAACTTGCAGCTCCACTACTCCAGAGCTGCTCCGGGCTCCAGCTCCGGGCTCCGCTCCAAAGCCCTGGTACAAAATAAAAGGAACTACTCACTCCAAATCAATCTTCTCTGAGAGAAGTAGCAAAATATATGGGAGACCGTAGAGGGGGTGCCATACCCCTGCCACCTAGTGTTCAGGCAGGGGTATGGCAGGTTGTCTTCCTCCGGGAAGTCCCCGACTAACACGGCTGCTACTCTGAAACCTGTTTCTTACCGTCACTCCACCTTGCGTGGACATTGGTCTGTCCTTCCACTGACTCTGGCCTCTGGTCAGCTCACCTATTCAAATATGTCCCTTTGGGGGTATGTATAAAGAGTCCAACAATGGGGGAGCCTTCAGGATTAAGCAAGTGGCCTCAGGGCTATCTCCATGGCTCAAGATCTCATGACCCAGAACCTTTTATTTTCAGGGTCTTCTCCCCTCAGCTAGGTTCCACACATCAGATATAGGCCTCTATAGTTGTCCCTCTTTACGGGTGGTAAAGGAGCTCAGGCTGATCCTCTCCACCAGGCCCCAATCCAGGGCCCAATGGTAAGCAGCCAAGTTCTGCACTCTGCTGCTATGCGACTGCCTCCCTTGATCACTTCCTACCAGTCCCCTCTCTTCCCACTGGATAAAGTAAATAACTAAAACACACAGATAAAGTCTCAGTCCTTCAGAGAGTCACAGATCCTTTCTTTGGAGACTTGGTCAGGTCACTATAGCCAGACCTCAGGTAACACAAGCTCCTGTGGTGCTCTTTCCCAGGAGCTCAGAGTGTAGGTCAGCTCACCTCCACTATCTGCCTGCCATTGAGCTATTAGGCTCCCCTTTTTAAGCTCCTCGTCCAGCCTGTACAGTCTTTGCAGGTGCAGTGGGGTGGTGCTGCCTGGGCCCAGAGCATCTCTTTAACCCCTTCCTTTTCAGTGTGGGGCTTGTGCACTCCATCACATCCTCTGCCTCTCAAAACAGGACCCGGGGTACCATTATCAGCACCAAGTTCCCCACCCTCTGGGAAAACAAATCCATGTCCAGATGAGCCTTCGCAGCTCAATGAAGCAGCTGTATGATTATAAGGTTCAGTACCACCACATAATGCCTGGGTTGGCATCCTTCACAGTGTTCAAGAAGGAAAGAGGGGTTCTCCATTACAAGAGAGAAGGGGTTTCCCAACAAAGGGAATCTTAGGGGCATTTACAGCCCATTTCATAGCCAAGGCCTCCTTTTTGATGACCAAGTAGGTCACCTCCCAGGGGAAGAGTGTTCTGCTGATGTAGAGAGCTGGGTTTTCTTCTCCATCAAACTCCTGCGAAAGGAACTGCTCCAAGGCCTACATTGGAGGCATCTGTTGGCCGAATGAACTTTTTCAAAAAATCTGGGTGAAAAAGTACCAGCTCCTGACACAGATGATCTTTTAGTGTCCTCAATGACTTGTCGCAGGCTTCCAGCAAAATGGTATTTTTAGAACTGGCATCCTTCATGTGGTCTGTGAAGGGGCTGTAATCATGGCGAAGTCTAATATGAAACGTCTGTAATTGCCTGCCAGGCCCAAGAAGTATTGTACCTGTTTTTGTTCTTGTTGTTCTTGTTGTTATTGTTATCAAAATGGGGCAGATTGCTAAGGCCTGCACCTTGCCAATCACTGGCCACAATTTTCCCCTTCCAACAGTATAACTGAGATACGTGACTTCTTGTCTCATCATCTTACATTTGGCAGGGCTTGCAGCAATGTTCCCTCTAATTTTTTCACCCATGTGTAGAATGTGCGCCACGAGTAGAAACAAAAAACCTAGATATAATATATTGTTTTAAAGTTACCAGTAGGGATAATTACTCCAGCCAGGACAAGGTAGGCACTTTAGAACTCACTATTCAAAGAATTAAATGTAAGCATAAGAGAGAAATAAAAATTATGAAATGCATAGACCAGTAACAGCAACAACAGTGTTGGGAGGTGTGTGACATGCAGAGTGTGTGTGTGTGTGTGTGTGTGTGTGCTGGCTGCTGGGGAAGTTTCTGAGAGACGCTCATCCACTCTCTCTTTAAGGTACTCACTGAAAGCTCTCCTCCTCCTGAACCATGACTCCCCTCCCCCACTCTGTGGAGATGGGGTACATGGGCAGGGGGGAGGGGGAGAGGCAGAGTGTGTATGTATGTGTGTGTGTGTGTGCAAGCGTGTGTGTGTGAGAGAGAGACAGACAGATAGAGATTGTGTGTGCTGGCTGCGGGGGGAGTCTCAGAGACTGTGAACTGTCTCTTTAAGGCACTCACCGGAAGGCATGTTGACCTCAGAGCTGCTGCGAGTCCTGATGTGCCCTGTCCCCTCTATCCTGCTCTGTGGAGATGGGATACAGAGACTGGGGGAGCAGGAGGGGGACACCCTGACATCAGCACCCTCCTTCCCCCACTTCCCCGCTCTGCACAGCCAGCAGGAGGATCCTGGGAGCAGCTGCAGGAGCAACGTGACCCGAACACATGCTGCCAGCTTGATGTGTGTGGCTCTGCTAATCAGCTGTGCGGCACTTGAATCTCTCCTGGGTGGCCGCCCAAGCACGCAGCTTACAGGGAACACAGGTTTGCAGTAAGTCCAATGTTCTTGAGGGCCTTTGGATGGCAGTAACATGGTTTGTGTGGTGATTTCAGGTGTGGCTGTAAATAATGTAATTTATATATGCAACTACACATTGTCCATGTGATCTAAACAACTGATCCATGAATCAATGGAACTTACCCACTGACCCATGCAAGCCAAAGAGCATAGTTCAAAATATCTACAGACTGAGTGGGATGGAGAAAGATGTTTCTTCATGAGACTTAGAGGTCAGCAGGACCTACCAATATCCTTTCATTAGCTCCAGGCTGAAGATATACTTATCAGCTTCCAGCATTTCTAGTAACTCATCTGCACTGGGCATGGAGTAGGTGTCAAACTTCAGTGTTGAGTTCACCTTTCTGAAATCAGTACAGAAACAAGTTGTCCTATCTGGTTTCAGCACCAGCACAATGCAATTCCTCCACTCACTGTGAGATTCTTCCATGACCCTCCAGTCCCATAGCTTTTCTCAGACAGTCCCCCACATCTTTTGAGGGAGTTGTTGTGGGTTCTCATGAACCTACTGTCTCAGTTCTTTGGCAGTGTGATGGTAGGCCATACTGGCAAGATCTAAAAGACCATGGAGAAAGATCCAATTAGCTGCTCCATTTTGGACCTTCTGTTCCATTCTAAGGTCTTCTTCCATCAGTATGGATCAGGAGTTTTGGGTGCTGAGGGTCTAGTTCAGGTACGGGCAGATAGGGTGTTATGAGGAGTGTCTTTTGGTCTTTCTAGGCCTTTAACCTCATACAGGCTAACGCGGCACAATTGTGTTTCCTTTTTCTTCTCTGGCAGCCAAATTTCATAGTCAACCAGCCCCACTTGTTTCATTACCACAAATGGCCCTTGCCACCAGCCCAATTTCAACTTCAAACTCAACAGCAATAATAGCATCCAGTCAAACACATCTACATTCTTGTAAATGGGCATTTTTATTATAGGCCCTTTCTTGGTTTTGCTGGGCCTTTGATAAGTTTTCCCTTGCAAAGGCCCCTAAAGCCTTAAGCTTCTCCCATAACTGGAGTACATAATGGACCATATTTGTCTCCTTTGTTCCTTACTGCTTCCATGCTTCCATACGAGTTCTAAAATCCCACAGATTGACTCCTGTATTGCTTGAATGGGGAGCTTGCGGAAGGAACCTTTCTGATGGTAAATAACGGTAGTGAGAGTAACTTGTTCCCGCGACAAGGGTCTGATACTAAAAAGTTCAGCATTTCTTTTAGCACCTGAACTGCTCATCTAATTTGTCCGTTTGGGGGTGGTAAGCCAATGTTTTAATTGTCTTAACCTTTACTAGATCATAATGGACATGATGTAAAATTTGTCCCCTGATTGGTCAAATCCCCACCTGAGCAAAAAACTTTGTAAGCACAGCTGCGATGGTTGCCATATTCATAAAGAGAAGGGGGATGGACTCGGGATACCAAGTTGCAGGGTCTAGGATCACCAGGATATGTTGATATCCTGCCGCACTTTTCTCCAGCAGTTCCATTAGGTCCCTTCCTATTCTTTTAAAGGGTACCCCCATTGTAGGAAACAGGACTAGGGGAGCTTTTGGGATCTTCTTCAGGCCAGCCCATTGACACTCGGAGAAGAACATGCAGTAGTCCTTGACTTCCTTGTGTATACCGGGTGAGTAGAACCTGGTCACCACCCACCTGAGGGTTTTCTTCCAAACCAAGTGTCCTGTGCATGGTACCAAATGAGCAAATTGTAACACTTCCCTTCAATATTTTTTTGGCATGAGTAGCTGCCCTCACCTCTTTGGTTCAGTGGTCCCATTCCAGGAGATAGAGCTGCCCTCTCCTAAGATCGAAGTGGAGCCATTGTTTTAGCAGTTGAGGGTCAATCACTTGGCCACCTGGTCCTAAGCCCAGCTTAGCATCTGATCATTCCTTTGTTCACCTACAAATCGACATATCTTGCTAGGAGCTCCGTGTCTAAGAGGTGTGTGGTCTCATTGTTCTTCATGGCAGGGAGAGAGTCCCTCTCCTGGTGGGAAGTCCCTTCTCCGGGGTCCTCTGTTTCACCTAACTCCATTAGTTGTTTTGGTCCCGAGGATTCTTGGATCTCTGAGATTGTTGTAGTCCCTGCAGGTGGGTGATTGTCCCACGCCTTTATGGCTTTCCTAAAGTAGGTCCACTCTCTGCCCAAGATTATTGGGTACGCCAGGGTTGAAACTAGCCCCATGAAGTCCCATATGTTCCCCCACCAACAACTGGACTTCCCTAGTGGAGTACAGTTATACATATCTATGCACATGCTGAAGGAAGATACCTCAGGAGAAACTAACCCTAGAGCCTACCAGCTGCTCTATAACCAATGTCTGGCTGCATTCAGAGTCAACTAGTCCTGCTGCTTCCACCCTGATTAATCTGTATAGGGACTACCATTTTAGCTAGGCTTCATTTTCGGGACCCTGATGTTAGCCATCCAGGTTTGGCCTTAGTCACACTCCATAAAGGGGCAGTAACAGCAGAGGTGACCCCATTGTCCATATGCAAAACAGTTTCCTGAAGTGGGGGTTGTGGCCTGATCATCACCCATGGAAAGTCTGGCCCCAGAAAAGGCCATTTCTATAAGTCTGAATATTCTCTGGGTTTCTGTTCCAGGTTGGGTCTGCATTCCGTGGCCTTGCTGTGACCTCTGACCATCAGTAATATTGAGTCAGAGATATGGTTCCAGTTAGGCCAGCCTCCTCATCTAGCACATGCTTCCAAGTGTGCTGGTTCTCTTGACTCCATATAACTACCCTCTCCCAAGCATCTTGGAAGGAGGTCTGTCAGAAGCCATGTAATTGTCCACAAAGTTTAAGGCTTTGGACAATGTCTCAGGCTGATTCCTCAATGCCCTGGCTCTACTCCCAGCCAGGAGTATTAGGGTAAATTGTTTTATTACAATTTTCTCAGCTACCTGCACCCCAGTTCACATCTCAGGTTGAAGCCAATGCCAGCATTGTTCCTTGAGTTAGCCAGGCTCCTGCTGGGTGTCTTCCTGGAAACAACATGTTTCATCTACGATATCTAAATAATCCAACATCGCAGCTTTGACTCAAGCACAGTCTTGTTCAGCAACTGGGTCTGGCCCCCCGTAGGCAGCCTGGACCAGCCCCATTAAGTATGGGGTCAATAGAATGGCTCATTGTTCAGGTGGCTGTTGTCCTATTGTTGCTACCCATCCAAATATAACCAACAATGCCTCAGGGTGATCTTCCAGTCCTATCTTCATAAGTTTCACCTGTATTGTGGTGACTGGAGTGGAACTGGGTGTCTCATGGAAGGGTTTGTCACTGCCCTCCTTGTTTGTAGGAGGGTCAACACCTGCTGAACAAGAAACTGTTGTTTTTGTTGCTGAGTCTCCAGTTCTCAGAGTGTAGGTCTGAGCTAAATGGGGTCAAAACACTAGGGATAGATAGGGCTTCCAAATGATTTTTTTTTAATTTGAGGACATACCACAGGAAATCTTGGCTGAAGTTTGCAAGAAAGCTTTCTCCAATGACATTTCAAGAGCTGTGAGATGCACTTACTTCTGAGACTTGCTAATAAACCTTCATGGATGGTATAGACTCATTTCATTAATAAATAAAGATGCCAAATTCACCACCAAAATGTTGGTTGCCAAGTTGTAAAAAGATAACTACTATAGTTTATCAGTCTGGATTTATGCCTGGTATTCCACAAAGCATCATCTGCTTAGACTATTTAATGTGCTTAGCTTCCATAAAGAGTTTGTGAAGGGTGAATCACCATTGTCATTATTCAATAATATGACTATTTTTCACCCTACTGAGTGAAGATATTCAATTCAGATGGTAGGACATCTTCATTTTGGTAGCTGTTTTATTGGCTGGATTAAATGTTAGATGAAAAACCTCTGAGTCAGAGCAAATATACAATCTGAAATGGTTTTATTTGGCAAGGAAATTATCCAATTACAAGAGAAACGTCAGTTTAATAGAAAGCATTCGGTGAGATACAGTAGTATTCTCCATGGTTGTGCAGATACACATAGATCCCTGTTAAAGCTTTTGGAGGCAGAGCTGCATTGTGTGGAAGAAGTGCCTGAATGGTAGCAGATGCAGTATTGTGCCTGTAGAGGCCAGCAGCCAATAGGATGTCTCCAGAGATCCTATGGGGATTATGCACCAATGAGCAATCCTTGTTATATCTGGTGAATAATTATAGCATCTGCTTCCTCAGTCCAGACCTGCAGCCTTTTCCTGGTGAATGGGAAGGGGCAAGAGCAAAGGCTAGGCCCAGACATGCCTTTTTAATGTAGTAGTCAACACCTTGTGCTGAGAGTGCTGGCTATCCAATTCTGACAACCTCCTGTATAGATTCATAGATTCATAGATACAAAGGTCAGAAGGGACCATTCTGATCATCTAGTCCAACTCCCTGCACAGCGCAGGCCACAGAATCTCACCCACTCACTCCTATGAAAAACCTCACCCATGTCTGAGCTATTGAAGTCCTTAAATCATGGTTCAAAGACTTCAAGGAGCAGAGAAGCCTCCCTCAAGTCAACCATGCCCCATGCTACAGAGGAAGGCAAAAAACCTCCAGGGCCTCTCCAATCTGTCCTGGAGGAAAATTCCTTCCCGACCCCAAATATGGCAATCAGCTAAACCCTGAGCATATGGGCAAGATTCACCAGCCAGATACCCAGGAAAGAATTTTCTATAGTAACTCAGATCCCATCCATCTAATATCCCATCTCAGGGGATTTGGCCTATTTACCCTGAATATTTAAAGATCAATTACTTACCAAAATCCCATTATCCCATCATACCATCTCCTCCATAAATTTATCGAGTAGAATCTTAAAACCAGATAGATCTTTTGCCCCCACTGCTTCCCTTGGAAGGTTATTCCAAAACTTCACTCCTCTGATGGTTAAAAACCTTCGTCTGATTTCAAGTCTAAACTTCCTGGTGGCCAGTTTATACCCATTTGTTCTTGTGTCCACATTGGTGCTGAGCTTAAATAATTCCTCTCCCTCTCCTGTATTTATCCCTCTGATATATTTATAGAGAGCAATCATATCTCTCCTCAACCTTCTTTTAGTTAGGCTAAACAAGCCAAGCTCCTTAAGTCTCCTTTCATAAGACAAGTTTTCCATTCCTCGGATCATCCTAGTAGCCCTTCTCTCTACCTGCTCCAGTTTGAATTCATCCTTTTTAAACATGGGAGACCAGAACTGCACACAGTATTCTAGGTGAGGTCTCACCAGTGCCTTGTATAACGGTACTAAAACCTCCTTATCCCTACTGGAAATGCCTCTCCTGATGCATCCCAAAACTGCATTAGCTTTTTTCACAGCCATATCACATTGGCAGCTCATAGTCAACCTATGATCAACCAATACTCCAAGGTCCTTCTCCTCTTCTGTTACTTCTAATTGATGCGTCCCCAACTAGAATTCTTGTTATTAATCCCTAAATGCATAACCTTACACTTCTCACTATTCAATTTCATCCTATTACTATTACTCCAGTTTACAAGGTCATCCAGATCCTCCTGTATAATATCCCGATCCTTCTCTGAATTGGCAATACCTCCCAGCTTTGTATCATCTGCAAACTTTATTAGCACACTCCCACTTTTTGTGCCAAGGTCAGTAATAAAAAGATTAAATAAGATTGGTCCCAAAACCGATCCCTGAGGAACTCCACTGGTAACCTCCCTCCAACCTGACAGTTCGCCTTTCAGTAGGACCCGTTGCAGTCTCCCCTTTAACCAATTCCTTATCCACCTTTTGATGTTCATATTGATCCCCATCTTTTCCAATTTAACTAATAATTCCCCATGTGGCACGGTATCAAATGCCTTATTGAAATCTAGGTAAATTAGATCCACTGCATTTCCTTTATCTAAAAAATCTGTTACTTTTTCAAAAAAGGAGATTAGGTTGGTTTGGCATGATCTACCTTTTGTAAAACCATGTTGTATTTTGTCCCATTTATCATTGACTTCAATGTCCTTAACTAATTTCTCCTTCAAAATTTTTTCCAGGACCTTGCATACTACAGATGTCAAACTAACTGGCCTGTAGTTACCCGGATCACTTTTTTTTCCTTTCTTAAAAATAGGAACTATATTAGCAATTCTCCAATCATTCGGAACTACTCCTGAGTTTACAGATTCATTAAAAATTCTTGCTAATGGGCTTGCAATTTCAGGTGCCAATTCCTTTAATATTCTTGGATGAAGATTATCTGGGCCCCCCGATTTAGTCCCATTAAGCTGTTTCAGTTTTGCTTCTACCTCAGATATGGTAATATCTACCTCTATATCCTCCTTCCCATTTGTCATGCTACCATTATCCCCAAGATCCTCTTTAGCCTTATTAAAGACTGAGGCAAAGTATTTGTTTAGATATTGGGCCATGCCTAGATTATCTTTAACCTCCACTCCATCCTCAGTGTTAAGCGGCCCCACTTCTTCTTTCTTAGTTTTCTTCTTATTTATATGGCTATAGAACCTTTTACTATTGGTTTTAATTCCCTTTGCAAGGTCCAACTCTACTCGACTTTTAGCCTGTCTCACTTGATCCCTACATGTTCTGACCTCAATTAGGTAGCTTTCCTTGCTGATCCCTCCCATCTTCCACTTCCTGTATGCTTTCTGCTTCTTCTTAATCACCTCTCTAAGATGCTTGCTCATCCAGCTTGGTCTACAACTCCTTCCTATGAATTTTTTCCCCTTTCTTGGGATACAGGCTTCTGATCGCTTCTGTAGTTTTGATTTAAAGTAATCCCAGGCCTCCTCTACCTTTAGATCCATAAATTCTTCAGTCCAATCCACTTCCCTAACTAATTTCCTTAATTTTCTAAATTTTTGAAAGTCAAATTGTGGGAGATGCTGTGTACCTGCAACTCTCATTGCAATGAAATGAATGCTCACCATCTCCCAGAATTTGGCCCTTGGTGCAGAAAGAAACAAGCCAGTCCTAGCTAGATTCCCTCTGTAGCAAGGGCACAAACCCTTTACACTGAGGAGAAGCTGGAAAGGGAAACTGAAATTCTACACTGTTTCCATCTGCAGTCAGCAGCGCCCTCATGTAACGGTTTACTCCTGAGGGAATTCTGCGCCAATGCGTGTGTGCAGAATTAATGTCTCCTGCAGATTTCTTTGCTTCCCTGAAGAAAAATGACTTTCTCACAGGGAAGCAAAGGGAAGCTGGAAGAGCAGATATGCACCACTCCTTAGCTGCACAGGTACATCGTTTCAGGCACCCAGAGCAACTGGTGGAGAGGTAAATAGAAGCGCTAAGAGGAAGGAGTTTCTTCCATACTATTCTTAGGCAGCCCTAATTTAGACAACAGTGTATCTGCCCCACTTGTGTATACAGGACCACATTTTCAAACATGGGCACAAAAATTCAAGCACTCCAGGCCCAGCCACAGAAATATTTTTGAACAAAACCAGCCTTTGGGTACACATAATGGGCAACTACACACACAGGCACCTGTGTGCTTGCGCAGCTGCAAAACTCTTCATAGCCCCTGTGCTACAGAATAAGTCTTCTACAAAGTGTTGAGATGCCACACTTCCTGTATACTCTAGACGCAGACTTATATCCTATGACACACTTCCTGCTGGATCAGAAACAAAGAAGCCCAGGGCAGTTGCAGACTGCAGCTAAACAGAGTAGTAGAAAGTTATTACTTCATTACATTGCTGCACATAAACTCTTTATTATGAGCAGAACTATCTTGACACCAGTTTGCTCATCCGTAAAATACTACAGCCCCTAGAGTAGAGAGAAAGTGGCTGGGGAAAATGGGGTGTGGTCTCTGACAGGTTTTTCTGGCTGCTGGAAGGAGAGACCCCTGGGGTACAAGCAGAAAGACAAAAATTACAGCTGCCCTGAGTAAAATTCAAGGTGATAATCCAGATGTGAAAAATAGTGTGGCTTGATTGATTATCCTCAAATAAACAGAATTCCCTGTTCTTAAAATCAAATGCATTCTCTCGCTACAGTACCATACAGCTCAAGCTTCTAAACTAGCTAAAACCAATTCTTAGCTCCCACACTGCTGCATGGCAGAAAAAAGGAAAAAACATTTTAAACCAGCCTGCACTCTGGGGGAGGCAGCTTGTATGCTAATGAACTCTCTAGTCTGCTGGTGAAACAGCTATATATATTTTATCTTGCCTTTTAATCTTTCAGTGAAGAGTAGTCTTCATTACTAAGCTAAATAAAGCATAAAAGAGATTCATTGAGGGGGAAAAGGGGCAACCTTTTCACTTTGTCATTGAAAGTTAGGCAGTTTAATCCATTGTCAGGCATATATATAAAAATGGCCTGATTTTCAAAGTGATGAGAACTTGCTGCTTTCCTTGAAGTATATGGGAACTGCAGATGCTCTGCACCTATAAAAATCAGGCCATTTTTATTTAGGTCAGGTCTAGTTTATGGCATAAGCATTACAGGGACCGTGCCTAGAGGCCTCCTCCTGGAGTCACATATTTATGTCATACTCTAAACTTTCATTAAAAAAAAATATTTCTAGCCCAATATTTCTAGCCCATATGAATGCAAAGAAAAGCTTAAAAATGTAACCTGAGCATAACTGATGAAGTAATGCCTATCTGAGTCTGCAGAGAGCCTGAAACTATAGCTCTGAGAGCGGCGAAATATCCTATTCATCTCTGTGAGATCTTAACTGTCTTAAGGAGGACCGTTCTGATACAACTCCCGCAGAGGACTCTGCATATAGCATGAGGAAGAAAGTGCAGTGGATTTGACCAACCCCACCCACCAAGATATACCCTACCTGTTGAAGTAAGTACTGGGGGAATCTCCTGCTGCTGCCCCAGCTGGTAAGGAGTAGAGAGAGGGCCGTACTGCTTCCGAGGGGGAGGGGACCCTTCCTGCTTCTCCTAGATTGATAAAAGGAGATACGGCCTTCAGCCTGAACTCTCTAGAAGTGGAGTGGACTTTTCTGTTGCCTCACCTTTTGCCATTTTTGCCCCTCCAGAAAAAGAGGGGGCACCACTGTCCCTGGGGGGAGAGATGAAGACTATGAGGGCCTGCGTCAGCTTGTGTAGGCCCTAAATAGCCTTATTCCAGGCCTGAGTTAGGTGCCTTCGTGCTTGAAAACTGGCAAAAAGTCATTACAGATTATTTGACTGGTACTTAACTACACAAAGTGCAGCATCAGTGTGGGGTTGGAAAGGATCATCCAGGGCTCAATTCTGAGCTCACTTGGCAACTCCTGTTAGTTCCAGTCACACTTTACTCCTAATATTAAAGTTATTAGGCAGGTGCTGAAGTGCTTTGGTGGATAGGTCCTGAGTACTCTGCACCTTGTGGATTGTAAACCTGAAGCAGATGAGAGAACAGAGGTAACTGAGTGAACTCTCTGCTGGCATTGGCTGGAGAGCAAGGGGAGTTGACTGTGTGAGGCATATTAATATTTGCATATTAACTGCCAGTAGTTTGGAGACACTGGGGCATAATTTGACTAAGTTTTTGTTGGGAACTCACCTGAGCAAAGGCAGGACAATGATTTGGTATGGGGTTGCCCTGATGAAAACTGATGTTTGCAGAGGTAGGGTAAAAGGCTCTAAACAGAGCCCCCCTCCCAATAAAGTTTGTTTATGCCTCAGTGCTAGCAAGTCTGTGCAGATTTGCCTAGCAAAGACATCCAGAGTGTTTATAAATTCCCAGATTATTGGGTGGGGAGGCTCAAGCCAAAACTGAAGAGAATCCCCTAAAATAAGGATCCCAGCCCTTGTTACTGCCAGTGCATTGGCAGTAAGGTTACAGAATCAAGTCCATAGTGAGGATAAAATTAAAATTAGTGTCACCAAAAACTCAGTGAAAATACGGTTGTTTCTCAGAACACTGTTAAATCTTTCACAACATATTGTGTTTTGTGTTTTTCACCTACATTGACTTATGAACAATAGGCAGCTCTCTGCTTTTATTTAAAACTTTAATGGATTATTATTTTAGGTAAGGCTTTACAAATTCATACCTATCAGAAAAGGGCAGCTTGTGTAATGAACTTCCTGTTTTCATCATATTTTGATACTGCGCCTCTCTGTTGCCTGTTATTACCCAGTTAATATGAACTGCCTGTGGTTTATTTTTAGTTTGCTTGAGCCTATTGTAAGGTCTGTTCAACAGCTTAAGAGCTTTCAAAATGAAGAAAATGTAATTACTGCACTAACACCAAATTGGGGTTATTCTTTGGTCCTTTCAAACAGCCATGACACAAAAGTGAAAATAGATAATTAATAATGGTTGAACACAAGATACCCATTCAACCCAAAAATAACCTTTTATTTCCAAATTATATACTTATATTAGAGAACAATGTTTCACTTGCCAAACAAAACATGCTGTATTAATTTCAGCTCCATTTCAAAAATGGAGATGTGGGAATAAATGGTTGCCAAATGGAACAGGGGACTATTGGTAGTAGAGAGAAAATATGTAATTATCTAAATGACACAAGATCATAAAATCAAGAATCTTGAAGTCTTATATACCACACAATTTGTTTTGGTTTTAAATCAAATCATGGTTTAGCTTGCGTATAAAAGTTGTATGTAAGACTATGGAGAGGGGGAATGTAAGCTCTAGAAATGAATGGTTTAAGCTCTGCAAGTTCTTTTATAAAAGAGAGTGAGTGACTGAAATAAAACAATCACATATAATTAAAATCCCCATGAATTTCACCAATATGCACAATTCCAAACACAATTCTTCTATAGCAGATTAAAAGTTTTCTCCTATTTGTTTTACAGTGTTATCCCACAGCAATTTGCCACAGTTTTGTTTTAAAAGGCACGGTACTCGATTCAACTTGTTTTTAAAAAAAAAAAAACAGATTTAGATACGATTTAGAGTAAAAGTAGTGTCCGTTTATTCTTGCCAGATAGAATTATTCTTAAAGAATCTCGAGTTTAGCATTTTAAAAAAGTATGTTTGTAAGGAAGATTTAAGACACCCTTACTTTTTCTGGTGGAAATTTAAAAAAAAAAAAAACAATGGCCCCCAACTAGATATTTGTATTAGAACATTCCAAAGTCTCTACATGTAACAAAGTGTGTTGGTCAGCCTGTTAAACCATTCTTTCAGGGATCATATTTGCTTAAAGAATATTGATCCAATGTATCCAGTCAAATGTCACAGGGATAAAAACAAGTGGACTCTCTTTTCAACAGGTGCTAGTCCAGTCCACTTCCAGAAAGATTTGGACCTGAAAAGGTATTATCTGTCTATCTCCCCTTGTTGCAGCTGAGAATGTTAGGTGTCTCCTAGATCTCAGACCCTACAGGTAGATACCTATATACTTAATCTTCGTTGCCACACAGCTACACAACTGCTGTTTGTTTGTTTTTTTAAATTGTATCTCTAACCTAAAACATTAAATAAATACAGGAAGTTGTTGCTGTGGGGTAACTTAAAGTCTTACTGCAGAGAAA
This sequence comes from Dermochelys coriacea, assembly GCF_009764565.3. NCBI lineage: Eukaryota > Metazoa > Chordata > Testudines > Dermochelyidae > Dermochelys > Dermochelys coriacea. The sequence goes on along the minus strand of NC_050069.1, from coordinate 156,163,103 downwards.
GAGAGTGAAAGAGAGAGAACTCTGTTTCCCCCAGTAGAAAATTCATCTATGTATGTGACATCCAAAAAGCCATTGACAGGTTCTATTTTCCCCAAGATCTGCCACATACCCCATCAGACCTTTTTTCTCTTACAGAAGCTGCTTCCCTAGGATACCTTTTCCTGTAGGGGCAATTCATTCGAGAGAATGAAATTACTCCGAAGTTGGAATTCAGCTAGAACACTAGAAGTTGCTGCTCTGTTCTTGCAAAAGCTGTCATGGAATCCTTAATGACCACAAGTGGCCAGGGCTCCAGGTTCATGACTCCTTAGAAAGACAGATGTCCATATTTTAATAATGGATATGTGCAGGCCAACTTCTGCTCTCTGTTGAATCAATGTAAATCTAGGGTAAATCCATTGACTTTAGGGGAGTTACTCCAGATTCATACCAATGTAGCTGGGAGCAGAATTGGGTTCTATATTTGTAGTGTTTACATTTTTAACTATAGAGTGGTATCAGTGTATTTGACTTGCCTCTTCTGCTTCATAATGAGGACGTTTAGGAAAATGTCTTATTGAAACAAAATAGTAAAAAAAAAATGTTGCTGCAAGAAATTAGCATGAAAGAAGAGAGAATTATTTTCTGTAGTCAATGCTAGTACTAATGCAATTAATAAGCTTTAATTAAGAGAGGAAATATTTTAACTAGAAAGCACTTTATAACAGCTAGGTCAATTAGACAATGGATGACCTGCCGAAGGAGGTCAGGGCACTACATCACTGGAAGTATTTAAGGCAAGACTAGACAGGAAACTAGTAGAAATTTTACAGAAATCTATAAATGCTCTTCTGCAGTGATACAATAGGCGGGGCAATGAACTAGATGGCCCAAGAGGTTTTCCCAACTTTATTTATAAAAGCTTGGGTAATTTCAAACCATCGCTATCTGGTGCTGAATATCTGATGAGTAATCTGTTATTCCCAAATATGACATTGTTAAAGATGCAGATAACAACTGTAATTTTCTAAACAAAATCTCCATCTCACACTAGGCTAGAGTATAATAATTGACTAGCTTCAAAAGTTCAGTAAATTGACAACTATGCATCACACACTTGTACGTCAGACTCCTAAATCCATAAAATTGCAATATTTATCTCCTAAACCATAACTGTCTAAACATTTACAAAAAGATTCCTACATGAAACACACATTGAAAGTTTAGAAAAGTTGACTGAATCATTTCCTGTGACTCACTAATCTGTTATTACATTTGTTCAGAACACTGGGATTGTTGTTTTTGCTGAATAATTTTACAATTTTCAAATTTAATGTCATTTTAATAAACTCTTAAATTTCATAATGAACATTTTATTGTCACATCCCTAATCTCTGACCCTTCAAATAAAATCTTAAAGCCAGGTCATGGCCATGGGGCAAAGAGTAAGAATTCCCTCCCACGTGGCCTCTCCAGACCTTAGGTTCAGGGGTAAGCAGGCATTGGGTGCCATCTGCTTCCTGTGACAGAATATGGAGCGGATAAAGCTTTAGCTCTGCTTCCCTATCAACATGCCAGCCAGCATACCTGAACAGGTGGAGGTAAGGAATAATCTACTCTGGTATGGGCCAAAGCAGATTACTATGCCCTGGAGCCCTTTCCACAGGGCAGGTTGTAAATGCATAATGTAGCCTTAATGATGAGCTCTTTTAAAGTGCTCAATCTGAAATCTAGTCAATATTTTAAAAATATAAAGTACAAATAGTTTCAGGTTCTGCATCTGGCCTGGTGCCCCACATGCTAATTTTTGTCATTTTACAATCACAGGTTTCTGGGTTTTTAAGTGTTTTTTCTCTTCTCTTACTTTGTGAAAGATCCACACAACTAATTTAGTGCCTTGACTATACAGGTGTAAACAATAAAACGATTGTAGACAAAGTGCTGTCAAATTCACACAATAAACAATCTGAGAAGAGTGAGAAATCCTTTTCCTGCTAATCTTTTAGTTAAAATATCTTAGGTTTGACTTTTTTAACAATAGTATCAGTAGATTACAAAGTATTCGGTCATTACTGTTGTGTTGCTTTGTAGTTCTGGTTCGGTTTTTTAGTTAACAGTCCCATTAACATCTTTATAAAGATAACTATTCAACCCTCCATGATGTTTTTGGTTTTATGAGATGCTCTTCCCATGTGATTGCTCCAGGAAGATAGGAGAGAATAAAGGGCATGGCTTTATTGACCTCACATTACTGGAAAAGAGTTATAGTCTTTGAAGTTCACTGAAAGGAGGCCTTTGAGAGAGCAGTTTGTTACGGGAAATAGAAGAAAAGATTGTGTACTCAAGACAAATGTGATTTTCCTCAGACAAAAAGGCAGTTAACAAATCTCTGAATGAAAATTCCTTAGGAGATATAAATTTTGTTTTAGGTTTTAGCAGTGAAAATATTACAACTTAAGAAAGGTTTCAGAGTAGCAGCCGTGTTAGTCTGTATTCGCAAAAAGAAAAGCAGTACTTGTGGCACCTTAGAGACTAACAAATTTATTAGAGCATAAGCTTTCGTGAGCTACAGCTCACTTCATCGGATGCATTTGGTGGAAAAAACAACTTAAGGAAGTATCCATATTGAATCCAGTATCCATAGTAGTAATGTACATGACCACATTTTAGTTCATAAACTACACATTTCAGATACGAATAAAAATTTAAGACAGTATTTCTGTGCATACATTGAAACCTATCAGTGTGTGACCCAGTAATCAAAATGTGACACATATATGAAATACTTGTATTTTGTTGCATGCTACATGGACATATTATAATGGTCTTTAACTATAAAATCTATTTAAAGGATACTCTCATTGTCTGAATTAAGTAAAAGATTTTTTTAAAGAAAACTGGAAAAGAAAATTACATCATGTGAAACCATAAAGGTCATCAGATGCATTTGAACCATATAATATAAAATACTGTTGATCTCTCTTCCAGAAATGTGGATCAGTGCATTAGATTTTTCTAACACAAGACCTGCAAATCTAAAGACCTCTCATTCAACTTGACTGAGCTGTCTAATGGTGGCATCATGGTGGGTGGCCAATCCTCTACAGTTCCTCTGGGCCCCACCCTATAGCATTAAACTACATGGCCCAAACTCTTACCCCCCCAAAAATGATTACAAATGTACAGAGATAAGGGAATGTAATGGGGTGGCACCACCTCTCACAAGTGCCCCCCAGTTGAATGTGTGCAGACCTGCAGTTTTTTATCCTCTCCGGGTGCCTCCTGTCAGCCGCTGTGCTTGTTAGGCAGGGTCTTCGGTGATTTAGCCCTCCGTCCAAGTCGCATTCTGTCCATATGCGAAACAAACCCCTTCCAGGATACACAGTACAAAATGTCCCCAATATTTTGCAGCTTTCCCTGGGCTCAGTCATCTAAAACAGTCCAACTGGGGCCTATTGAAGTACCTCCACAGTTGGTGTGTCTTCCTGTAGCCCACCCTGGACTCAATCTTTAGCCAGTCCAACAGGACCTGTCGTAGTACCCTCGGTTGATCTGGTTAGATTGCAAGGCTCCTACTCTGGTATTGAGCAGAGAGCTTCTTCCCTGGGGACTACTTGCCTCTATTTGAGTCCTCAGTCACCCCAGCCTTTCTGCTGAGACATCCCCTTGGACTCAGTTTGCTGACTACAGCTCCCCGCTGAGTCAGTCCCAGTACTGCAGCTTCCTTCCCTGGGGTGCCACAGTTCTAATTCCCTTCCTTAGGGCATAGCCACTTCCCCGAGTGGCTGGTGGGGGGAGCCCAGTCTAACCCACTACTCCAGGTCCAAACCCAGGGAGCCTTTAAGTATAGCAGCCACATGCTGTGTCCCTTTATTAATTGTGGTTCTACATTTCCCTGGGCCACTTCCCCCTAACCCATCTTAGTTGAGTCCCAGCAGCCAGTCAGAAGCTACTTCCTCACTCCCCTGGTCCCTGCCAGTAACTACCTCTTTAGTTCCTACTGTCAGCCAGGAGCTATTCTTGAGATTCCCTGGTCCCTGCCAGCAACTGATCTGTCTAGCCCAGGAGTGGGCAAATTACAGCCCATGGGCTGCATCTGGCCTGCTAGCCATTTTAATCCGGCCCTCAAGCTCTCGCTGGGAAGTGGGGTCTGGAGCTTGCCCCACTCTGGCGGTCCAGCCGGGGAGAAGGGTCGGGGGCCACTAGCAGCTCCCAGAAGCAGTGACATATCCCACCCCCGGCTCCTACACATGGGGCAGCCAGGGAGCTCTGCTTTGCATGCTGCCCCCACCCAAAGCGCCATCCCCGCAGCTCCCATTGTCTGGGAACCGCGGCCAATGGGAGCTGCAAGGGTGGCGCCTGCAGATGCGGCATGCAGCAGAGCCACCTGGCCATGCCTCCACATAGGAGCCAGAGATAGGACATGTTGCTGCTTCCAGGAGCTGCTTGAGGTAAGCGCCGCCTGGAGTCTGCACCCCTGAGCCACCTCCCCATCCCCGTGCCACAACTCCCTGCCCCAGCCCTGATCTCCCTCCCACCCTCCAAACCCCTTGGTCCCAGCTCAGAGCACCCTCCTGCACCTCAAACCCCTCATCCTCAGCCTCACCCCAGAGCCTGCACCCCCAGCAGGAGCCCTCCTCATTCCTGCACCCTGACCCCCCAACCCAGCCCAGAGCCCCCTCCCGCACCCTGAACTCCTCATTTCTGGCCCATCCCAGAGCCTACACCCCCAGACAGATCCCTCACCCCCCTCCCACCCCCAATTTCATGAGCATTCATGGCCTGCCATACAATTTCTATACCCAGATGTGGCCCTCGGGCCAAAATGTTTGCCCACCCTGGTCTAACCCCTTCAGCCCCTACCACAAGCAGGCACAACTCTTCCTCCCCAGTCCCTGCTAACAGACTGAACTCCCTCTAGCCCTGCAGCTCTTTTTGTATGGGCTTGCTGGGCCCTGATTGGCTACTCCCTGCAGCTTCGTCCTTGATTGACTGCATCCCACATCTCTTCTCTATGCAGCTTGGAGGACCCTCTCCACTACTCTGTTCTAGGGTTGGGTGTGGCAGGGCCATGACGCCTCCAGCAGGGGGTTTCAGGGCCTAGTCCACCCTATAACAGGGGGCCATAACAGTGTTTAAGGAAAAATCCTGAGTCCAGCCGCAGCCAAATAGCTAGGCCGGACTCTAGTTAGATATGTGTGATGGAGAGGAGTAAATCCTGGGGGCGGGCGGGGTTTCAAAGTGGATATAGTGCTGCTCTGTGGAGGAAGCTACTGAAATCCAGTGATTTAAATAGTTTTTGTGGGCTCTTACATGCCATCACCATCAGCCCACACACTCCCCCCGATCACACACACAAGTGCAGTGGACCCTTCAGCCCTACCCTGTCCCCAACACAGGCCCATTAGGCCTTAGACCCATCTGCCCTGTTCTTTGCTGAGCAGGGAGTTTGCCCTCATCTCTGAATCCAGACCCTCACCTTGCGCAGCAGAAGTTTTATCAGTTCTACCACTAAGGCACCCTCTATGGCCAAAGAGGAGAGGACTGTATTTGTCCCTTACTAACTTAGTTTCAGCAGGATACCCAATACCTAGATGAGACAGAGCAGCAGAGTTCTAAACTGGACGATGCCCACACCACTGCCTCCAGCAATATCTACACTTCAACCTAGGGGCAAAAAGACTTGGGTTCATCACCAGGACACCTGCTTCTCAATAGATATATCTACATGTTCTTTCTTGTGATACATCACCAGAGCAGAAAGAACCATCTCCAGAATGGTGTCATATTCACCTACGACCAATCTTGGACTCATTACTGGAGAAACCTGGTCTTAAAATCAGCCAGTCAAATAGGAAATCTGATGTTCCTGGATGCTAGTTAGGTTTTCCAAGGGTTCTCTTGTCTTGGGAAAGCTCGAGAGAGAGACTCCTGTGAGATGAAGAAAAATTTAAGATCTGGGCTAAAATGTGTCACTGTTTTATCTGGCAGAATTGTTACACTCACAAGAGAAAGTCGATATGTTCATCGAGGGCAAGAAATCAGACTTATCTGCTAATATGAACTTGATTTTCTCAATGGACTCTGAACCACAGTACATTTTTGGTGCCCTTTATTCATTTGCCTGTAGTTAGAGGAATGTTCCTAAGTTTAATTATTTGTACATAGTTACCATGGGACTAAGTCTAATTTTTTGGTTGAGATTTGACTTGCCTTTCCCTTTTTGGACACTGCTGTTCAAGGCAATTGTATTTGTGGCTTATTTCTTCTCTTACTGGATAAGCAGTATGTTGAATGTCCATGGGAACAATTGAATGTAGTGGAGCAGTCAAGTTTCCTTTTCATTTCAAAGGTGAATCCCATATGGCTGATACTGGGGATTTGTTGCTGTTTTACTTTTCATTTATCAATTTTTTACTTAAGCTAAATAATAGTATGAAAGATGAAGCCATTCATCTGAAAAGATGCATTACAGAAGAGCATGCTCATGAAACAAGAGCATAAATCATGAAACAAGAACAAATGCCATGGCTAACATCTAGGTCAGTAAGATCAGCATAGGTAGAAAAGTCCTAAACTAAGGATTCAGTTCCCCTTTAAAAACATAAGTACACAGGAGCTCTAGCAGCTCAGAGATTCCAAGGCCAGAAGGGACCATTGTGATAATCTAGTCTGACCTCCTGTATAACACAGGCCATAGAACTGCCCCAAAATCATTCCTAGAGCATTCCTGTTAGAAAAAACATCCCAATTCAATTTTAAAATGGTCAGTGATTGAGAATCCACCATGACCATGCTCTTCATGCAAACAAAGAGTGCTTACATAATGAAAAGAAAATTAATGGGGAAATTTCTAAAAAAATTCAATTTGAACAAGAAAATAAAATTACCTACAGCAGCACACAGCCACATTTTAGAGGATGCCAAGCTTCAAAGGCTGAGCACTACTATACTGCATTCTAGTCTTCCTACATACGATAGGGCAGATTCTGATCCACCTTATACTGTATACATCCTAGGGTTCAACTGAAGACAGTTCATTTACTCATTAATTGAAGTTCCTGCTATGACTTTATGGCACACATTTTGAGATTTCAAAGTATTGCAGTCCTTACCCCTAGTTTATATTCCCTTTAGATAGCGTGGCCTGGATATAATATTCTCCAAAATTATAGAGAGTACGAGAATGCTTGGAATTCAAAGCTAGTAAACTATAGCTCACCTTGACAATTTCTTCCAGAAATGCCAAAATGAGAAAAGATGCCTTTTAACTTTTCTATGGCCTGTTGACTTGTAGTTCTAGTAAGAAGCAGAATTTCTACAAATCTAGAATAATAGATAATGGCTGCCACATTAGGTATACCCCTTTTTTTCCTTCACAAAAATCTAGTACTGTTCTTTCATAACACCTATTGGGAAATTCTGTGGAAAATAGTAAATAGTGGTATATTTCCAAGCTCTGCTCTCAACCCAAGCTTCACTCACAAACCTCCCCATGACCTCTTCCTAATACACTGAATGTCTCCCTTTCCTGTCTCATCCTATATCTCATCTATCTGTTCCCTTCCCTACTATTTCTGTACAGGATTTTTAGTTATAGTTCAGTTTCCCATTCCCCAGCTTCCTAATCCAGGACTACTTTGTATATAGTCTATTTCAGTGTGTCCCCCATTAGTCAGTCAGTTTCTTTTGTTGTAAATGTGGGTCTTTCACACAGTAACAAGGAAAGAAAAATATTTTTAAAAATGGGACAATGTGATTGTAATATCACAAAAATTGGCAGGGGGATTCAGGGGCAATACAGTATCTGAAATGGCTTTAAACTCTTTTTTTTTTAATTGACATAGGAATGCCGGAGATTAATTACTACTCTTCTTTTCCTTTGTGTAATACCTGCAGACAAACCCAGACGTTTGTTTTAAACAGATCCTGTGTGTGACCACATTTGTGCAATTTATGTCATAATAGCAAAACAAATGCTTCTTTAAAATATAGTTTTGTCAAATCCTCTCTTGATCATGCACTGTGGAAACATACAATCTTTCAGATTAAAATCTACTAAATCAATTAGATGCTTGAAATTGACCTTAAAACAGTCTGCAGGTGTCTTCCATTGAGGACAAAACAAAGCAAAGATTTTCCTAAAGTGAATATCAAAGTTAGTCTGTTTTTCTTGTTGTAAGTGGTATTGTTATTAGTGAAGAGATACATTATTTTAGCCTAGATTATGAACTTTCACATTCACCAGATTTATTAGGAAACTCAGTAGGAATGTTATGCTAGCATCCAGATACTATGGTGGTGGGCATATTAGAAATGAATAAATTAGATTAGAGAAAGAAAGAAATATACTTTGAGCATAAAAAAAATATATGTTTTGGGATGTAATATTTTATGGGCCTTTAGAACATCAAAAAGTCTCAGCCTCCCTGAATAGACTTTTGGTTCCCAATCCTTGACTATGAAACTCTCAAATGATCGCCTTCCTACCAGTTCCCCTCCTCCTTGGGAAGGACTTTACTTATTCCTTGTGTATAAAGTGCAAAAAAAACAATACATATTACTTGGCATGTGTTCTGTGCATAATAAATACAATTAAAAAAGGAAAACTATTTATTTGTACCTTTCAGTTGTGTTAAATGTTGTAAGTGAAAGGGGCTAAAATGCATAAAGAAATAATTTCCCTGAAGAGTAAGAACCCTGACTGAACAAAAAGGGACTTAGAAAGACTGTTGCTCCTTTCATTAGGACTATTTGACCAGACAGCTTGAATACTCCTGTTTGCTCAAAGGTGTACCTAATTGTTTGACTATAGTTGTTCTTCATTCTTTCAAATGTTCAAGAGACCAAATAACCAAACTTAGCCAAATGTATTGTTTAAAAACAAAATAGTACAATACGAAAAGGAGACATACATGCCCTCCTTCCAGGAAGAAATTTTCACAGGTGTGTTCACCTTAAGTAGAAGGTGTACTTCAAAGATAAGCATTTCAGCTAGTAGTATTTTGATTGTACAAATTACAAACAGCTTTGCCCGTCACTAAAATCCAGCCCATCAGTTCCTTAACTTGTTCTTCTTACCTTCTTTATCTTTGTTTTGGATAGTAGCATTCCAGATACTGGTCTGTGAAGGTACCTCCCCAGCTTGTACTGGGGAACAACATTGAAGTATTTTGCCATTGACAGTTTCCTATTTTCTAACGCCAAAACTGACTTTGCAAAGCTAAAGTGTTGTGGGATACTGGACATGGGTGAACGGAACTGTGGGAAGAGCATAATACATTCAGTTAACATAACTTCCCAAACATCCATATATATAATGTAGTATTACATTAATACCATGCTCATGATACCTAGTAATCTGGTGTATACTATGCCTAACAGATATGTATTGGCTAACACTCTAGCTAGATTGGACATTCTAGTGGCACAGTGCAAACCCTTACAAATTCTGCTTGCAGAGATGCTAGTCACACTAGTAAAGCTCAACATAATAAACATAATTTCTGTTGATTCAAAGCTGCCTGATAAAAGACCACATCCTCCACCCATGTAGTTCCATTGAAAACAAAACTAGATAACAAGGTAAAAGCAGCTGCAATTTTTTATCTACAATAGTGAACAGAACAGTGAAGAAATATATATGAAGGAATTGGTCTTATCACACTGAAACTATTTTATATTACATGAAGCAGTAACAATATAAAGGAAGATGCTCCACTGGTATTAATCAGCATAGCTCCATGAAGCAAATGAAGCTAAGTCATATATCACATTTCTTCACCGTCCTGTCCACACCATCCTAAATACAGAGTTGCATTCTGCCTGTACATCCTTCATTACCTAGGTTTGTCTGAAGCCCACGCTATCCTCCGTTGAGTGTGACACTATAAACTTGATCTATATCAAACTCATTACCATGGTATCTGAGCACCATAAAACACTTTAAAAACAAACATATTTTACAAGTATCTTATATATTTGGCTTGTGGTGCTTGTTTGGGGTTTGCTTTTGCTGGGGGGGGGTGTGGTCTTTTTGGTGTGGCTTCTGTTTCCCAGATTAACAGGATTTAGGTGGGAAGGAGATGACAGATACAGAGGCAGCTGTGGGAGTGACTCCTGCAGTGAAAGACACATTGAGGATGACTGGATGTGGAAGCTGTGGTATGTACATGATCCTGGAGGGGGGAACTGCATGAAATGCCGTCTGATAGAGCTGATGGAGGAAAAGATCCGAGGTTTGGAGATGCAGGTGGAAAGTCTGGTTGAGTTTAGGAAGGGGTTTGAGCAGATGATGGAGCAAAGATATGAGGTATCTGAAGGGAAAAGCTCAGACTCACGGATGGAAGCAGGGCTGGGGAAGGAGGGGAGACTGGATGAGGAAAGTGGTCAGTGGAAACATGTGACTCAAAGAACCAGGCAGAGAAAAAGACGGGCTAGTGAAGGAGAAATAGAGCTTAGGAACAAGTTTGCAGAGTTGGAAAATGAAGAAGGGGCTCAGCAGGTAGTCGCTGAAGGTGGAAGGGTAAGGAAGAAGAGAAGAGAGGCTAGCCCTATAGAAAAAGGGGAAGAGTCAAGGGAGACTACACCAAATATGAGCCCCAGGAGGATACAGGATGGGTTGAAGAAGATTGTAAGGGAAAATAGGAATGGAAAGAACTTGCAGCCAGAGAGAACAGGGGAGACACTGGAGAATAGCACTGTCACCAGGAAAAGGCAGGTCTATGTGATCGGGGACTCTTTATTGAGAAGAATAGACAGGCCTGTAACTAGAGCTGATCCTGAGAATAGAAGGGTGTGCTGTCTTCCGGATGCTAAGATACGGGATGTAGACCTGAGGTTGAAAAGGATCCTAAAGGGAGCGGGAAAGAATCCCCTAATTATCCTTCATGTGGGAACAAATGATACGGCTAGATTCTCGCTGGAAAGTATTAAGGGAGACTATGCTAGGCTGGGGAAGACGCTTAAGGAAATTGAGGCTCAGGTGATCTTTAGCGGGATCCTTCCTGTTCCTAGAGAAGGGCAACAAAGGTCTGACAAGATTATGACTGTCAACAGATGGCTTAGGCAGTGGTGCTATAAGGAGGGCTTTGGGATGTATGGCCACTGGGAGGCATTCATGGACAGAGGTCAGTTCTCTCGGGATGGACTTCATCTCAGTAGGGAAGGAAATAGACTTCTAGGATCGAGGCTGGCACAACTGATAAAGAGAGCTTTAAACTAGGAATTGGGGGGAGATGGATGGGAGATGTCCAGAAAATCTCCACGCCAGATTTTAGCATTGAGAGGGAAGAAGATGAAGTAAGAATGGATACAGCCGTGGGTAGGAGAATGTATATAAGGAGCGAGGGTGGTGTGGATACTAGTCTAATAGGTTATACTGGATGTAGAATGACTGTGCCTAACAGGGTACAAAATGTGAGCGAGGCCAAACAGCAAAAATTAAGATGTTTGTACACCAATGTGAGGAGTCTAGGTAACAAAATGGAGGAACTAGAGCTACTGGTGCAGGAAGTGAAACCAGATATTATAGGGATAACAGAAACATGGTGGAATAGTAGTCATGACTGGACTACAGGTATTGAAGGGTATGTGCTCTTTAGGAAAGACAGAAACAAAGGTAAAGGGGGTGGAGTAGCACTGTTTATCAATGATGAGGTAGAATGTAAAGAAATAAGAAGCGATGCAATGGATAAGACAGAGTCTTTCTGGGCAAAAATTTCATTGGGGAAGAAAACTAGTAAAGCCTCTCCTACGATAGTGCTTGGGGTGTGCTATAGACCTCCGGGATCTAATTTGGATATGGATACAGCCCTTTTTAATGTCTTTAATAAAGTAAATACTAATGGAAACTGCGTGATCATGGGAGACTTTAACTTCCCAGATATAGACTGGAGGACCAGTGCTAGTAATAATAAAAGGGCTCAGATTTTCCTAGATGCGATAGCTGATGGATTCCTTCATCAAGTAGTTGCTGAACCGACTAGAGGGGATGCCATTTTAGATTTAATTTTGGTGAGTAGCGAGGACCTCATAGAAGAAATGGTTGTAGGGGACAATCTTGGCTCAAGTGATCATGAGCTAATTCAGTTCAAACTAAATGGAAGGATTAACAAAAATAAATCTGCAACTAGGGTTTTTGATTTCAAAAGGGCTGACTTTCAAAAATTAAGGAAATTAGTTAGGGAAGTGGATTGGATTGAAGAACTTATGGATCTAAAGGTAGAGGAGGCCTGGGATTACTTTAAATCAAAACTGCAGAAGCTATCGGAAGCCTGTATCCCAAGAAAGGGGAAAAAATTCATAGGAAGGAGTTGTAGACCAAGCTGGATGAGCAAGCATCTTAGAGAGGTGATTAAGAAGAAGCAGAAAGCATACAGGAAGTGGAAGATGGGAGGGATCAGCAAGGAAAGCTACCTAATTGAGGTCAGAACATGTAGGGATCAAGTGAGACAGGCTAAAAGTCGAGTAGAGTTGGACCTTGCAAAGGGAATTAAAACCAATAGTAAAAGGTTCTATAGCCATATAAATAAGAAGAAAACTAAAAAGGAAGAAGTGGGGCCGCTTAACACTGAGGATGGAGTGGAGGTTAAAGATAATCTAGGCATGGCCCAATATCTAAACAAATACTTTGCCTCAGTCTTTAATAAGGCTAAAGAGGATCTTGGGGATAATGGTAGCATGACAAATGGGAAGGAGGATATAGAGGTAGATATTACCATATCAGAGGTAGAAGCGAAACTGAAACAGCTTAATGGGACTAAATCAGGGGGCCCAGATAATCTTCATCCAAGAATATTAAAGGAATTGGCACCTGAAATTGCAAGCCCATTAGCAAGAATTTTTAATGTATCTGTAAACTCAGGAATAGTACCGAATGATTGGAGAATTGCTAATATAGTTCCTATTTTTAAGAAAGGAAAAAATGTGATCCGGGTAACTACAGGCCAGTTAGTTTGAAATCTGTAGTATGCAAGGTCCTGGAAAAAATTTTGAAGGAGAAATTAGTTAAGGACATTGAAGTCAATGGTAAATGGGACAAAGTACAACATGGTTTTACAAAAGGTAGATCGTGCCAAACCAACCTAATCTCCTTTTTTGAAAAAGTAACAGATTTTTTAGATAAAGGAAATGCAGTGGATCTAATTTACCTAGATTTCAGTAAGGCATTTGATACCGTGCCACATGGAGAATTATTAGTTAAATTGGAGAAGATGGGGATCAATATGAACATCAAAAGGTGGATAAGGAATTGGTTAAAGGGGAGACTGCAACGGGTCCTACTGAAAGGCGAACTGTCAGGTTGGAGGGAGGTTACCAGTGGAGTTCCTCAGGGATCGGTTTTGGGACCAATCTTATTTAATCTTTTTATTACTGACCTTGGCACAAAAAGTGGGAGTGTGCTAATAAAGTTTGCAGATGATACAAAGCTGGGAGGTATTGCCAATTTGGAGAAGGATCGGGATATTATACAGGAGGATCTGGATTACCTTGTAAGCTGGAGTAATAGTAATAGGATGAAATTTAATAGTGAGAAGTGTAAGGTTATGCATTTAGGGATTAATAACAAGAATTTTAGCTATAAGTTGGGGACGCATCAATTAGAAGTAACGGAAGAGGAGAAGGACCTTGGAGTATTGGTTGATCATAGGATGACTATGAGCTGCCAATGTGATATGGCTGTGAAAAAAGCTAATGCGGTTTTGGGATGCATCAGGAGAGGCATTTCCAGTAGGGATAAGGAGGTTTTAGTACCCTTATACAAGGCACTGGTGAGACCTCACCTAGAATACTGTGTGCAGTTCTGGTCTCCCATGTTTAAAAAGGATGAATTCAAACTGGAGCAGGTAGAGAGAAGGGCTACTAGGATGATCCGAGGAATGGAAAACTTGTCTTATGAAAGGAGACTTAAAGAGCTTGGCTTGTTTAGCCTAACTAAAAGAAGGTTGAGGGGAGATATGATTGCTCTCTATAAATATATCAGAGGGATAAATACAGGAGAGGGAGAGGAATTATTTAACCTCAGCACCAATGTGGACACAAGAACAAATGGGTATAAACTGGCCACCAGGAAGTTTAGACTTGAAATCAGACGAAGGTTTTTAACCATCAGAGGAGTTAAGTTTTGGAATAGCCTTCCAAGGGAAGCAGTGGGGGCAAAAGATCTATCTGGCTTTAAGATTCTACTCGATAAGTTTGTGGAGGAAATGGTATGATGGGATAATGGGATTTTGGTAAGTAATTGATCTTTAAATATTCAGGGTAAATAGGCCAAATCCCCTGAGATGGGATATTAGATGGATGGGATCTGAGTTACTATAGAAAATTCTTTCCTGGGTATCTGGCTGGTGAATCTTGCCCATATGCTCAGGGTTTAGCTGATTGCCATACTTGGGGTCGGGAAGGAATTTTCCTCCAGAGCAGATTGGAGAGGCCCTGGAGGTTTTTCGCCTTCCTCTGTAGCATGGGGCATGGTTGACTTGAGGGAGGCTTCTCTGCTCCTTGAAGTCTTTGAACCATGATTTAAGGACTTCAATAGCTTAGACATGGGTGAGGTTTTTCATAGGAGTGGGTGGGTGAGATTCTGTGGCCTGCACTGTGCAGGAGGTCGGACTAGATGATCAGAATGGTCCCTTCTGACCTTAGTATCTATGAATCTATATCTTAAATTTGTCTCATTCACTCACTCCACATTGTTTTGTTTTGTTCATTTTTAAAATCTTTTTTTAATAATTCCTTTATTTATTTTTGGAAAGGTAAATCAAGTGAGTTTTTCATCTTGTCCCAAAGGCAGTGAGATTTCAGGTCATTCTGATGTATTTTACCAGTGAGTTCCACAATCCTCTATACTGCATGACATTGAAATCCCACACTACCCCCAAGCTGTATGACATACTCAACAGCCATTATACACTTTATACTGTACCATCTCTATAAAACTTTTCTAAAAGCAAAAGCTGTTGCATGTCAAAGTGCATTACATATTTGAGAGAGAGAGAGAGAGAGAGAGAAACATCAAGAGAATCCAGAGCCAACATACAGTAATCTTCAACAAGGGCAGCCTTTTAGCAGACAGCCTTGGAATGATGGGCTATTGCACTTGCTGATTTTAAGCAAGTTAAAATATTATATCAATTAAAGAAACATAAAAGTATTTCTTTTACAATAATCTAGTCCCAGATCTGCCTAACAAACAGTCAGGATCTTGTGTACATGTTGCATAAATATTACAACAAGCCTGCCAGAAATTAAGACTCTAGTTAAAGTTTTAAAAGATTTCTTTTCACTTCCTTTTCTGAGTCACTCTTTGCAAAATGCAGGCCAGAAATAAGACCAATTTACTGCAAGCAAAAGATCTAAGACCGCTTTTAAATATTTGCACTGTTCAGTGTATATAAAAAAATGGACTATTTACATTTTGTATTTATTATGATGCTCTCCATAATATGATGTTCAGAGTAAAAATTTGCAGTATTCCAGTTACTAATTGAAATTGTTTGGCTATTAATCAAGGGAAACATTAGGGATAAATCACATAAATATTTGCCTACGTAGCTTTATCTGAGGCCTGGTCTACACATAGCTTTTGTACAGGTATAATTATTTCAGTTAGGGGTGTGATTTTGTAATCAGAATTATTATGGTGTACAATCTCCTAGCATGGATGCATTTATTGGGTATAAAGATGACTTATACTGGTATAGTTTATGCCCTTCTGATACAGGAATAGCTATGCTGGTATAAAGCACCTTTATACTGATATAACTGCATTCACAATAGGGAGAGTTGTACTGCTCTAACTATACTGGTATAATTAAAGCAATACAACTTTTGTGTGTAGACAAACCCTAAATGACTGCAGCTTAGAATGGCGAATATGCCCTCCTGTAGTAACCAGCACCCTGGCACTAGCATCTGCTGCAGTTGTGATGCAGCAGCACAGAATGCTGTCCTGGGGAGAGAGACGTCCAAGGAGAGCGCAGCTCGAGCTGGAGAGGGCGCTTGGAATCCATCCACCTGAAGGGGCAGTCAGAAAAAGCCGTTAGAGAAGGAGAAGCTGAGCTAACAGATGAACTGGAGCCTGAGTAGGAGGTGAGGGGATAAAATAAAAGAAGAACAGGACACTAAAAGGAGAGGACTGCGGAAGTGAGAAGGAGAAAAATAGGAAAGGTTTTGGGTCAGGAGAAGCAGAAAAAAATAGACCTGCGTACACGAGCAGATGCTGTTAGAGAAGGGAAGAAAAGGGAAATCAAATCTACAGACTTACCAGAGAGAGAGTATCAAGGGGAAAAAACTGAAAGGAAATATCATTGGTGAAAAAAGGGAATTGATCAAAAAGCTGCAAACAGATCCTGGAAGCAGTGAACAAGAAGCCCACCCACAAAGGACCTAAAGTACATGAACAGAGAGAGTGACTGTGTAATCACCTGTTGACTGAACACAGTTCAAAAGTGCCTAATGGACAAATGGTACAAAACCCCACTTGTGGATAAACTTGGCAAACAGAGAGACAGCCACAGGAACATTGAATCTAAGGAGCACTTCAAATGGAAGAGAAGCTAAAAACAGGATAGCAAGAGTGGAGCTGGACTTACAGTCAAGGAGAGGAAAAGTTGATTCTTCTCTGAAGTGACACCGTATGTTGTACAGTAATCTCTTTTGTTCATGTTAATAACAATGCACATGGTACTAAGTGCACAGCGTGTACAAGCTCACAAAAGTTAATGAGATGGTAATGTATAGTTTATTATTATAAATAGTAAGTCTTTGTTCATGTTCTATATTATTTATGCTCCTGGTACAATTTGGGGGATTTCCCTTATGAAGTTCTAAACATTTTAAAATGATCCGTTTTGTTTTGGTTTGCCTCTGCCTCCCCACACTGTTAGCATAGCCTAGCCTTGCCAGGTCACAATACTCTGGGTTTCAATCCACAACCCTGAATAACCTGCAGGATAATCTACTCCAGGGTAATCTGTTATGTCCCAAGGTATTGTCTTATACTGAAGCAACCAGGTGCTGCCAGTGGTGATGTGGGCTCCAACCTCATCAATATGTATATTACACAGAACACAGAGTGAAATCCTGGCCCCATTTATGTCAGTGGGAGTTTGCCATTGACTTCAACAGGGCCATGATTTCATCTTAAGAATTCCACTGTATAATGAGGCATTTTAGTCAAATGCCTGACACACTGAGTTAAAAGAAAGAGGCTTAGCAGAGTTATGTATTGACGCTTGCACGTGATTATTTTAGGACACAGAGCCCTTATAGCTATGCCCTGGCTGATTGAGGCAGGAAGTAAAATACTTTAAATTGCAATAAGTGATCTAGCAGTGAATTTATTATAGGAACAGCTTATTTCATTTGTTTGTGCAGTACTAGCGTTTGTACTGAGTCACTAATACCAGTCATGCTTCAGGTATTTGCCTTGGACCAATAGTCAATGGTACCCAGTGAATCTCAAGTCACATACATTACATGTTTTTCCTAGCTCAGAATCACCATGCTGGCAAGACAGTGCAGGCACCCAAAGGGATGAGTAAGGAGCCTGTTCCCTCCATGTGTCATACATTCTCCCCTCCTACATAGAGGGCAGGAAAACCTTGGTTTGACCCAAAATTTAGCACTGCTACAGTGCCACAAAAAACAGAGGCTCTTGCTGTAGAATGTAGGTCTTCAAGACCACAGAATACACAGAGCCTTAAATACAGTGCATTTTGTACATTAAGCTACAGAGATGTTAGTTAATAAATACATGGGATTTTACAGGTGTTAAATTAACCAGCAGAGGAAGACTAATGTTCCATTAATGTAACAGAAATATTATGAAAAAAATTAAAATGAATACACAAGCTACTATGTTTTTAAAGTATGGTTCTGATTTCCTGAGCTATAACAATTATGAACTTCACCAGAGTTGGCGCTCTTCTGTACTGCTAGACTAGGCATCCAGGGCTGGCCTTACCATGAGGTGAACTGAGGCAGCCGCCTCAGGTGCCAGACTGTGGGTGGAGGGGGGGAGGGGTGCCACTAGGATCCAGAGTTTAGAAAATTGTGTCTGCTGTTGGTACATATGTTTTCTCTCTGTTCTAGATGCACAGAGATGGTGGAGCGCTGTGCTGGAGGAAGGAGAGCACAAGAGACATAACTGGCAGGCAGGAGGAAAGGTGAGAAGGAATAACAAAGCTGCAGGGAGGGAGAGGAGGAGCCTCTTATGTACCTCTCTAGCACCCCCAGGAGCCTGGACTGATTAGCACCAGCTTCTCAGGGAGCTTCCTGTTTCCTGCTGCTTCCCTGAAGCCACTTGAGGAGAACAGGCAGTCAACTGAAGTAGTAGGAGCCAGTTAGGCTCCTTAAGACGCCGATATCTTCCCTCACTCAGGCCCTGCTACTAGCCTGCTTATTTGTCCCCTTCAATTGAGTGTTGAGAGCCACTATAGCTGGCACAGAACAGCAGTCATGAGTCAAGAAGAAAACGCCCCTCTGCGGCAGCATTCAGAAAAAGAAAGAAAGCAAAGGAAGCTTTTCTATCTAAGCAGGAAGGAGCTCTCCTGAGATACATAGACACAAATGTTCACTGTGAGCCTTCCAGCCCCATTGAGGATGTGAGTGGTGAGGAGATGCCTGATCTTCCTGTTAGTCAGAGTGCAGGTGACCTGGCAGCTACTGCAGCATCCATATCTCCATCTCAAATGGATGTAACCATGCACATTCCTGAAGAAAAGTGTAGATCAGAGAAGAGTGTGATGGAGGTGCAAGAAACAGTTGCTGCTGAGTTTAGTTCCTTAAGTTTAGATGATCAAGGACTGTGGACCCACTTGAGCAGTAGCCTGAGGGACTTCCTTGTACTGCATGGGCCACAGCAAGTGAAAAACTTCATGTTCCCCAAAGATAATGAAAATAGAAGTTTCCATCCAACACATTACTGGCGTGAAATCCCCAATGGTAACAAAGTGGAGAGGCCATGGTTTATGCACTCAAAAGCCCAGAATGCTGCATACTGTTTTTGTTGCAAACTCTTCCAGTCTAATGTTCCAGCCACATTGGATTCTACAGGAACAAAGGACTGGAAAAATCTGGCTAGAAATCTGGCATGCCATGAGAAGGCAGCAAATCACCAGAGAGCATTCCATAGGTGGAAAGAGCTTGAGATGAGATTAAGGTTAAAGGCCACCATAGATGATCAGCATTAAGAGAAGATTGTATCAGAGCCTCTTTACTGGCAAAATGTTCTGAAAAGGCTCATTGCCATTGTGAGAATACTTACTACCCAAAACCTAGCACTGCGTGGCACTTCAGATCAGCTGTATGAGCCAAACAATGGAAACTTCCTTAAAACTGTGGAGCTGATGGCTGAGTTTGATGCTGTACTCCAGGAGCATCTTAGAAGAGTCACCACCCAAGAAATGTACACACACCACTACCTTGGAAAAACAATTCAAAATGAGATCATACAGTTACTGACAACAAAAATCAAACAGAAGATTGTGGCAGATCTTACTGTCACAGGAAGATATTACTCTGTTATTCTGGACTGCACACCTGACATCAGCCACACCGAACAAATTACTTTAATGGTGCGTTTTGTAACAACAACAGAACCTAGTGAAAATGTCCCTGCAATGGTGACTGTCAGAGAGCATTTTCTAGAATGTACTGACATTGATGATAATACAGGAGCTGGTATGACAAATGTGCTTCTTAAAAAGCTGGAAGATACGGGAATTGCAATAGCTGACATGAGAGGCCAGGGCTACGATAATAGTGCCAACATGAGAGGAAAGAACAGAGGAGTGCAGACTCAGATCCAAGAGTTAAACCCTCAAGGTTTTTTTTGTCCCATTCAGTTCTTATTCATTGAACTTGGTGGTCAGTGATGCAGCATCAGCTTCTAGTGAGGCTGCTGAATTTTGTAATGTAATTCAAAGCATCTATGTATTTTTTTCTGCATCAACTCACTGATGGCAAATTTTGAAGCAACGTCTGGGAACATCCTCTCTGACACTGAAACCACTGAGTGCCACACGATGGGAAAGTCAAGTGGAGGCGATAAAGCCTATCAAACACCAAATTGGGAAGATAGATGATGCCAATATGGAGGCTAATGCTATGACAGGAACTGTTCGTGGGAGAACAGTGGCAGAGGGAAATGGAATCACCAGAAACATACATAACTTCAAATTTCTGTGTAGCTTAGTGTTGTGGCATGACATACTGTTTGAAATAAATGTTGTAAGCAAGAGACTCCAAGGTGTTGATCTTAATATATCTGGAGCAATGGAACAATTGGACAAAGCAAAGTAATACCTACAGTCTTACCGGTCAGATGAGGGATTTCAAAACGTTCTGAAGAGTGCACAGAAGTTGGCAGAGGAACTTCACACTCAAGCTATTTTCCCACCCATTCAAGAATAACAAGAGTTACCAAAGAAGAAGACATTTTGATTACAAGGCATGGGATAATCCCATAAGAGACCCCAAACAACAATTCTAAGTTGAATTCTTTAACCAGGTGCTAAATTGTGCAACACAGTCGGCTGAAGAATATTTCATGCAGCTCAAGGAACACAGCAGTATATTTGGGATGTTGTATGATATTCCAAAACTCCTCACTATACCTGAAGAAGACCTACACCAGCAATGCAGGGCACTAGAGACAGTGTTGACACATGATGACATGTGCTATATTGATGCGAGTGATTTAGGTGACGAACTGAAAGCCCTTTCAAGATACATTTCAGCAGGATCAACTCCAAAGGCTGTTCTGGAATATATGTGCACAAATAAGATGACCACCCCCTTTCCAAATGCTTTTGCTGCTCTGCGCATACTTTTAACAATTCCTGTAACAGTTGCCAGCGGAGAACGCAGCTTCTTCAAGCTGAAGTTAATAAAAACACATCTACATTCCACAATAACACAGGAGAGACTGGTCGGCCTTGCAACTATCTCAATAGAGCATGTGCTGTCCCAGACTGTGGACCTTCAGCAGGAAGCAATTCAAATCTTTGCAACCAAGAATCCACGGAAAGCACCACTTTGATTATCCAAACAGATAAAAATGCCAGTGTTTACTATGCAGACAAGAAAAGTTACTTTTGCTATTCAGGTGTTTGAAAGTTAAGTGTTACTTAAAATTTTTGAACAAGGCATTTTAAATTGTTAGTTCTTCTTTATTGGGGTAGGTAGCTGAGGAGCAGAACAGGAAGAAGGCAGAATTGAGACCTTTCAAAATTTTGGCCCAAGCAAGGGGACATGGGGGCGTCATTTGAGCTCCCCACCTCAGGTACCAAAATGTTGTGGGCCGGCCCTGTAGGCATCCTACTAACAAAAAAAAGAGTGCATTCAAGAAGTAAATGGAGCCAATACATCTCCAAAATGAGCTTTAAAGAAGCACATTTAGCACTGAAAAACTTTCATTGCTTACTGAACCTCTGCTCCCCACTTTGGGTAAAGACATGATTAAAAATCAGGTTGGGAGTAAACCTAAATGTTAACTGTGAGGATTCCATTTGGAATAAACATGCCCATTAGTGTCACATATAACAATATGCACTGAGTATAAATGGATTTTCTTCAATGTTCTGTATAGATATCTACCTTTAATGCTACAGCATCTGCCATTTGTTACAAATGTAAACTAAAGGAGGATAGCTTGGTATACACCCACTGATGACAATGTACAAAATACCTAATTATAGAACATATCCTAAGCCCACTGAAGTCAATGAAAAGGCTCCCACTGACTGACTTGTATCAAGCCCTATGCAGACACAGAAATAATAGAACACTGACATTGTCTTCAAAACACATGAGAAAACACATTTTTTTCATGCAGAATATGTCAATGAAAACATAAAACAAAACTCACATATTTGACTTTGTTAATTGCTAAGTGTGTCATTACCTGATAGAAGGCTGAGTATGCTCCCTCAGTTAAGGACTGAGTTCAAGAGTTGCAAAGCATTAGAGAAAATTACACATAGTGTGAGAGGGAAAAGGGAGGAATTGCCTTAATCTGAAAATCCTTTATTATTATCATTTAATACTACAACGTGATTCTGACTTGCCACTTTTTAATGGTCATCTGGTGAAATGACACAATGGTTTCTAATGGTTCAACAGAGCCATAACTAGGCACTTAGCGCCCAAGCAAGCAAGCATATTTACACCCCCTACCATGTTTTCCCTTCATATTTTCCGCTCCATTCAAAGGTGGCACGTAACTGTTCATAGGAGAGGGGAACAATTCAAGGGTTCTGGGAGAGTATGTTTCAAACTGTGTGGTGCACCCCCTAAGGGGGTGTGAAGGAACATTTGCAGGGTGGGGAGCAGCAACACCAGGTGGCTCGGGCCAATGATGGCAGATTGCTCGGGCCAGCCCCAAATGGTGGGGCTCATGATGGAATTCGTGGAAGGAGCCCCACCTCCACCCCATGACTCACCTCAACAGGCCACCCAGCCTGTCTAGGTGGGGGGGGCACAACCAAAAATCAGGGGGAGTAGGGGACATGTGATCCCATGTGCCCTCCCCCCACACATCACTTCTGGCCCCATTTTCCTGCCCCCACAGCTTTGCACCTGAGGCGTGTGCCCTGATCATCCCACCCTGGTTAGTGAGCCCTGTGACTCAGTATATCCCATTGGTTCTGTCAAGCAGTTGTTCAAATTGTCATACCATGTTACAATTGAAATTAATACATGTGAATCTCCATTTTGAGAGATTTAGTTTAGCACAATTCTCATGGATTTAGTTGATTAGCAGGTTTGCTTGTTCACTGTTTTTTTTTCTGATTAAATTATGTTACTAAACCACACTTAACCATGCTCCTTAAAGCACAGTTTTATGCTGAAAAGTAACTATGTGTAAAAAAAGGAACCTTCTTACTCAACCACTTTATTCTTGTTGATTATATTTTGAGTCCTATCTGATGTCATTAGAGACATACATTTTACTGCATTTTACTCCTATTACCCCTGCAGAGCCAAATACAGCTAAGAGAGAGTGAGCTGGATTCTATTCCTCCTGGTGCACCATCAACACAATAGTTTATTAAGTTCCATTCATTTACATCTGTGTAACCCTACTGAAGGCAACGGAGTTTCACGGAACTTACTGAAGACGTAATGGGAAACAGTGGAGCTGTATAGCTGTACATTAATTGAGGCATAAATTGACCTACAGGTCCCTTTATTACACTGAAGAAGCACAAGAAGGAAATCATCCAATCCGATTCTTAGATCGCAGGTTGAATCTGCAGGGCTGGCAGTTAGAAGGATAATTTTTAATTGGAAACTGAGCACATTTAATAGAGGCAATAAGTGTAGAACCCCATGATGCCATTTTTGTAGGCTCACTTTTCAGAACAAATACATCCTTTTAGGTGTTAAGGAAGCTGTTCTGGTAAGTAAGTCATATAGGAGCCAATGAACTATGTACAAGCTATTTTAACATCTTTCAAAACTTGCTAAAAAATGCTTATTTTAAGAAGTTTGTTTTCTAGTTATTTATTATGAGTTTAGAATGCTTTGTTAAACACAGAGGGCATGGTACCTGCCTGCTCCCATTCATATCAATGTCAACAAGAATGCAATATTTCATGACAATCCTCATTTATTGCATTCCTGACTTCTTGAATAGCAAAGTGCACGAAGGAGGACGATTTTCCTGTGTTTGAGTTCTAATTTTCTCCATGAATCTGGCATCTACTAAAATGATTTTGTGTGTGATATTATTGAGTAAGGCTGCACAAAACCACAAAAAATAAACTTCATAGGGAAGCTCCACCTAGCTGGCAAAATTTCCTTATTTTTGTGGCTCAGTTTGGTTCAACATACTGTGCAGCCAATACTTAGTTAAGTAAGTTGCTTCAGTACAAAAGTTCACTGCAGCAATCAGAATGCTAAATGAATCAGATGGGTCGGCTTGGAATGTAATTCTCAATGCAGAGGCTGGGATGTGATGCCATTGAGACCTACATATCAGTGCAGAACCATAGGCAGAACCAGAGGACTCAAAAAACCATCCAAAGCTTCTCTTCAACAAATTAAGAAAATACAGACACCAGGGAGGCAACTGGAGTCAAGTTTGATCACCTCAGACTGACCAACATAGAGGGGCATACAGATATTAGGGAGAAAAGTATTAAAAATGAAGTGGAGAGGTAGAAAAAACAAGAAGGCTGAAATAAAGCAACTGGAAATATTGTGCAGTGGGTTAGTGAAATCAAATGAAGTACTGAGGTTTTTAATCCAAATGCATATTATATAGTATTCCACTGCTAGCTCTTACACTATCAGAAGATGAATGAAGTGCTTTGATAGAGAAATAGATCCTTGACATTTTAGGACTTGATCGTTCAATCTTAATCAACTCTTGCTCTATCTGTCTAGCAATATAGTAATACAGTTCTTATTATGATACCATCTAAGCACCTCCCAAGTATTTAAAAATGTTAAAAACCATACTCCCTCTTCCTTCCTGCCTGTCAGAGAAATAGCCTGTTAAGTTCACAGGGTTCTTTAATTGTTTGATGATTTTTATATGAATGGGAAGGTGTGTGTAATGGTGTGGCTTGCCTTAGTAAGCCAGCCCTGGTTACAAGATGAGCCCCATCTGTGGGGAAACAGGTTATTCAAATATAAAAGACAGCACAGGGGTGATGATTGAGAGAAGTTTAGGAATTAGGAGACACCAATAAAGAAGGAAGCAGGGCCAGAGGCTGAGTGCCAGCTGGAAAGAGATGGTGATGATGGCTTCAGGTGGAGTAGGCTAACAGAGAAGGAACTGTCAGCTGAAGAATGGGAGCTAAATTTGAACTGTTGAATTATGCTTTTTGACTTTGTTGATGATTCTCTGGATTATTTTGTGGCTCAGGACTGTGAGGTCTGTGTGAACTTTATTTGACATTAAACCAGCCCCAGAAAGGTGTGCTGTGAGCTACAACAGAGATAGTCTGGAGTACTTAAGGGGCCTGCAGGGGGGGTTAACAGGGCAGGGTGCCTATGGCGATGAGGGGGTGCCTAATAAGCAGCCACACCCTAAAGTGCACTATCTGTGAAGAATTATTAACTCAACAAAAATAATTTAGTATTAATTGAGTGTTGTGATGTTAACAGTCCTTATTTCTTGCCATTGTGATTTTCACAGAGTCTAGGTCCACCTCCTGTGAAAGTTCTGTCTCCTGCTCTCAGATCTTTTCCATTCTGTGAGTAGTTTTAGTTCAAATGTAACATGGCTGTCATCAGGGCTGCATTACCCAATAGGCAGACTAAGCACGTGCTTAGGGCACCAGCAAAGCAGGGGGCACCAAAAAAGTGAGGTTTTTTTGGAAAAAATTTGATATTTCAAAAAAAGCATCGAAGTAGTCATCATGGGAAAAATCAGAACATCTGTTAGACTTCCTTACACTCCACTATATACTCTGCCCCTGTTTTTTTGTTCTCTTTTTATTACTTTCCCCACCTAAACCGGGGGGACTCCTACTAATGTAGATCGACATAATGCAAGGAAATCAGATCCTGTCATGTAGTGCAATAAATTTATGTTTTATTATTAATATATTCTTCTGAGTTATATGTACTTGATTCATTTTTTTTTGTTTCATATATATATATATATATTATATACATAAAAAGTGTACGTTGTGTAATTTTTTTTTTTAAGTTCAGATAACTGTGATCAAGGGTAGGATGTAATGTAACCAACTGAGTGGAGCACAGAAACGTAAACTGGCGGAAGAAAAGAAACAAAAAACTAATGAAATTTTCCAAAATCTTCCAAAGCTGACATCATTTTTCAAAGCAAATCCATCACACGCAACATCTTCTCTCACTAGCACAAACATCGTTCCAAAACCTGTAGGTGTTTCAGAGACTGACCCTTCTTCTATTGGTGAAACAAACACCATTCCAGAACATGTGGATGTGTCAGAGACTGTAACTGATCATCCTACTCCTGGTGGTAAAACAGATATTGTTCTAGAAGGTGTGGATGTGTCAGAGACTGAACCTGCTCAAGCTGTAAATAATAGGAGAAAAGATCCTGGTATGTGGGTTGATTTCAGTACCAATGATGTAGCTTACTGGATAGATCGTGGACCAAATGACTGTCAACACCACGCTGGTCCATTTGAGAAATTACGTCAGACTTTTATCAATGGCAAACAAACACGATATTGTCCACAAAAAATATTTTTCGGCATGAAAGCGAATGGTGAGAAATACACTCGAGAATGGCTACTATATTCACCATCAACGGGGTCTGTGTACTGTTTTTTGTTTGCAAACTTTTTGCATATAAATTTTCAACATCCCGGTTTGCTGCAGATGGATTTAATGACTGGCAGAATACTGTTTTAATTGAACAACATGAAAATAGCACTACTCACAGAGATTCAATGTTGACATATTTAAATCGAAGACAGGGCTTTGGATTGACACAAAAATTAGAAGAACAAATTAAAGGGGAGCGTGAATATTGGCAACAAGTCTTGCAGCATGTTATAGCTGTTATTCAAACATTATCTGAACGTGGTCTGCCTTTCTGGGGATCAAATGACACATTTGGATCATTGCAGAATGGAAATTTCTTGGGATTGTTGGAGCTTGTGGGTCAGTTTGACCCATTTTTAGCAGGCCATATCTCAAAATATAGGAATGCCGGCAAAGGTAACCCATCATACTTATCCAAGATAATATGTGATGAACTCATTGGTCTAATGAGTGACAAAGTTCGTTCAGCTATTGTGGATGAAATAAGTACTGCTGGGTACTTCAGTTTTATCTGTCGACTCTACACCTGATCTTTCACATATTGATCAATTGAGTATTGTACTAAGATATGTGTCTCCCACACATGGAAAACCAGTTGAACAATTTATAACATTCCTCAATTTGAAAAGCCACACTGGTGAAGAAATGGCAAATCAAGTACTGCATTATCTGTGCCAAGTTTGCAAAACAGATTTCTCAAAGTGCAGAGGTAAGTCTTATGACAATGCTGCCAACATGTCAGGATGTTATCAAGGAATGCAGAAGAAGCTTTTAGAACAGAACAAATATGCTATATTCATACTATGTGCTGCACACTCTCTCAATCTTGTTGGCCGCAGTGCTGTTGATTGTTGTCCGGTGGCAGTATGTTTTTTCTCAACAGTCCAGTTACTTTATATATTTTTCTCTGCCTGAACACACCGATGCACAGTCCTTAAAACATATTTGGGCAATGATTGTGTGTTCAAATCTCTTTCTAATACTCACTGGGAGGCACATGCAGTGGCAACAAGTGCAATTCTGGAGTCCTACTCAAAGATTATGGATGCATTAGGAAGTATAGCTGAAGACCAATCACAAAAGGGAGAAACTATACGAGAGGCAGAAAACATTGCAAACAAGATGCAAGAACTAGCGTTTGTATTCATGTTGACCATGTGGAAAGAAAGTTTATAACACTTTTACCACACAAGTCAAGCTCTCCCAGAAAAAGAATTGAAAACATGTGCAGACCTCTGTCAATCATTAGCAGACCACTTACACACTTTGAGGAATGATTTTGAAAGATTCGAAGACATATCAAAAGATATCTTGCCTGATACTAACGACAAAGAAGCCCAGTCCCACAAGCGAATCAGGAAAAAACAAGCAAATTATAGCAGTGCAACAGAAACAGCATTGAATCCTAGAGATAAATTTTGCGTATCTACTTACTATGCTATACTTGTTACACTTGAAGCTCATATGAAGAGGAGAGGTGAAGTGTACAAAGAAGTATCAAGTAAATTTTCTTTTCTAAACGATATGGACTTATCTGACAAACAATATTCACAAGGTTCCTAAAAGCTAGTTGACTCATACCCTGTTGACTTGAACATGAATCTCTGTGGAGAAGTACGGCAGTTCCACTGTTATATGCGCGCAAAGTTTAATGAAACAGGAAAAATGAAATTCAGTCACATTGATCTTCATGACACAATACTGAAAGACGGAATACAATATTGTAGAGATTGCGCTATGTATTTTTCTAACATTGATGATTACTAACTGCTCTGCAGAACGCTCTTTTTCTCAGCTGAAAAGAATAAAAAACCTTCAGAGAACAACGTGTCAGGACAGACTTGATGCACTTTCTCTATTGTGTATGGAAGCAGACATGCTTCGTCGAGTCAGCTTCGATGAACTTATCCAGAATTTTGCAATCACAAAATCTAGAAAGAAGCTATTTTAATTTCAGCATACATGTAAGTTTTGTGTCATTTTGAAAAATAATTTTATTTTACGGTATAGTATTGTTTTTATTTTGAGTTACATATGTGGGGGCACCATAATCTTTTCAGTGCTGAGGGCCTCTAAAGGTCTTAATCCAGCCCTGGCTGTCATCAGAAGTCATGCTCATAGAGGGAGAGACAATCTCTCAGGTAGCTAGAGCTAGTTCCTAGGGCTTCTTATATTACGACAGAGCCCTAGACTGAATTCTATATTTAATGAGGAGCCAGTGAAGAGTGAAGCACCAGGGTGATGGTGTTTAGTGATGTGTTGCTGAGTGGTATTTTAGGGTGGTTTCATTCTGAAATATAACAAGTTGCAATTACCAAACCTGATGGCCAAAAATGTATGAAACGCCATAGCCAGTGGTGGGTCGGATAGGACAGGGTGCAATCCTATGGCTAGCCAGAGACTTGTATGAATTATTTTGTCACCATAGCTATTCAGATATCCAGTAGCGATGAGTCAAAAAGGACCTAAGGCCTACAGACCAAACTAACAATCTGAGGACAGACCCTTTCAGCAGTGTAATAGGGGATGCATGTTTTTCCAAAGTGCTTCCTTTTCCTTGCTAGCATCACCTGTCTTGCCTGGATTTAGTTTTAACCAGTTGCTCTTCATCCAGGTGCTGGTTTGGACTAGGCATTGAGGAAACTGGGACATATTGCTGTTTATGTTTGATGTAAAGGAGATGTAGAGTTGAATGTTCTCTGTGTACTGTTGGCAGGTCAGTCCCGTATTATCTCACTAGCTCTCCCAATGGCTCCTTACAGAGGTTGAATAAATAAGGGAGAGTATTGAACCTATGGGGCTCCGTAGATTAGGGCTTTAAATGTGCAGGAACAGTTTCCCGTAACAACCTTCTGGATTTCTTCTGAAACAGACCTGAGACATTTTGGGGGTACTTGCATTCATTCCTAGAGCTTTTTGCAAGTGGGACAGGAGACAACAGTGTCAAATACCATAGAGAGGTCAGTAGGATGAGTTACAAGTGTACTCCCTTCTTGGTTCCAGAAGAAAACATGGCACAAAAAGACAATCTTGTGAACACAGTACTTTAAGTGTCTGTTGGAAAAAAGTGAGACATAGCATGTAATATTCTCAGACCCTTCTTTTTTCCAGACCTGAGGCCTAACAATGAAAATAAGCAACAGGTTCTTCTGCTAAGTCATGCATTTTTGAGGAGGAAATAGACACTGCCACTTTTATTCTGCAAAACATAGAATGAGATCATGCTAAAATGTATGTTTTCTTGGAGCCAGAGTCTGCTCAGCGTCTGTTAGACAAAATCAAGAAGCAGGCCCCTGGGGAAATAGACACTGAATCAGATTAAAGACATTACTAGAGACTCTTTCCTGTGGTTAAAATCGCTGTCTATGACACACAGTTTCAAGTAATGGCATTCTATCCCTTGTCTTTGAAAAAGAACATAATTAGCTCACTGGTAGAACTACCCGTACAAGTATATTTCATGTAAATAAGCCACTTTTTTTTAATTAAGGTGCAATACTAATTGATTTTTATCCTTATAAAACTAAAAAAGGAGGCTTGTTTGCCAATGTATGCCCAGTATAGAGTCGTTCATTAATCATGACAGAGTTCATAAGTCATGTTTGAGACTGGGTAAATTAATGTTCTAATTACACATCGCATCACCTTCGATTCCTGCATCCAACTGTTCATCCTGCACATTCAGACTCTTCAACTGCATATAGAATTAATATGTTAATTTGCATTTAAAATGTACTGTTAGCAAATCACCCCTGTATTAAGATTGCTCTGCAAGTATGCAAATGTATTAATAATTTTCTTTTGCGTGTTTGGACTGACATGCTTGGCCAGATTTAACCACATGAGCTTAATGAATTCCTGTTATGACTTCACTTGGAGCCACACAAGGAAGAAATTTGCCCCACTTTGAGAGGCCTGTTTGAATTTACTGTTTACATAAACTTGAAGTAGGCCTTGTCTGCACTAGGCCGATCTATGCAAAATTTCCAACTGGTACAACTCTGCTCATGGTAGAGCAGCGGGTGCTCAGCACTTCTGAAAACTAGGCCACTCCTTTATCCATTTAAATATGGATTTATAAGCACTTTAAATCTTGGGCCAAATTTTGAAATAAAGAAAAGAACAAAGGTACTAAAATATCAAAATGGGCTGTCAAACTGCTCAACAGATTGTTTTGGTTTTTGTTTTGTTTTTTTTGGGGGGGGGATCTGTTCTTCCTTTCTGCCCCCCTCCTTTTTTCCCCCTCTTCTCACTTCCTCCCCTGTTTATCTTTCTCCTCTTACCCCAACCTCCTTCCAGGTCAATCCAAGCTCTTGTCCCCTAAAATAACTGCAATATATTTTATTACCACTGTTTCAAAATGGAATGAACATATACCTTATAAAACACAAATATATGAAGACTTGTTAAGGGGACAAGAGCCTTGCTGGTGGAAAGGCAGATAGATGGGAAAGTGAAATTAATCTAAAGAGTTTAAAGCTTTTTTAAAAAATTGAATTCCCTTTCTATGGTGTCACAGCCCCATTTTCTATGCTTTTAATGTCTTTCTTTTTTTTATTATCATGTTTTAAAAGATTTTTCTGCAAACAGCAAAGAGAGAGAGAAACTGAAGTAGAATTTTTGTTTGTTTGGTTTTCATGTTGTCAGTTGGACAGCGTAAGGGCCACCAACTACATTATGCACCTCCATGTCTTGAGTCAAATCTGGCACATTACTGGGTAAGAAGCCTCTGAGAGACAGGTTGATGCCATTTGGACATTGTGTTTTAGGGTATTCTCTTTTCATATGGTCAAAGTCAAAAATGATACCCACAGGGAAGCTGGTAAGCTTTTGGAGCAGACGTCCATACTACCTTAGATAGCATTCGGCAGTTATTTTGAGAAAGAGGGACCCACCTAATTAGAAAACTGATCTCTTTGTTCAACTTAAATTCATACCATTTGATGTTTTCGATCATTCAAGGATGCTTCATCTGAATGGTGTACAACTTCTTTTCAATTCTGAGAGTGAGGCATGTTTCAGTCCCAATAGGAGAATACTAACCACTGAAGCATTATATTATCCTCAGCTTTGCCTCTCTACTTTATCAGGGTGTTTGGTTTACAAAAGTCATTCTTGATGAGGTGCCTCATTACTGACTACGTTTTTGCAGTGTGGACTTAAAGTTCTTTCTTGATGGCACCCATGTTGTTGACAACAGAGCCAAAGTAGGTGAAATCACCACCAATTTTGACTGGGTAGTTACCCACTAAGATGCTAGAGCCCACAGCATATTCAAAATCAACAATAATAGAATTTTGGTTTTACCCCAATTTATTTTCAGGCTGACTTTTGCCACTGATCTTTCCAGGGCTTAAAGTGCCGCAAATAACTTTCTCATTGATTTGGCAAACTCAATGTTCATGAGTTTCTTATCATTAAGGCATGTGCCTAAAATTCATGTACTTGGTATCTGCTCAAGCACATTGTTTACATTGATGGCATTCAAGTGTTCTGGGGTTGCAACACATTCTAGTCAAATGCCCGACTTAATTGGGAAGGTGGTTCTTTCCTCTTGTGATGGGATCCCTGGGATCGCTGTGCCCGCTTAACTCTCCAGCCTGGGCTGTCTCTCACAATGCTTTTCTAGTGACAAGCAGCAAGCCCCTCCAGGTGCTGTTATCACTCAGCACAATCCCATGTGGAGCCCCTACCCAGCTAGATTGTGTGAATGCTCCCTGAGCCACTCATGAATCACAAAGGCACCAGCCAAATCCCCCCAGCTCGCAGCCTTGTACCTCAGGAATAAACCATCTTGCACTGCTCAAGATGAGCAGTGCAAATTTATTAATTGGTTCACAATTTCATCAGTGGAAAGTGGATATTCACCAGCCTTTGTAACTCTGAACAAACACCCTTACCAAACACTTCAGGCAAACTCACTGGTAAACAGTTTGTAGTGGGGTGCCTGCCCCACTCCCGCAGAACAGTGGATAAAAGCAGCCCTGGAGAGGGCTGTGGCTGGGGGAAAAGAGTGAAAGCAGCTGAGGGAGTAGCTGACCGCAGCAGTGGCCAGCTCAATTAGGGTCCAGCTGGCCCTGATAAGAGGGCTGGAGGCCAGGAGCTAGGAGAGTCTCTCTCCAGCCCTGAAAAGAGAAGGGCTAGTTGCCTGAGAGGAAGGTACCTGAAGTAGAGCAGTGCTGGGGAATAGGGTAAGGGAGTTGGGGAGCTCCAGCCTGGTAAAGCCTGCAGGCCTTGATGAAGGCCTATGAAAAGGTACTGGGGCTGCACAGCGGCAGCCTGAGGATAGGTAAAGGCAGCAGGTCCTAACCCCTTGCCAATGATAAGTGGCCATTACAGACTGCAGTCTGTCCCAATGAGTGGGGGATAGATTGATACAAGGTGGGTTGAGAGGGTTGGGGGTTTCCCTGGGAGGGGAGACCCAGAGCATGGGGGTACTGCTGGGGCAGAACCCTGAGGTAAAGGGCACCGGGGTCTGGGAGGGACACAGGGCCAGTGGCAGGTGAGATCCTAGCCAGAAGGATGCACTCTGTATGCTGGAGAGCTAATTCCCAAGACAACGAGCAGGAGGCGCTGTGCTGGTGAGTCATTGCTTTGTTACATAGTTAAACAAATGTATTGACTACAAAAGATAGATTTTAAGTGATAGGCAAAAAGTCAGTGGATACCAAAAGAAAATATAACCACGCAGTCTAAACTTTCAGCCCTGTTAGAGTGAGTAACATCTAGATTAAGCAGTTTTTCTCAACCCACTGGATATTTCAGTTCTTAATATACAGGTTTGTCCCTTAAATGTGGGCCAGTCTTCTCTCTTGGAGTCTTCAGTCTCCTGACTGTCCTTGTTGCTTGCACCCTAGGTGGGGGATGGACAAAGGCCAAGCAGTGGGTTGCTGTGTTCATTTTATACCCTTAGTCCATGTGCTTGGAGAACATAAGTCCAGGCATGTCTGGTGGGCATTGCTGAGTCACAAGGTGAAGCAATACCCTGGTGTGTCTCCTCTGAGTGAGTCATTGACTTGTAACTCCTCTGCTACACAATGGCTGGTGATGTCTGTTCAGCACCCACCCAAGTATTGGTTACCTCTTCCCTTGTCATTATCTCTGGAGAGCTAGTATGTGGGTCCTTCCCAAATCCACAGCATACTTTAGTGAAAACCATACAAAATTATAATTTCATATGCATTGATAATCTACATATTTAGATAGGATATGATCTGCTGAAAGTCATTGTTCTTTCTCCTGATACCTTACATGGCATGCTTTATATGTAAAATCACAATTATACATAAATGAGAAATATGGGGGTTACAGGGTGCTCCCCCAAGCTATAGAATGTCACACCCTATCAGAAGACCACAGCTTGAGCAGTCCTCGTATAGGAGACATATCATTATACAGAGTTCCTCAAGGAGGGCTATGGGTAACAGGGAAACATTTTGGCTGATTTTGAAAGTCCTACAACCTTGATCTCCACAAATGCAATATGAATGGGGAGTTTGAATTCTCATGCTTTTGTGATTAAACTGGTGCGCTGGGGAGATTTGGCCTGTTGTGGAACAGGCAGAAGTGAAGGCATACTGTGGTCTCCTCTTGCTTCCCAAGGTATCAGCAGCTTGGGCCAACAAGGCAGAAACAAACTCTTTCCTCAGGAAGAGTAATGCCATGATAGTTACAACCATCTAGTGCGCTGCCTTTGCTTCCAAAGTGGCAAATAATACCTCTTTGCCAGTCAGACTGGACCAACTCAGTTCTCCAGCAAATATTTAAGTGGCTAGTCATAAGAGTAGCTGGTCCAGCACTTTTAAACAGTTCCACAGGTTCCTACTGCCTCATTTCCCTTAAGCTTCTTTGCATCTAAATTTGCCAGGATCATTTTGCAAGGACAGGGTCAACTTGCAGACTTGATGTCAGGGCCCAAAGAAATTGGGGGTGCATTTAGCAGCTGAATGAAATGTTCACTCCAGCATGCCATGCACTCAGCTTCAGTATCAATTAACTGACCGAACTGGAGTAGATTTTTGCCAAGTGAATGACCTTTCTCATTGTGCAAGTGTTACACAAGGAGACAATTGTTCCTGGCAGAATATACCTCCAATGCAATGACTTTGGCTTCCGTAAAAGCTTTGTGATCAGCATGTATTATGAGTGCCATTTAGCTTACAATTCATAACCACATCACCTCTCAAACAAGCCATGTGACACTGTTCAATGATGCTTAAGGTATTAATATAGCATTTTTGTTGCTGGCAAGCTAACTGAAAAATCTAAGTACAGGAGCCAGTCAGAGAACACAAATTAGAATATTGTGACTATACATCTTGCTCTCTGTATTAATTTCATCTTTCTATGGATTTGTTCTCATCACTGTACCTGAGTGACTTCTTTTTCCCCCCCTTTAAATAGGGGGATCTCTCTCGATAGCCCTGGTAAAGAGATTTTCTTTTTGAGTTTGACTCTAGGAAATCTAGACAAAAGGAGTGGATTTTACATTTCATTCTGAAGGCAGTGAGGCTTGTAGTCAAATAGCTCACAACTGAGATACTAACAGCAGAGAAAGCTCTGTCTTCAGCAGTCAATAGTCCCATTCACATTCCAGTGGAATTGTCAGCTAAAGGTGGTCATGATTGTGGCAAGGTATTCCCTTACACAGGTTGGGCCATTTCCATGGAAGGCTTTAAAGACTAAAGTCTGGAACTTGCCTTGGTATTTAACAGGGAGTCGGTGCAATGAGGTGAGCTTCAGAATGATGTGCTTTCAGCAGCCTGTGTTGCTAAGTGAACAGATTGTCTGTCAGCCTTTAATAGCAAGTAGAATCATAGAATCATAGAATATCAGGGTTGGAAGGGACCCCAGAAGGTCATCTAGTCCAACCCCCTGCTCAAAGCAGGACCAAGTCCCAGTTAAATCATCCTAGCCAGGGCTTTGTCAAGCCTGACCTTAAAAACCTCTAAGGAAGGAGATTCTACCACCTCCCTAGGTAACGCATTCCAGTGTTTCACCACCCTCTTAGTGAAAAAGTTTTTCCTAATATCCAATCTAAACCTCCCCCATTGCAACTTGAGACCATTACTCCTCGTTCTGTCATCTGCTACCATTGAGAACAGTCTAGAGCCATCCTCTTTGAAACCCCTTTCAGGTAGTTGAAAGCAGCTATCAAATCCCCCCTCATTCTTTTCTGCAGACTAAACAATCCCAGCTCCCTCAGCCTCTCCTCATAAGTCATGTGCTCTAGACCCCTAATCATTTTCGTTGCCCTTCGCTGTACTCTTTCCAATTTATCCACATCCTTCTTGTAGTGTGGGGCCCAAAACTGGACACAGTACTCCAGATGAGGCCTCACCAGTGTCGAATAGAGGGGAACGATCACGTCCCTCGATCTGCTCGCTATGCCCCTACTTACACATCCCAAAATGCCATTGGCCTTCTTGGCAACAAGGGCACACTGCTGACTCATATCCAGCTTCTCGTCCACTGTCACCCCTAGGTCCTTTTCCGCAGAACTGCTGCCGAGCCATTCGGTCCCTAGTCTGTAGCGGTGCATTGGATTCTTCCATCCTAAGTGCAGGACCCTGCACTTATCCTTATTGAACCTCATTAGATTTCTTTTGGCCCAATCTTCCAATTTGTCTAGGTCCTTCTGTATCCTATCCCTCCCCTCCAGCGTATCTACCACTCCTCCCAGTTTAGTATCATCCGCAAATTTGCTGAGAGTGCAATCCACACCATCCTCCAGATCATTTATGAAGATATTGAACAAAACGGGCCCCAGGACCGACCCCTGGGGCACTCCACTTGACACCGGCTGCCAACTAGACATGGAGCCATTGATCACTACCCGTTGAGCCCGACAATCTAGCCAGCTTTCTACCCACCTTATAGTGCATTCATCCAGCCCATACTTCCTTAACTTGCTGACAAGAATGCTGTGGGAGACCGTGTCAAAAGCTTTGCTAAAGTCAAGAAACAATACATCCACTGCTTTCCCTTCATCCACAGAACCAGTAATCTCATCATAAAAGGCGATTAGATTAGTCAGGCATGACCTTCCCTTGGTGAATCCATGCTGACTGTTCCTGATCACTTTCCTCTCCTCTAAGTGCTTCAGGATTGATTCTTTGAGGACCTGCTCCATGATTTTTCCAGGGACTGAGGTGAGGCTGACCGGCCTGTAGTTCCCAGGATCCTCCTTCTTCCCTTTTTTAAAGATGGGCACTACATTAGCCTTTTTCCAGTCATCCGGGACTTCCCCCGTTCGCCACGAGTTTTCAAAGATAATGGCCAAGGGCTCTGCAATCACAGCCGCCAATTCCCTCAGCACTCTCGGATGCAATTCGTCCGGCCCCATGGACTTGTGCACGTCCAGCTTTTCTAAATAGTCCCTAACCACCTCTATCTCTACAGAGGGCTGGCCATCTCTTCCCCATTTTGTGATGCCCAGCACAGCAGTCTGGGAGCTGACCTTGTTAGTGAAACAGAGGCAAAAAAAGCATTGAGTACATTAGCTTTTTCCACATCCTCTGTCACTAGCTTGCCTCCCTCATTCAGTAAGGGGCCCACACTTTCCTTGGCTTTCTTCTTGTTGCCAACATACCTGAAGAAACCCTTCTTGTTACTCTTGACATCTCTTGCTAGCTGCAGCTCCAGGTGCGATTTGGCCCTCCTGATATCTTTCCTACATGCCAGAGCAATATTTTTATACTCTTCCCTGGTCATATGTCCAACCTTCCACTTCTTGTAAGCTTCTTTTTTATGTTTAAGATCCGCTAGGATTTCACCATTAAGCCAAGCTGGTCGCCTGCCATATTTACTATTCTTTCGACTCATCGGGATGGTTTGTCCCTGTAACCTCAACAGGGATTCCTTGAAATACAGCCAGCTCTCCTGGACTCCCTTCCCTTTCATGTTAGTCCCCCAGGGGATCCTGGCCATCTGTTCCCTGAGGGAGTCAAAGTCTGCTTTCCTGAAGTCCAGGGTCCGTATCCTGCTGCTTACCTTTCTTCCCTGCGTCAGGATCCTGAACTCAACCAACTCATGGTCACTGCCTCCCAGATTCCCATCCACTTTTGCTTCCCCCACTAATTCTACCCGGTTTGTGAGCAGCAGGTCAAGAAAAGCGCTCCCCCTAGTTGGCTCCCCTAGCACTTGCACCAGGAAATTGTCCCCTACGCTTTCCAAAAACTTCCTGGATTGTCTATGCACCGCTGTATTGCTCTCCCAGCAGATATCAGGAAAATTAAAGTCACCCATGAGAATCAGGGCATGCGATCTAGTAGCTTCCGTGAGTTGCCGGAAGAAAGCCTCATCCACCTCATCCCCCTGGTCCGGTGGTCTATAGCAGACTCCCACCATGACATCACTCTTGTTGCACACACTTCTAAACTTAATCCAGAGACACTCAGGTTTTTCCACAGTTTCGTACCGGAGCTCTGAGCAGTCATACTGCTCCCTTACATACAGTGCTACTCCCTCACCTTTTCTGCCCTGCCTGTCCTTCCTGAACAGTTTATAACCATCCATGACTGTACTCCAGTCATGTGAGTTATCCCACCAAGTCTCTGTTATTCCAATCACGTCATAATTCCTTGACATCACCAGGACCTCCAGTTCTCCCTGCTTGTTTCCAAGGCTTTGTGCATTTGTATATAAGCACTTGAGATAACCTGTTGATCGCCCCTCATTCCCAGTATGAGGCAGGAGCCCTCCCCTCACAGACATTCCTGCCTGTGCTTCCTCCCGGTATCCCACTTTCCCACTTACCTCAGGGCTTTGGTCTCCTTCCCCCGGTGAACCTAGTTTAAAGCCCTCCTCACTAGGTTAGCCAGCCTGCTGGCAAAGATGTTCTTCCCTCTCTTCGTAAGATGGAGCCCGTCTCTGCCCAGCACTCCTCCTTCATGGAACACCATCCCATGGTCAAAGAATCCAAAGCCTTCTCTCCGACACCACCTGCGTAGCCATTCGTTGACCTCCACGATTCGACGGTCCCTACCCAGGCCTTTTCCTTCCACGGGGAGGATGGACGAGAACACCACTTGCGCCTCCAACTCCTTTATCCTTCTTCCCAGAGCCACGTAGTCCGCAGTGATCCGCTCAAGGTCATTCTTGGCAGTATCATTGGTGCCCACGTGGAGAAGCAGGAAGGGGTAGCGATCCGAGGGCTTGATGAGTCTCGGCAGTCTCTCCGTCACATCACGAATCTTAGCCCCTGGCAAGCAGCAGACTTCTCGGTTTTCCCGGTCAGGGCGGCAGATAGATGACTCAGTCCCCCGGAGGAGAGAGTCCCCGACCACCACCACCCGCCTTCTCCTCTTGGGAGTGGTGGTCGTAGAACCCCCAACCTCAGGACATCGCATCTCATGCCTCCCAACCAGCGGAGTCTCCTTCTGCTTTCTCCCCCCAGACATATCATCTGGTCCACTCTCCGCAATGGTACCTGTGGAGAGAACATGAAAGCGGTTAGTTACCTGTGTCTGTGTTACTGGAACCCGGACATTCCGCTTACCTCTTCTGGAGGTCACATGTTGCCAAGCTTCTTCACTGGCCTCTTGGCTCCTCTGTGCAACCTGCTCTAAATCTTTAGAGCTTTGTGCCCCTAGAAGGCTATCCTGAGTTTGGTCCAGAAAATCCTCAGTTTCTCGTATACAACGCAGGGTCGTTACCTGTTGCTCCAGACCTTCAATCTTCTCTTCCAATATGGAGACCAGCTTGCACTTTGTACAGACAAAGTCGCTTCAAAGTAATATTGCATGGACTTGCATAACTGGCTCAAAATCAAACAAAGTACAGATATTTGCATCCTCTATGGTTACTCTAAAATGGCCTTACAGTGATGTGTGGTGTGGGTGTTTTGGCTTTTTGCAAATAAGATGCCCAGAACCAATAAGTTCAGGGAACTACATAACTGGAATATATGCACAGTTCTGCATCAATGACTGTACAGAATCTCGCACTACTTTGTTGAGAGAATTAATTTTCAGCCTAATAAGATTTATATTTTATACTCAAAGGCAACTAGGAACAAAACTTTTCATAGAGAAAATTTTAAGATTCATATAGAAAAATATGCTTACAATTCCATGCCTTCATATGCACATGTAGTTATCATGGCTGCATGTGCAAGTACTAGATTTTCATGTGCAATAATGCATTTCTACATAAAGTAGAATCTCAGACTTTCAAACATGGGAGTTACAAACCCACCGGTCAACTACACACCATATTTGGAACTGGAAGTATGCAACTGGGCAGCAGCCGAGACACAAAGAGCCAGTAGAGTACTATGTTTTAAAAAAAAAAAAAAAAAAAAATTCAGTAAGTTACATTTTTAAAATGACAAGGTAAGGAAACCATTTCTGTGCTTATTTAAATTAAGATGGCAAAAAGCAGCATTTTTTTTCTGCATAGTAAAATTTGAACATCTTAAGTCAATGTTCAGTTGTAAACTTTTGAAAGAACAGCCATAATGTTTTCTTCAGAGTTAAAAATATTGGTGCTCATAACTGAGGTTTTGTGTGTATTCAGGCCTTTCTTCTGAAAATGTGGCCCTATAAATTACCTCTTTATTTTTGTGTGTGTCAATTTTACAACAAACCTTTCTTTCCCCACCAAACTAAAAACAACTGTTTTCCCTCTTGAACTGCAAACAGCAGGCCTCTGGTATGAGCTCTTT
This sequence comes from Dermochelys coriacea, assembly GCF_009764565.3. NCBI lineage: Eukaryota > Metazoa > Chordata > Testudines > Dermochelyidae > Dermochelys > Dermochelys coriacea. The sequence continues at coordinate 156,123,181 of NC_050069.1, read as the reverse complement.
TCTCCAGGTTCCTTAACTTCCCATTGCAACCACTCCAGCCTTAGTTCCCTCCCACCAGGATTTTCCCATTCTTAATGAAAAGTCTCACTTCCATTAAGACCAGCTTCTCTGGATTTCTAGTCAGTACCTACCCATCATGTCCAAATCACTCCCAGCCATTCCACACCTGAACCTAAGAATCTCCTAATTGCTCTAACACCTCCCAGGATGCCTTGATCAACATCACCTGACCTCAAAACCACCATCTCAGTGGTGGGACAGGACAATGTCCTGATCAACTCTCCTTTTTAAATCTCTCTTTCCTCAGGTGAGAAAATATAAACATTTACATTAAAGACATGCTGTAAATACTATGCATTGGTTATTCCTTCCTTTCATTGTTTTCTTGGAAAACAATGAAGTCTACTGGGAGAATACAACTTTATAAGTCTACTGCACATTTTTGTCTTGTGGACCAGCTAACTGGTGTGAGTGCTCCATCTCAAATATTTGAGAAGTGCTTCATTTTGATAAAACATACACAGCAAGTAGCACGTGCAATATCAACTCCTGCTTTCCCCCAACTCATCCCCTCCCCTCTCCCCCCCCCCCCCCCACATACAGTAGGAGCGTGATGAGAAGGATGCTGGTGATCCAGTCTTCCTCGCAAAGATAAACATCAGATGTTGCATCTCCTTGCCTGACTATGGAGAGAAGCTGGCCTCTCCCAATACACTGGCCACCACCTTGTAAGAACAAGAAAAGCCAGGTGGTCACCCCGTTTCATGGCCAATTGTCACCCTCTTGCAAAAGAGATCTGCAATGGCAGCATCATTAAAAGCAGCCTCATGCTCACCAGAGAAACGGCCTCTCAGGTTTGCACCTTCCTTCCTCCACAGGAGCTCAGGTTTTTTTTTTTGTGATAAATTGAGCCACTTAACCTGAATAAAACACTTTTAGTATGAATAGGAACAAATTAAGAAGAAATACATAGAGTAAATTCATGTTGAAGTTGAAATGGGCAAAAGAATATCAAAATAGAAAGGAGTTCTCAACGTCCCTGTGTATGAAATAGCTCTCCCTTTGCTACTGCACCTCAGAGCCAAGAATATATGGAAGTACAAGATAAATGGGGTGAGGGGGATGTAGTTTACTTTGTAGTTTCTATTCATCACTGAAGTCAGTACTAAATAGCAAGAAGTCAAAAGTAGAACATAATTAAAAAGAGGCTGGAAGCAAGAAAAGAAGAAACAAAGAGGCATTAAACACTAATCAGCAGCTATAGGTTTCAACAGCACTTCTTCCACGGCAGGAACAGCTTGTCAATATCATGGTGGTTAGAAAGAAAAGGAGTACTTGTGGCTCCAGCTCACTTCATCGAAAGCTTATGCTCAAATACCTTTGTTAGTCTCTAAGGTGCCACAAGTCCTCCTTTTCTTTTTGCAGATACAGACTAACACAGCTGAAACCTGTCATGATGGCTAGTTTTTTTTTTTTATAATAATAAAAACCCCAGCATGAAGTGATTCCTGATTTCATTATTAAAACTAGCAAAACAATTAGCCAACAGGGGAAATGCACTGTGGGGAAAGTTCAGAATGGGCTTGTTCGGAGTGATGCTGGTAAACTAGGTGCCAGCTCTCCTCAAGTCTGTGGGTGTCAGCTGAACTTTGACAAATTCATAGCTGGAAACCAGACCAACTTGAACAATATTAAACACATAGGCAAGATTGGTGCTGAACATGTAAGAATGTCTTTAAATTCTATGAAATGCTTAAAAATTGCTGCATGCATTAATCTTACTTGTAATACCTTATACAGATATTACAAGAGATGTACATTTTGCTTTATAATTGTAAAAATGTCTGCTCTGAACTTGTGAACCTAAGCAGGAAAAGAGGTTCCCTTTCCCATCCAGAATTATCAAGACTAAGTGGGTCCCTGTGAAACATCACAACACAAAGGCTGGCTTAATGGTCCTCTTACACCCAGGAAGGTGCTACATGAGAGAGAGCACATTCCATCAGCTTGAATTCTGGAAGAGGGAAATGAAGACAGAAAAATATTTTCATGTCATCTCTTTGCTGTTTGCACTCCTAGAAGGGCTGGAGCTAAGAAACAAACAAAACAAAAAAAGCAGAGATCTCCAGAGCCAAGCTGGGTTAGCCCTAAGAAGACACTCAATGCTTACTTGTGGGGGAATTCTGCACCACTGTGCATATGCAGAATTTTTCTCCTGCAGATTTCTTTGCTTCCCTATAGAAAAATCCCTTTCTGACAGGGAAGCCAAAAGAGCAGTCATGCGACCCTCCCCAGCAGTATGTTTTGGGTGCCCAGGGCAGCTGGCAGCAAGGTAAATTGCTGTGGGGCAGGGAGCGGGACTGAAGGAAGGACTGAAGACTAGTGCCTCCTACCCTGCACCAGGCTCAGCTGCTAGTCCCAGCTGGGCTGGGGAAGACAGGACTTCCTCTTCCCCTGCCCAGCATCCGGGCCTGTGTCAGACCCACCCCCAGATTTCTCCCCCCAGCTGTAGGAAGCTCTGCAACCTCCAGCGTGCTTCCTGCACCCTTTGCTCCTCAGCTGGGAGAGGGATCACTGTACAGGGAGCTGCTCCTCCATTTGCCCAACCCTCATGCATCCAGACCCCCTTCAGACCCTCCAACTGAGCCCCACTCCCCCTGCACCTTGACTACCCTGACAAGCCATCTGCACCCAGATTGCCAACTGTACATAGATCCCCACCCCACTGAGCCCCACTCTACCAGCATCTTGAACCCTCCAGTGAGAGCCCCTGCTGTGCCCTAACCATCTTCACCTGGACCCCCTGTAGATGCCCATTACCATTGCAGCCAGAACCCCCAACAAGCCTCTGTGTATCCAGATTCCCCCCTGGATCCACCACTGAGCTGCCTGCACCCAGATTGCCCTCTCAATCCACACCTGGATCTCCCTCACACCCTAAGCTGCTGCACACTTGAATCCTGCATTGCTGAGCCTGCCTGTCCACCCACACCTGGTGCACTTGGCACAGAGGGGCAGGCCCAGTCCTTGCGCTGTTAGGGTTGGGTACACCCCCACTGCTGATTCCATGTCCCAGGGAGCTGCACAATGATGTCCCACCTCTGTTTAGCCAGTAGCCTGCGCTCCCCAATGCCATGGTGGAGCCTCCACATTTATTTGACAAATTTGCAGAATTTTTTTAAACTTTTTTTGGCATAGCACACACTTAGGAGTAAGTGCTGACTGATTACCACCTCTGTCACCTTTGGAACCATACATTGAACTCACTTGTGTGTGTATATACGTTGCCTGCTTTAACCTATAATTAACTCATTTTTCCTAGTTAGTAAAGCCTCAATTAGTTTATTCTAGAATTGGCTACCAGCACTCTTTGAGAAATCTAAGGTACAAATTGATCTGGGGTAAGTGACTGGTCTCTTAGGACTGGTAGCAACCTGAATATTTTGACTTTTTAGTACAAGTAACCATTCATTACTAAGTCCAGCTAGCCTGGGTGGCAAGTTTGAATAACATGCTTAAGGGGACTGTCTAGGACTCCATGGTAAGACTGTTCCAGTGATCCAGGAGTTCACATTAGGTACAGGGTTGGTGAAATCAAATTACAGAATATACCACCACTTTGGGGAGTCTGCCCTACTTTTGGTACTCCATTGGTCATGAGCCACTCCAGACATTATGACACTGGGGAAGGAAGGAGATATAAAGTGGAGACTGGAAACCCAGGTTGTGTGGGGAAAGGACAGGAGGATGAAGAGAGCAGAAGGGCCAGAAATTAATAAAGGGCATTTGTAAAGGATGACCACAGACTTAAGCTGCAGTTGAAAGGTGACTACATTAACCCACAGCAATTTACACCCCTGTGTTTGTTGGCATCACTCCACAAAGTGTGTAGCTCTTTCACTCTTCATGGTGAGAAGGAAAAAGATTGATTAATACAGCTTCCACTGTGGAATGCTTTAGAATATGTAGCTGTAGTGGAAGATACTGCTATGCTCTAGAGCAAATATAATCAGCATCATACTAGCTGATACCTTAACAATTCAACCACGATGCTTGAGTGGTTCGGTTTTGTGTAGGGGTTTTTTCAGGGGGGGTTGTACAGCTGCAAATTTTTTTAATTCCCCCAAATTTTCATTTTCTAAACCTAGAGATAGAGGTGTGTCTGAAAAACAAAATTAATGGGGAGGGGAAGAGTATGCAAAGCAAATCTGCTCTTATAAATATAAAATAAAGGAATAGTGCACCAAGGTATTGTTTGTGTACTAAGTTGAATTTTACAACCTGTGTGATCGGTTATACAGATCTGAACAATATTCTCATGTTAAGAGCTACACTGTTATAGCACTTGAAGCTATAAAATTTTCATACTGTAATCTGTAAGACTATATTGCAAAAGTAGTTACTCATTTGACAAAGACCAGCCAGATGGTGTCCTAAACTAGGGAAGTGAGGCAGGGGCCAGAGCAACAGTACCTGTGGCCAAATTGCTGGCCCACAGCATTTGCCTGTGACTGACCAGCCAAGCAAGACTTATACAATCAGATTTATTTTTAAAACTTATTAATTTAGAATTTGTTTGGTTTGTTGCAAGAAAAAATTGAAAATTATATAAAACAGAAGTACTATTTTGGAGAAGACCACAATATTTATAAAATGCTTAGATTTTCATGTATTAACTATTTTTATTACTCCCAAGCTACGTTAATTTAGATTTCTTCCATGGACCCTTGTCTGTTCCTAGTGGGACCATAATAAAGTAAAAGTCTTTGCAGTTATGGTAACATTAACAGTAAGTTAGTTAACTGACATAAAATCAACACCTTCCCTTTCCCGAAAAGCTTACAATCAAAAGTAGGAACTAAGGAGTCCACCTACATTTCAAAATATGCAAGCAAATAAGGTTTATTTACATTATTGTTAGTACATCCAGTCGTTCCCGTGATGCTTGTATGGGCTATGAAAAAGGTAGCCATCTGATTAAAATGCTGGAACTGGCTTCAGGTCCTGAGTCTACGAGATTTTTTTTGGACAGGACTTTAGGCAAGTCACTTCAGTCTCATCCACGTACGCAAAGTGCACCTCGTTACCTAGAGTGGTATAGTTAGAGCAGTACAAACTCGGTGGGCGAGCGCGGTTACATGGGATAGACAGGGTCCCCTAGTTATTCCCCGCTGGAGTACACCATCAGGCACTTTTATGCCACCATAACTGCATCTACATAAGGGGCTACACCCGTCCACGGATGTTGGTAAATACACATGTACCCCCACCCCCGCACCCCCCGGACTCCGCTAGGAGGGCTGCAGCCCAGGCCTCAGTGTCTCAGCTTCCCCAGCTGTGGAAAGGGGGATAACGCCTCCTCTTCCCCACCCTGAGCTAGCCACCCCTTGTTCCCTGCGCCTACCAGCACCGGGGGAAGGGCCCGGGCCCGGACTCTGGCGGGGGCCTCCCCAGCGCTACTGGACGACGAATAGCAGCACAGGCGGGCCCCAAACCCCGCGGGGGGCGGGACCCCCGAGCACAGGAAGGGCAGGAGACGCTGCTGTCCCCCAGCTGGAGCAGCCGCCCCGCCACAGGCCCCCCGGGGGGGCGCGGGGCCTGGCGGGCTCCTGCACCCCCTTCCCCAGCGGGCAGGGCCAGGGCCACCCCCCCTCACCGCGCCCGGCCGGGGCTCCCGCCGCCCCCCTCCCCCATTTGGGAAAGAGCTATGAAGAAATTAGCGCGCCCGCGCGCATCCCCAGTATCGGTCCCCATGGAAACCGGGCGGCTCGGCCCCCTGCGGTCCTACCCGCCCACGCACCGAAGCTCCAACTCACAACCGCTCTGTCCCCTGGCTGCCACGGCCGGAAGCCTATTTATAGCTTTGGTGGATACGTGCTTGCGTCACGGAGCACGCCGCCCCGTGCGTCAGCGTGCGTCTACGTAATGGGAACGTGACAGACGCACGGCGCGGTCTATTTATAGACGAGAGGGGCGGGGAAGTACCGGTCTCAGGGATCTCGGTCGTTTTGCTGTGTCGCTCGCACGCGCTTGCGTGGGGCGGGACTGGACGGGCAGGGGGCGGTGCTGAGGGATGTCACGTGATGGGTGGGCGCTAGTCCCGCCTCTCTTTCCTCGAAGCCGGGGGTCCCGGGAATTCGAGCGGGGGCTGCGAGTCTCACGGCAGCAAGCGGGGAGGCCCCTCCCCCGCGCGCGCCCGCTGCTGCCGCGGCCTGGGCGCTGCTCAGACGCCCGCGCCCGGCGCCCTGCTGCGGGGTCCCCGCACAGCGAGCTCGGGACTCCGGGTTACCGCCCCTCCCCCGGCTCCGGGCCAGGCCGGGGCGGGGGAGGGGTGCGCGGGGTGTCCCCTGCGGGCCAGGCGCGGGGCGCACGCACTGACTGCGGGGCCGCAGCTGACAGGGGTGGGACGTGAACCTGCGTGACTCACTTTCCGCTTTCTCTGCCGCTCTCCTTTCAAGTGCCGGTGAGGCTGCAGCCGGGGAAAGCTGGGGCGAATGAGAGACACCAGGGAGGGGAGCGGGCCGGGTGCTCCTGGCCACTGGACTAGCTGACTGGGCCTGGCAGCCTTTTGCCGCTTTGCTTCCCGTTCTCTTTCCTCCAAATGATTTGGTGTCAGATACGTTGTGAATGCATTGGCGATGGATGAGGTTTGAAAGGCTCCTGGGTACGCTTTGTGATCATTTAAGTATCTTCTCTTTTGCTTAGCTAATGCTCTGCGCGTGCAACAATATTATCAGAGGTAGCAGGGGGAAAAAATCATCCAGATAACCAGAGCAGCAGCAAAGTGTCTGTTCCCACACAAGAGTGGCTTGGTTTTCAAAACTGTTTCTCTCCTCTTCCTCGTTCTCCCAGTGTTGAGGTTATAGTTACCTCTATGCAAAAACCAGTGTGACAGTCACTGGTTACGATTAATTCAGTACTATATCTGAGCATTGCTCTTGAGTGGACCCCTCTCTAGGAACACTGTATAGCTTTTTGAGTTTTAGTGTTGTAGCTGTTTACTAGTGTGTGTGGGCAGGGGGATGAATCTTCTGTAAAACAATCTCTCTGTTAAGAAAGCCTCCCACAGTGCCTACGATTATTTTGTATTTACGTTGGTGGGAAAACACTGTTCCAGTTTAAACTACACTGCTTCACTATATATAACTGTGTCTTTGCTAACTGTATTATTACCTA